>NC_140078.1:17200208-17800208 GCF_964194135.1 Talpa europaea | reverse complement strand
AGTGTTTGTTGAATTGAGAACATTGTTGACTGTGCTTCTGTCAGGGTGTCTACCTATTGCAGCTCTTCCCTTCCCCTTTTAATTTGCTGCTTCTAATCTATGTGATCTGACATTTTGTGAAACCAGTGTTGTTAGAAAGTGTATGTAATCTGAGTCAATAAGCTCTGAATGGTGGCCAGGGGCCTCTCTTAAGGCTTAAAAATTCATGGACTATGTGACAGCTCTTTTAGTGACTCATGCCATTTTTCATAGAATCATGAAATCTGGAATTTTCCTGCTGGAAAGGAACCTACAAATTGGTTTAGACCAATCCCCATCTTCCAACAGATGAAACAGACCCAGAGCAATTAAATGACTGGGTCAAAATCACATAGCTGTCTGGTGCCAGAACTAGCCTAGAGTTCCCTAACCCCAAACCCGGTGCTCATTCCACTACCTCTCACACTTCACAACATTTTCCTCAACACTTGAGGGCCCAGAAAGCCTGCTCTCTTCAGGATAATGAGCCTAAAGGAATACTAAGATATCATCTGGTGGAGGAAACAAGGTTTAAAGGGCTCCCCGCATACTAGAGAGATAGGGAAGGGACAGAGGAATGTAATCCAGGGTGCGTGCATTGCTCCCTGGGCTGTCATATCTAGTTTAAAGGGTTCCAGCTCCTTTGGGGCCTTCCCCTTCCCCATGCATTGCCACCAGTGAGAAGTGGGGGTTTTCCTGAGTAAGAAAACCCACCACCAGTTTACAATTACACCTTAGCCTCAATAACTAGAAACCCCAGAGCAACAACTAACTGAAGCTCATCTGCAACCTCCTAACTCTCAGGAAGAAGGAGACTTTAATCCAGAATTAAAAGTGAGCTGTTAACTCTAAAATGTACTTGCAAAATAGGTCAAGCAAGAGGGCATTGTGTTAACTAAGTGTTATCAAGTTAAAGTTGAAAAAACTACACTGCTTTTCTTTTAATTTTTGTTTTTACTTTGCTTTACATTTTGCTATTTCCTTGTGGCTTAGAATGTAAAATCGATTGTTAAAAGTTTTGTTCTGAATAAATATTTATCTTTTGTATTGCTAACACTGCTGCTCTATTTCCTTTCAAAGTGTTAGGTGCACAGCACAATGATGGTGGTTCAATCCATACTTCCTACACAACATTTGTTTACCCTGCAAATACATTTCCAGCCCCTGCTGGCAACACTTAGCACTTACTATGTTGTGCCAGGCCCTTTGGAGTTGTTACCTAAACCCTGTTTGTCACGATCGCTTAGCACGCTGTTAAAGCTTGATTTTAAGTCCAAACTCAGCTCCAAGGAATCATAATTACTGGAGTGAGAGAAAATATTGTTAGTAATCATCCCCAAGCAATTCTGATGCACAGCCAGATTTGAGACCTCAGTTGCGCACATACTAAGTGAGGGATGTCTGCCCTCAGGAGATTACAAAGCAGTGGGAAAGAAGAAAGGTGTTTCATCGTTATCTCACAGTTAGTGTAAGTGCCACAAATTGAATACAAGACACTCATGGACTTTTAAAGAAAATGCATTTCCTCCAGCTATAAGAGAGTTGGAGAGAAAGGAGGCTTCAGGAAACTTCCCAGAGGCCGGGCTTACTCCTCCAGGCTAGCCTGGAAGACCGAATTCTTTAGAATTGACTTGAGATGTTAAAGCTGCCAAGGTATTGTTCTCTAACTCAGTGATTTGAGGGGAGCCTTGCCTTCTAGAGCCAGCTCAGACCCTCTCCTTGTCTCCCAAAGCATACAGGCTCTTCCCTCCCTTCCTTCTCTCCCCCCCTCATCTTTTTCCCTTTATCCGTTTTCCTCCCTCTTGGGTCTGGAGGCCTGAGGCCTGGAGAAAGCCTGCATTCATCATATTCCCCACCCCCTTCCTCCTAGCAGGCGCACAGCCAGGGAGCCTCCCTGGAAGGAATCTTCCCTCTCTCCACCCCTTCCTCCCAACTCTCCTAGATGGCGCAGAGGAAGAAACTGTTTCCCTGCCCATCCCCCACTGGATCCGCTCTAGGGCCTCCTGCCTATCAGCCCAGGGTCCAAGCCTTGGGCTAGAGCAGAACAACCTCCCCCAGCTTCCTCTCTTGATCTAGCAACCCTCAAATTACAATTCCTCTCAGTACCTGGGCTCCTGGAGTGCCCCAGACTGGCTCCCAACTAACTAACATACAATTTTGAGCAAACAGTGAGGGCTGTTAGAGGCAGGCCCTGTGCAAGGTGCTCTGCTTATACCATGAACAAGGCAGTGTATTTGCAGAGGGAGACACACATAAAGAACAAATAGACAATTTTTAAAATAGTATTAACTACTTTTAAATATTCTGAAAAAATAAACCTGAGTATAGAATTTTCTGGAGTTGGGGTTTCCCGGAAAAGGTGTCTCTCTTGAAACTTGCAAGATTATAAGAGCCTGATAGGGCCTCCCCTGACGGCGCAGGCGGTTGAGCACTGCGCTGTGAAGCTGTCTGCAGCCTCTGCAGTGCCTGTTCGATCCCTGCTGGCACCGGAGATACCCACATGGCACAGCAGACCTCTCCTGTCTTGCCCGCTGCTCCCCTCGGCAGTAAATTTCAGTCAGTCTGCCTGTTATGTTCCCCGCTCTGTCTCTGGTGAATCCTTTCATCCTCCCGCGCATCTGGCCTGTACCCCATTCTTGTATGCATGAATAAATAAATCTTTAAAAAAAAAAAAAAGACTTATGAAGAGGGAAGAAAACCAAGCAGCAGTTGGGGCCTCCCCGGTGGCGCAGTGGTTGAGCACTGCAGCGCCAGTTTGAGCCTCTGCAGCACCAGTTCGAGCCTCTGCAGCACCAGTTCGAGCCTCTGCAGCGCCAGTTCGATCCCTTGCCGCCGGCCACCGGGCGAGGATCCCCACATGGCGCGCAGACCTCTCCTGCCGCCCACTGCTCCCCTCAGCAGTGTACCTCGGTCCTTCTGCCTGTTCTGCTCTCCGCTCTGGCTCTGGTGAGTTCTCCCACCCTCTCTCGCTTCTTCTGACTGTACCCAGTGCTTGTATAAATAAATAAATAAATCTTAAAAAAAAAAAAAAAAAAAAAAAACCAAGCAGCAGAAACAACCGATGCAAGGACCTGGAGGCCACAGAACACAGCCTGTTGAGGCTGGCTGAAAAATCACAGGAAGGTGTGGTTCGGAAAAGGCCAATAAGAGGTGACACAAGTCACTGTCAATTAAGAGTCTTGATTTTGTCCTAACACCCTCCAGCCTCCATTCCATTCATTCATTCAACACATGTTTGTTAACCTCCAACCCTTTCTAAGTGATGGAATATAGCAAAATAGGTTTCCTTCCTCAAATTGTAGAGTCACACAAATCCATAATTACAAACTATGATAATGCATTGAAAGAAAAAGAGTGATAATGAGTTAAATAAGGAAAATTGATCTGGTCTTAGAAGTCAAGAATAACTTCCAGAGAAAATATTTTATCTAAGAAGGAAAAAACACATAAGGAGTTAATTGAAAGTTGGGGGTGGACATTAAATTAGGTGGTGGCAAGGGTATTAGCCTAGGCAAAAGGGGGAGCAATGCTATAGTAGGGGGAGGCCTGGCCAATTCTAGAAACTAAATGAAGTCCAGTATATCAGTTGAGATTTAGAAACAAACTACAGCACACCCACTATAGCCTTCCACTGGACAGACAGCTATGGAAGGCCCTGCTTGAAATCACTCTACATATAGAAGTCAAAAGCCCTGGGCTGGATATTAGGAATGACTCCTGTAAAACTAGAACTAATCTACCAGGAGTGCTACTACTACTCTCATAGCAAGAAGGAACCAGGGCCTCCCTGGTGGCACAAGGGGTTAAGCCTCAGCACTATGAAGCTAACAGCAGTCACTGCAGCATGAGTTTGAGAGTTTGATCCCCAGCCAGGGAGATAACCCACGTGGCACAGCTGACCTCTCCTGCCTCACCCACTGCTCTCCCCAGCAGTGTATTTCAGTCAATCCACCTGTTCTGCTCCCTACTCTGTCTCTGATGAATCCTCTCACTCCCAACCCCCACCTTTGGCCTTTAAAAAAAAAAAAAAAAGATTTTCAAGCAAGGAAGTGATAGAATCATAGTTGTATTTTTTTAATTATTTATTTATGCATACAAGAATTGGGGTCCATGTCAGAGGTGCAGGGGATGGGGTGGTGAGAGGATTCACCAGAGACAGAGTGGGGCGCATAACAGGCAGATTGACTGAAATACACTGCTGAGGGGCCTGTTGTGCCATGTGGGTTAGCACCCTGGGGAGGGATCAGACAGCTTTGTTGTGCTGAGACTTAACGCCTTGCACCACCAAGGGGAACCCTCTCAAATACATTTGAAAATGAACAAAGACAGGGTATGCTGAGGTTTTTTTTTTTAAAGATTTATTTATTTATTTATTTATACAGGCACTGGGTACAGTCAGAAGCACAAGAGGGTGAGAGAATTCACCAGAGCCAGAGCGGGGAGCAGAGCAGGCAGAAGGACCGAAGTACACTGCTGAGGGGAGCAGCGGGTGGCAGGAGAGGTCTGTGTGCCATGCGGGACCCTCCTCAGGTGGCCGGAGGGAGCAGCCAGGGATCGAATTGGCACCGCATCCTGCAACCCAGGGCTCAACCGCTAGGACAGTGGGGAGGCCCGGGTATGCTGTTTACATATTTATTTGTTTAGGTTTTTTTTTTTTTTTAGTTTTAATGATATATTAACAAGTAAAAGTGTAAGATACTTAAAGTTGATAAAGTGATGATTTGATATAGTATGACATTTTAAAACAATAGAGTATATATATCTGCATACTTATGTATAGACTAACTCTAGAAGAATATTAATGAAATTGCTAACTGTTGGAGTTTCTGAGTTGAACTGGATCTTTGCACTTTAGAACTGCAGCAAAATTTATTTTCCAAAGTTACATCCCTGATATTTTTTGTTCTTAAATTATTTCATGTATTGTCTCTGGCAAAAAAGAAAAAAAAGAAAGTTAATTAGCAAAAAATAATGTAAAACACACAAGATTTCAAAAGAAATTCCTATGGTCTCTGCAGAGACAGGAGTCCATTTCCTCTGTCTTTAAAAATGAGAATGTGGGGCCTCCCCGGTGGCGCAGTGGTTGAGCGCTGGGTTGCGAAGCTGCCCGCGGCCTCTGCAGCGCCGGTTCGATCCCCGGCTGCTCCCCGGCCACCAGAGGAGGGTCCCACATGGCGCGCAGACCTCTCCTGCCGCTCACTGCTCCCCTCAGCAGTGTACTTCGGTCCTTCTGCCTGCTCTGCTCCCCGCTCTGGTTCTGGTGAATTCTCTCACCCTCCCGCGCTTCTGACTGTACCCAGTGCATGTATAAACAAAACAAACAAACAAATAAATAAATAAATAAAACATGCCTCTATAAATAAATAAATAAATAAATAAATGTTAAAAAAAAAATAAAAAATAAATAAAAATGAGAATGTGGATGGGGAAGTTTACAGCAGCCAATTTACTGGTCCCCCTGCCACCAAACTGGTTCTTCAATCCAGGAAAGTCTTTTTTTCCAAAGTTACATCCCTGATATTTGATCACTTTACTCCTTAGCTTAAAGACCTTCAAAGACTTTATATCCTCTCTGGGGCCCACCACGCTGGGCTTGCTGGGACAAGCCAACCCCAGCCACCTCTCCACTCATGCTTCACCCCTTACCCAGGCTAGGCTCCAGCTACTTGGTCCAGGAATTCACCCTCCCCCACTGTGGTTAACCCTTACCTTCCTTGGCACTCAGCTCTTTTTTTTTTTTTTTTTAAAGATTTATTGGGTGGCATCCCTGGTGGCGCAAGGATTAAAGACAGCGCTACCAAGCTACTGCCAGCCACTACAGCACGAGTTCGAAGCCACTACAGCACGAGTTCGAAACCACTACAGCACGAGTTCGATCCCTGGCCAGCCAGGGAGCAACCCACATGGCTCAGCAGACCTCTCCTGCCTGGCCCACTGCTCCCCTCAGCAGTGTATTTCAGTAGATCTGCTTGTTCTGCTCCCCACTCTCTCTGGTGAATCCTCTCACCCTGTGCCCCGTACCTCTGGTTTACAATCCAGTTCTTGTATGCATAAAAAAGATTTATTATTTATGTGTACAAGAGCTAGGGTACAAGGCCAGAGGTGCAGGGGCTGGGGATGGTGAGAGGATTCACCAGAGACAGAGTGGGGAGCAAAATACACTGCTGAAGGGAGTGGGGGAGGAGAGACAGGAGAGGTCTGCTATGCCATATGAGTCACCTCCCCTCCCAGGTAGGGGATTGAACTCCTGCTGCAGTGGCTGCCTACAGCTTCATTGTGCTAAGACTTAACCCCTGCTCAGTTCTAATGCCACTTCCCTCACCTCCCAGATGGGGCCTCTAACACCTGCCCCTAGCCTCCTGGACTCTCCTTCTGGCAGTTTCTGCAGGTGTAATGATATGTTTTTGTATGCCACGGGTTGATTCATACCTGCCTGTGCCTCTCAATTTTGTGCTCTTCCCCAGAGGGCAGAGACCAAGACGTTTGCAGTCTAATTGTAGCTACAGCATTTAGCACTGTGCCTAGCACATAGTAGGAGCCAATAAATACGCATGAATGATATAAATTCCTTGGCAGAGGTTGCACATCATATGTGTATGCTTGTTCTTTCATCATTCTTAAAGTATCCCTTTGCACACCTGTTACCCACTCTATACAGAGGATTTATTCATTCATCTTTAAAAATTCACTCTTTCATGTTCTCACCATCGATAAGGGCTCCCTTCAGCCTGGGAGGCCATACCCTTCCTCCCCTATTTCTCTGAGGGCATAGCCTGCATGTCCCCTGACGCTCGGAGGCACGGGGGACACACCAGGCTCTGGGATTCCAAATGCCTGGCTTCAAAGATCCCTTACCCCAGGCAAGAGTAGCCCCTATCCTTAGCTGCCTCCTAAGAGGATGAGGATTTGGCTTGCAGGTACAGCAAGAGAAGAACAGCCCACCCTGAGTCTGTGCCCATTTTTTTCTAGAACATTCTGTGGGACCCCAGAATTCCCTTCCAAAATATCCCTAAGCTCATTTACGGAGTTTAGAATCTCATCTCTGGGCCTACCTGGTGGCTCAAGGGGTTAAGCACCCCACTATGAAGCAATCCACAGCCTCTGCAGCACCAGTTCAATCCCCCTGCCAGCCAGCGAGCAACCTACATGACACAGCAGACCTCTCCTGACTCACCTGCTGCTCCCCTCAGCAGTGTATTCCTGTCGATCTGCCTGTTCTGCTCCCCACTCTGTCTCTGGTGAATCCTCTCACCTACCACACTTCTGGCCTGTACCCCAGTTCTTGTATGCATAAGTAAATAAATCTTTAAAAAAAAAAAAAAGAATCTTATCTCTGGGTCTGTCTCAGAGAGGGCAAACTACTGCCTGATGCACACCATCAGAACCTGAGGCGTAGGCAATATTGTAGTTGTTTGCCAGAGACAACCTGGATGTGGGGGCTAGAGTATCTATTTATGCTGGTCCCTCACTGATGGAAGGACAAGATCTGGGTGTAGGATCCAGGGAATAACACACTCTTGCATAGAACTCCAAGCATGCTGGAATTCTATATCAAACCTGGCCTTTCAAGTTGTTATGAAGATACATTTATTGAGGAGGATAGAACAGGGCCCCCTTGGTGGTGCAAGGGGTTAAGTCTCAGCACTATGAAGCTATCACCAGCCACTGCAGCATCCCCAGCCAGGGAGCTGAACCCACATGGCACAGCAGATCTCTCCTGTCTCACCCCCTGCTCCCCTCAGCAGTGTATTCCGGTCAATCTGCCTGTTCTGTTCCCCACCGTGTCTCTGGTGAACCCTCTCAGCCCCCACACCTCTGCCTGTACCTCAGTTCTTATATACATAAATAAAAACAAATCTTTAAAAAAGAGGATGGAACGTATTTCATTTAACACTAATTAGTGTTAAATGTAGAGACATATGTACATGGGCCTTTAATGATATTCTCGTCCTGAGCCTCACAAACACCGCAGTTTGTGTCATTTCTTAGCTCAGACAAGCCACATCACCTTTCCAGGCCTGTTTGTTGCCAGAAAAATAGGTCTAATGAACTGTCTCATCAGGGCTGATGAGAGAGTGAGACAAAACAAGTCAGCTAAGGAGACTTGGCAGAGTGCCAGGCCCTCAATACACAGTAGCTATTACTGTTATTTTTCCCTTTTGTCCTTTGACTATCATTTCCCATGATTTTCTTTGACTCCAAACTGCTCTCTTTTACAGGATTTCCACGAGGCTCCTGCCTCCTTCTTCTTCCCCACACCAATAATGACAGTGTCCCCTTTCTCTCCACCTAGTCAAATCCTGCCCCCTTCTACAATAGTATGATAATAGCACTATTGACCGCTGGCTCACTTACTATGTTTCGGGCATTGTATTCAGAACTTGACATGCATTATCTCAACTCAGTTCTGACACCAACTCAATGAAGTGGGTACAGTTTATTACTCCCCAAACACAAAGACACTGGGCTCTGAAGAGCTGAAGCAGCTGGTAAGTGGCAGAGCCAGCAGGAATGTGAACCCTGGGAGTCTCACTGCGGAGTCAGGTCTCCCAGGTACCTACAGTCAGATTCTGCTTATCACCCTTCCTCCCCACCTCCCCACCACCCTTTCTCCCCCTCTCCCCACCACCCTTTCTCCCCCATCTTCCTTGGCGCCCTCAGGTCCAAGGCTGTCGTGCCCCCTCGACTCTGGGGCTCGGTCTGTGGTTTATGGGCTTTCAGTCCAATAGGGCGGGCACTCTGTCACGCCACGTTGCCCACATCATGGAGCCTCCCTCCCTTTTCTCCATCTCCTTCTCTTCCTTTCTCCCTTCCTCTAAGTACTGAGTTCCAACTCCGTGCCAGGCTTTGTGTTCATTCACATGCAAAGTGTCACCAGTGGCATGGTCGGGGAGGATGGAGTTATATGTCATTTTTCTTTCTACTTTACGCCTTCTGTTTGGCTGATTCCTTTTTTTTTTTTTTTTTCTTTTTTTAAGTGAGCACGCCGGCCAGGCCCAGGCGAAGCATTGAAACCAATTCAAATGCTGCTTTGCTAGGGTGATTCGGTGGGAGGAGGGTCTGTCTCCTTAACTCCCAGCCCCCACGCCGTCTCCACTGGCCCTCAAATCCAGGCCGCCCTGCCCCCTCCGGAAGGGGGAGTAGGGGGCGAACGCTGAAATCTGAGTGGCTCTTTCAAGCCTCCGTTGCCGTGGAAACCCGCTGCACAGGACTTGGCGGTCCATTACACCATCCTCGCGCCGCGGCCAATGGGATCCGCGCTCCATCCGGGAGCCCCGCCCCCAGCTTCCAGCAGCCACCAATGGGAAGGCTCTCAGCTTAGGGCCCCGCCCTCAGCCCAGGGACACCACCAATCAGCATCGACCCAGTTCTCCCGCAACCTTCAATGTAGCAACAAGACTAGTTTTTTTTTTTTTTTTAAAGGAATTCTCCAAATTAGAAGGAACTAGCAGTAACGCCTCTGTCAGTTGCAGCCCGAATAATCTTGGGTTGGTACTTTATTTAAGTAGAACAAAACTGTTGTAGTTACACAACCGTGTATGTCATTCTCTACTAAAATAATTTTAGGCATTGAAAATTTAGGCAAAGGGATTGAGAGCTTCTCTGGATTTCTTTCAATATAGGTTTTTTCATTTATTTAAAGTCATCAAAGAGCTAGTCATCTTTCCTTGTTTGTATTTCAGATACATACAAATTAAAGATTTTTTTTTTTGAATGGGGAGTTCACGAAATATTGACCGAAGCAGGTAGCTGACTTACTACACAAATTAACTCTTGAATTCAAAACATTAAAACCATAAGATAAGGGCCTCCTTGGTAGCTTAAGGGGTTAAGACAAACTATGAAGCTATCCCCAGCCACTGCAGCATGAGTTTGATGCCTGGCCAAGGAGCGTCCCACATGGCACAGCAGACCTCTCCTGCCTGTTCCGTACCCCAGCTCTTGCATGCATAAATAAATAAATCTTTAAAAAAAATTCCTAAGATATTAAAAAAAAAGATTTATTTTACTTATGCATACAAGAACTGGGGTATAGGCCAGGGGTGTGGGGAGGGTGGTGGGGGAGAGGATTCACCAGAGACAGGGAGCAACCCGCATCACAGAGCAGACCTCTCCTGACTCTTCTGCTGCTCCCCTCAGCAGTGTATTTCAGTCAATCTGCCTGTTTTGTTCCCCACTCTGTCTCTGGTGAACCCTTTCACACACACACACCCCCCTCTGGCCTGTACCCCTGTTCTTGTATACATAAATAAATCTTAAAAAAAAAAAAAGGCCTTGTAGCACCCTCCAAACACAATCACAATCTCCTAATTTTTTAGGATGAAGCTAAATAAAGATAGAATTTCCTTTTCTTATTGTTCTCATTCTTCAACATGAATGCCTTTGGGGACTATGCCTGTTTGCAGACAGATGTTTTGGAATCAGAAACGTTTAGGTGGACTGGGGTTGCATGATGGTGTCTTTGACAGTTATGCCCACACCTGAATTGGTTCCTTCCTTCCTTCATTGAACAGATACTGAGAGCCTACTCTGTGTCAGTCTCTGTTCAGTGCTGGGATACAATGGTGAGAATGGAAATCAGGAAAAGTCCCCACATCACATGGAACTCCTGCTCTGCCATGGTGTCCTGAGTGGGGTGATGCAGGTAACAACAGGGTCAATCGCCTGCAGTTAAAGGCAAAGATAAAAAAAGCCCTTCTGTTTTTTATTATCATCGTGTGACAATTCTAGACCAAGTCATTGATTAAATACTCCTCCTAGAAGATTAAGATGTTGGTCTAACTTGAGTCTTAATAATATATTTGTAAGCTTCAAATTGGTATATGTAATTATTTATGCTCTAATAAACTTTATATTCTACAAGGAAGTTAATTCACAGCACTCCCAGTTTTATAGCCAGCCCCTAACACATACCCAGTCAGATGCAGCTGCGTGTGTTCATTTTGAGACTAGGTTCATCACAATCCGGAATTGTTCGCTTCCTGAGCACTTGTGTCTCCAGCTTCTTTGGTACAACATATGTCTGTGTTTAAACAATAGATTCAGCGTAAACAATGATCACACAGGGAGCATGAAGCTGAAGAACCAGAGCTTGTGTTACTTCACTTCTGCTAATTCTATGTGCCCACTTGAAGCTTTTGTATTGAAAACTTAAAAGTGAAACAAAGAGCAAACAGCAGAGTGTGGTAATTGCAAGTTTCATTATTTAATAAACCTATATTATTATTATTCATTAAAATCACTTTTTAGTGAATTTGAATAATATATTTAGTATTAAATTAATTCTTGATTCTTAGTTTTAAAATGCTATTGTTTTTAAACTTTAATGTAGTATAATGATTACAACAGACCACTGTGTAGGTAGACTTTTTCTTTTTTAAAATGAAATGCATTAATGTAGGGCCTCCCCGCTGGCGCAGCGGTTGAGCACTGGGTTGCGAAGCTGCCTGCAGCCTCTGCAGTGCCGGTTCGATTCCCGGGCCGCCAGGCGAGGGTCCCACACAGTGCGCAGACCTCTCCTGCCGTCCGCTGCTCCCCTCAGCAGTGTATTTCATCACTCTGCCTGCTCTACTCCCCGTTCTGGCTCTGGTGAATTCTCTCACCCTCCCACGCCTCTAACTGTACCCAGTGCTTGTATAAATAAATAAATAAATCTTTTACAAAATAAAATAAAATAAAACAAAGTCCAATGAAAGACTATTTTCACCATCTACATTTTTCTGGTCATTGTGATTAGTATTAATCACTGCATTTCATAACTATTATTAAAAATGTTATAATTCAGACAAGGTGAAAGTTAAAAATGATCCTGTCTGAGTGTCAAATGAACTGGGAAGGCTACTGGTACACTGAAGAACAGAAACATAGAAGTCAGACGAGGCACAGGGAGGCAGAGACCCAGAGCTGGAATGTGTGGGGAGGCAGCCTGGCTCCTCTACAAACTTCAGAGACAGACTGGCTGGAAAACTCGCTCAAGATAGAAAACTCAGGAAAAGAGGTCAGATTAGGAAGGAGGGGGATGATGAAAAATTCTAAAAAAACGATTGCAGTGATAGTTACACAACTCCGTGAAAAGACCACAGAAAGGAATGCTTTAAATGAATGAATTGTATGCCCTGTGAATTATCTGTCAATAAAACAGTTAAGTTTAAAATATATACATATAGGAAAAGTTTCAGGATAGATATTACCTCAGGGGAGGAAAGGCAGGGGGTGGGGTGGGAAAGGTTACTATCAAAGTTGAGTCCCTACAGCAATCCAGTTTTGGGGTGATTTCACTGGGTTTTATATGACGTATAAATACATACAAACATGAAGTCAGTCGGTCACAGACAGTGATGGAATAGTGTTAGACAAACAATTCTGAGCACCTGTGGGATGGAGGGGGACAGGTGGGCAACAGCAGAGTGGGCAGGCAGGGCTCTCAAGGGGGAGCTTATCTAAGCTAAGGCTAGGTGGGGTGGGGGTGGGGGTGGGGGTGTGAAGAGGAGACAAAATGTACAAGCGCCCAAGCATTCTTCCTGTGTTTGAGAATTATCCAGGAGGCCGAAAGTTGAAACTGGCAGTAACATAATAATAGTAATAGGGAAAAAAAATAGTAATAGTGTAACAGGGTGGTCCCTCCCCCCCCTGCCCTGTAACAATAGGAAAAATAATAACAACAATAGCAGCTACAGGGCTAGTTAGGACTTTCAAAGATGGCTGTGTCCATCATATGTCATTTAAAATAAACGAATGAGGGGAATGGGAAAAGTGAGAAATTCAAAGTATCTTTTCTTTTTTTCATGGTCACTACTTCGCCATCTATCCCTGCGAACCCTTTCTCTTGTTATGTTGGTATCGCTATGCTGTTCAGCTCTCTACGCCCTGACTCTCGGATAACTAGTATTTTTGAGCATTTACGAGGAAATCAGGAGTATGTTTATTTACTTTATCCCATTTTATTTGTGAAACAACCTTACATGAAAGAAAGCGCATTCTCCCATTTTTTAGGAAAAAGCAAAGGGAGGCACCGGGAAAATACAGGCATTCTAATTCCATGGAATACTGAAGCGGTCAGGCTTTGGCTGTGAAGGCTGAAACTCTAGAATCTCCAGATCTCAGCGTCCAATAAAGTCGGTGGAGGAACCATTTCGTGGGGCCCAGGGACTTCTTCTAGGCACCCTGTGCCTTTAAGAGTCGCCCCCTCCCGCCGACCATACTCCAGTTACCCTCCCGGACACCTTAAAGCATCACCCCGCCCCCCGCGCCACTGGCGGCCCCTGCAGGCCTGCACCCCGCGGGCTCGGCTCTCGGCTCCCGCCGGCGCGGAGTGGGTTAGGTCAACCGATTAGAAACACGGGCCCCGCGCCCGCTCCCTCCCAAGAGAATCCCCGCGTCCAGACCCGGGTCCCGTCGGTCCCCAGCTCCTGGGTCACAGGCGCGAGGCCTCGGCACCCCCTCCCATTGTCCGGGCCCAAGGCCCTGTGAAGGTGACCTCCCCCGGGGAGAGCACACGCCCCGCGGTGCCCGAGCGGGATCACACGTGGGTGAGCGCGCAGAGCCAGCCCCTCCCCGCCACGCGCCCCGAGCATGCGTCCCGGGCACGCCCCTTGGCGACTCCGCCCCCGCCCCGCGCGCGCTTCCCACACCCGGGAGGGGCCGGCGCCCCGGTCGCGTCCCAGCTGGCGGTCGCGGGGTGCGCTCTGGGAGTGGGCCGCCGCGCGTCCTCGAACCTCGCTCGAGAACTGTGGAAGCCGAGAGGCCCACCCTGCTCAGCACCCTCGGCTGGTGGCCTGGGCACCTTCGTGCGCAGAGAGCGAGCTGGGACCGCGCACCTAGGATGCAACCGTGAGCCTGCGTGTCCTCGGCGTTGCGACTCTAGAAAGTGGGCGTCACAGCCCCTTCTTAGGAGTCACGTTGCACCTTAACCGAGATCAAAGGATGTGAAAGGGGTAGTTGACTGGATCCAAAAGAATGTGTTGAGTAGATCTCTATCCACACACACACGTATGTTTGTATGTATACGGCCGGATCCTATGTGCACTAGGCAGGGGATCCATGCATGCTATGATGACTCTGTCTCCTTGAGGAGCCTTCCTGAACCCGGATTCCTGAACCTTCCCCACTTTCATTTCAAAGGCGCCCTCGAAAGAGTAAGGCGCGGAGGTCCTACCTGGCGGCAGGTGTCACTGATAAGGTAAAATTTCAAAGGCAGCGCGGGGCGGGGACCAGCTTTCTGAGCCAGATGGGAAGCACACTCGCCTCCCCACCCCACCCCGCGTCCCCAGCCTAAGAAAAGAAACCGACCTCATCCGACACCCCCAATCCCAGCCACGAGACCGCCCAGCCCCGCAGCCCGAGCCCCGCCCCGCCCCAGCCGCCCGCGATTGGGAGATGCAAATGCCAGGTTCTCTGCCCAGCAACGGGTGACGCGGCGCCCGCGCGCGAGGCGTGGCCCGGCCGCAGCCCAAGCGGGCACCTCGGTGTTTACACGGGGCGGCCCCGCGCGCGCCGCAGCGGCCCGCAGACGGCGAGGGGGAGGGGGCGGGGCGGGCGCGCGCCGGCGGGGCCGCGCGGGGAGAAAGACATCGCGAGGCGGCGGGGCGGGGAGCGGCGCGCGCGGGCCGCGGCGGAGCAGGCGGCTGCAAGGAGAGCCCGCGGGGGCCGGGGGGTGCGATTCCTCCGCCCCCGCAAAACAATGTGCGGCGTGCCGCGGGGCGCGAGTTTCGGGAGGCGGCGGGAGCGCGCGGAGCCCGCCTGAGCCCGCGCCGCCGACCTTCTCCCCTCGCCGTCCGTTGGGCCCGAGCGCCCAGCTCCTCGCTCCCGGCTCGCGGGGGCCGGGCCGAGCTGCGGGGCGGGGCCGCCCCTCCGTCGCTGCGCCTCCTCCCCCACCCCAGCCGCTGAGGATGCGGACGGCCCCCGGCGGCGTCTAGCGGCCCCGGGCCCAGGCGCGATGGTGCAGCAGCGGGGCGCGCGGGCCAAGCGGGACGGCGGGCCGCCGCCCCCGGGGCCCGGGCCGGCCGAGGAGGGGGCGCGCGAGCCCGGCTGGTGCAAGACCCCGAGCGGCCACATCAAGAGGCCGATGAACGCGTTCATGGTGTGGTCGCAGCACGAGCGGCGGAAGATCATGGACCAGTGGCCCGACATGCACAACGCCGAGATCTCCAAGCGCCTGGGCCGCCGCTGGCAGCTGCTGCAGGACTCGGAGAAGATCCCGTTCGTGCGGGAGGCGGAGCGGCTGCGCCTCAAGCACATGGCGGACTACCCGGACTACAAGTACCGGCCGCGCAAAAAGAGCAAGGGGGCGCCCGCTAAGGCGCGGCCCCGCCCCCCCGGCGCCGGCGGCAGCCGGCTCAAGCCCGGGCCGCAGCTGCCCGGCCGCGGGGGCCGCCGCGCGGCGGGCGGGCCGTTGGGGGGCGGCGCGGCGGCGCCCGAGGACGACGACGAGGACGACGACGAGGAGCTGCTGGAAGTGCGCCTGGTCGAGACCCCCGGGCGGGAGCTGTGGCGGATGGTCCCGGCGGGGCGCGCGGCCCGGGGACCCGCGGAGCGCGCGCAGGGACCGTCGGGCGAGGGGGCGGCCGTCCCCGCCGCCTCCCCGACCCCGTCCGAGGACGAGGAGCCCGAGGAAGACGAGGAGGAGGCGACGGCCGCGGAGGACGGCGAGGAGGAGACGGTGGCGTCGGGGGAGGAGCCGCTGGGCTTTTTGTCCAGGCTGCCCCCCGGGCCCGCCGGCCTGGACTGCAGCGCCCTGGACCGCGACCCGGACCTGCCGCCCCCCGCGGGCACCTCGCACTTCGAGTTCCCGGACTACTGCACCCCCGAGGTCACCGAGATGATCGCAGGGGACTGGCGCCCGTCTAGCATCGCCGACCTGGTTTTCACCTACTGAGCCCACCGTCAGCGGGGCGCGCACGCCCCCAAACCAGCTGTTTACATACAGGAATCAGGTATTGGGGCCCCTCGGAGGCCGAGGCTGGCACCCCATCTCCCGCGCAGCCTCCCCCCTCCTAGACGTGCCCGCTCCCCCCGACAATTCCAGAGGTGCCCCTCCCCCGCAGACACACCCCAAGGGCAGCCCAGCCCCCACCCCATCCCTGACACTCTAGCCCTGCCCCTCCTCGCCCCCTTCCGCACAGCCACCAGCAGCCAGCCCCCTCCGATCGCCGCCCATCCCTTCCTGCAGACCTGCACCCCCTCGCACACGCCCCTCCTCGTGGCCGGAGGACACGCCCCTGCCCTTCAGGATCCCTCCGCTCTCGCCTCGCCCGCCTCCTTTCTCTTTCGGGGGTGCTGCGGCCGGGCGGCCCCGCGCGCCCCTCCCTTGCGCCCCCTCCCGAGGGAGCGCGCCCGCCCCTTCCCGCGCACGCCTGCCGCCCGGAGGAGGGGGCCGGCCGGGCGCCGGGCGAGAGGGGGTCTGGAGCCGCCCTGGGAAAGCCTCCCCGAGGACCGCGGCTCCCTTTCATCCCGACGGGCGTCGCTGCCTTAACGGGAGGGGCAGTCGGAAGTGGGGACGGGCGCTCGCTGCGCGCTCGGAAGGTGCTTCTCCCGCGGCGCGGCCTTTTCCCCGGAGGGGTCGCCCGGCCCACGTGCACCGCCCGCCGCGCGCTGCCGGCCGCGGTCCCGGCCGCTCCAGAAACTTCCCTTCCTCCCCGCCTGGGGCCGGGCGGGCGGCGGGTCTTGCTCGGGAAAGCAGCGCGGGAGGGGGGCTGCCCGGGAAAGCCTGGCGCCCACGCCACCTCAGTCCGCGCGGGGACGGGCCCTTGCTGCCCGCCTGGGCGCCTCCCGAGCCCGCCGCCCGGCCCGGCCCGGCCCAGCCCGCCCCCAGGGCCGGGGAGGGCGCCGGGAGCGCGGGGGGCGGGCGGGGCGCGAGGGGCCGCTGCGCTCGGCGGGCGCGAGAGACGCCGGCCCCGGCCCGGGAGCCTGCGGCGCCAGAGACGCGGAGGCGGCGGGCCGTTGGCGCCCGTGGCTTGCGGAGAGCGGGGCCGGCGCTGCTGCGGGAAGACCCTGCCCGGCTCGGGCGCCCCCGGGACCCTGCCCCTCCAGCTGTTACCCCCTCTCTCTCCAGCCCCCGCCCGAGCCCCGCCCCTCCGGCCTCCCACCCCCCGCCCTCACTACCTGGATCTCACCGGCGTGTGTGCGCCCCCGGGTGTACACACACTCTCATTCACACACACAAATCTCAGGAACAAACGGTCCCAGAGTCCTCCGGGGCCCGCGCCCAGGGTCTCTGCAGGTCTCTGCCCCACGCGTTCCCGTCGCTGACAAAGCCACCAGCTGCCTCCTTTAAGCTTGGTGCTCCGGCTCTGGGCCTTTCTCGTGCTCTCTCTCTCTCTTTCGCTCTCTCTTTCTTCTTTTTCTTTTTTTTTTTAAAAGAAAAACAACAACAACAAAAAAAGACAATGAAAAAAAACCAGAAAACGTCATGTGAGTGAAGAGATGTCACTGTCTGTGGTCTTGGAGAACTAGTCTCGTAGCTAAGGGGAGGGGTCCCTCCAGTCTGGGGCACTGGCACCCACAGCAGGACTTCGCCAGTTTGATGCCAGGATTGAATAAAGTGTATTTGCCCCGACCTCGCCCTGTGGTTCTACATGTCTGTGCCTTCCTCTCTCCTCCCCAGTTTGCCAGATTCAAAAATCCATGTGGTTTAGCACCATCAAAAAGAACCTGGGGTCCCCAGGCAAGGTACCTGGACCCTGTAGGCCTCTGTCTCCATCTCAGGACTCCTGGTGTCCCTCAAGGATGGCACACACCTGCAGGTGCCAGGCAGGGGCGGGCAGGTAACGTAAGTGAATGAGAGTCTGGTGGACACCGACTTCATGACCCACCTCCTCCAGCAGGAGTGCAACTGACCACCTGCTGCCATTTGTGACCCTGTGGGAATGCGCCCAGCCTGGCTAGAGGGCGAGGTTTTTCATGAGAAGGCAGATAACTAGATGTTTCTATGAATCATCTCAGTTTCAAAAGAGCTAGAAATTTTAAAATCTATGGGGCCCACATGAAGTAAGCACACACCTTGTGTAGGGCTAGTTTGATCCTGCTCCCTGCTCTTGAGGAGGAAGCAGCAGATGGGCCACACTGTCTGGGCTCCACTGACACCTCTGTGACCTTGAGCAAGTTCATTTCACCCTAACTTTCCATTTGTGGAACACAGGATAATAGTACCTGTTTCAAGGGTGAAATGTAGTCTGAGGTGATAAGCATTTAGAACGGTGCTCCATAAATGGTACTATGCAGTTGTCCAGAGGAGGCAACTGAGGGTCAGGGTGGTGAAACAACTTGTAGGAGGGCCTGCTAGCAGCCAAGGGCAGACACAGGACCCCAAATCTTGTTTTGGTGAGCTGCCTCTTGTCCAGGGCTGCAGGTGGGGTTAGGCCGCTCAGGTTGGGGTGGTGGGGTTGTCCCGGTGCCTGGCACATAACTGGCCCACAGTGTAGGTTTATTGTATGGCTAAGGAGCAACGGAAGCCTCAAGGAGTCTTGTCTTTGAGATTCTTAGCAGTGTGACCATGGCTTTTCCAGAAAAGCCCTTGCTACTCCTTAGTTCTTCCTCTACTAGGTCCAATGAATCCCTAAGCTGACAAATCTGGGTTCCCAGTAAGAATGACGGCTGAGTATGCAGATCTTATTCAGAGAGGGTGTTCAGGGACTGAGGTACCCACAGACCCTGCAAGAGGGCTCTAGCAGCTTTGGGAGGACTGGGGGCCCACAAAATGGCACTGGGGATGTAGGAATTGCAATGACTACTTCCTCTTGGTCTGATTGGAAGCAAGATGGTTAAAAAAAAAAAAATCCTGTAAGAAAGAATTGAGAACATGTGGAAGACAGATAAGGTGCCACCCAGAACTCCGGCGGGGGAAGTGTGGTCTGTGCACAGCCTGCAGCTGTTGACTTTTTCAGGGTCTGCTGTAGCGGCACAGAGCTACTTCTCCCAAGAGACATGCATCTGGTGCCTGTGTCGGGCCAGGTCTATCCCCCTGGCCATTTTAGTTCAGTGTGGGTCAGGTCCTGGCTGGCAGAACTTGCATTGCAGCCCTTCCTGGTACTACTCACCCCTGGATGGGTGAGGCTTTGTCCGCCCCGCAGCACAGCCTGACTTCCTGTATCCAATCCTGCTTCCTCCCCCTCTTCTTTTCACAGGTGTTTATTCTCAATAAATAATCTTGCACCCTGAACTCAGTCTTGGTGTCTGCTTCTGAAGGATCCAGTCTGCCAGGAAGAGTGCAAAGGGCTGAACAAAGAAAATTGGGTCCCAACTCCAGCGAGGCTTAGCTGGTGCCCTACCTCTGGGGGGAGTTTATTCTCCACCAGCAACATCAGCTCCCAATCCCTGGCCACACGCTTACTGGAGGGATTTGGGTAGAGACTCCACCTCACCCCACCCTCCGGGGCCCTCTGGTGCAGTCATTCTCTTGCAAATCCCTCCCCTGATCTGAGAGAGAGGCAGAGCCCTTCAGAATGGCTGCCCAGGCAGGGTGAGGGTGAAATGTCAGAGAGTGCCAGAGCGCTGTGGGACACAGGAGAAGACCCTCCCTATCATAGGCCTTGGTTTCCCCATTTGTAAAGTTGCAGTGGGGGAGGAAACTAGGAATAGGAGCGAGACCATTTATTGTTAGTTTGATTCCTTTCATTTGGGAAGGAAATGGATTCTGACCTGGGAGAGGGTGGGAGAGACTGCCTTAAGTGGACTCTGGGGACACCTAGTGGCTGGAAGCAGTAGGAAGCCTAGGGCGAGAGTCCAGATGGGCCCCATCACAACCTCACTTTACTTAATGCCTCTGCATTGCACTCCACACCTTAACTCGCTCAATTACTCATTCAACTAATATTTATCAAGGGTCAGCTTTTACTCAGCTCTGAGCTAGGAGCTGGGCATACCAAGGTGGGAAGAGAGACATGGCTCATTCTCACTGCGCCCATAGGTGTGAAGAAGAAACAAACAAGGATGGAAAGGAGGCGGGCGGAGAGGAACAGAGGGATTGAGGGGACTGTAGAGTAAGGTAAAAGTATCAGGCTTTTCTGCCCTCCCGCCATTAGGCTAGACGAGGGAACCCTGTGGTCCTGAACGCATGCCTGATGGCGGGCGCCTGAAGTGGGTACACCTGGGCTGAGAGACTGAGTTTTTAAGGGTGGCATCACGGGGACGCCAGCAGAAGCCAAGAACGAACGGAAGCCGAGAGGAGAAGAGAAGCAGAGAGGACGCCAGAGAGCCCAGAGAGAGTGAGGATTTGCTGGGGGCTGGGAGGACTGCCAGCCTTTCCCCCCCTTCCCCCCGCACCCCTGCCTGCCATATGCCTGGTAAATCTAAATAAAAGACATGCAAAAGCCACTGAGGACTCTGACTCCTCCTTTACCCTGTCCTCCTTTACCCTGTCTCCTTTACCCAGAAAACCTGCTCAGTGGTCATTTCTACCCCTACAGGGACACAGGAGGCACACTCAGATGTGAAGCAGGGCATAATCAGGTCACCTCCTGGAGGGGTGATGTCTAGGCTGTGACCGATAATCTCTGTAAGTTGTTAGAGTCTTAGTTCTTTGACATTCCTCCTATAAATTTCCTTCCCTTTGAACCTGGACTGGCCTTCATTATCTCCTTGTAACCAGGACATCATAGTAGGATGCAGCAGATGCTGTGAATTTCCAAGGCACCTGAACTACCTTAGAAGAACTCTAACAGGGTTTCCCTGGTGGCGCTAGGGGTTAAGCACAGCACTATGAAGCTATCTGCAGTTTCTGCAGCATGAGGTAGATCCCTGGTCAGCCAGGGAGCAACCCACATGGTGCAGCAGACCTCTCCTGTCTCCCCTGCTGCTCTCCTCAGCAGTGTATTTCAGTCAGTCTGCCTGTTCAGCTCCCCACTTTGTCTCTGGTGAATCCTCTCACCCCACCCCCCACCCCTCTGGCCTATACCCCAGTTCTTGTATGCATAAATAAATAAATCTTAAAAAAAAAACTCTAATAATCCTAAGACCATGCTGTAGTGAAGAAGCCCAAGATAAACAGATCGTGGATAGGTACCCCAGTGGATGCAGGCAGCTGCCCAGGCGCTAAGCATGTGAGTGAAGAAACCTCCAGATGATCCCAACCCCCACTAAAGCCATGATGTCTTCCCAGTCGACGCTCAGCCATCATGGAGCAAAGACAAGCCACCTCTTGCTCTGCAGTCTCTTTGCATAATGAAATGCACACCCGCTAAGTCTTATGGCAGTTTTTTTAGTGCCGATTATAACTAGAGTGAGGAAGGTTCATTCTTATAATTCATCATAAGCTAGGATGAGGTAGATTCAAATGAAGTAAAAAGCTTTCCAGATGCCAGTAAGTCTCAGCAAGTGTGAAGACTCAGCAAGAATAGCCAACACAGGAAAAATTTGTGCCTAAAGGGGGCAATGGGAAGAGAGAGAGGAGATGAACCAGCAAGACCGTGAAAGACCTTGGCATTTGGACTTTATCCTGAGTCTTTACACTGCAGTCCAAATGGGCCTTTGAAAATACAAATCTGGGGCCTCCCTGGTGGCACAAGGGGTTAAGCACCGCACTATATGAAGCAATCCGCAGCCTCTGAAGCACAAGTTTGATCCCCGGCCGGCCAGGGAGCAACCCACATGGCACAGCAGACCTCTCCTGTCTCGCCCGCTGCTCCCCTCAGCAATGTAGTTCAGTCTGCCTGCCCTGTTCCCCTCTGTCTCTGGTGGGTCCTCTCACCCTCCGAGTCTCTGGCCTGTACCCCAGCTCTTGTATGCATAAATAAATAAATCTTGAAAAAAAAAATACAGATCTGACCCCCACCTAAAGCCTTTCCAGGACTTCCCATTGCCCTTGGGATAAAGTCTAAAGTTCTTGGCTTGAAGGCCTCCCTCGTGGCACAAGGACTTAAGTCAGCACTACGAAGCTATCAGCAGCCACCGCAGCACATCCTGGCCAGGGGGCTGACCCACAAGGCGCAGCAGACCTCTCCTGCTGCTCCCCTCAGCAGTGTATTTCAGTCGATCTGCCTGTTCTGCTTCCCACTCTGTCTCTGGTGTGTCCTCTCACCGCTGCCCCCCCCCACTCAAGCCTGCACCTCTGGCCTACACCCCAGTTCTTGTATGCATAAATCAATAAAATAAATCTTTTAAAATTATAAAGTTCTTGTTAGGGGGAAAGGATGTCCTGAGCTAATTCCATGCAGGCTTTGTGGGCTCCACCCCCACTCCAGACCAAAGCCATCAAGACATTGGGAAAGACAAATCCCGTCACTACCAAAGGGAAGGTGGCTGGGACCTGAGGGTGGAGTTGGGCAGCCAGGTTGGGTATAAAAACCAAACACGTGGGCCTTGGGGGGGCTTGCTATCGCTCGCCTCCTGGCTTCACGGCTCCTGGCTCGCGGCCAGCTCTCAGAGTGCCATTTGGGATTCCAGATCAGCGGATCGGGTAGGACGCATTTAAAACTTTGTCTCCCATTTTTCTCCCTGAGCTATACATTTCCTCATTTGCCCTTCCCTTGTAAATAAACCTTTTATTAACCTTTTGCGTGTGCCTGCAGTAGAGCATTGATAAGTCCTTTTAAGCGTGCGGGTGAGGACCCACAGTCAGGCACCCGTTTTGTATCAGGGCTGCCCTATAACATTCTTAGCCTGACATTCAAGGTCTTTTGCCATTAACTTCTTTATTGTTTTATAAACAGGCCCTTCAAGCTATAGCCTCTATCCTGAAACTGCCTCAGCCATACCAGGTGACTGTCCTGTGTCCTACAACATTTGCCTTTCCTCTTGTTGAGAAACTGGAGGAGTCTTGGCCTAACCACCTAGCCTTTGAGGCCTCATTTCCCATCTGTATAGGTACGTAGTTGAACCAGAAGTCTTAAAACACATATCTACCTTGGCATTCTAGAAGCTATGGAAAGGTGGGAGAAAGGGGCTTCTAGCCAAATCTGCCTGTCTAGCTTCTTCCAGGTTGCCTAGCAATGTATGCCAACACTTTCCCCCATCATCCTATGTTTCTTAGCAACCCAATTTCTCATTCTCTGTTGATTTTAGGGTTTCCTGTTAACTAAATGAATGTCAAGTTCTGCTTTCTCTTCTCAAAAATAATCTGAGACTGAGGATCACTTTGGAGATTAGATACAAACCCAGAAGGGAAGTGGCCTGGGGTGTGAGATCAATGGAAGATTTACTGTGTGACTGAAAGAAGATTCCTGACCTCTCTGGCTTTTGTTGCAAATTATGAATAATGTCAGGGTATCCTTAGGCCCTCCCCTCTCCTATGTGTGTGAGATTCAACTGCTAAATTTCTTCACTCTTTCAACAAATTTTTACTGAGCGCCTATTGTGTGCTGAGCACTGTTTTAGGATTGGGAATTCATTAATGAGCAAGCAAGCCTTGCCTTCATAAGCTTACACAACAGTTGATGGAAATCCACATCCAGTGAAGAGATCCATACGTGACAATGTCATGTGATGAATGGGATAAAGTGAGGAGAGGGCACTGTTTTAGAGGAGGGGGTTGTATCAGTCAGGATAGGCTGGGGAAGCTGGTTTCTTATTTTATTCAGGTCTCTGCTTATATGTCATCTTGGCAAAGAGGTTTTCATTTAAATACTGGTAAAAACATAACCTATTCACCAAATTTCCATGTGCTTCACATATAATTCCCAGTCTCACGGAAGTTAGACAAAGCCATGTGATTAATCTGGCCAATGTGCTACGAGCAGAGCTATGAGGGTCACCTCTGGGCCAAAGAATTTTTCCGGTTGCTATTGTTTTATAACATACCAATTCAAAACAACAGCAGTCATGTTGCTCACAGATCCGCAGATATCTGGATAAAGAGCGATAAAAGCAGGGAAATGAACAAGTTCCAAGGCTTTGAAGCTTTGAGATAGGAGTTTTCCCCGTGCAAGAGGTTCACCATGGCTGAGCCATTCAAGAGGTTCACCATGGCTGGGATACCATGACTGAGGGGGTGGGGAAGATGAGATCAAGGAGGGAGGAAAGGTTGTAGGGGGTGGGGTTACAGATCACCTAAGGCCTTAGAGGCCACAGTAAGGGTTGCTTTAACCAATAGAGGTGAAAGTAATGCTGTGCCAGTGTGAACCTAACATTTTTTTAAGTTTTATTTATTTGTGCATACAAGAGCTGGGGTACAGGCCAGAGTTGTGGGGGGTGAGAGGATTCGCCAGAGACTGAGTGGGGAACAGAACAGGCAGATCAACCGAAACACACTGCTGAGGGGAGCAGCGGGCAAGCCAGGAGAGGTCTGCTGCACTATGTGGGTAGCTCCCTGGCCAGGGGTCAAACTCTAGCTGCAGTGGCTGCTGACAGCCTCATAGGTTGTGTCTTAATCCCTTGCACCACCAGGGAGGCCCTGAACCTAACTTTTAAGAGGTCACAATTTCTCTCTTTCCCCTTAGTCCCCGAGGAACACTCAACTGTGGAAGTTTCCCTTTTGGTCCCCAGACCCCTTGCTAAAGTAACCCAAGCCAAGCTGCATGGAGATCGGCTGACTGACTGACCATCTCACAACTTAATAGCTTAAAACACCACCATTTTATCTCTCAAGATTCTATGGGTTTATGGGATCCAGTGGGATGATCTGCTCATCTGATGTTATCTGGGGGCTTGAGTGGACTGGAACATTCAAACGGACTCACTGGGGCCTTCCTGGTGGCATGAGGGGTTAAGACACAACCTATGAAGCTATCTGCAGCCACTGTAACATGAGTTTGATCCTGGCCAGGGAGCAGCTCACATGGCACCGCAGACCTCTCCTGACTCGCCCGCTGCTCCCCTCAGCAGTGTACTTCAGTCAATCTGCCTGTTCTGTTCCGCACTATGTCTCTGGTGAATCCTCTCACCCCCCCGCATCTCTGGCCTATACCCCAACTCTTGTATACATAAATAAATAAATCTTTAAACTTATATTTACCATAATGAAAATTAAATAAAATTTAGAATTCAGTTGCTCAGTTGTTTTAGCCACATTTCAAATGCTTAATAGCCAAATGTGGCCAATGGCTCCCCCATGGGCATCACAGAGAATATTTGCAGAAACTTCTATTGAGCAGCAGGGACAGAACTGCTCATTCCCTATGAGGTTCCACATCTAAAATCTTTAACTACAGGGGCCCACACTCTGACTTCCACTCCCTTTCCCATACAACTATTTTTTTACTTCATTGTCTACTGTCCCTCAGTCTAGAATCCCTGTGTCTTCTTCTAGATCCTTCTGCTCCCTCCTGGGCTGTCTTCCCCCATTGAGCCAGGTTCCTTATGAGATGGTCTTTCTCCCCTGATCTCTGCACCCCCATCACACCCTCCTGTCCCCCCTGTCCAGGGGCACCCTGACCCCGAGCTGGGGTGCCAGCGGCCTTCTTCACACCCACCTGTCCTGACTCTGCCAAACACACAGACATGCAGCCCGTGTTCTTCCCACAGATCATGACCCCAGAGTCATCAGAGGGGTAACAAAAGAGGGGACCCCCCATACAAGCAGGAGGGTATTTCCTGGGAGGAACCCACTGAGAGTTGGGACTCAACCATGGGCTGGGAGCAGAGAGGGGGATGGGTGTCTGTGAAGAGGGTTGGGGAGTCAGTGAGATGAAGGTTTGTAGACAGGGGTGGGGACTCCATGAGGGGAATGGAGACCAGAGAGAAAATTGACGGTACCGGGAGGAAATGAAGGTTCGGGAAGGGCAAGGGTCTTCGCTTGGAGGGGAGGGTCTGGAGCGAGAAATGGAAAGGTCCATGAGCGGTTGAGGGATGCTTGAAGGGGTGGGTGCAGGGAGGTGGTGGGGTCTCGGTGAGGGGCCTGTACTCTCAGCGAGTGAACGGAACTCTGGAAGGAGATCTGGGTTCGCAATCCTGCAGGGGTCTGCAGTCTGCAGAGCCAGCCTTTGAGGCGGACGGGGGCCCCCTCCCAACCCAGTATCAAACGTCCCCCCCAAACCCCCCCACCCCCGACTGCGGCGCAGGCGCTGACTGAACCCACTTTTGCTCGGCTCGAGTGCGGCTGCTGCTCAGCGGAGACAGCAAGCAGAGGTGAGCTCAGCCCCGCTCCACGCGCAGCTCGACCCCCCACTCCACCCTCCCCCGGTTCCGGAGAACCGTCCACCCCTGCCCGCACCCCCAGCCGGGTCCGTGTCGCGTTTCGGGCAGGACGGCAGCGCCCAAGCCCTGGTGCGCTCAGATTTGGGGAGGTGGGGTTCCGGGAAAGTAGTAGGAAGCAGAGACCTCACCGGCCCCAGCGCCCCGAGACACCTCAGAGCTGATGGCCTGGGTGGCGGTTTCAAAGGGCAAGACCCCCTACCCCACCTCTCCACTAAAACCCACCCCCACCCCACCTGTCTGTTTCCCTCTAGGAGGAGGGGTGCAGCCTGTCCCCACCCAGCAAGGGTGGTCCGGTCAGAAACTAGTGTGCCCAGCTCGGGGAGAATTGGCCTAATTTCCCGGGCCTCGCCCCCCACGAGGACACCCCATCTCGGCATCTGGGCGCCCCGCACGCGGGAGTGGGCGGGTCCGGGGCCCCGGCGAGCAGAGCTGGGCCAGGCCGCTCCGAGGCGCGCGAGTCCGTCCACCGTCAGGCCCGGCGCCCGTCCCCTGCCCCGCGCCTCCCCACCGCGCCTGCTCCGCCGCAGCCTCCCACCCCTCGGGCCCCGCGCCCCCTCCTCTTCGCCGCGACCCCCTTCCCCATCCCGCGGAGGGGCACGCCCAGCGGTTCCTATGGCAACCCTCGCCCCGGGTGCCCGCGCTCGGGTGCTGCGCGTCCTTTCCCTCCTCCCCTGCCCCCACCGCCTGCCGCACCCCCTCTGGGTACCCCAACCTGGGAGGGGGAGGGGCCAGACCGAGGTGGGGCTGCGTCAAGGTCACCTTCCTTGGTGCCGGCAGGCTGGAGAGCCCGCGTGTTTTTGGAGGAGGGGGGCTGGGGGTTGCAGGCGAGGACCTAACCCAGCCCCGCAGCCCCTCCGCCCCACTCCCGCCCTCCCCAGGGTTTCTTTATTAAAGATCCCTGCGCGGGGACGCCGGCCGCCTCTCGCGCCCCCACTCCCGCCCCCTCTCCCCGGCCGGCGGAGCGCCTCAGGCGGGGTCGGGTCCTCCCTCGCCCCGCCCCCCGCGGCGCCCCGCCCCGCCCCCTCGGGGCACCCCTTCCTCCCGAGCCTCTCGCCCTGTTTGTGCCTCTAGGTCTTGGTCTCTTCCATTCCTTCAAAAAAGAAATTTTTTTTGGTCTTTCCATCCCCCCCGCGCCCCCGAGTTGTGGGTGACGGCGCGATTTAAAGGCAGCGCTCTTGTGTTTTTGTGTGGATCCGTGGGGACGCCAAGAATCACCCCAACACAAACTGGTGTGTGTCCTGTGTGTCCGTCTGCGTGTGACTCCGTGTATGTGTGTGTCTGGCTGCGTCTGTGTTGGCCTGTGTTTCTGTGGAGTGTGTCTGCGGGCGTCTGTGGATGTCTGTTTTTTGCGTGCGCCTGTGTACTTCTCTGTGCGTGTGTGGTGAGCCTCTCCGTGCAGGGGATTCAGTGGAAATTTGCCTCCCCCTTTGGTTAGGCTCTTGCTTCGCTGTGTATGAAGCTGCTCAGAGGGACCTCATGAGGGTCAGTTCTTCCCACGGTAGCCCCCAGCTTTGGTTTTAGTCCTACCTGAGTGCGGCTACACAGACTACACGGTGTTCTATTCCCGAGGCCTCAGCATCTCTCTCCATTTGTGAAAAGAAGAGCTCTTAGATTGGTTTCTCTAGAAATCTGAGAGCCCTTGAGCTACTACGAGCCTCACCTGACTTTGATTTCCTGCAGAGTCAAGATTCCTTGGTACTTGGAGGTTGTTGTCTTCTGAGAGGCAGCTCTGGGGAGGGAGCTTTTAGGCCTTTGTAGTTTGGGAAGCTCTGCCTGATTGGACAAGTGTCAGTCATGACACTTATTGCCAAGAGTGTCCTGAAAGGGGAGATGATTCAAGAGGAAATGGGGATGTCCCTCCAGACCTGGGGCTCCAAAATTTCAGTATGCAGCTAATAATGGAAGGAATTACAGTAACACTGATCACATCTACCATCTCTCGGCACCAACAGCAGCTGTATGAAGCAGGTATAAATGTTAGCCCTGCTTTGCAGATGAGGAAACAGGCTTAGGGAGGTGAAAGCACTTGTTTAAAGTGACTGCCTGAAAGTATTGGGTCTAGGATTTCAATCCAGGCAGTTAGACTCTAGAACCCACAGTACCTGCCCCTGCCTGGCCTCCAGACAATTGTTAAACTTTGGGCTAAGCAGCTCAGTGCGCTGGCTCATTCCCTGGTGCTGAGGAAGACAGGCTAGGATGCCGGAATCAAGGTTGTGTTATGAGTGCTGTCTAAAATACAAAGTGATGTAGATGGGGTACAAAGATTCAGGGGGCTTGGGGGAGTCACTGTGGCCAGCTCTCACTGATCCCTCTCCGCTGCACTTTACCTTTCCCACAGGATCCCAGGATGCCCAGCTTTGACCGTTCCTGTGGCTGCAGCCATGGCCCTAACGTGGAAGATGGCAAGTGGTATGGGGTCCGCTCCTATCTGCATCTCTTCTATGAGGACTGCGCAGGTACTGCCCTCAGTGATGACCCTGAGGGACCTCCTGTGCTGTGTCCCCGCCGACCCTGGCCCTCACTGTGCTGGAAGGTAAGGCCAGAGGAAGAGCAGCTCCAGTGATTTCCTGTGATTTCAGGAAAGAGTTAGGACCAGTGGCTAGAAAGAAAAGGGGTGATGTAGTGGTTAGGACTCTTGCATGCTCAAACCAAAAAAACAACTTAAATGTGTGTCAATAATAAAGGGAAAATATTACTCATTGTATAGAAAAGACCAGAGTTTGGATACCTTCAGGCAAAGTTCGATCCAGCAGTTCAGCCATCACACTGAAGACTCAAGATTTCTCTTGGTTTTTAGACTCCCTCATGTGCCCCCATCCTTGCAGTCCTGTAGGCTTTAGACTCTCCCTGCGTGCTCATTAGATGTCCACTATCACTGGGTCTTTCCATTCTGCACCATTCAAGGGAAATCAGAATTTTCTCTAGGATTTCCTTCAGAAAAGAAATGATGCTTTTCATTTCTAGAAGTCCTGGAAAGCAATTGGCTTTAACTGGGTCACTTGCTCAGCCATGAACTGATCACTATGGCCAGGAAGATATTACTCTGACTGGCAGGAGGAGGGGTGCATCCCATTTAAATTTTACTGTGACTTCCCCATGATATATTAGGGTGCTATTGTCAGGGAAATGGAAGGCATGAGAGAGACAAATTCATAATAGCCAGGGAGAATGGTCGGTCAGGGTGCAGCATGTAAGTAAGAGTGTAGGAGTAGAAGTAAACTTAGTCCCGGTAATGGGGATAGCACTTTGCTGTAGGGAGATTGAGACAGAGGGCCCCTCTCCTCTGCTTTCAAAAGGCATCCCTCTAGTGGGGAGAAGAGTTAGCAACCTGTGCAGACTGAATGCACCAGCCAGGTGTGCAGTGGATGCCAGAAGAAGAGATCCTCTTAGTGCTGGGGTGATTGGGGGAGAAGAAGTTCTAGGAGAAATTGAGTAGGTATTTTAAAATTTTGAGCATCCCATTGCCAGGCAGTGGGGACAGGCTCTTGGGAACATGTCTTTGTCTTCGAGGAGCTCTAGCTGTAGTTTATTCAGCTATTTTGCAAATACTCATTCTGCTATTGCTTGGTACCAGTACCAAGCTAGATCTGAAAAACACCTAAGGAGCCAAAACAGTCCCTGCTCTCTGGCTCTCAGTGGGTGGGGCAGGCAGACCCTACCTTTGGTTACATAGTAATCAAAGTCTACCTCCAGGTGTTGACCAAGGTGAGGGAACCCAAGAAGGAATGTGCAGTGTTTGTACAAGTGCAGAGAAGGGGACTTCACCCACTTTGGGGGTGTCCTAGAAGGTTCCTTGAGAAGGTGAGGTTTGAGATGAGATCTGACAGAGAGATAGAGGGTAGAAAGGACAGGGGATAAGAAAGGACCCAAATAATGGTGGAAGGGAACTAAGGTTGACAGGAGAAACTCCCCACTCTGTGGGAGGGAAATTAATAAAGAGACCTCAAAATCCCTAATAGAACACAACAGTCTGTGCCCCTTGTCAGTTAGATCCTAGCAGGTATGGTCTGTGAGTCCTATCTCTTAAGGGGTTTCCTTTAGTCCAGTTGGGGTCCAAGGTGATCCCTGGGCCCAGGGCCCTCAGCTGACCCTGACTGCCTCCCAATCTCTACCTCTCTCCAGATCAGCCTGTCCTCAGGGACCCTGCTTCTGCTGCTGGGCGTGGCAGCCCTGACCACTGGCTATGCCGTGCCGCCCAAGCTGGAGGGCATCGGAGAGGGTGAGTTCCTGGTGCTGGATCAGCGGGCAGCCGACTACAACCAGGCTCTGGGCACCTGTCGTCTGGCAGGCACAGCACTCTGCGTGGCGGCCGGGGTCCTGTTGGCCATCTGCCTGTTCTGGGCTATGACCGGCTGGCTGAGCCACGGCACCAAGGCAGAACCCTTGGACATGGACATGGACAGCCATGTGGAGGTCTTCGGGGATGAGCCAGAGCAGCAACTGTCCCCCATCTTCCACAATGCCAGTGGCCAGTCTTGGTTCTCACCACCCGCCAGCCCCTTTGGGCAGTCCTCTGTGCAGACCATCCAGCCCAAACGGGACTCTTGAGCCACCCACATGGCCACAGGAGGAGCCAGACCTGCAGACTGGGCCCTTCCTTCTCCCCATGCACCCACCCTCCTACTGTGTCCCTAAATTCTCCCATTCCATCTAAGCCCCCAGAAGGCCCAGCTTCTGGTCAGTAAGTCTGGAGCCCACATTCTCAGGCCTATGCTCCAGGGCTGCAACTCATCCAAGAGGCTGACCTTCCTCAAGTCCTTCCTAAACTTCCTGCTCACCCCTCCTTTCTAAGGCCCTTCAGGAGCAGAAGACTTCTCCCTCAGCCTAACCTCGCTTTCTCTGTGTGACCTTGGGTAAGCCCCATGCCCTTTCAGGTCACTGGTTCCTGCCTCTGTGCTATAAGAAGTTTGTGCCAAACTCTAGAGTTGCAGGACTCCCCTTCTCTCCCCAGAGTGTAAGCACTGCCCTCCACAGGCAAGGAGGGTGGGGGGAGGGGGAGCGGGTCATTCTCATTCACCAACACTGCCCTCTGCGGGAAGGCTTGGAAGTTGCCCACTTGGACTTCCCCTCCAGAATGGCACAAAAGCACTTGCCCACACACCATGTTTTCTACATGCATTTTGGCATCAGAGGTCCTCAGTGTACCAGCCCCGGCTTACAGGCTGAGGTGTGAGGGAGAATGGCAGTCTGTAGGAACTTGGGTCCACAACTTTAGACTCCCTTGGGCCAACTCCTCTTCTACAATGGAGCAGGGCGCTGCACTTTCCTGGTTGCCAGGCGACCTGAGGGCGGGGGACTGGGCTGGGAGACAAAGGTTGAGTCCAGAGAGACCAGCTGGAGACCTGATGATCCCAGTAGGGTTCCCAAGATAACTTGGATGTGCATTGAAGTGGTTTCTAAGAGCTAGGGCAGGAGAACTGGGATATTTTTGTCTCTCAAAATCCATCTACCTAGAAACATCACCCACTGGTCTTCACCTTACTCTGTAACAGATGTGACTTTTGGGAGGCCCAATCTCCCCCCATTTTCAGGCTCCCCAGACAGAGGCAGCACCTCAATTAGCTACCGCCAGGGGGAGCTCTAGGACAGCTGGAGAGAGGCACGATGGTTCCCCCCCCCCCCCCCAAGCTTCTGTCCTCAGTCTCACCCCCTGCCTGGAGGGGCCTCCTGGGAGGGCCTCAGCCTCCCCTACAAGGCAGGCCCTGATGGCCCTGTGGTGCCCCCTCCCCTCCTTCCCTGTCCATCTTTTCCATCCCACACTCCTGTTCAATAAACAGCTGGGATGGACACTTGACTTCTTTTCTCCCTATCACTGAGGCATGGGGAGGAAGGAAAGGGACGATTAGATTATAAGCACCTACTGTGTGTTGGGCAATTAAATCCATTATTTCTCATTTGCTCCTCATGAAAACCCTTCAATAAGGGGGATTATCATCTTCATTTTACAGATGAGGTAACTAATGGTCAGAGAAGTGCAGTCATTCCTAAGGCTTCTCCCTGGTGAATGTGAATGCTAGCCTGATGGGATGGAAACTTCTCAGCCATGTTGACAGCCCTCAACCCCCAGCTCCAGTCCTCAGAGGGAAGGGAGGCCAGGGAGCTGGGTCAGGGAGCTGGAGTCCAAGGTGCAGGCTTTTGGGGCAGTGAAAACAGCTACCCCCTGCTGGCATTTAAAAAAAATATTTTTTTAAAGATTTATTTATTTATGCATACAAGAACTGGGGTACAGGCCAGAGGTGTGGGAGAGTGAGAGGATTCACCAGAGACAAAGCAGGGAGCATAACAGGCAGATGACCAAAAACAATGCTGAGGGGAGCAATGGGGAGGCAAGAGAGGTCTGCTGCACCATGTGGGTCCTTCCCTGGCCTGCCGCCATGTGGGTCCTTCCCTGGCCTGCCGCCATGTGGGTCCCTCCCTGGCCTGCAGGGAATCGGAACAGCGCTGCAGAGGCTGCGGACACCTTCACAGCGTTGTGCTCAACCCCTGCGCCACCAGGGAGGCCCCTACCCCTGCCGCCATTTACCCAGGTCATACCCTGTTCTGGTGTGTTACAGACAAGAATTCATTTCACTCTCACAATAAACTTCGAGGCGGGACTATTCTCCCAAACCTTGTTCCCAGACTCCAGGCCTGTTTCCCACTGCAGTCGCCTGCATGGCGAGTCTCAGCTTAGCTATTCCCAACTCCCCCCTCATCGCCCCTCACCCCCCTCACCTCACCTGCTGCACCATTCACACATCCTGGAGAGGGGCACCTCCAGACAGGATCATCCTGACCCCTCTTTTTCCTTACACTCGGAATCCATCTGCAAGTCCTGTCAATTCAGCTTGCAAATGTATCCTGTAGCCAGCCGCTTCTTGCCATCCTCAAGGCTAGTTCCCGGGCCTGAGCCACACCTACCTCTCATCTGGATTGTGGCTCAGTATCTCCCCACCCCTGCCCTCCCCCCACCTTCCTCCCCAGTCTAATCTACCCCAAGCAACCAGGCACCTCTGTTACAGCACCTCTGCTCAGAACCCTCCCTGGCTCCTTCCTTGCTCAGAGTAAAAGCCACAGTCCTCCCTGTGGCATACAAGTTCCTACAAGATTTGGGGATATCGCTCCCATTTTCTTCCCTGTGACCTCAACTGCCACTACTCTCCCCGTCTCCTCTCAGCCAAACTGGCATCCTTGATCCTCCAATATCAAGCCCAGCTCCCTCTCAGGGCCTTCCCCTAACGTTTCCCTTTGCTGGTGACTCTCCCCATTGACTCCTTGGCAGTTCCCTCACCTCCTTCAAACTTTTGCACAAATGTCATCTCAGTGAGACTTTCCCTGAGCAGCCCAGTATCAGTGCGACCATATCCCCATTCTCTATTCCCTGAGCGCTTTAGGTTTGGGTTTCTGTTTCCCCACAGCGTTGCTCATCTTTCAATATACCACATGACGTACCTATTTATTCTGTCACTGTTTATTACCTGTCTACCCCACCACAGTATGAGCGCTGCAAGAGCCAGGATCTTGCTTTGTTTACTTGCATGTCCCAAGAGCCTGCAACATGCCCAGCACACAGTAGACACAGCAGATATGCAATAAAAACGCCTTGCATAAATCTACCCTCATTCTACAGGTGAGGACAGTGAGGCTTAGCGACATGAAGCAACGTGCCCAGGATGCACAGCTGGGGTTCAATCGCAGGCAGCTGGGGTCCAAGTTACAGCTTAGCCCACTGCCCTAGACCGCCCCTTGGTTTGACTGCCTGGAGCCTGGAGACACAGCATTAAGTGCCAACAGTTATACCCACAGGCAGTTGCTGTGTAGAAATTTGAGCACAGTGTTCATAGCTGATTTTTTTCCCCTAGAGAAGTCAGGAATCTAAAGTTTTATATGAAATGTATTAATTTTTAAACCTGAGTATCCATTTCAAAAATGGATGAAGTACTGTGGGAGATAAAATATTCCCTGGGACAGCTTCACCCTGTGAGCTGACCTCTGACCTGGACACTGGGTTAGTGCCCACAGCTGAGGGCCTGAGACCGAGCTTCACACTGACAAAATCGCTTGGAAAACTGAGGTAGAACCACACCCCAGAATATCTATGTCACGTTAGCGTTCCTTCCCAGCTGCCACTTGAAAGCCAATCCTTGCCTATAACCCTAGAACCTACAACCCTAGAACCTAGAGTGCTCAGGCCCCCACGCAGCCCAGTCCTCACAGAGTATCTCCCTCAAAGAAACAGAATCCAACAACTAAAATTAATCCCCCCCCCCCCCAAGGCCTGGTGTCATGTGAATCTTTGAAGTATGTTTAAGGAAGTTCAGGTTCAGTCTCCTACCTGCTAGGGGGATGTGTCTGGGATTGAACAGCATTTCTCATAAGTTCATAGCCACCTGAATCTGTGAATATGGCCTTGTCTGCAAATAGGATCACCACAGATATGATAAAACTAAGATGAGGTCATAGGATTAGGATGGGTCCTAATCCAGTATCCTGCTGGAAGAGAGAAATCTGGACATGGCACATGCAGAGGGAAGACAGCCACGTGAAGATGGAGGTGGAGACTGGAGTGAAATGTCCACAGGCCGAGGAGCACGCAGGAGCCTGTCGACACTGGCTACCAGCGGAGGCAAGGGAGGTTCTACCCCAGCCCAGAGGGAGCATGATCCTGCCCACGCCTTGAAGGCCAACTTCTAGCCTCAGTGCTATGAGGTGATACCTTTTGGCTGTTTTTTTTTTTTTTTAAAAGGCATGTTTTATTTATTTATTTATTTGTTTTGTTTGTTTGTTTATACATGCACTGGGTACAGTCAGAAGCGCAGGAGGGTGAGAGGATTCACCAGAGCCAGAGTGGGGAGCAGAGCAGGCAGAAGGACCAAAGTACACTGCTGAGGGGAGCAGCGGGTGGCAGGAGAGGTCTGCGTGCCATGTGGGACCCTCCTCCGGTGGCCGAGGAGCAGCCGGGGATCGAACCGGTGCCGCAGAGGCTGCGGGCAGCTTCGCAACCCAGCGCTCAACCGCTGCGCCACCGGAGAGGCCCTTGGCTGTTTTTTTTTTTTAAAGATTTATTTATGCATATAAGAGCTGGGGTACAGGCCAGAGGTGTGGGGGTGGGGCAGGGTGAGAGGATTCACCGGAGACAGAGTGGGGACCAGAACAGGCAGATTGACTGAAATACACTGCTGAGGGGAGCAGCGGGTGAGACAGGAGAGGTCTCCTGCACCATGTGGGTTAGCTCCTTGGCAGGGGATCAAGCTCTTGCTGCAGTGGCTGCAGACAGCTTCATAGTACTGTGCTTAACCCCTTGCACCACCAAGGAGGCCCCGGCCTTTTCATTGTTTTAAGCCACCTAGTTTGTAGCACTTTGTTCAGCAGCCTGAGAACACTAGTAAGGGGTGTAAACTGCTGTAAGAGAGGCTGTAGGGCAGTATCAAAATGGAAAACACACATGCCTTTTGAGCCTTCCCTTGAGGACAGGTGTATCTGCAGGTTAAGTTCTCCATGTTGGAACCCTGTGGCATTGTTTCTAACAGAAAGCACTGGAAATGAGCAGAGGAGACTAGTTAATAAATCGTGGTACCTCCTGTGAACACATGGAAAGCCCTTTGTACCAGCCTGATGTGATCTCCAAGTGAAGGTGAGAAGGTACAAGGTGCAGAGCACATGAATATTTCCAAAATGTATGTGTTGAAAAGAGAATGTGTGTAGACACTGCACGCGCATGAATCTCCATGGGCTTTGGTGGCCGTGTGGGAAAGGGTGGGGGGAGATTGCCACCTCATATTCTTTCTCCTATTGAGTCATGTGAACGCATCACATTTTTTAAAAAAATAATCAAGTTAAAAAATAAAAGAGGGCCTTCCTGGTGGTGCAAGAGGTTAGGATGCAGCACTGTGAAGCTATGTGCAGCCTCTGCAGCAAGAGTTCCATTCCTGGATGGCCTGGGACTACCCCTACATGGGCAGCAGACCTCTCTATCTCGCCCGCTGCTCCCCTCAGCAGTGTATTTCCGTCATTCTGCCTGTTCTGCACCCCACTCTCTCTAGTGAATCCTCTCACTCCCCACACCTCTAGCTTACACCCCAGCTCTTGTATACATGAATAAATAAAATATACCTTAAAAAAAAAAAGGAAGGTAAAATGAGAATAACGCAAAGGCTTTGGTTGAGATGAAGTAACAGGACTCAGGATAACCCTCCTGGAAGAATCAGGCACGGACATGAATGAATGAATGGAAGGAGCCCCGTAACTGCCCCAGCTGACTTCCAGGAGTTTCCAGACACAGCATAGATTTCTCAATAAATGATGAAGCAAGCAGACAGGAAATCAGTAAGGCTGTGGAAGATCTGATCTAATTGGTCAAACCAGTTTGCCCTAATTGGTGTTTCAAGAGCATTTTACCCAACAACAGCCAAATACCCAAAGCCTCAGTGGCTCCTAGGGACCCAAGGGACAAGTGGGGGGTGAAATAGACACAGAACCCGAGAGGCCTCAGGGTGCCCTCTGGTGTCTCTCAGTGGTTTGACAGCTTCCTCCTACCAGTTGGGCTTCCTCTGGCTTGCAGGCCCCTCCCCTTCCCGCTGGGGAGGCTGGGAGAGGCAAGAAGGCTGAACGAGGATGAAGAGGACATTCTGTTCCACCCCTTTTTATCCTGATACCTAACTGCACACCACTGGGAGGCTGCCCTTCCCTCCCGCTGAGTCTTGGTACCTTCATCCTCTGAAGGCCATCTTCACCTCACCTAGAATCAGACCAAAGGAGGGGTGATCCGGGGTCCTTGCCCCACCTCAGGTGCTGTGCCAGGGCAGGGAGCTGAGATGCCCCAGGGTGAAGAAGAGAAACAAGGGGATATTCACATGGCTGGGCAGCGGGGCAAGGAGGGGAAGGAGAGGGAGCCAGCTGAGAGGGAGGAGTCGGAGAGGTGGGCAGTCAACTACAGTGGAAGCCCAGACTCTTCCTCCGTCTTCAGTGCAGGCGCACAGTGAGCTTGCTGTGTGAGCTTGGGCAGTTTCTCAACCTCTCTGAGCCCCAGTTTCGTTGTCTCTAAACTAGGGACAACAAGGATGCCAATCTCTTGAGATTGTTTGGAGACCTAACAAGCTTAGCACAGTGTGTGGCACATGCAAGTGCCTGCTAAATGCTATGACGATGGGAGAGGACGGACCGGAGGTGGCGAGTGAGCAGGCAACACACAGGCCATGGTACGGCTGACTCAGGCACGGTCCCGCTGCAGGGACTCATGGTCTGGGGGGGGGGGAATTGCCAGAGACAGTGCAGATCTAACAGAGCAAGCGCTGTAATAGGACGAGGTGGTAGCAACTATGCCACACAGGACAAACACTGGCCTCTGGCAGGCTCGGCCCTCAGTGCTCCACGTGCACTAACTCTTTTAGTCCCGGTTGACATTTACTCTGCACTCCACGAGGTGGTTGCCATTTTCCTCAGGTAAAGGAAGCTGGGCACAGTGTGTAAGCATCCTGTCAAGGTTGCTTAGGGTAGACTTGAACTCAAACAGCCCAGGTCCAGAATGCCCCTACCTCTGGCATCTATGAATGAAGAAATGACCCCAGGCCTCACTAACTACCAACCAGCCAGCCTGATAAGGAGTGCGTGTGTGCTTGCAACCCCTCGCTGAGCTCCACATGCAACACAGGTAAGATAAACAGCAGTTCCTGCCCGTGACAAGAGCTCAGGAAAATCCTCTGGAAAACCACACCAAGAATGGTGTGCACTGTTGGAAAAAATAACCAGCTCAGATGACCTCACCTCACAGCTGCATGTAGACTAGACCCATATGGACATGCTACAGGCGTGGGTGACACTGATGTATATTCATATGCGCGTGGATAAGACATGTGCATAAAAATGATGCTATGTCTATAGAGTGCTGACAACTGTGTGTTTTTGTACTTTATCTGCTGCAGATATTTTTAGGGCCTATATCTATGGAGTGTCTATTATGTGTAAGTAATGATAAGGCTCAGAGACTCAAGTGACTTACCAAGGTCACACAGCTAGTAAATGGCTGGGACTCAAGCCCAGGCCCTGTAATATAAAGCAGGGCAGTCCATCTCCACTGCTGTGCAGATGTATGCGTGAGTGGACAGCTGTGCCAAGGTGACGTTCCCACACTGACCTTCCCTATGACCTTGGGCACACCATGTCCTTTTCCGGGCCACATCCTAACTTGTTTGTTCACAGGTGTGCCCTGTGGGCATGGCGATGGGACCAGTGACTCTGGCCCTGCTCCAAGTTTCATCCTGGGCTGGCATCACTGCGGGCTGCGAACTTCCTGCCCAGCCTCGCCAAGCCCCAGAGCACATGACTCAAAGCCAAGTCCTGGGCAGCGGGCCATCAGGAGCCTGATGATGGAAGAACTCATAGGATTTCATAAGCATCTGGCTCAGGACATGTGGGCAGGGCAGGGAGGAGGGAGGAAAACAGGATGTCCGCTGATGTGTGCACTGGGCAGGGCCCACAGGCTGGGTTTATCAGGGGAAGAGCTGCCAGGGCTTGGCATCTAATGGGCACTCAGCAGCTGCATGCTGAGAGGGAAGGAGAGGGTGAAAGGGGGATGGGACTGCAGCATTGCCTAATCACTGAGGCCCCAAGGAGAGAGGAGAGGGGAGAAGAGGGGGTGATAAGTTAATAAAGGGAAGCAGGAGGGAGGGAAGTTCTCTTTTCCATGAATCCTAAGCACCTGCTCTGGGCTGGCCCTAGGCTGGGCTGGGCTGTCTGGTGAAAAGGGGTGAACAGGGGTGCACAGGGGTGCACAGGCTGCCATTGCAAAGCCCAGAGCTTGAAAGATGCCGTCAGGTAGGGGAGCTGAAAGGATCCTTAGCTTGCAGAGGGGCTCTGGGAACAGGGGTCATCAACATATCTAGGGGACCAAGAGTGAGTGTGCATGAGGGGCGTGTGAGCGTGTTTGCAGAAGTGATGGCCCAGCCCACCAATGTGTGTTCCGTGAGCACAGCACAACCTCTTTCTTCCCTCTCCCAAGTCTCCCCCTGTCCCTGGCCTACCTTATATCAAAGCTGTTATCACCCATGGGGTTCAGAGAGGCTGACACGCCCAGCGTTGGAGTGTCTCCAAAGCACTTAGCATGGTGCCTGTGCCCAGAGTGGGGACTCTGGCAAATAGCTGCCAGGCTGTGGCCTCCCATGGGCACCCAGAAGATGCATGATGTTGAGGGTATGTCCTGGAGGACCCTTGGTGCCTGGGATGTAGGGCGCTTGCCTGGGTACACCTACACATTTGGGCCCCGAGGTGGGGCTTTGGGCTGCTAATATTCTCACAACTCGGGGCTCCTAGTGGAGAGGTCTGTGCTGAGGGGTCTCTGCTTGGAGGCCTTTATCTCCAGGTCTAGGATCCAGGCCGAAGAGGCCACTCACAGACCAAGTGCTGGGAGGTCTAGGACAAGGGGCTGTGGCTGGAGCAGCAGGAGCCAACTAGGCAGGCTGGCAAGGGTAGCTCCGTCGACCATTCCTGCTGTGCAGAGATCTGGTCCAGCGTTGTCGTGTATTGCAGGCAGCCACACAGCAAGGTGAGCACATTGCACAAGTAACCGCACCTGAGTGACCCTCAGTGATGGGGTGTGGGTATGACTGTCACTAAGAACCAGAGAGGCTGAGATTAAGATTCTAACATTTTCCCTGGTGTCTTACTGGGGCACTTAGGAGGCCTGGATATGGAAGAAGCCCAGCATTCTTGAAACTCTAGGTCAAGAAAAGGTTAAATGACAGGAAGAAAGAAAGAAAGGCTTTCAGGGCCTCCCTGGTGGCACAAGGGGCTAAGCACCGCACTATGAAGCTGCCAGCAGTTTCTGCAACACGAGTTCGATCCCCGGCCAGTCAGGGAGAAACCCACATGGCGCAGCAGACCTCTCCTGTCTCATCCACTGCTCCCCTCAGCAGTGTATTTCAGTAGATCTGCCTGTTCTACTCCCCGCTCTGTCTCTGGTGAATCCTCTCACCCCCCACATCTCTGGCCTGTACCTCAGCTCTTGTATGCATAAATAAATAAATCTTTAAAAAAAGAAAGAAAAAAAGGCTTTCTAAGGAAGAGGTAGAAACGCTAGGGTGTCTGTGGGGGAGATAGACACAGGAGAGCCAGCCACCTCTGGGGGTGGGGGGAGCCATGAACAAAGAAAGTGGAGGGAGTTGAGAATATTTTCAGAAGTGCAGCCCAGAAGCCCAGCCAACTTGCCTGCCTCCTCGCTGGCCTCCTGCACCTCTGCTGGGTCACCTCTGCACTCACTGCTCACCAGGGCAGCCTGGGCAGCGCCAACCTCGGTAAGCTCTTCTTTCTCATCTGCCTTGATTCCTGTAAAATGTGAGAAGACTCAGTGACCAGAACAACAGCCGCAGGGAAGCCGCGTTAAGACACATGTTTTTTTTCCTGGATCAGATTAGTAAAGATCAAAAACTTCAATAACACAGTGTGTGGTCAATGCAGCAGGGAAGCAGCAGCCACGTGCTTTGCTAACAGGAGGTAGATTGGCACATCTCTGTGGAGAATAGCTAGAAATTTCCATTAAAAGCACAAGTACACAAACTTCGTACTGACTTAGCCATTCTGCTTCCAAGGAATTCAGCTGAGAGTTTCTCCCTACTTCCCCATTTATAAATATTGCAGTATTGTTTGTTAGAGTAAAAGACTGGAAATAATGAAATGTTCATCGGCAAGAGATGGTTTCAATAAACCAGCACATCCCTATGATGGAATACTACAGAGCTGTAAAAAAAAGAAAATTCAGGAAGCTCTTTCTGAACAGATATAGGATAATCCCCAAGACAAATTGTTAAGTAGGAAAAAAAGAGCAAGCTGAGGAACTGTGTGTGCTCTCCTCTGTGACAAAAGGGGCCAACAAATAGCCATAATTTATTTTTAATTTTTTTTTTATTTTTAAAGATTTAGAGCTGGGGTACAGGCCAGAGGCATGGGGAGGGTGAGAGGACCCACCAGAGGCAGAGCAGGGAGCAGAACAGGCAGACGACAGAAATACACTGCTGAGGGGAGCAGTGGGCGAGACAAGAGAGGTCTGCCTCGCCATGTGGGAATCTCCCTGGCCTGCCAGGATCAAACCCGCGCTGCAGAGGCTGCAGACAGCTGCACAGCGCTGCGCTCAACCCACTGCGCCACTGGGGAGGCCCAATAGCCATACCTTATGATTGCACTCAGAAAATTCAGCCCCTCAAGAAATAGAAACTTGGGGGGCTGGAGAGAGGAATAGGAGGGAGACTTTTCAAGTATCACCCATGTGCTTTTTGAATTTTTAGCCCCAAAATAAGAAAGTTAATAAAAATCTTTTAAAAGCTGTCCTCTTGATAATGCCATATTCATATTTACTCCCCTGCCCTTGGCTAACTTCTATTTCCCTGGGCAGAACGTCTTGGAAGAGAAGTCTCTCTGCAGAGACAGGAGGCCAGAGTGTGAGTCCTGGTTACATGGCTGACCCACACGGACCGCAGGCAGGGCACTCACTCTCTCTGGTTAGTATATTGGTGACACCCAGACAGTGTCCCATCTACATTCTGTGGCTCCTGCCAGACCGGCACCCTGGAGGGCAGGCACCACGTCTCCTTGCCCTGTATTGAATTCACTGTACCCACCTAAACTGAGTACCTACCACGTGCCAGATTCTGGGGTCTCCATTTCTTGTCCTCCACCCCCCACCCGGTGCTGGCATGGGAGCCAGGATGCTTTGGAGTTCAGGCTCACTGATGAGGAGTGGATGGTGAACGGACAGGTAGGGACAGATGGTGGGTGAATAGATTCCTGGGTGAACGTGGATGCATGGCTCTTCAGGCAACAGCCTTTCTTTGACCCCAGAACCTTCTCCACTTCTACCACCCCTTCTTTTCTCCCCTCTGTAGCAAAGGTACTGGAATAAAAGTCTATTCTCGGGCCTCCCCTGGTGGCGCAGCGGTTGAGCGCTGGGCTGTGAAGCTGCCTGCAGCCTCTGCAGCGCCGGTTAGTTCCCCTGCCGCCGGCGAGGGTCCCACAAAAAAAAAAAAAGTCTATTCTCACAGTCTTTAATTCCTCTTATTTCTTAATTCCATCCCAGCCACACTCCTAACTGCCCACCATATACCACCCCCACTGAAATTGCTCTTGGCAAGGTTACCATGCTCCTAAATCCCAGGGTCAACTCTCAGTCTTCATCTTTTTTTTTTTTTTTAAAAGATTTATTTATTTATTTATACAAGCACTGGGTACAGTCAGAAGCGCGGGAGGGTGAGAGAATTCACCAGAGCCAGACCGGGGTGCAAAGCAGGCAGAAGGACGGAAGTACACTGCTGAGGGGAGCAGCGGGCGGCAGGAGAGGTCTGCGCGCCATGTGGGACCCTCCTCTAGGGGCCAGGGAGCAGCCGGTGATGCAGAGGCTGCAGGCAGCCTCGCAACCCAACTCTCAACCGCTGCGCCATCGGGGAGGCCCCAGTCTTCATCTTCTTGACTGATCAACAGCTTGGACACAGATGGCCACCTCCCGCTCCCTGAGACACCTCCTCTATGATGAGACACCTCCTCCATGATGCCTTCAGTGACACAGTCAAACTCGAAAGTCTGCTCTTCCCCAAGGCACCTTGCTCATCTCAGCTCCACACTTGCAAGAGCCTTGGAGACATCTTGGACACATCCTTTCCCTCATACTGCACATCTGAAACATCATTCCATTGGCTTCACCTTTTAAATACACCAAACCCAATCCCATCTCACCACCTGCACAGCCCTAGCCCTGCTCTGAGCCACCGCAGGTTCTCACCTGAATTATTGCAACATCTGCTCCCTTCTCCCGAGTCCTTTCAAAAACCTCAAAGCTCCAGATGGTCTGGATCCCCGCCTTTGTGACCTCATCTCCCACCACCTTGCCTTACTTGTCCCACTGTGGCTACACGGACCCCCAATGCTGGCACCCCAGCCAACCCTGGAGCTTTGCATGAGCCACTCCTCCTGCCCAAATAGTGTGTCCTCCAGACAGTCTCACGGCACCCCCTGGCCACCCCACTCACTGCAGTCACGGCCTCCACCAGGCCCTCAGGCCTTCTCCAGTTGCCCTCTATCTTTTCTTAACTTTTCACCCTAGCACCTTCATTCTCTAGCATACCTTATGGTTTAAGTCTTTATTATTTATGTCTTGAATCTTCTCTTTCTACTGGCAAGTAAGCACCATTTTTATCTGTTATCATCACTGCAGTATCCCCAATATTTAAAACTGTCTGGCAAATAGTAGATACTGAGTAAATATTTGTTGAATGAATACGGTTTGATGAATGCTGGAAAGATATGTAGGTGGATGGATGGATGCCTGGTTGATAGATGCTGGTCAAGGGAGGGTACATGGAAGGATGAAGAGACAATAGGATAAAGTTGAATGGGGAGAGGAATGGGGGGCAATGGGAAGGAATGGGTTATGAGTAAATGGTAAATGGATGGACGAGAGATGAATGAATGTATTACTGGGCACTGACCGCGCGCCAGACAGTGTACCAGGTGCTGGTGAGACTCTGATAAGCCAAGTGGGCAGATGCCCTCCCTAAGGGAGTTTAGTTTAGGGGGGAAGACAGACACTAAAATATAATTCTAAATTCTAAATTCTAACATGTGCCATAAAGGAAAAGAATAGGACGCGCTGAAAGAACACAGTGGTCGGGTGATAGGAAAACGGGCATGAATGGGTAGGTGGAGGAGGACAGGACCTGGGCTGGCTGTTTACCTTGCCCACCTGGCTGCCCCGCACACCCTCCATATCCAGACCTGGGCCTCCCCCCACCCCTGCATAGCTCTAACCTCACTGTCCTCTCCTTGCTCTGACTCAGCACCTGCCCTGGATCCAGCCCCAATAGCCCTACCTGATTCCACCTCCGGTCCCCACCCTGCTGAGTCACAGCCTTGGGCTAGTCAGGGAACAGCTCCAGGGGGCCCCCAGTTCATCCAGCCTTTGGGTTACCCTCAGCCTGGAAGGGTGTGAAGTGACAAGAGGGGGATGCCAGCAGGTCCTAAGCGCTTCAAGTCTGAGCAGGCAATCTTGATTCTGGAGAAAGTATCCAGACTCGGCGGGGGCCAGTGCTGGGGTTTACCTGGGGCCTGGGGTCAGGGGCAATCAGCTAGAGCTTTGTTTGTCTGCAGAGGTGCCCAGTCAGTGACCAAGTCAGGGCTCGGTTTGGGGGCGGAGTCAGGATTTCACCATGGCTGAGGGCAGTGGTAAGTCAGCATTCAGTCGGGGATTGGGGCTCAGTCTGTGGCCAGAGTCAAGGATCAGGGCTCAGTCAGGGTCTCGGGTACTTGGTTCCTCCTTCTCCAGGGAAGCGCTGCCAGGTGGGGATACCCGGACTCCTGAAGGAGCACCTTCCAGGCTAAAGTTTCATTGCCTGCCCCAAACCCTACCTACTATCCTCTCTACTCCCCAGATCACACCTTGAAGGCCAGACCTGACTCAGTGTCCCCAATAGGGACATAGGCCTAATACTTTGGCACCCCAGGAGGGCAGGAGGGGGTAAGGGCTAGGGGTCAGGACTCCGTGCCGAACCAGGAGGACCTTGCGCAAGGCTTTCTGATGCAACTGGCTGTTGGCTGGACACATTGGCCGCCCCCACCCCCACCTCACAAGCTTTTCTCAGAAAGGGAAGGGCTGGGCAGAGGCCTGGACTGAACACACAAGCCCTTTCCTTCCCTCGCCCTGAGGGCTTCAGGTCCAGCAGGAGGCAGGCAGGAAGGAAGGCATCAGGGCAGGAACCAGATAACTCAGTAACTCCAGTGTAAGGAGGGGATGGATCTGGATGGCTTCCTTCCCCCAGCTGGAAGGTAAGAGAAAGAAACAGAATCCCTGGAAGTGTAGAGAATCTCCCCCCCACCCCCTACAAACACAAAGCAGCAATTATGTGGCTGAGCCTGGAGAGGGACTGGTGGCTGCCCAAGGCCACCTGACTGTCAGAGGCAAAGTCAGATCCAAACCTAGCTTTCTTCCCGCAGGTCTTCAGGCACAGCTGCTGCCTGAGCTCCTCCAACCACACAGAGAGGCCCCCTTGCCTTGGAGGAGGGCCTGGGACTTCCCGGAAACTTTTACTCAATCTCTTTGAGGCTCCTGAAGTGCTGGAACTGCACGAGCTTGAACCACACAGACCTGGGTTCAACCCCCGGCCCCCCACTTGCTGTGTGATCCTGGGCAAATTACTCTCCCTCTCTGACACCTGGTTTTCTCACTGGCCAAAATGGGCATCAATTCATCCTTAGCTCACAGGGTTGTGGTCAGGAATTCACGAGAAAGCAGCCAGGCCTGCCATGTGACTGACACCCATCACTCACTTGAGATGGAAATTGTCTATCTCAAACTTCACCCTCAGCTCTCAAGGGGTAAGTGTGTGGGGAGACGAGGAAGCAGGGGGAGTGAGAGGGCAGCTGGGCCCCGTGGAAATACTACCGGCCACTTGTCAGGTGCTTTCGTGTGCAGGGACTTCCCAAGCACTTGACCTGCATTAACTCATTGAATCCTCCATTGAATCAAACAACAGTCCCCAGAAACAATAAGCAGTTCCATAACCCTAACGGAAGGGTATTGCTGTTCATTCCAAATTACAGATGAAGCTCTGGCTCTCAGAGTAGCTGTGTGACTTGCCAGCGGCATGCAACTGGGACAGGCCAAGCAGGTGGCATATAGCAGTAGACAAAGACCACCTGGGCTTTGAACCCCACCCACAGCCCCCTCATTCCATAGACCAGTGATGTCACCTCATTGAGCCCTAGTTTCCTCATCTGTCTCCAGAGATGAAAAGGCAAGTTGGTGTGGAGGCCTGAGGAGGCAGTGAGCTGATGTAAGGGAAGCTCCCACACAGGGCCCTGCCCCATCCACGGGTCAAGAGTCGCATTCTTTCTGAGTTGCAAATCTGGGCCCACAGGGCAGACTCAGAAGGCTCAGGGGGCTATGGTTGCCCCGGGCACTCCCCGGGCAGATGCTGCATAAAATGCACAGGCCTCCCATGGATGATGAAGGATTTCTGCAAAGCCCTTGGGAAGCCCCAGAGAAAAGGGAGGTGCCCAGTCTCCTAATAAGGGCTCCCCAAGAGGAGCTCAAGGCTAGAGCTGCAACTCTTGAATCAGCCACAGTCTTTCCCAAATCGATTGGCCCCAATCCATTCACCTACCTGTATAACATGTCCTGTTTTTTTTTTTTTTCTTTCTGTCAGCTCATTTTTAAAACTTAGGCAAATTTATTTTGAATGGAATATTGAAAGCACTGGTCTCAAACCGAAAACCACCATCGCTTGCCAGAAGGAGGAATCAGCTGTAAACTTGAATACAAGGGAAATAAAACAAGATTCTTAATTTGAGCTACATCCTGTTTGTCGCTGGAGCCTCTCAACTGAGCCCTGTCCTCTCTTCCTTCACAAGTGACATGTTCAAGACATGAAAGCTGTTAAGACTTTCTCTGAGTAATTGGAGGAACAGGAAGAAAATCAAAAGGAAATACGTGTATAACAATATAATTCAACGATACTTCATAGAGTCCTGAGACCCTAAGACCATCCAGCATCCTACCATTATATGATTTTGGAAAACACCAACCTAATCTAACTCTCTCTTCCTATTTTTCAGATCAGAAAATGAATGCCCCAAGAGGGGAGGTGATGAGCCCATGATCTCACAGGGTCTGTCCAAGGCACCTTTTCACTTTTGTGGGGAGAAGTTATAAAGAAGGCCCTCTCTGGGGGCCTAGGGATTAAGACTCAGCGCTGTCACCACTATGGCCTGAGTTCGATCCCCAGCCAGTGAGCTACCCACATGGCGCGGCAGACCTCTCCTGTCTCGCCCGCTGCTCTCCTCAGCAGTGTATTTCAGTCGATCTGCCTGTTCTGCTTCCCACTCTGTCTCTGGTGAATCCTCTTGATCCCTACATCTCTGGCCTGTACCCCAGTTCTTCTATGCAAAAATAAATTAAAAATTAAAAAAAAAATCTTTAAAAAAAAAAAGTTGTAAAGAGGAAAGTTGTGAGGACCCCATGATGGGATTTCAGACACTCAGCAGTCAAAGTAAAAAGGCAGAAGGTGGGCATGGCCCTGATTTTAGCAATCCAGAACCCCTACCCTGGAGGTCATGGCGCTGAGGTCAGACACTGGGCTCACAGGCCCGGGGCAGGTAAGAAGGCAGCCTGCGTGGCTCTTCCCCTTGGTAGCGGACTTTCTGAGCTTGGAGAGAAGGAAGCTCATGAACGCTGACCTCTCCAGAAAAGCGTACAATTTTGCATTTAAGTTGGGGGGGCTAGTCACCATTTATTTTCTCACTTTTTTTAAACAAATGCTTTATAAAGCAATTATATTGCAGGCATTTCACAAACATGAGCACAGAGACAGGCATAGAGCTCAGGTAACTTACCCCAAGTGTCCCCACTTGGAAGCAGTAAGAGTTGAACCAGGTGGTTTGACTATGACACAAGGCTGTCTCAGTGCATTCACTCCCTGGGACTATGCAGCACAGAAGGTATAATTAACCCCATTTTATAGATGCAGAAACTGAGGCTCAAGGCTACTCGGTATCTATGCTATAGACCTAACAGAATAGGCTCGTCTCTTCTTTATGTGTCAGGACCACAGGTGTCAGGAATTCTGGGTCTAGGATTCTGCTGCTGAGTAAGGCAGCCATTTGCCACCGGTGGCTACTGAGCATCAAATGTGGCTAGTGTGACTGAGGAGATGCATTTTTTGTTGAATTTTAATTTTAAAACAGGTAGACTATTTCCCCCTTTAAACACAACTTCATTTTTTTTTTTGGTCAGACAATATTCACTTTAACCATTGACAATTTAGCTTCCATGCTGACTTGTAGCTCCGTGTAAAATCCCCACCAGATTTTAAAGGCATTAGTCTGAAATTTTTTTAGATGATTGCTTTAATAATTTTAAATTGGGCCTCCCTGGTGGCGCAGCAGTTGAGCGCTGGGTTGCGAAGCTGCCGCAGCTTCTGCAACACCGGTTCGATACCTGGTTGCTCCCCGGCCACCAGAGGAGGGTCCCGCATGGCACGCAGACCTCTCCTGCTGCCCGCTGCTCCCCTCAGCAGTGTACCTCGGTCCTTCTGCCTGCTCTGCTCCCCGCTCCCCGCTCTGGCTCTGGTGTATTCGCTCACCCTCCCACGCTTCTGACTGTATCCAGTGCTTGTATAAATAAATAAATAAATCTTAAAAAAAAAATTTAAATTATCAGTTGAAATGATAATATGCTAGATCTAGTGGATTCAATAGAATATGTTCTTAAAATTATTTTCACCTATTTATTTCTACTCCTTTTTAATGTGTGATTTGGACATTTTAAATTCATATGGGGCTCACATTATGTTCTATGGGAGAGTGCTGGTCTTGAGAATTGGGATTTGGCCAGGCCCGTAGCCAATGGCCATGCCCAAGGTCCAGACCTAGTGGTCATAACCTTAATCCAGATGAAAGCTGCTGGGTTGCAAAGATGGTGAAATGTTCTTGGTCAGTGTGGGCACTGGTGTCAGCTAGCCCAGGTTCAAATCTTGTATGTGCCCCATAGAACAAGCTGGGTGGTCTTGGGTAAGCCCATGGCCTTGACTAGTAAACAGAGGTGACAGAGGTGACAGTGCCCATCTTAAAGCTCCTTAAGTGCCTCAGGACCTTTGCACTGACTTTTCCCTCTGTCTCCCTTCACACCTCTGCACTCCACACCCCTTCTCTTTCTGAAGATCTTAGTTTAAACATCACCTTCCTGAGAAATCCTAGTAGAAATAGCCACCCCTCAATCATAATCTGATAGAGAACAAATTGGTCCTATTTTTATTCCTTATCCTTATTTTTATTACTTACCCTCTATTTGAATGATCCTAGTTATTAATTTTATTTTCTTGATAACAGTCTGTCTCCCTATCAATTTATAAGCTACATGAAGACAGGGTTGGGTCCGTCTTGCTGCAGCTGAGTCCCTGGCATTTAGAACAGGGGCTGATGGCACCAATCAGGAATGGATGAGTGAAGTGAGCACAGATGCTCAGAGGACAGCCTTCCTGCCTTCTCTGCCCCTGACAGCTGTGGGGCCTTCCCACTGGAGTCTACCTGTCCTGCATAGAAAATAAGTTCATTCATCCTTCCCAGGCAGGGGAGTCTCCAGGGTTAAATGAGATCCCAGAACTCCCTGGAAGGCTAGGAGACACTGGTAAGCCGATCCCTGGGGTTCTGGAATCAGGAAAACAAAGGCGACTGCATCTACCTCCGGCTCCACCTGTACCTGGAGGAGTTATTTTTGGACACTGGTAAATTCAGACACCAAGACTGAAAAGGGATTTCTAAGAAAGGAGCTGGAGCTCTGGGGCTGTGCAGAGACCAGAGAGCACTGGCTGCTTCCTGTATACGCCCCTTCCCTCTCCCACTCTCGTTATTGAGCACCCACCTGTGCCACAGCTGTTCTAAGCATCTTACCCTGTACTAACTTACTAAACCCAAGCAGCGAGCCTGTCGAGTGTGTGGTAGGAGCCCATTTTATGAAGCAGAGTTTTAAATCCCTCTCCTGAAGTCGCACAAGGGGTCTGGGCAGAGGTGGAGTGCAGAGGGGGGTACACTGGTTCTAGGGTGCTTGCCCTTAACCACGAGGCTTCTATGAAATGACTGCTGCGAAGCGCACCCACCTCAGGCTCCCGCAGGGCACCTGACTGGCTCTTTTGAGCTCGGTGTCAGCTCCTAGGTAAGCCTGTGTTCTTTGCGAAGCTCTGGACGGCTTTCCCACAGCTGGGCCTCAGGCTGCCCTTAGTAGAAAGGGGAGAATGAACTTTCTGCCTGCACAGGATCCTCCTGGGGTGGGGGGGGTTAATAAAGCAACGAGGGGAACCAGGAACTAGCCGTGGTTTGCTCTCCTCAAGGCCATACTGACTAGGAAGGCCGTTCCCATCGCACAGATGGGGAAACTGAGTCAGCTCAGAAGCGCAAAATGCCCAGGTGATAGGTAGGGAGGCCGCGGCTGGCGTGAGCGGGCGGGGCAGGGGCGGGGCGTGCCGGGCGGTGACCCCCGGGGCGGAGCGGGGATGGTGCAATGCCCCGCCCGAGGGCGTCAGGCGGCGGCCGATTAGCGCAGGTTTACATCACCCCGCCGAGCCCCTGCCCCGCGCCCGGCGCCCACGAGACACTCGCAGCCCGGGCTGCGACCGTTCGGCGCGCGTCCCGCGACGGAGGCGGGGGCCGGAGCTGCGCCCGGATCCCCAGCTCAGTCGCCGCGCTGCGGGGTCCGGTCCACCGGGGCCGCCCCGCCGACTCTGACCTCGGGCGACAGCAGGACCCCAGGGCGCGCGAGGGCAAGGTACCTGGCGGGGAGCGGAGCGCGGCCGCGTGGCCGGCGGGTTGGACGGGCGGCAGGACTGCGTCTGCGGGCTGCCCCGTGTCACACACACACACACACACACACACACACACACACGTCTGGAGGGCTACCTGGGCCGAGTGTCCCCGCCGACCCTGTCGCCGCCAGACCGCAGGTGACACGGCCTCGAAGGGCGTGGGGGCGCCCGAGTGTGTCTCCGTGGGGCGAGGGCGCGGACCCCCCGAAGTGGCAGCTGTGCCCCGCGGCGGAGGGCGCCTGGAACCGAGGCTGAGGTGTCCAGGTGTCGCCCAGATAGTGGCGTGCGGTTGTTTGCTCTGTGTGAGTGCGCTGGGGGGTGGTGTGCCCGGTGCGGGAGCCTGTGCGTGGGGCCTGGGAGAGGCTGGGCACTGTCGTGGGGTCTTTGCAACTGTGGGGCTCGGCGAGGGGCCGTGGGGTCCGAGAGGGCCGGTGTCTGGAGTTCTGCGTCTCCGCGGACGGTGTGAGCCACCGGGAGGGCTGGGTTCCTGGTGGCGGCTGCTGGCAGCGCGGGGGACCCGGCCAGGTCCGGCTGGGGGGCGGGACGGGCTGGGGGTGCAGGGCGAGCGGGCGCGGGGGTCGCGGCGGCTGCGGTCTGCGCGGTCACGTGCGCGCGTGTTTAGCTCCTGCAGGCGGTGGGTGTCCGGCCTGCCAACCGCGGCTTGGGGGGCGAGGGCCCACATCCGCCGGTTCCCCCTGCCCTGGGGCTCAGCCTCCTCCCCTTTGCCTCACTCCTTCCCAGCCCCTCCCGCCACCCTCGCTGCCACCTCTGGGTTTCCGCCGAACCTCTCCTCCGGGACCCCCGGGGCCACTGCTTGCCGGCGCAGCAAAGGCGCCTGGCCGCGGGGCCACACCCCCGCTCTAGGCCGGGGTCCCACCGCGCCCGCGGACGCTGGGTATTACCCCCCGCGGTCCTCAGCGTGACGACTCGGGAGGGCCGTGGAGTAAGCGTATCCCACCTGAGGACGTGCGTGCCCCTCTCTGCCTCGGCTGGCTTAGACAGAGTGTGTTTCTGAGGGGCATGTATTCACCCGTCCGCCCTGGGTGGTGTGAATGTGTTTGGTCTGACCTGGTAGTTTCCCCCCCACCCCCAATGTCAGGGATCCGGAAGAAGTGGATATACTGGGCCGCCTCCAGCCCCCAGTGTGGCCGGCCAAGTCTGCTCTTCTACAGACTCAGTCGCCCCATCTGTGCGGGGGAATTTACCCCCAGGCCCTGCCAAACCCTGAGGCTAGTGCTTCCCGGGAATCTAGTGCTTCCCGCGGTACCGAGCATCAACTAGGCACCACGGAGCTTGACTCTCAGAACACCCTGTGAGGTAAGGACTGTCATTCCAGTCTGGCCCCTGGGGAGATTTCTAAGACTCCCCAGGGTGGCACTTAAGCACCTTCAGCTAAGAATAACAAAAACAATAATCTAATGGTACCATAGTAGTGACCGTTTGCTGACAACTACCCTGCAAAGGGGCCATCCTGATTTATTTGTGTTTTCGTTGTATGAACACAAAAATCTTGGGCCTCCCAGGTGGCACAGGGGTTAAAGTCTCAGCACTATCAAGCTATTGCCAGCCAGGGAGCTGACCCACATGGCAGCAGACCAGACCAGACCTCTCCTGTCTCTCCCACTGCTCTCTGTTTCAGTAGATCCGCCTGTTCTGCTCCCCACTCTGTCTCTGGTGAGTCCTCTCACCCCCACCTCTTGCCTACCCTCCAGTTCTTGCATGCATAAAGAAATAAAAAATAAATCTTAAAAAAAAAAATCATGTGGGTTTTGTATCTTGTTCCCACTTTAGAGAGAAGAGAACTGAGGCTCAGGAAGGTTGGAGAATGTGCCCAGGGCTACCTGAGCAGGAAGGGTCTGAGTCTGGACTGTTTACAGCCACCCCCTATTGTATTCTGACCAGAGGGATTAATGGCCTTCTGTTGTCGGGGCTCCCTCCCTCCCAAGGCAGCCCCAGCATTTGGGAGAAGCAAAATTGAGACGGGTCCCCTGTCTGGTAACTGATTTGGAAGGATGTTTGTCGTTAATCCTGCCTCGATCGTTGGGGAAGTCTTTAACTGGGCTCAAGTCTCTCCCTCTAACACCTCACACCTGGACTTCTCATCCCTCACCTGGAAGTTGAAATGGCAAATGGAGAGAACCTCTTTGTCCTGCCCTGCCAGTGTCCTCTCCTTCATTCACCTGGCTCCCCGTGACACAGCTGCTCAGTGTGGCCTCCGCCATAGTAGAATGAATGGATCTGGGGCCGTGGAGAGACCCTCCCTGCCCTGCCTCAGTTCTTACCTGATGGTGAAACTGATCTGTCTGGTGGACTAAGGCATGTAGACCTTGGGGTACCCTTAGCTCTTGGCCCTCAGGCAATAGTAGGTAAAGTTTGCATTTGAAAAAAATACTCTCCATCTGTTTTGAAATACTCAAGCAATAAATGAAGGTAGAATCCTTATTTTAAAATGTTGGAACTGAAAATTCCCTTGTCTCCCTTCCAAATTTCTTCAGGAAGATTTCCAGGAAGCCTGGAGCTACTATGGCCAGTTCAGTCTGGGTCCTTCCAGAGCTTTTCCTGTGCGTTTACACATCTGTCAGTACATATATTCAAAACACTGTTTTATTTATTTTTTTCTATTTTATAACATTGAATGTTTTATATTTTATAATATATTTCAATACAAATATTTTAGTATTTTAAAATGCAGCTGATTTTCCCCCAATGCTTTTATTTTTTTTAAATTTTTAAAATTTTTTTTAAATTTAAATTTTATTTTTATATTCCTCATACAAAATTGCAACCCCCTTATTTTGACCCCAATCCCTCCTTTTCCCTCAAAACACTGTTTTAAAGGCTGGTGTTTTTTTTTTTTTTCCCCCTAAGCAGTGTGTCAGGTGTATTGTTCAACTGCTTGCTTTGTTCACTTTATTCTATTCCAGAATACATTCAGGGTTACTTTCAGTACATCCCTCATTTATTCATCATCCTTCATCTGCCTTCCCTCCTTTCTTTCTTTCCTCTCTCCCTTTCAAAGGCAATGGGGGCTTACATCACAACATTCAACAAACACAGTACAAAGTGTCTCTTCTTCCCTCTCCCTGACCAAGTCCATCTGCCCCCGCCCCCACTTCTTCACTTAACAGTTCACTCTGGAGGTCTTCAGAACGCATAAAGAATCTCCTCCATCTTTTAGATGACTACAAATTGTACCATGATGGATAAAATACAATTTTTTTAAACCAGTTCCCTAATGATGGACATTCAGTTGTTTCGATCACATGGGCTGCAGGAATAACCTTGTACCATCATCTCTTTCTTCCTCCCCACGTGTGCACATATGTTATGTGGTAGATTCCTAGCAATGATAGTAATTGTTGAATCAAAGCACATTTTTAGGGCCTCCTGGGTGGCGCAGCGGTTGAGCGCTGGGTTGCGAAGCTGCCCGCAGCCTCTGCGGCGCCGGTTCAATCCCCGGCTGCTCCCCGGCCACCGGAGGAGGGTCCCACGTGGCGCGCAGACCTCTCCTGCCACCCGCTGCTCCCCTCAGCAGTGTACTTCGGTCCTTCTGCCTGCTCTGCTCCCCGCTCTGGCTCTGGTGAATTCTCTCACCCTCCCACGCTTCTGACTGTACCCAGTGCTTGTATAAACAAAACAAACAAACAAATAAAATAAAAAAACAAACAAACAAACAAAAAAAAAACCATGCCTCTATCAAAGCACATTTTGGGTTTCATGTTGATATTGTCAAAATTCACCCCAAGTTAAACTCAACAGTTTTCTTCAGCATCTCCCAAATAAAGACTCCTTCCTTGGCTCAGGAAATGAAGCACCACCCCTCCTCACCAAGGAGCTGAAGGCTGGACTTGCTCTTGGCTCTGCCTGCTTCCTCACCCCCAGGTCCAAGCCCCTCACTGAGTCCTCTTGGTCCCCTCCTCCCCCCATTGAGCCCTTGACCTGTGTCTGTATTCCCACTCGCGCCTCCTAGTCGTCCTCTCTTGTCTGGATTGTGAGCTGGCTTCCTTGCTGGTCCCCCTGGTCCTGTCTTGTTCTCTCAAATCCACCCTAAACATGTGTTGTTCCCGTGCTAGGAGTTGGCTCCCCAGTGTCTTCTGGACAAAGTCCAAATATCACCAGTCCTAATTAGGGTTAGACTCAACTGTAATAAACAGCCAACCCAACAGCAGCTAAAATGAAATAGAAACATTTCAAAAACCTGGAAGCAGGCAGCCCAGGGCGGGACTGGGTTCAGGGACTCGGGATTCTCAGTGATTGCTTGGTTGTGTGTAGTATTTCTAGGTCCAAGATGGATGCTGTGGCTCCAGCAGTCAGGTTCACATTCCAGCCTACAGGGAGGAGGGAATAAGGACATTTCACTGGGAGATGCACACAATGCTTCAGCTTATATCCTGTTAGCCACATGCTGATATTTAGCTGCAATATGATGCTTGAAGAGCCCTTCACAGGGGTGCCTTCCCTAATCTCGCCAACCTTAAATATTTAATACTTTCATGGTTTTCTGCAATAACACTGATTTCCCAACTGTAGTTATGTTCTTTTGCCTCTTCCCTCTTCCTAGAATAGCAAATTCTAGCAATAACAGTATCAACCTAACCTGGGAGCTTGTTAGAAACGTAGATTCTCAGAACCCACTGCAGACCTCTAAAAGTGGGGACTAACAATGTCCCCACTTAACAAAGCCTCCAAATGATTGCAGGGGCTGCTCAAGTTTGAGAACCACAGAAAGAGACTCGACCTTTCCACATCACCTTTCTCCTTTGTTTAAATGTCACCTCTTCCAGGAGGTCCTCTCTTGACCTTCTAGCTTGGGACAGAGGCCTCTCTGGTTCCCCACAGTCCCATGCTTCCCCTAATTATAGGACTGATCACACTAGATATGATTCTATGGTTACCTGCCTGCACAGGATGATTAGGGAGAGAATGGTTTCTCATTCATCTCTGTCCCTAGTACCCTGCCCAGGGAGTGTTGAATGAATAAATGGGATCATATCTCTCCTATCTGTGAATGTACCAGACTCATGTCTTGTATGATGGCTTGATTATAATTTTTGGAAACAAGCTGTGTGTTCAGATAGGTATTTATTTCTTTAAAGGTAAATTTCTGATTAGGAAATCCATTCCCATGGTTTGGAATTCAAAAAGTATTAAAATGAAAGCCTCTTTTCATTCTGTTATATATCTTTCCACAAAGTGTCTACATATGCAAACAAGCTACACATATAGTTGTATAACATTTTAAACATAAGAGTATAGTTTACACATAATTCTGTGTTTTGCTTTTCTTGGCAATCAGGCCACATAGTATGTAGGGAACTGCCTGGTCCTTTTTCAGGGTCGTATAGTTTTCTGTGGTGCGACTGTACAATGATGTTTAAACCAATCTCCTATTGTTGGACATCTGGGAGTGTGTCCTGCCTTTTACCATCAGACACAAGGTTCTGATGAATAGCTCTTTACATATTTATTATTTTCCTGACCATTGTAATTGGAGGATAAATTCCTAGAAGCGAGACACCCAGTCAAGGGTATGTGCATTAGTTGTTTGAACACACACTACCAAGCCACTCTCTGTAGACTGTGCAGTGTACCCTCCTATACCCTCCCACCATCAGAGGCACCAAACAGCTTTACTTAGTGCCTTTCTCCCCTTCTTTCTAGATGCGAGTCACCCCTCTGGCTGCCCCTGCAGATTCTCGCTCCAGGAAAAAGAGGCTGGAGTTGGATGATGACCTCGACTCTGAGTATACCAGACGGAAACAAGCTCGAAGTGGGCTCCAGCCCAGGCTGCCCGCCTGCCTCCTGCCCCTGAGCCTGCCCCCTGCTCCAGCCCCAGCCCCTGGAGTGACCACTGCCTCCCGGCTTGGGCCCTATGTCCTCCTGGAGCCCGAGGAGGGCGGCCGGGCCTACCGGTCCCTGCACTGCCCCACAGGCACCGAGTATACTTGTAAGGTATGTTGCACAGTGGTGACATGCCACTCTTCTCGGGACCCTGGAGAGGGCCTGGACTCAAGGGAGTTGCCAGGAGCTAGGGAGTACTTACATTAATTTATTCCTGTGTTTATTGAGGAAGCAGCCAGTGAGCTCCCAACTCTCTGTCAACCCCAGGACTAGACTGAGGCCAGGAAGGGGAAACAGATGGCCCCAGGCCTGCAGTAATTCACAGCTTAGGTGGCACATAGGTCCTTAAGAGCACAGAGAAGCTTCTAGTGTATTGGGGGTGGGGGGCCGGGAGGATAGGGTATTGGAAAAGGCTGAGTAGGAGTCAGTCAGCAAGGAAGAGGGAGAGAAGGGAGTTCACAGAGGAGAGAAGCTGCGCAGAGGTCTAGGGGAGGGGGCGTGGCTCTGCAGAGAATGAAGGGGGCTTCCCTGACCACTGGTTATGGACGCATCAGGAAGTTTCTGCTGGGCTGTGGGGAGCCATTAAAGATATTAGTGCAAGGAAAGGGTGAGACGTGGTTGACAGCAGAACTCCTGGAGGTAACTGGGCCTGACCTGTGGCCCAAGACTGAGCGGCTGCTCAGGGGTAGATGTGGACATAGGATCCAGCTGCCACTTTTTCTGGGCTCTGGACTGCCTAATATGGGTCACCAGTGCTCTACTACCGGTGTTTTATGGAACCTCTGAACTATGGGGCCTCTTCCTGTGGTATCACAGGTTCTCCTCTGTTCCCCCTGGGGAGGAGATCCATGCAGAGAGGAGTGAGCAAAGCAGGCTGGGACCAGCAGCGCCATGTTTATCCATGGACAGGCCTGTGCAATTATTCAGAAACATTTTGGGAGCCTACTCCGACATGCTATCTCACGCCAGCTTGAACTATGGGGCTGACCTATTAGCACTTCCACATCGCCTAGGGTCCTCTGGTCACTGTGGAAAGATCAACAGTCTATCTTTGTAGATTAGCATCTTATTTGTTAATACAGCAAACCTTCCATGAGCACCCATGTGTGCCAGGCACCATGCTGTGGTTCAGAAACAAAGTTCTGCTCTCATTCTAATCGCCATTCACGTGGGGGACAGGGACAGTAAGCAAGAGAATAAGTGAAATATATGTCAGGATCATAAGTGCTGTGGCACAAAAGCTCGAACTGGGAGGGGGGGTGGGAGAGTAAGAGGTGCAGGTGATTTTAGCTGGGGAGCAGGGAGACCTCTCTGAAGAGCTGACAACTGAGCAGAGACTCGCATGAGTGGGGCGAGCCAGGCAGCAGGAAAGGCAAGTGCAAGTGCACAGAAGCAGGAATGTGCTTGCCTGAAATTTATCAGTAGGGTATGTTTTTGGATTATTTCATTCACGCCACCCATGGAGATGCAAAGTACAAAAGCACGCCAGGAGTTCTCTCTCTCTCCCCCTCACAAATCAAAGCGAGTATGCCAGCTCTGCTGCTGACTAGCTGTATGCATTGCAAGTCACTTTCCTTCTCTGAACATCACTTACACGGGACACACCATTCAGGGTAATGGTGAGGTTTGCATCTCATGTCCCTAAAGCCCCGAGCTGTTTTCTGGACAACCTTGCCACATGCCCCCTCTCCTCTCCCACCCCACCGCAGCCATTATGATTCTTGGCTGGGTTTCTAGGCAAGTTTTTTTTTTTCTGGCATCAGGGTCTTTGTACTGCCTGTGCCCCCACCTGGAAATCTTTTTTTTTTTTTAAAGATTTATTTATTTATTTATACAAGCACTGGGTACAGTCAGAAGCGCGGGAGGGTGAGAGAATTCACCAGAGCCAGAGCGGGGAGCAGAGCAGGCAGAAGGAACGAAGTACACTGCTGAGGGGAGCAGCGGGTGGCAGGAGAGGTCTGTGTGCCATGCGGGACCCTCCTCCGGTGGCCGGGATGCAGCCGGGGATCGAACTGGCGCTGCAGAGGCTGTGGGCAGCTTCACAACCCAGTGCTCAACCGCTGCGCCACTGGGGAGGCCCCCACCTGGAAATCTTATTCTATGTCTCTGAATCATTTTGGTCGCTCCTCCTTAGAGTCCCTTCTGGACCACTTTCTTAAACAGGCGCTCCATTCCGAAACATTTTCTACTCCAGCATTTTTTAGTTCACTTGCAGCACTTTTCAGATTTGGTAGATATTTTGTTTCTTGGCCTCTTTACTATATCCTGTTTGAACCAGGAGCACTGGACAGGGGCCATGCCAGTCGAGTTAGATTCCCGGTGCTGGCACAGGCGGGCACAATGCCCGCCTATGGAGTGAGTGGCCCAGAATAGCAACTGTGACGATGCAACCAAGTTACTTCTACACTATCTGCTTTCTGGGTTACTTGTTATTTTTCAAGTATCTGAAGCTTAATGCCTTGTAAGATGCAATTAAAAGCAGCGATGATGAGGTGCATTGGTTGGAATCTCTGGTTCTGCCACTTGCTGGCAGGGCAGCTCTGTCCTGTTGAGTGACTTGCTACTGCAGCCTCTGGCCCACATCTGGCACACAGCTTGTCTGAAGGGTTGGCTGTGAATGTCTCAGAGGCCAGCCCAGCTGTGCCCCTTCCCCATCTGTGCTGACACTGTGCTCTGCCCACAGTTGTACCCCCTCTCTGAAGCCATGGCAGTCCTGGAGCCCTACTCTCAGCTGCCCCACCACGGGTACGTGGCCCGGCCCACTGACATCCTGGCAGGCACCCAGCACCTCTACACCTTTTTCCCGAGGCCGCACGGGGACATGCACAGCCTGGTGCGCCAGCGCCGCCGCCTGCCCGAGCCCGAGGCCGCCGCGCTCTTCCGCCAGATGGCTGCCACCCTGGCGCACTGCCACCAGCACGGCCTCGTCCTGCGAGACCTCAAGCTGCGTCGCTTTGTCTTCACCAACTGTGAGAGGTGAGTGTGGTCACAGAGACACTCAGAGGTCGGTCACAGTGGGGAAACTGAGGCTCAGGATGGCCAAGTGGAAAAGCCTGGGCTGGCCCCACTGCCTAGTCCCCAGGACAAAGTGGAGCCCTTCCTGTTGGAAGCCCCTGGGGAGTGGAGCAGGCCTGTGCAACAATCCCGACAGTGGGCAGAGCAAGAGCACACCTGCACTCCCAAGCTGCCCTAGAGCCTTACACATAAGAGGCAGTGGCCATTGTCCCCATGTGGGAGGTGAGCAATAGGCCCAGAGAGGTCAGTTGACACCCAAGATCCCACCACTAAATAAATGCAGAGCTGGGATTTGTGTGGGGATGTGACTCCAGAGCCCAGGTCCTTGTCCACTCCGAGCCTTAGGAGTGGGGGGCTGGCTGGGCTCCTGCTGACTCTGGGTAACTCAGGGTCTGGACCTCAGATTCTTCATTGGTAAGGGAGAGCTTGTCAGGATATTTTCATAACTTCAGGGCTACATGCAACAGCCTGAACTGACCCTGAGTTTTCCTACATACGAAGTGTTTCTGTGAAACTGAGAATCAGTGATTTTTGGAGAAGGGGGAACAGAAAGGGGTGCGACCTTCTATCCCCTTCCCAGGTGCCTGTGGGTAAGCAGGGTGTGTCGGGAACATGCCAAGCTGCCAGGTCCATATGGATATTCCTGGGTGCATCGATTTCATTTCCAGATTTGGCGGGGTTTGTGTGTGTGAGGAAGGTAACCCTATTACAGTTTTTAAACTTTTTTGAAATACTTTCAGACTTTCAAAAAAATTACCCAGTTAGTCCAAAGAGTTCCCATATCTCCCTAAGTGTTGACAGTACGGCTCTTAGAGGCAGGTATCTGCTCAGGCTTGGCAGAGTCCTCACTTCCTATCTCTCTCATTATCTGCCTGAGGCCCCCTCAACCGCCTTCCCTGAGGGCCTGTTGGGAAATGTGTTCCTCTCAGAGTCTTAGTTCAAATGTAATTGCTCTGTGACCTTCAACAATGACTTGGCCTCTCTGAGCCTGCACTTCCTCATTTGTAAAAGGGATCAGTTGTTCAGCCTCACAGAACTGGCTTATGTCTGCCAAATACCAGCTCAGGGACTCAGGGAATGGGTCTATTAAGGGTAACAGTTTGAGCTGATGGCACGGGGGTCCCCATAGGAGCTAACCCCTGTGTCTCTCTTCTGGCTGCAGAACAAAGCTGGTGCTGGAGAACCTGGAGGATGCATGTGTACTGACCGGGCCGGATGACTCCCTCTGGGACAAGCACGCATGCCCAGCCTACGTGGGGCCCGAGATCCTCAGCTCACGGGCCTCCTACTCCGGCAAGGCTGCGGATGTCTGGAGCCTGGGCGTGGCACTCTTCACCATGCTGGCTGGCCACTACCCCTTTCAGGACTCAGAGCCTGCCCTGCTTTTTGGCAAGATCCGCCGAGGGGCATTTGCCTTGCCTGAGGGCCTCTCGGCCCCTGCCCGCTGCCTGGTCCGCTGCCTCCTTCGACGGGAACCAGCTGAGCGGCTCACTGCCACGGGCATCCTGCTGCACCCCTGGCTTCGGGAGAACCCGATCCCTTCAGTCTCATCCCGATCCCTTCTCTGGGAGGCTGATCAGGTGGTTCCTGATGGGCCAGGGCTGGAGGAGGCTGAAGAAGCGGAAGAAAGCGAAGTGGGTCTATATGGCTAGGGCCACTTGATTAGACCCTCAGCTGCCAACAGTAGGTTGAATTTGAGGTGTCTCTGAACTTTCTCTTGCCTCTTTGAACAGAGCCAAACCTTAAGTGCCTTCTAGGTGGGGGGGCGGCGGAGATGTGTGCAGTGTGGGTTATATGCACACATGTGGGTTATATGCACACATGTGGGTTATATGCACACGTGTGTTGCTCCAGTCACCCGTGTACATGGGCGATGCATTCAACATTTGGGAGCTTGTGTGCCAAGCCCTGCTCCAGGTGCTGGAACAGCAGTGAAGAAGACACAGAATTCCTATCCCAGAGCTGACAAGGGCAGTGTCTCTTCTGAGCACCCTTCGTGCTAGTCAGCATCTACTTGTGCTACTGCCTGGGCCCCTCTGACACAGCACAGTTCCTTTCACAAACACCCCAGCTGCCTTCGTGTCTTGCACCCTTTCAGAGAATGGGAGCATCCTTGTGCCAAAGGCTCCAGGCTTCTCCCCTGCAATTTAGGACTCCAGAGCCCAGGCCATGTTGGGGATCGTGCTCTGCATCTCTGTCCTCTTGGCCAAGGGAGTGCAAACTCTGGAGCTGGTCCTCATCTAACTCCAGCAGTGGTTTGAAATGCTCAGTGGTCTCTATCCTGAGCACAGAATTGGGGCACAGGATTAGGCAGGGTCTGACCCCTGGCCTCCTGGAACGTCCTAAGCCCTGTTCTGGGGACTTTTGGGGTCCAGGACCCCATATTGTGTTTTGATGCCATGAACTTATGTTTTTACTTTATACCTAATAAAGGAATTATACAAGACTGATATTTCTTTAATACTTTCCTCCCCATCTTCTACTAGTTTTCCCTGCCTCCAAAGCCAGCCCCTTGCTAAAGGGCCAAAAGCCTGGTGAGTCAATCTCAGCTGAGTGGTTTGTTTGTGAGAACAGAAGACACAGCAGGTCTTCCAACATGCCCTCAAGCATCAGAAGCCCTCAGTCAAAGTGATTTAAAAATGTATTTCATGCAAAACAAGAAGTCAACCAGTGGGGTGGGCTTCAGTGCTGGTTGATTAGCTCTCAGAGCTATTAGCAAGGACCCCAGCTCCCAGCTCATTCTGTCTGGTTGCTGTTTCCCCTGGTCACCGCTAGCACAATAGCTACAGCAGTCCTGGGTGTCACATTAAAGAGATCTGTGGCTAGAGGAAGAAGGAAGGCGGCATTGTAGTAGGAGTCAGGATGCCTGGTGTTTAATCCTGGCTCTACCACTCACTAGCTGCTTGACCCTCAGCAAGTTTCTTAACCAGTCTGCGCCTCAGATTTCTCATCTGTAAAATGAGAGATAATAGTACCTAACTCATGAGAATTGGATGGGTTATTTTATGTTAAGCACTTAGAATACACAGTGCCTGACATAAGAAGACCTCAGAAAGAGTTAGTTGTTGGTGTTTTCCTGGAGATGGGGAAAGCTTTCCCGGAAGCACTCCAGACATTTCCACATATCCCATTGTCCTCCACTGGGTCACATGCTCTTTCCTGGCCAACTGGCAAGGGAATGCAATTACACCAATTAATCATGCTAATCCTGGATCTCTAGGTGGGAATAACCTCCTTGAGGCTCTTGCTACTTGTGGGAGGGGGAGTGGCGCCCGAGCAAAATAAAATTCTAAGAGGGAGGAGATAATTGGAGAAAGCTGAGTAGGAAACAGGTGCCTTGGTCCGTGAAAGGTCCATGCAGCAGGCCGGAATGCAAAAGCCTACCCGGAGCCCACCTGGGGGGCAGGAATGTAGATACCTGCCTGGAGGATTCAGGCAGTGAGCCTCCCCCCTCCCCCTACGAGTCTCTTCTCAGACAAAGAACCTCTACCTGCCCCAACACGCCCTACAAACTTTTCCCGTTGTAGGAGCCCAACTACCCACCTGACCTCTCCTCACCCTATAAAACCCTGCTTCCCCCTAACAACGTGCGCGACTCCATTGACCCCCGCCTTGGGTCTGTGAGGTCCGCCCGGGGCGCAATAAACTTTCCCTCCCTTTGAGAAATTTAGCCTGGCTCTCCTTTTCTTTACCGCGCCGAACCTTTCAGTCCGCAGCCTGCTAACTGCAGACAAGGCAGGTCTAGGTCACGGAGCCACCAGTCAGCATCTGATGACCGCAACAGTCAGGCTGGCCCAGGTGAAGATGCGCCCAGCTGAAACAGAATCACGAGCTAAATAAAATTTTGTTTTAAGTGTTGGGGTGTTTTGTTATACAACAAAAGCCTTTAGATCACTGAAGTCTTAGACAAATTGTAACTACAACCTCATGAGAGACCTTGAGCCAAAACCACCTAAGAAGATCCTCCTGAATTCTTAGCCCATAGACTCAATGAGAGGTCAACATGTTTAATGCTGTCTTAAGCCACCAAATTTTAGGGTAATGTGTTTTGTATCAGTAACCAACAACTGATTCAGATCCAGGTAACTGCCCTCTGAAGGCGGGACCATCACGATCACTGTTGTACAGAAAAGGAAACTGAGGCCCTGAGAGGGGAACTCTCATGTCCAGGGTCACACAGCTGCTGAGCCTTGGGATTGAACTAAGGTTTGAATGACTACAATTATCCACTGGATGACGGAAGTTCAAATGAATGTCAAGGCTAAGACTGTTATAGAGCAACCCCGATATTAAACGGGTTCCTGGCTGTGGGTCCTCACCCGCGCGCTTTAAAGGGACTTATGAATACTCTACTACAGACACGCAAAAGGGTTAATAAAAGGTTTATTTACAAGAGAAAAATAAGGAAAATGTACAACTCAGGGAGAAAATAGGGAAATAAAGTCTTTAATGCGTCCTACTCGATCCGACGACCTGGAAACCCAAAGTCACCCTCAGAGCTGGCCGGACCGCTGTGAGCTGGCGGAGAGCCAAAATGGAGAGAGCGCCCCAAAGCCCACGTGTCTGCCTTTTGTATCCACCTGGCTGCTTAACCCCACCCTCAGGTCCCAGCCACCTTCCCTTTGGTGGTGATGGGATTTGGAGTTCCCAGTGTCTTTGGCTTTGACCTGGGGTGGGGGTGGAGTCCACAAAGCCTATATGGAATTTGCTTTGGGACATCCTTTTCCCCCTAACAAGACCAGAAAACCTGGGAGAATGTATCTGTCCTCAGTACAAATCTGTGCAGGAAGGCCTCCCCGGCGGCGCAGTGGGTTAAGCGCTGCCCTGTGAAGCTGTCCGCAGCCTGTGCAGCACGAGTTCAATCCCCGGCCGGCCAGAGAGAAACCCACATGACGCAGCAGACCTCTCCTGTCTCCTCCGCTGCTCCCCTCAGCAGTGTACTTCGGTCCGTCTGCCTGTTCTGCTGTCTCCGGTGAATCCTCTCACCCCCCCGCATCTCTGGCCTGTACCCCAGCTCTTGTATGCATGGATAGATAAATCTTAAAAAAAAAAAAAAAATTCCACTGCTTGGCCTTCGGCAGGTCCTAAACAGCCCGCTCAAGTCTTCCGCACAGCGAGCTGAAGACTGCTCAACCCCCGGCTGCGGACCGCGCCGCTGCGCAGGGCGGCCGAGCGCCCCGCCCCGCCCCGCCCCGCCCGCGGCCCGGTCCCCGCCCTCAGCCCCGCCCCGTCTCCGACGCAGCCCAATCCGAACTCCCGCCCCGCCCCGTCCGCGGCCCAGTCCCCGCCCACAGACCCGCCCCATCTCCGACGCAGCCCAATCCGCGCTCCCGCCCCGCCCCGCCCGCAGCCCCGGCCCAGTCCCCGCCCACAACCCGCCCCGTCTCCGACGCAGCCCAATCCACGCTCCCGCCCCAGCCCCGCCCCAGCGCGTCCAGTCCCCGCCCCGCGCCCGGCCCGGCCCCGCCCCGCCCCTCCAGCTGCGCGGCCCGGCGCGTGAGTGAGGCCGGGGTGCCCCGGGTCAGCCAGGGGAGCCGGGGTGGGGGCGGCGCCCGGGGCCGCCGCGACCCTGAGCAGGGCGGGGTCGCTGAAAACTACCTGGGCCTCTGCCCCGCGAAGGCGAGCGGGGCTGGGGGCCTGGCCCGGGCGACTCCCCCCGCCCCACTTCCGGGGCCGCCACTTTCGCTTTCTCTTCCGCCCGGACCGCTCACCTACCCGCTCGGTACCTTCCGGTTGGGCGGAAATTCTAGGCGTCCGGGGCGCCCCCAGCTGGGAAAAGTCGGGGCCCTCGCTGTGTACGTCCAGCGGCGGCCCTTCCCCTCGTATCCTCGGTCGCCTCTAGCGGCTTGTTCAGTGACCTCTGCCCTTTGACCTCCCACTCGGCGTCGCGCCCGCGCCCATCCCGGCCTCATCCCCTGCCCCCAGGTGGTGCGATGCTGCGCGACTGCCCCCTGGGACACCGAGGCACCGCGAGGGCGAGGGCCGCGCCGTAGGTCGGTGGCCGCCTCTCCCAGGGCGCCGGGAGGCGGCACTTCTCCGAGCTGCAGCCCCTGCCCGGGGGGATGGGCGCAACCAGGCCGGATGGACGAGAAGACCAAGAAAGGTGGGCATGGCCTGCGGGTGACTGGGGAGCTGCGTGCGGGAGGCGGGCCCTGGAGAACCTGCCTTGCCTTCCCAGAAGGGCCTGGGAGAGGGGCCTTCAACTCTGCCCACCTGCCACCCACCTGCCCTTCAGTTTCTTTCCTTAGGGACTGGTTGCTCCGGAGGTTTTTTTTTTTAAGATTTATTTATTTATGCATGCAAGAACCGGGGTACAGGCCAGATGTGCGGGAGGGTGAGAGGATTCACCAGAGACGGAGTGGGGAACAGAACAGGCAGACTGACGAAATACACTGCTGAGGGGAGCGGTGGGCGAGACAGGAGAGGTCTGCCTCACCATGTGGGTTGTTCCCTGGACAACTGGGGATCAAGCACATGCTGCCGAGGCTGTGGATTGCTTCATAGTGCGGTGCTCTAACCCCTTGTGCCACCAGGGAGGCCCTCCAGAGGTATTTTGTCATTTATTTATTTGACTTCCTTAAGGCCTCCTTGGACCAGCTCTGGGCTGAGATGGGGTGAGAGGCCCCTAGGCTGACCGAGGAGATAGACCTCAATTCCCTCCCCTCCTGCCCACTTCACCCAGCTTTGTAGAGCATAAGTGAGGCCATGTCACCATGCTGCCAGGACCTCCCCTCTGCCCCTGTGTTCTTAGAACCAAGCCCTGAGTCCTTGGGTCAATCAGGGCCCTGCTGGCTTCTCTGACCACACAGTCGTCCCTTCTTCACCCCCTTACTCACTCTGCTGGAGCCCTGTTGGCTGCTTTCTGTTTTAATCCAGCCATTTCTTGCCCATGTGTTTTGTTCTTACTTTTTTTCTCTATCTGGAATGTTTTTCTCCAATTGGGTCTTGACCTGTCCAGCTTCTCCATCATGTCTCATCTTCAGTGTCACATCCTCTTATAGACCTTCCCTGATCTCCTTACTCTGTTCCCTTGCCAGCTTGGCTCACATCTGAATTATTTTTCTCTCTTGTTAAATTTGTTGTCTCCTCACTTGGCTGCTTCCAGGTTCAATGAGGAGAGGAACCCTGTTTATCTTAATCACTGCTAAATCCCAGTTTCTAGGACAGTGTCAGGTACACAGTAGGAGCTCAGTAATGTTTATCAGATAAATGAATAGAAGTATGAAGGAAAAGTAGAACCAGAGGAGGTATGAGTAGAGGGATCATGTCATAGACGGCCTCCCGGAGAAAGGGGCTTTTTAAGCTGGGTGCTGAAGGGTATGTAGGAGTTCACATAGAAGGTAGAAAGGAAGCAGCATGTACAAAAGACCACTTCATCCTACAACTCCTGACTCCAACTCCTGAAAAATAAATCCTGTGCTAACCTGCTTCCATTGGCTTTCAGCCGAGGAGATGGCCCTGAGACTCACCCGAGCAGTGGCAGGCGGGGATGAACAGGCGGCTGTGGAATGTGCCATCTGGCTGGCAGAGCAACGGGTGCCTCTGAGTGTGAAGCTGAAGCCCGAGGTCTACCCCTCACAGGACATCAGGTGAGGAATGCATGGCTGGCCAAGAACTTAGGACTTCCAACCCCGCTGTGGGCCAGCATATTCTTGCCTATAGATTAATTGTTCTCAGTGGCAGGTTCTGATATCAGGAGACCTAGCTCTGTCACTAATCAACTGAAATCAGGGGCTGGACTCTTCCCCTCTCAGAGTTTCAGTTTTTTCCATTTTACAGTGGGATATAACAGGGCCTCCCTGGTGGCACAAGGGGTTTAGCACAGCACTGTGAAGCGATCTGCAGCTTCTGCAACACGAGCTGCCTGGCTGGCCAGGGAGCAACTCACATGGTGCAGCAGACCTCTCCTGTCTTGCCCACTGCTCCCCTCAGCAGTGTATTTCAGTTGATCTGCCTGTTCTGTTCCCCACTCTGTCTGGTGAATCCTGTCACCCCCCGCACCTCTGGCCTGTACCTGAGTACTTCTGTGCATAAGTAAATAAATCTTTAAAAAAATAAAATTTATTTAAAAAAATAAAATAAAATGGGATATGACAGTAGCTTTTTGATAAGATTGTCTATTTTTGTGATTATTATCTGCTTTAATGAATTTTCTGATTAAATTATTCCTACTTATCATGATGGCATTGGATACTAGGGCTCTGGCTATGTTTTTTGTTATTGGTATTAGGGTAGTGTTTTCAGATGTTTGTTTTCTAACTATAAATAACATTGCAGTGCTTTGCCTCTAGATAGCTTCTAAAAATGCAAACCCACTAAAACTGCATTCATTGTATTTTAATTGTGGAAATACCACTCACTGTGCAAGAAGCAATGCAGTTGAAACTATTCATTTTTATGTTTCAAAATCCCTATGGCTTGGAGAAGAATGTGTTGAAGGTTATGATCTAGTCCTTCTTTTAATTCTTTTTGTTGTTTTCTTCCATTCTGCATAGACCCAACTATTCTTGTTTGTTGTATTTCAAAAACTTTTCTAATGAATGCTATTTTAGTTAAAAAAGAAAAGGGAATGGTAAACTTTTGGAGTCTTTACATGTCTAAAAATGTCAACATTTGCCTTTTCCTTTCATTGATTGTTGGCTAGGTGTTGAAAATCATTCTCCTGGGGAATTTTGAGGGTAGTTTTTGGAGTATTTTAAAACATCTCAGATATCATTTTATTCATAAATATTTTGATAGCTGTCTTTGAAAAATAACTTCAATACAATGATCTCACTTAAAAAATATCGGTAAGTCCTTAACTCCCCCCAATACTCTTTATATGTAAACATCCTGATTATCTCATTCCTGCTTTTCATAGTTGGTTTGTTCCAATCAGGAGCCAAACAAGACCTACATGTAGCATTCTTTTTTTTTTGCTATTGATTCATCATTTTATTTTTTTTAATATTTTATATAATTCTTACATCATTATTCATTTTTGCACAATGTATGCATTTTCATTTTGGTTATATTCCCCATACAGTTGCACCCCCCCCTTACTTTGACCCTAATCCTTCTTCTTCCCCCCATACCCCTGTAGCATTCTTTAATCTTGTCTAAGTCTCTTTTATTCTCCCTTTCGATTTTTATACCATTGATATTTTTTTTAAGAAACCCGGTCTTTAACCTTCAGGATTTTCCTCATTCTCTATTTATAAATTGCCTCATCAGTGCATAGTTTAAAATCTCCAATTTTTTTGATGAACTTGCACTTGTAGCAAAAGTTTAGGCTAGTCAGTAGTCACTTTCTACATTTCTGGGGGCTCTTCCCCATGTTCTGCCTTCTCTGGGTCTCGCTTACTGCCCGTGTCTCCCTGGACCCCTTGAGGATACTCAGATGTTACTGGGGTTATTGTTGTGCCCCTGATTTATCTCTGTAATCCTTTGGGATCAGTTCTCCTTTTTTCACCACAGCCCTTCTTTTTCATGCCTTTGGTTTTCCAGAAGTGTATGCAGATGCTGGAGAGAGTTGTCATTTCAACCGCTTTCTCTGGAGTCTGACTGTTTGGGTTTAAATTCTGTCTCTGACAGTTCTTAATTGCCTGCTTGGAGATGCTATAACCTCTCTGTGACAATAGTACCCTCCTGGGTCGGTTGAGAAGATTAAATTAGTTAGCACAGGTTAAGTGCTTGGGATAGTCTTGGCATATAGTAAATGGCATCCTGGTGGTCTGGCTAAGGGACAAAGGAGAGAGATGGAAGAAGCTGTAGAAGGGGGAATCATGGAGCCATCATGAGCCTTTGTGTGCCACCAGGAGTTTGGATTTGGTTCCAAGAGCAGTGTGGGGCCATCGGAGAGGCTGAAACAGTGCATTTTGATAAAGGAGGATGCACAGGAATGTGGGGATCCAGGAGAGGCCCCTAGTCCAAACAGGGGGTCATGTATGCACAAGCACAGGGGTGTGTGTGTGTGTGCGCTATATGCGCAGGTGTGCAAACATGTACATGCATATGCCTAGTGGCTTAGGTTGGACTGTGGCCAGAACCTTTCCCCTTTTCTGCAGGCTGTGGGTGAGTGTGGAGGATGCGCAGATGCACACCGTCACCATCTGGCTCACCGTGCGCCCTGATATGACGGTGGCTTCTCTCAAGGACATGGTGAGTGAAGTGCTCCCCATTTGGCCCCTGCCTCTATACTGCAGTCCACCCTTCCCACTCTCCCTCTCTCCATGCCCCTTGCCAGGTATTCCTGGACTATGGCTTCCCACCAACCCTGCAGCAGTGGGTGATTGGGCAGCGCTTGGCCAGGGACCAGGAGACCCTGCACTCGCACGGGGTACGGCGGAATGGGGACAGTGCCTACCTGTATCTGCTGTCTGCCCGCAACACCTCACTCAACCCTCAGGAGCTGCAGCGGGAGCGGCAGTTGCGGATGCTGGAAGGTGAGGTGCAGGCCCTGGGCACAAAGGGGCTTTGGGACCCTGAACTCAGCTGAAGTCTAGATGAGAGGGAGCAGGGCACAGGGGCTTTCAGTGAGGCCCACCCCCCTCCCCCACACCACCCCCCTTCCCCCGCACCTCCCCAGAACCTTATACAGAGTGGGGAAGAGAGGACAAAGGACACCTGGAGGCTATTTCAGAGTTTAAGAACAGCTGGCCCGGGGCAGAGGAACTGAGTTCAGCCCTGGCTCTGGCATTAATCAGCTGTGTGACTTTTTTTTTTTTTTTTTTAAAGATTTATTTATTTATTTATACAAGCACTGGGTACAGTCAGAAGCGCAGGAGAGTGAAAGAATTCACCAGAGCCAGAGTGGGGAATAGAGCAGGCAGACTGATGAAGTACACTGCTGAGGGGAGCAGCGGGTGGCAGGAGAGGTCTGCGCACCATGTGGGACCCTCGCCCGGTGGGACCCTCGCCCGGCGCTGCAGAGGCTGCGGGCAGCTTCGCAACCCAGCGCTCAACCGCTGCGCCACCGGGGAGGCCCAGCTGGGTCACTTTGGATAAGTCCCTTCCTATCCCTGTTCCTCAGTTTTCCAAATCTGAAAATGGGGTATGATGATGCTAATAGATAGTGTTTATGTTAAACTTTGTTCTTATTTTGAGATGTTTCCTACCTATAGACAGGTTGCAAAATTGCAGAATTCCCATGTCCGCTTCCTATGGAAGGCCCAAAGTATTAACATTTTTTACCAAAAGCTTTGCTTTTTTAACTCTTTCTGTGTAAAATTATTTATAAAAATTACTCATCTACCTGTACTTAACATATAACTTTCTAGACATGTAAGTAATTTTTCTCTGAACTGTTTTAAGAGTAGGTTGCAGACACTGTCCTGTAAATACTTGTATTTCCTTTAAAAAACAGGGGATCATTTTTTTATATTAGCTCACATAACTACTATAGACAACACGAGACAGTTCTGTTGTCTAACCTGCAGGTCTTACCCCCATTTCACCAGCTGCCTCACTGTCTGTTACAGCAGAGACCTGGTAGGCAGCCACCGTGCATGTACTTGCTGTCTCCAGAGTTCAGTTAGAAGTCTGTTCTGTGGAGACCAGGAGTTTGTTTACTGCTCTGAACTCAGAGCCTAGAACAGTGCCTGACACATGGCAGAGGATTCATAAACAGGAGTTTAGTGAAAGGCTCATTTACAGGACACTTCTGGGTGCAAGCTGTGACTCCTGGGCTGTGCTCCCTCTTTCAATCTTTGGTTTCCTCTCAGCCTTCCCTTGACTTTCTGGTACTTGAAGAGTCCGGGCCAGTTTTTTTTTTTTTTTTAATGTGATGGCTCCTTGTCAGTGAGTTCAGATTCAGTATTATGGTGGGAGCACCTCAGAAGTGTGTCCCTCTGGATCATCCCTTTAGGCTATAGGAGTACATTTTCAGCAGGGATTTTTAGCCTGGAGTACGCAGGAACAGACTTGGCTGGAGTAGACACTGACCCTGTGGGAGTCAGGATGCTCAGCCAGGCTGGGTCACCTGGCAGGACCCAGCTGAAGATAGCTCCAGGGAGGGAGAGGCCAAAAAGGAGGTTAGTGCAGGGGTTCCTAACTGGCTTAGGCTGTGGCTCAGGCTGTGGAGGGGGTTGGCATCATGGATCCATCACCCCCTTCACCCTCCTCTGCAGATCTGGGCTTCAAGGACCTCACGCTGCAGTCACGGGGTCCCCTGGAGACTGGTCCACCGAAGCCTGGGGTCCCCCAGGAGCCAGGGCGGGGGCAGCCAGATGCTGTGCCTGAGCCCCCACCGGTAAGCCACCTCAGCATGCCCCTGACACTTCCTGCCCTGCATCTCTGCTCACCACCCCTCTGCCCCCAGGTGGGCTGGCAGTGCCCCGGGTGCACCTTCATCAACAAGCCCACGCGGCCAGGCTGCGAGATGTGCTGCCGGGCACGGCCTGAGGCCTACCAAGTCCCGGCCTCCTACCAGCCTGATGAGGAGGAGCGAGCACGTCTGGCCAGCGAGGAGGAGGCGCTGCGCCAGTACCAGCAGGTGGGCACCAAAGTCCCTGACCAGCAGCTGCACCCTGGAGGGGGCAGCTAGGCCAGGAAGGGAAGCCCCTTCTACTGCCTCTCCTCCCCCACTGCTGCTTTGCCCCCTGTGACCACAACACTGGCGGTGACTCTACTTGACTGACCACTCTTCTCCAGGAGACCCTGTTCCCTGGCCTTCCCCAGACCCCTTTCCCCAAGGGGGCTGTGACTCTGCCCCTGACCTTGACACCAGTCTCTCTAGCAGTGACCTTAACTCCAACTGGCCACGCCCTCATCTGCCTGTGACCTACCTCCTGAGCCACCTGGCCATGACCTCACCCTGGACTCCACTACTTCTGACCCCACCTCCCTCTCTGGCTGCAGGCCATCCCCGACTTCCTGTGACCCAGGACACCCTTCACTCCCACCCCTCACTGCAATCTGGGAGGTTGACCCCGCCCTCTGTCTTGCCCCTCCTTTAGCCACACCCCCTATCCTGACACCTGCACTAATTACAGATCCCTCATCCTGAGTGTTGCCCTAATTTGATTGGAGGCCCCAACCACACCTGCATTCCCCTGGGAATCAGGGCTGCCCTTCCCACCCTCCCCCAGCCAGGACCTTACTACTGTTCTCAAATGCTGCCCGGCTGCACCTGCCCCCGGCTCTGCTAGTTGTATCCTCACCCACCTCCCCACACCTGACACTGTGACCTTGATCCTGCTCCGCCTTCACCCCCTGATGCCAGCCCTACCCTGCTGATGTGGGCCTTCCCCACTCAGGCCCTGGCCCCATCTTTTTCTCTCACCATCGCGCTCTGGCCTCACTTGGCCCTTGGCTGCGGCCCTAAGCCCAGCCTGACTGCCTGGCTGCTTCCTGCCCAGTCTTCCCAACTTCCCCAAGTCTTCTGCTCCTGCCCACTGCCTAGCTGGCCCCTCCTCACCCCGGAATCACACCTGGGATCCTGACTCTCCTGGCTTGGCACATCCTGTCTGATGGGTCCGGTGGTCCTGTTCCCTTTCTGGTCCCGCCTGCCCCTGAGACCCTCACCACCCCGTGGCCCCGTCCCCGTCTGCCCAGCGGAAGCAGCAGCAGCAGGAGGGGAACTACCTGCGGCACGTCCAGCTGGACCAGAGGAGCCTGGTGCTGAATGCTGAGCCCGCCGAGTGCCCCGTGTGCTACTCGGTGCTGGGGCCTGGTGAGGCGGTGGTGCTGCGTGAGTGTCTGCACATCTTCTGCAGGTGCGGCCCCCACCCCACCCCCGCCGCGCAGCCTTAGCACAGCGGCCCATTCCCAGGGCCGAGAGTGGGTGGGGCCTGTGCTCTTACATCTCTTTGGACCCCTACAAAAACCTGTGAGGTAGGCTCCTTCTCCCTGTATTTCTTCTTTTGTGAGGTACAGAGAGGCCTAGCAACTGCTCAAGGCCACACGGCTCAGGCATATACCTGAGCCACCACCTCCCAGACTGGAGCAAGGGTATGAGGCCTACCAAGACAGGCCCTGGCAGCCTGCCAACCCCACCCTCTACCTCGGTGGAGGGCAGTGTGCCTTCCTTTGAGGCTCCCTCCTGACCTATGTCTCTGTGCTGTTGAGACTGAGCCCTCCATGAGCCTAGCAGCATTTGCTGAGCTGCCCTGGGTGCCAGGGGCTGTGCGAGGCCTGGGGACCCAGGAGTAAACAGAAAGCTCAGTGTCCCCAAGAGGTTCCATTCCTGCATGGAGGCCAATGTTAATGACATAATCCTGACCTCCGCCTGTCGAATGCCAGGTGCCAGTGGGTTATGATCAGAACAATGGGCCCTGCTCCCAGGGCCAGGGTGCTCTGAGGGAAGCAGCACTCAAGCAGAGATCTGGTGTGAGTGTGTGCCTGGTCGAGCCGATATGAGCAGGGGCTCAGGGAGCAGAGGGGTAGACAGAGGTTTGGGGGAGGAGTGAGTTTCCGGGGCATCTGCAGCCAGGGTTTTGGGTTTGTTCTGGGCAAGGCAGATGGAGGCCACTGGGGAGGGCTGTGCTGAGAGCAGACTAGGGGCCAGATGGATTGCCCGGAGCCTAGGAGGAGGCTGTGGCAGCCCTCCAGCCAAAGTTGATGGGAACCTGGACACTAGCGGTGAACATGATGGATGGACAGGAAGGTAGGGAGATATTAAGGAGACGCCTCTGGAGTCAGACTTTGCCAGGTGAGGGGTAGAGTCCCAGGGATGGGGTTCAGATGAACTAACCTCCACCCTCCACCCGCAGGGAGTGTCTGCAGGGCACCATCCGCAACAGCCAGGAGGCAGAGATCACCTGCCCTTTCATTGATACCAACTACTCATGCTCGAGCAAGCTGCAGGAGAGAGAGATCCGAGCGGTAAGGCCTGGGAGGGGGGCACCGGCCCCCTGGGCTGTTAGGTGGGAACGTTTCAGACGTCCATCTCAGGTGGCGAGGCTTTTACCCCTGTGTAGGGTGCGGGGGCCCAGGCTGTGAGCAGGACAGGAGTTAGGGGCACCCCTGTGGTAGAAAAGCAGCAAAATGGTTAAGAGCCCTGTGCCCAGATGGCCGGGGTGACCTCAGGTATGGTGCTCAGCCTCTGGTCCTCAGCTTTCTCATCCGGGTTAGTTAGGGTCAGTTAGAGTTCATTTCTATTTCCAGGGTTTCAAAGATGATAGCAGCAGAGAAGTATGGAGAATTTCGAGTGATGTTGGACACAAGGCAGGCCCTGGCAGCAGTCTGCTGTGTGACAAACCACTCCTGACTTAGTGGCTTAAAACAACCGCTGCTTATTTATAGCTCGTGAATATGCTAATTAGTCACTTGAGTGGGCTGAGCTGGCAGATATCTCCGGTCCAGGCTGGCTGATCTCACCTGGGCTTAGCTGGTGGACCAGCTGCCTTGAACTGATTTATGATGATCTTGTGTGCGGTGGCTGGAATGGCTGGGGCCTCTTTCTTCTCTGGCCTCTCCTCGGCCAGCAAGCTGACCATTTCCTGTTCACATGGTAGTGACCGCACACTTCCAGGATCTAGTGCCAGCACGCACAGGGCAGCTTCACTATTGATTCAGGCAGATGGGTAAAGGAGAGTCCCAGAGCCCTCTGTGGGTTTTTTAGGTTTTAATGGTCTCTCAGGGAACCAGGTACACAAGGCAGCCAGGTAGGGAGGCTGGCATGCAAGGAGGCAGGCATGGGCTGGGCAGGGGGTGCTGGGAGCCAGGCTGACAACTGAGCCTCCCAGTTCCCTTCGAATCTTTATGCTCTTTCTCTGGTCTCTGGAATTTTCTCGCTCATCATAATGTGATCTCATCTCATCTGTCGTCACGCTGCTGTCCTCATACTGCTGCTGCTGCTTCTGTCCCGCCTCTAGGCCCAGGCATGCACACTGATGCATGCCCACACCCATGCTCCAGTGTCCACAATCAGCCATGCGTGCCCCGCGCCCACGCCCCCAGACACCTTCTGCATGAACATGATCAAGGCCACATGTGATGGCCACAGAGGCTAGTGGCATAAAAAGCCTGATTGATTCATTTACCTTACACAGGAGCAGCCAGCGGGGAGCCGGGTGGAAGAGAGCTTTGCCAGTCTCTGCGCAGGTCTCGCTCGCGTCTCGCTCACGGCTGTCCCATTGGCCAAAGCTAATCACATGCTCCAGAATCCATCCGGGAGACCCCTCCTCTGTGCCTGTGGAGTCAGGGAGACATGACTACGTTAGGGCCTTGGCGTTTGTCAGTGGCGGCCGCGTCTGCTTACTCGCTGGTGTCACTGTGCCAAGCGCCCTCCCTGACTGAGCGTGGTCTTGAGCAAGTCCTCTCCCTCCTCTGGGTCTTCATTTCCCCATCTGTAAAGTGGATTGTTGGACTTGGTTCTTGGGTTTTTAAACCATAGGGGAATGGCCTTTCCAGAATTGGAATTCTTAGGCCAAAACATGGAGGCAGGGCTGAAAGCGGCTGAGATCCTAATGGGGGACTCCTGCAGGCACATACACAGGACCCCGTTTCTTCCCAGCACTCCTCTCCCTCTCACGGCCCTCCTCCTGAGAAACCCGCTATTTCTGCAGCTCTCCACCTGCGGGTGATGTGCAGGTGTTTCTTTTCACAAACCTTTCCCTTTGCCCAGCAGCAGCAGCAGCAGCAGCTCTCCTGCCCACTGTGACTACACAGCTGCCTCTTTTTCTTTTTCCTAATAAACCTGTCCTTTCAAAACATTAAAAAAAGTGAAAAAAGAAACCTTCTATTTCAAGTATTTCCTGGGGCCTCAAAGGGGGGAAGAAGGGAAGCTGGAAGAGGTAGGGCCTGGGAGACGCCATCTGTGGCCCCAGGGCAGCCCCAAGCTCAGCTGTCTCTGTGGGGTATCCGAGAAGCCTGGCTCTGGATGGGGGCTGAGGCCTGTGTGCCCTGGCCGGGGGAGGCCCTAAGACATAGGTCTTCCCATGCTCTGCGGCACCCGCAGTCCTTGCCCCCACTTTCCCCCTGGAGTCCACCCTGCCTGGGGTCACTGTCAGGGGACCAGAGTTCACTCCAAGGGGCTGCGGGGCCAGGCTGCCCTGGGAGTTGACCCACGCTTCAGAGTGGTCAAGAGTGGCAGAGAAAGGGGCAGGGATCAGCAGAGTAACGCGGTGGATGTTGCTTTTACAAAAAACCTGCCTGAGCCACAGAGAGCCAGAGCAGAAGTCAAAGAAAAGTCACCAGTACCCCACCATCTTCCACGGCGTTTTCTCCTGCTTCCCTTGGTATCCCGGGGCAGATAGGATTTTTTCCTTTTTAAATCTAGTTTATTAAGGTGCACGCTACACACAGTTCCACACACCCACTGTGAGTGTGCAGTGAAGAATCGCAGAATCGAGGCATGATTTCTACTTCATTGTGACCAGCATCAGTACGACCGCTTTTGCTGTTACACAGCAGACTCTTTCTAAAGATTATTTTTAAAGCTCAACGGCTTCTATCCTGTTAATCCCTCTTCTCTCAGTAATTCTAGTTTCCCAGTGTCTTAGGGCTGCTTCAAGGAACACTTGGCCTGGTGTCTCTTCTTTCTTACATACTATTTTCTTAGGAAAAGCTCATAGAAAGGGAATGACCTTAGAATGTCAGAAAGCTTGAGTTGGTTAAACCTGTATTGACACTGTTTCTCCGAGTAAGATGTGCCAGGCACTGGCATAACTACATATCTTTGTCCATTTTTTAAAATTGTGGTAAAATACACTTAACAAAATTCACCATTTAGCTATATTGGAATGGAAAGTCCTGTGGCCTTAGTAGCATTCACACTGTTGTGCAGTCATGGCCACCATTCACGTCCAGGGCTTCCCCCTTTTATTTTTTTAAATATTCCTTTAGTGTAAGATTTTTATTTATTTAGTGTAGAACTGGAGTGTAGGGCAGAGGTGGGGGGAGGCGGGGGAGGTGAGAGGATCCACCAGAGACAGAGCGGGGAACAGAACAGGCAGATGACAGAAATACACTGCTGAGGGGAGCAGCGGGCGAGACAGGAGAGGTCTGCTGCGCCATGTGGATCAGCAACCTGCCTGGGGGTTGAACTCAGGCCATAGAGGTGGAAGTGCAGGGGCTTAACCCCTAGGCCCCCAGGGAGGCCCAGTTCCCTCCTTTTAAATGGAATTTGTAAACACTGAGTGTGGTTGAAGAAAATAGGATGGGGCTTGGTTGGACTTGGCGGGTTGGAGGCAGGGGGGCCATACTGAATCCAGGGCATCTAAGCGGTGGTCTGTCGGCAGCTCCTCCCCCCTGAGGATTACCAGCGTTTCCTGGACCTGGGCATCTCCATTGCTGAAAACCGCAGTGCCTTCAGCTACCACTGCAAGACCCCAGACTGCAAGGGATGGTGCTTCTTCGAGGATGATGTCAATGAGTTCACCTGCCCCGTGTGTTCCCACATTAACTGCCTGCTCTGCAAGGTGGGGCCTGCTGCCCTGGCACCCAGCTCGCTGCTGTTCAGGGCTTGCTCTACTGGGAATGAGGCTGTGGTCCTGACCTAACTGCCCTGATTCACCTGCACCTGCACCCTGCCCTGACCCTAGACTGAGCCCTCACCCCAGACAAAGCCACAGCCCACCTCTGAACCCAATTCCAGTCACAGAGCAGCCCAACCCTCACCCCAAACTGAGCGTCCACCCGTCCTGGACTGAGTCCTGGCCTTTACCTCAGGCTGACCTCCCTGCCCCCATCACCTCAGAGACTGGCTCTCAGTGAGCAGTCAGGCCTGAACCTGGTCGCAGCCCAGGCACGCTCCATCTCCACACATTAGGCTTAGCCATAGGGTGGCCTACAGCCTGGGAGAGGTCTAGGGGTTTCTGTACCCATCATTAAATAAGCATGTGTTGTTACTACTTAGTGTGACCTGACTTCACCTGCCTGGCCTAGGAGTCCTCTCCTGGAAAGTGGGCGTCTGGTTTACACAGCGAGCTCCTCAGCCTCAGTATCCAGAGGCGTTCAGTGCTCGCTTGAATGGATGCCTGCTCAACTCTTGCATCTTCTCACCCCTGCAGGCCATTCACGAAAAGATGAACTGTAAGGAGTACCAGGACGACCTGGCCCTGCGGGCTCAGAATGATGTGGCTGCTCAGCAGACGACAGCGATGCTGAAGGTGAGGCTGGTTTGGGGCTTTGGGCTTCAGCTTCTGGCTTTGGGGGCTTCTCAGAAGGGAGAATCTTTGGAGATTCTCACCCCTGTTCTGCTACTGCCATCTAGACATGAGACTCAGGACAAGCGGTCAGGTGGGGGGCAGCGGGGACAGCATCTCAGTGGAGGGAGGAAACTAGAACCGAAGGCGAGGAGGCTGGATGGAGCCTGGCCGGGTGGAGAAGCATAGGGGTGACTCCGCTCTTCCCAAGGGGTGGACAGTGTCCTTCTTCAGTGCACAAGGGGCCGGGGGAGGGGCTAACGAGGCGGCTGCCCCATCCTGGCCCGGAGGTCAGCATCTGCTCTGCTCCAGACCATGCTGCAGCAGGGCGAGGCCATGTACTGCCCGCAGTGCCAGATCGTGGTGCAGAAGAAGGACGGCTGCGACTGGATCCGCTGCACCGTCTGCCACACCGAGATCTGCTGGGTCACGAAGGGCCCCCGCTGGGGCCCAGGGGTGAGTCTCCAGGAGCAGAGGACTGGGGAGGGGCATGGGGAGGGCACTTGTGGGCCTTGCCCAAGAGCGGGGACTGGAAAAGTACAGCCCATGGGACAAATGTAACCCACCACCTATATTTGTACTAGAGTTACGGAAGCACTGCCAGCCTCGTTCACTGACACGCTTGCTGTGCTTGCTTTTGCACCACAAAGGCAGAGACTGGGCCGCAAAGCCTACAAGTGTCTGGCTCTCTGCAGAGAGAGGCTGCAGACCTGGGATCCGCCGGCACATACATTGCTGCGTGATGAGGCTGTGCCCCGCTTTCTTCATCTGCAGAGAGAGTATGGAGGTGATAGCAGGGCCTGTCTCAGGCTGGTTGTCAGAATCAAGTGGAACAAAAATGCTAGCAGAGTGCTTAGCCGGGGCCTGTCCCTGGCGAGTGCTCTGCACGCGGTAGCTGACGTTATCCAGATCTGTTCTTGGACCTGGGGCTGCTGCTTGTTCTATGAGGGTGGATGCCAAGACAGGAAGAGGCAAAAACCCAAAAAGACAGGAAGCGACAGAGGGAGCTGCCCTTTCCTGTGCTTCTGGTGTGCTGACCGGCCCAGGACATGCAGGTGGTCTCCCTGCTCCGGGTCTAGGTGTGGGAGACTGAGACCGTGTAATTGGGGGTGCTTTGGGAGCCCAGAAAGACCTTCATGACTGCCTGTGTCAGGTTTCTGAGGCTGGAAGGCCGTTCTTAGCAGGGGGACCCATCCGAACCAAGGCCCGGATAGGAGCAGGCGCTGCGTTGGGGCACTGTCTGCACTGCCCTGACTTTCTCTCCCTTCCGTCCCCTCCCTTTAGGGCCCAGGAGACACCAGTGGGGGCTGCCGCTGCCGCGTGAATGGGATTCCTTGCCACCCCAGCTGTCAGAACTGCCACTGAGATGAGGATATTCTGGTCCAGTTGAAACAGCCCCACCTCCACAAGCTGCTGTGGGACGGGGCTGGTGCTTTGGCTGATTTCTGGCCTGTGAGAGGCCTTTGTGGTTGGCTAAGATGGGCCCAGTGGGGCCAAGCCCCTGGCTGCATGGACAGCCTTGTTTGTGAAGGATGTGCCCTGAATGGGCTGTTGCTTCAGTGCCTTGGTCCTTCCCTTGGGACTCGCCAGCCAGACCTCTCGTCTCCTCTGCGCCTCCCACCTCTGCCTGATTCAGCCTGAAATTCAGCCTGGCCAGAGGTCTTGCTGGATGGTATCTGAAAGCCCTGTGTGAGTCCACGCTCCCACCACCCCTGCTTGCTGAGCGCTGATTTCTCACAGCCTACCACATACCCCGTCAGCTTTCTGGGGGTGACCCTTCCCGTCCTTTGCTCTTGGAGGCCTGGCCTCTTAGAATTGCTGCTAATTCTGTTCTGAGCCAGGAGGGAGACCTGGCAGTTTTTAAAGCACAGCCCATTAGGTCCAGCTTCTGTGTCTCCCTCTTTGCTGCCATAGTAAGGTAATTAAATGGTTTTCCAGGAAGGGCTGAGTGTCGTCTGTGAGAGGGAATGAGAGGGTCATAGGGTGGGACTACACACAGGCCGGATCCCAGACTCTGGGGATAGCAGCAGAATGTGGATCTATCAGCCATTTTCGATGGTGGGAAAAGAGTGTGACTGAGCACCGTGCATCCTTGTGCCAAATTTGCACCCGTGTGCCTGACTTGAGGGGCAGGATGCTCTTGGTTAACACTACCCTGCACAGGGAGAAGTTTGCAGCGTTAACGTCCACAAAGCAAGGGCTCATCAATGAGCGTTAAGGGGGAGGGCGGACCTAGGCAGCAGCTGAGGCTTGCAGGAAAGCCTTGCTCCCTTCTGGCCTGTGAGTATGTAGAGTTGGGGAGCAGAAACACTGCAGAATGAGGGAAGCTGCTGCCATTGAGCGGGGAGGTTGCCCATCCCAACTTTAACATCTCAGGTAAGACGCACAGCCCAGCAGGAACTCGGCGTAGTGCCCGGTCCATTCGTCCATTCTGTGTCTCGTCATTCTCTGACGTCCCCGCCCTTCCGCTGTTGAGAGCTGGTATTCGACGGTGAACACGTTGAGCGTTGATGGGAAGCATCAGGCAGGCCTGAGTGCCAGGGTCCAGAAGTTGGGGCATGTGGTCGGCGCTTGCATCAGCCCTGGGAAAGCATTGCCACCCCCGAGGCCAGGCCTTGAAACAGCTGACCGCAGAGGGAGCAGAGGTGAGTGCCCTCCTCTGTCAGCACTGGCTCATGGCAGCTGGCAACTGTCACAGCTGATGAAGGGCAGCCCCAGGCCGCCGCCCCGGCCCTGGGAGTGAGAAGGGTCAGAAGCGCTGAGGAGAGCTGGCTGCAAGAGTGAGGCCGAACCCAGCCTGGGGCAGACGCATTTCTCTTACCAGCTCTTCCCTCATCTTCAGGGTCTTTCTTGGCATCCCTTGAGGGCAGAGACTTACTACATTGGTATAGAGAGTGCAAACTGGCAAACCACAGGTTCGTTCACCCAATGTTGATGTAGAAATTTGAAGCAGTTGCCAACATTTTAAAATTGAGAGATGCTACAATAAAAACCTAGATGCCCAGCTTCTTTTAAAACTCTTTAAAAAGTGAGCCTGGGTGCTCATTTCCACGCGGCAGGAGTGGAGTCATCAAGCATTGTCTGTCTCTGCCATCCTCACCCCTACCATGCTTTTCTGCGCCCTGGCATTGTTCTTTTCTAGTAAGTACCGGGAGGTGTTAATGAAACATCTCTTCACCCTGGCCGTGTGAAAGGTGAAGACGGGACAGCGGAGGGGGTGTCTGGCCTTATGACTCGGCCACTCCATCTGCATCCACATGGGCAGCAAGTCTGTGTCCGCCACAAACGGGGATGCAGGACTGCCCTGGGTTCTAGCGTGCTTACTGTGCTCTGCTTAACATGCCAGCAGGGAAGGGTCTTAGATGGACAAGCTCACACGTGCTGTGTACTGAAGGGCCAAGGAGAGAGGCCACCCCCTCCCAAAGGGTCACCCCATGTCTAGACCCCAGGATTGAGAACCCAGTACCGACTCTCCGGGGAAAACGTGAAACCAAGCCGCAGCGGCCTTGAATTCAAACGGCAAGAATGCTGAGCCGGGCTACAGCTATAACCTCAGGACAGTGGCCAGTAGAGGACAAGTCACTGTGGGTTTTCACCCACGTGTGCAATTGCAAGACCACTCAGGCTCAGGGAACAACAATGGGCTTTAGTTAACAAATGGGAAGCAGTTTCTAAGGCCACACATGGCCAGCTGTCTCACCCGGATAGTATGCGGTGTCCAGAAACGCCACCCGTTCAGGATAGCGCCGTCCTCCAACGAGGGCCTGCTGCTTGTCGACTGCTGGATGCTGCTTCGGAGGCCAGGAAGTCTTTCTCAGGAGCAGAGTGAGTACTAAGCTGGCTCCTCACCTGCCTTATATCCTCTTTCAGGGTGCCCCACCCACAGGTCTGATTGGCCCCCATCAATCAGCTCACAGCTTGCACGTGCTTGGTCCCACTGGTCTCTCTACTGCCCGCAGCTGGTGCAGCCACAGGGGTGGAGCTGTCCCAGTAGGGCCCCAACCTCCTCCCTGCAGCCCTGAACCAGGGGGTGGGGCTAGCAGTTGCTTTCTATGCCACAGCTTGTGCTGGCCAGAGGGCAGCCTTAGCTCTGCAGCCCCACTGGGGCTGCATGCCCTGGGGCAGCATGGTAAAGGAACCAGTCACCCACCATCACTGTTGGCCTCTGCCTGCAGCCAGAGTCCCAGTGGGGCCTCTGGTGGTGGGCAGTAAATTGCCCATCCCCCACTGCCACTTGCACTGTCTGCAAGCAGCTTCGATTGCCAGGTGCACAAGAGCTGGTCTTATCCCACAGCTTATGCTAAGGGGCCTGGAATTCAAAACCACCTACCCAAGGAAGAAGCAGGTGGTTGCAAATATATTTTGTGCCACAACCTTGTCACCAAAGCAGGGAGAGCAGGGGAAGGTGACGGAAGGCCCCTGCTTGAAGAGCAGCTGCTGGTGGCAAGGGCAGAAGTGGAGGATGGGTCCCCCAGCCATGCCAGAGCTAACACGTGATTTCCTCTAGAGTTTGGGCCTGGCACAAAAGCCACTCGCTTAAAAAGTAGGGAGTTGGAGGTGAGCCCATGATCTTGTCTGCTCACAGACAGCTGGGCAAACTCCAACCATAAGTAAATCTGGAGAAAAGACTCTTAGTGAGTGAAAGGGCCTCTGTGAGGATGGGGGGAAAGGCAGCAGGAACCACCAGCAGAAAGCAGACGGGATGTAGGACAGCAACAGGACAGAGACCACCTCTTGGCTGCATCTGGCAAAGCCTGTGGTGTACTCTTCCTTTCAGCCTTCACAGCGGAAGGCATTTCCAGAACGGCGTGTGAAAAAGTCAAGGTCACTCAGACTACTATACACACCACTTCGTGTGCCCATGGCCAGCGCGCTCAGGCAGCAGCAGGAGTGCACAGGTCATAAATTGCGCAGATGAAGTAGAAACAGGACTGCAAGACTTGCCCAAGCTCTCCAGGCAGATTAAGGCCAACCAAGAGCCCAGACCACAGCAGTCCTGGGTCGGGGTGGACAGGCGGGGAAGCAGCTAGGCCAGATGTCTAAAGAGCAGAGTTCACACCCAGCAAGGGGAGGACAAGGACAGAAGAGATTAGTAACCACATATGGCTGTTTATTTCATACAGGGCTCTGTACAAAATATTTACACATATTCTTTACAGAATAGTAAACCACCTGAAGGTAAAAAGAGAATGCTTCTTTTCTCACTGGCAGAGGAGAATTCTGATGTCAGCAAAGCTGTAAAACAAAATGAACTTTCTCCTTAGGCCACAACAGAAGCAAATGCTACTTCCTTCATGGGATCTAAACAGCTGTGGCTCTGGGACCCTATCACACACACCTCCTTTCCTCTTTCCCATCAGTTCCTTCAGTGTTTACAGACAGGCCGAGCGCCCGTGGCAGGCGGGGCCAGAGCGATTGTCCATGTGTACAGATGACAAGAGGACGCCCGTGCTGTGGGAGAAGACTGGGAATACCTGTCATAACATCACCTGTGGATCCTGGGAGAATTTCCTTTGTCTTAATGAATCTACCATTTTCTAGATGAATCCATCCACATCATAACCACCCCAGGTGGCACTCCTGCTGTGGAGAATGACCCATTATTTGGAGCTATTTTTGGTTTTAAAGTGCTTAGTGTAACTTGGCATAGATACCTCTCCTAACTGCTCTGGGCTAACCAGCTGCCTGGCACGCTAACTACACTCTGCATATGGTGGGCACGTGGAAAGGCTGTGGAGGTTTGGGTATGATGGGTGGAGTGCTTCTGGCATGTTCACCTTAAGAAAACTTATCTACCAAGAGAGAACAGTGCCCGAGAGAGACCAGGAAAATAAAAGTACATGGCTGCTTCATACTATACGCCCCAATTCTTTAAAGCAGCAAAAGGCACTTTTTTCAAGCCAGATTTAATCTAAAGCAAACCTGGCTTTGCTTACAAGAAAAGTCCCAGAAGGACTGAATGATCTGTCTTGTTCCCCGAAGCCTGCAGCGTCCCCGGGAAGCGTGGGACAGCGGGGCTGGCTGTTCCAGGCGTCTACCATGCTCTGCAGGCGGCAGTCTGTCCCATTCGGACAAGTTCCCATGACATTTCCAACTAGGAAGGAGAGACTAGCCATAAAGAAATCAATCAAGCCCAAGAAAAACAAAGCTGAGAAAGAGTGAATGGGTACCTGCATAGGAGTAGAGGGATGATGTGAAGAAAACAGTGAGGAAGGAAAGCTGGACGACAAGGGGCGCCTGGGGAGTGGAGTTTACGGATAGCAACTCTGGGTCCTGTGAGACGTGAAATAATTCAATAGAAAGAAAACTTTGGAATCTTAGAAGCTCATCCTTCTGTGAGAACTATCATTTTTTCAAGAAGGAACTATTATTTATATGTTGGGTATATGTTATTCTAAAAACTAGCAATAAAAATGTCTTTTATAAGCAACACTGTATGGTTTGCAGAAAAGAATAGGGAACAAAAATAAATAAGCAGGCAAAACTAGTCTATGTCTGGGCCCTAAAAACTAATACTCCTTCCTGCTTCACTGGAAACGCCCAGTGACTTCTAGGCTGAACATACGTAGGATTTACCTAGTAACCTAGTTTACATCTGTTGCTTTGATTTCTGACCAGGAATACAGCTGCTCTTAAGTGAGGCTAATCTTGTTCCCAGGCTAACATCCTTGGCCCTCTTGCTGTCTTTTCAAGGTCTGACTTCTTTAGCAGCAGCTCTTCCCTTCTCTGTCCAGCTGAAGCAGACAGAACATGAGGAGCTGAGAGGAGGGCACTCACGGTCCAGCTTACTTACTGCTGGGCAATTAAGAAGTTCCCCAGTTACCCGGCCCAATGGGTACCAAAGGCTTCTGGAAGCTATTCCTCCAACACAAGAGGAGATAGGGGAGAGCCCACTGTCAGGGAGGAAGAAGTTATATGCCCAAACACCCCCAAGTGCCTACTGTCAGGCAGGCTCTGCTATTGGCCTCTGAAGCAAAGGCAAACCATAGCCCGACAGGGAAGGGTGGTAGGAATAGAAAACCCTTGACAGAAACCCTTTTAATAAAGGAAATTCTACCCCCTCCCAATCCTTGCATGGAAGGGTGAGACCTTAATGCAATGTAAGAGGAAGTGTCTTCTCTGGCATTTAGGGAAACAGCTGTAGTTGGAACTTCGGGGCCCACTCCAGAGCACTTTTCACCACAGCCAGAGCAGCTGCTCCCAGCGCCACCGTCAGCCCCATCACTGCCAGCTTCACGAAACGGTTGGTCCTTGGTTTAGTCAGGACATCTTTTGTTCGATCCTCAGGTCGCAGAAGTCCCTGAAACCGCTGCCGCAGCACCATGTCAGGCCTCTGCTGGGCTGATGCCAGTTCAAAGTCTTTGAAGGTAGAAGCAGCTGTTCTGCAGAGGGAGAAGAGACAGAAAGAAGGAAATGCTATGAAAGAAGGAACTAGATTAAAGAGGCTAAGGGCAGAGTCATTCATTACTCAGTAAGCACTGCTTGATAAAGACCCCTAAAGTCTAAAATGGGGATTCCTTCCCCTTAGCCCTGTCTCCCAGCTGACACAATCTGCCATCACTGCTGCTCACTTACAGATACCTCTCACTCAACCAGGGCCTTCGCCTCACTTACTTCTTGGCTTCCTGTTGGGCAGCTGCCTCCCGGGCGAGTTCAGATGGGGGAAACTGAACAAAGAGGTCTCCTGCTCTACTGATCAGCGTCTCATAGGGCAGGTCCTGAGGAATCTGGGATAACAGGTGGTGGACCGAGGCCATGTCACAGTCACAATCCAGGACTTCCTGCTCTCGATACAACACGATCTGTGGGAGCAGAGTCTTATATCAGAGACCAGAACACACCAGGCCTTCTTACTGATGAATTCAAATTGGTAACAGACAGAGCTCACTCCAAATATTCAGCCAACTCTTATATCCATATAGGAATAATAATGTATAGCACCAATTATTTAAGAGTTTGTCCTTTCCCCGCTGTTTGCTAGAGCATATCTGAGTGATTTTCTTACTGGGCTGCTACAGGCAAAGTGAAAGGCTGACCAATTAAATGAAGGCGATTCTTCTAGAAGGATGAAAAGGAGTAGGATTATGGAAGACTCCGGGAGCTTCCGCACAGAATAAATGGTTCCAAATAGTACAAAGAAAGGTTGTGTTCTCTTTAAGGAGTATTTGAAAGGTTCAGAACCATGAAATAAACAAATCTATTTAACTCTGTTTAACTGGCATTTCCCAAACTTATTTTACAGCAGTTTTTTCCAGACACTCCCATTAATATAGCAGAGAACCATGTCCAGGGACACCAGTCTGGGAAATGCTGCCTTTCACATCTTTCCACAATCAGCAGGAGGCCTCCCTTTATGGAAAAACAATCAGGCTGGACTAGGTGATGGTGAAGCTAGCTGCTGGCTCATGGCCTGTACCTACCACAGCTGCAAAGTAAATGGGCATCAGCGGGTGGCAGGCCAGGAAGAAGTCGTATAACCGCACTACATGCCTGAAGTCAGACAGGACGTGCCCAAACCAGGTGATGAGCCAGCTGAGGGCAAAGATGGTCCCCACTTCAGCACTGGAAGCAAGGAAATCCAGATGTTAGGTTCCCTGCTGAGATCCCTTCCTGAGGCTGCTTTTGTCCTCAGTGCTGTGATAAGGAAACATTTGGGAAATACGTTCTCTGGAAAATTCAGCCACCTTCTCTTCACAAATTCAGCATTTTCTCTTCACAAATACAAAACACTTAAGTTGTACCCACCAGATGACACTAATATCTCAATAGGATCCTGGCTTCCTTATCTCACTGAGTGCTGCCTGATGGCCAACAATTGTCAATTACAAGAATAAAAAGTAACTTTCCAGAGAACTACACCAGGATTTTCTACCTGAGAAAGTCATTATGCTTTTCAGGAGCACAGGCATATATTCTCAGGCTGGAAAACACAACCGCATTAATTTTTCAGTTAACATGACACAACTGAAATACATTAAGACACTGCCATTATTATTTTTTTCTTTTTAAAAGTAAGGCATTGGTGGGCCTCCCTGGTGGCGCAGCGGTTGCGAAGCTGCCCGCAGCCTCTGCAGCACCAGTTCAATCCTTGGCTGCTCCCCGGCCACTGGAGGAGGGTCCCACATGGTGCGCAGACCTCTCCTGCCGCCCGCTGCTCCCCTCAGCAGTGTACTTTGGTCCTTCTGCCTGCTCTGCTCCCCGCTCTGGCTCTGGTGAATTCTCTCACCCTCCCGTGCTTCTGACTGTACCCAGTGCTTGTATAAATAAATAAATAAATCTTTAAAAAAAAAAAAAAAGTGAGGCATTGGTCAACTAAAGAGAGGAGGGAAAAGAAATATTGCTCCTCCTTTGGACATGGTTATTAAAACCTTCCATAAACGGCTCTGTCTTCCTTGCCTCTGGATTTTTTTTTTTTTTTAAATAACTCTGACAAGTAGTCTATTTTTTTTTTTTTTTAAAGATTTATTTATTTATTTATACAAGCACTGGGTAGAGTCAGAAGCGCGGGACGGTGGGAGAATTCACCAGAGCCAGAGCGGGGAGCAGAGCAGGCAGACTGACGAAATACACTGCTGAGGGGAGCAGCGGGGGGCAGGAGAGGTCTGTGCGCCATGTGGGTCCCTCCTCCGGTGGCTTGGGAGCAGCCGGGGATTGAACCGGCGCAGCAGAGAATGCAGGCAGCTTCGCAACCCAGCGCTCAACCGCTGTGCCACCGGGGAGGCCCCTTGCCTCTGGATTCTAAAGGACTTTTTACTTCTCTTTAATTTTTTAAAAATTAAATTTTTTTTTTTAAGATTTATTTATTTATTCATACAAGCACTAGGTACAGTCAGAAGCACGAGAGCGTGAGAGGATTCTCCAGAGCCAGAGCGGGGAGCAGAACAGGCAGAAGGACCGAAGTACACTGCTGAGGGGAGCAGCGGGCGGCAGGAGAGGCCTGCGTGCCATGTGGGACCCTCGCCGGTGGCTGGGGATCGAACTGGCGCTGCAGAGGCTATAGCAGCTTCGCAACCCAGTGCTCAACCGCTGCACCACCACGGGAGGCCTCTTTTTACTTCTCTTGTGGCGATAACCTTAAAGTCTACTTAGGCATGAGCTGTGACATTTCTTGTATCCCCCAAAAGAGCACAATACCTACAAAGTGCTCTAAAACTGTGTACAGAACTGAATTATCCAGATTGCTGGTAACAGGAGAAGACATCCCTGAAGAACTTAACACTAACACCATAGGATGATGAAGAAATTGAGCTAAATTTATGAGGAAATAAAGGTGAGAAGAAAGCTGAAGGGGTGTGTGTGCACACACACAAATATGACACATATGTACCTCTGCATGAAGTCATGGAGTTCTGGATTCACCTGGTCAATGATGGGCATCATATAGTTTAATATATGCCTGGTGTTGTCCATTGTTGGGTCCATGAAATCCCTAGAGGGAGACAGCTCAATAAGCAAAGTCAGACCTAACATTTAGACCAGGGGTGGGGGAGTGGAATGAGGCTCAAATTGAAACAATTGACTAGAAAATGGGCGGAGCAGTTAACCCAGGGGGGTCCTGAGGAGTGACCTCATGCTCTTTTGCTCCTCTGCACTGGTACCTTAGATGGTGGGTAGATAATTTTTCTACCAGGGATGTTGCCAGTCTCTCGCCTACTACCAGTAGAAATGTCACCACGATGTCATGGTAACCCTGGTAGTAGTGCAGCTGAGGGTTGCGCTCCAAGATGAGGAGGATGATATCAATCAGTTCTTCCTGGAGTCCTTCTCTCTCTTCATCTGGCATGCCTGGGGAAGGGAGAGGGTGGGAGGGGGATGGGTGCACTTGAACATGGCAAGCAGCCTAGTAATACAGAGGTTTGGAAGACAGTTGGCAATGGATTTTGAATAAAAGAATATTAGTTGCAAACAATTTTGGAAACACGTATCAAGATCGCACAGCACTGATACCACCTGGCATATAGGAAAGAACCACAGATTAGCAATCTTACAGTGAGGGAACCTGTAGACAGGTCACTATCTTTCACATTGCTAGCAGTGTGACCATTTGACAAAATATGCCTCTAGATGTGCTCACTTAAAAGAACTGAACATCAGGTCTGTGGAATTCCAATCAAGAGTGCATAAATCTGGATCTAATAAGAAAATACCTGACAGAACCAAATTGACAGAATTTTGTAAAATAAATGGCTAATAATAATGTACAAAGGAACTATTCTAGGTTAAAGGAAGCTAAAGATATATGACTGAATGGGAAATATATAAATTTGTATTTCCTTTCCTTTAAAGTGCATTACAAGGATAAATCTGAATAAAAGCTGTAGATAAGTCTTTTTCAATGCTGGTACTATTTGTAAGTGTACTTGCAATTATGTAAGACTCTTGTTCTTAGGAAATACGCTTTGAAATATTTAGGGACAAATGGGTGCCATGTCTGTCATTTATTCTTAAACAGTTCTGAAAAAAATTACATGTGTGTATGGAGGAAAGAAAAGTAATAATAAAGTAAATATAACAAAATGTTAACATATAAAGAAATTTGGGGCTTTCCTGGTGGTGCAAGGGGTTAAGCACCACACTGTGAAGCAAATCCACAGCCTCTGCAGCACGAGTTCGATCCCCGGCTAGCCAGGGAGCAACCTACAGTGAAGCAGACCTCTCCTGACTCGCCCGCTGCTCCCCTCAGCAGTGTATTTCGGTCAGTCTGCCTGTTCTGTTCCCCACGCTGTCTCTGGTGACTCCTCTCACCTCCCCGCATCTCTGGCCTGTACCCCAGCTCTTGTATGCATAAATAAATAAATCTTTGAAAAAAAACATATACAGAAATCTGAAGTAAAAGGTATCTGGGGAATTCTTTGTCCTATTCTGTAACTTTTCCATAGGTATAAAACTATACAAATACAAAATTTAACAGTTGTATGTTCCTTTCTAAAGCAAACTAAATATCACAGGAAAAACTTATCTTCTCGATCCAAAGATTCAGCTGGAAACAGGCCACCCTGTCCCCAGAGCTCGTTCAGCATATGCAGCTAGCTCTGGCTGTGGTCAGGGTGGCTCCTCAGCTCATCTGAATTTATAAAAAGGCCAAACATTGGCCTTGTGAACAGCTTTAGAATGGCACAAAGCATAGCCTTGCTATACTGTTAACTTTTCCAGTTAAAAACAAATATTGTGAGAGAAAACAGTTAATGTAAAGGCCCAGACTAAACTGAACAAAGGGCTTACAGTGAGAGCAAAGCTCCCACCAGTTCTCAAAAAGGTGTACTTAAAAAAAGAAAAGTGGCATACTCTAAAAGATAAAAAGAAAATGGGATAAAATAAGAACTATGTAGCTAAAGTAAAGTAATAAGAGACAAAAAAATTATATCCCGTTTGAATCTTTAGTATAAAGTGGTCAGCGAAGCTCAGAGGAACTTTAATGAAAAAGAATATGAAACTATATGGAAAGTTCAGCCTACAGAGAGAATATAACAGACTGATGTCACAAAAATGGAAGAGGAAGAAAGGACTCAGAGAGGTAGCAGGCCATCTAAGGAACAAACTTGGAGGCAACTGTCCTGTGATGTCCATTCCAGCAGGATAGGGCAAGGGGACTGACCATGGGCTTATATTTTTATCAAAACCAAAAGCCAGCAGGCCAATGGCTCCTCAGGAATCACAGAAGCCTCTCCAGGGAGCAAGGGTGCAATCAGGAAAGAAGGCCCTTTAATAGACAGAGTGCAAGCCAGAGTATAGTTTCAGAAGAGTGAAGCAACGGGTTTGAGGCTCTTGTTCCTTTTAGCAATTTTCCTCTCTTCATGCACCTAATGGTGGAGTTGTCAAAGGAAGAGAAAATGGAGACAACAGTCATCAATCTCATTCTTAGGGGAAGCAGAAAGGTAATTTTGGGAATAGACTCTAAACATGCCGAGAATGACTTCTCTTCCAGTCCAAAGTATGTATGTGTAAGATACCACTATTTGTAAATCTAGTCAAATGAAGATATTAATAGTTCTAGTTAGGACCCACTTCTAAACCAACCTACTCTCTAAAGCCAGACTGATGACTCTAACAATTTCTGTGAAGTCACTTCTATAGTTCTGAAGCGGGGAGAAAAACCTTTTCTCTCATTCACCATCTCTAGGTCAAGAGAAATCTCTGGCTCAGGATTTCCCAGTGAAGACCTGAATGTGGTGGAGTCAATGTAAGGCTAGCTCAGCAGACGGGGTGCCCACGGGACCCTGAGGAGGCAGGGTCCGGTAGGTTGCTGGGATGGAAACTCCCTGGGACTAGCAAGCACCAACGCAAGAAAGTAAGTGCAGCTGGGACAGAAACCCTCCTATGACAAGACCAGGAGAGCTTCTCACCAGGAGGGAACCGCCGTAAAGACCGCCTGACGTCCAGTAGCACTTGTTGGTAGTCCTTGCTCATCTGTCGTAGATTCTTTCCTATCGGAGAAAAGGCAACATGTTACTGCGAGAATGTCTGGAAGCCAGACCAGGAGCAAAACACTCTGGTATGACACCCAAGCCTGGAGCACATGCTTCGGCTTTTTCTGGAAGAGGTATGATTCACGTTACAACATCTGGAGAGGAATCTCTAGTTTTATTTTTTTTTTAATTTTTATTTTTTAAGATTTATTTTTATTTATTTATACAAGCACTGGGTACAGTCAGAAGTGTGGGAGGGTGAGAGAATTCACCAGAGCCAGAGTGGGGAGCAGAGCAGGCAGAAGGACCAAAGTACACTGCTGAGGGGAGCAGTGGGTGGCAGGAGAGGTCTGTGCGCCATGTGGGACCCTCCTCCAGTGGCTGGGGAGCAGCCGGGGATTGAACCAGCGCTGCAGAGGCTGTGGGCAGCTTCGCAACCCAGTGCTCAACCGCTGCGCCACTGGGGAGGCCCGGATCTCTAGTTTTAAACATGCTATTTCCTGCAAGTCATGATGACTGTAAAGGAGGAACACAGACTGTCTGGGAGGTAAGAGAGTGAGGTGGAAAAAGCAGCGGAGAAGTCAGGAAGACAGAGGCCAAGTGTAGGCAGCCGCTGTGTGCTGCTGGGGAAATGCTCGGAATTTCAAGGCCCACATCTATAAAATTCCCTATGTATTTCCCAGGTTACTGTAAGGATCATGAATATGGAAACCAGAGACCCCTGAAAGAACTCTACCATCTATAAAGTTAAGGGAATACGCCACTGTTCAGAGAGGAATATTAAGATAAACTCACATAAAGAAGAACCTAACCTCTGTTGACCCTGAAATTCTATAACTAAGGCCCTGCAAATAAGAGATAGTATTTGTGCTCAGCTGATAAGCCCCAACAGTATGAAAGAAAGAAGACTCTAGCTGTTACATGTGCAACAAGTGTACATTTCTCTCAGCCTAAAGCAAGTGTTACATAACAAGTAAACTTCCTTGCAACAGAAATCAAAAAATAGCAGAAGAACCTGTGTAATACTTGCCCCAACACAGACCTCATCTTATTAAAATGTGGGAAATTTGGAATCTGACATTTAGAGTGTGAAGATGGCACTGCCCAGTCCTTCCAATAAAAAGCTAACTGCTCTGAGGGAGTTGGTGCCAAAGATAGTAAGTGGCAACTTACCACCTACATGGTTGCACCGCGACACTGAATGCTTTATTGGCAGGGGCTGTTTTAATCATGGCCAGTACCTACCACAAAGTAAGAGCACAGCTAGCATCTGTCAAATGAATGAAAGAATTCTAGCACCTGGACTTTTGTCCTATGTAGTAAAAAAGCAATAAATGTTTGTTGAGTGAGTGAAGGAATGACGAGTGGAGCCACTCCTCTACAGTACTTTCTTATGTATTTTGTACTGTATTCCAAGGAACTTTATTTCATGGGCCTTGCAGAAACAGTTAAGTAATGCCTTTTCATAGAATCACAGAATTTTAGAGTTCAAAAGGATCTTAGTATTTTGAATAAAAATATGGTTTTGTTTGTTTAAAGACCAAAAGTTTTGGGGGGTGGGGGGCGGGAGGGGAGGGATTGGGGTCAGAATGGGGGGGTTGCGATTGTATGGGGAATATAAAAAATAAAATTTATTATTTAAAAAAATAAAAAATAAAAAAAAAATAAAACTGGCATCATAAAAAAAAAAAAAAAAGACCAAAAGTTGTAATCTCTCCCTATAACCTAATGTTTTTCCAAATGTAGACCAGCCACATCAGACTTAGGTGGGGTGCTTAATAAAACACTGACACCTACATCCTGTCTCTAGGTGAATTCTGACAGCAACATGCAGTTTTAATAAACTCCCTTACTTGCCAGGTTGGCCTTATTTTCAGAGTGGGTCCAAGCATATCCAAAAATGCTTCAGATTTACTTATCCACTCTTGCAGAAATGGGTGAAAACAGTAAAAATTCTGGAAATGTTTTTTTTTTTTTTTTCCCTTATCTCCTGAACAGGCTTTCTTCACAGTACACACGCCCCTTACCTGATATAAGAGGTGGGTCATTGGTGTTGACATTGAGGAGCTTGGGCCATACTTTTTGCCTGATCTCATCAGTCAGGAGCCCGCCCTCACTGATAGCCATGCGCCTAAGGGCAGCCACATCTGTGGGATCACTGTTCAGAGCCTGGTTTATATCTGCTACTTTCTTCTTTCTTTTGGCATTAAAGTCTGCAAAACAAGGGGAGAAAAGGCATGAGGCACATACTCAGCATCTGTACATTTCCTGTTCAGGGCTCAATGTTCTTATTTCATTTGCGGTACAGGTAGATTTTTTTTTTTTAAATCATTCTGCTTTTCTTGTTTTTTTTTTTTTTTTAAGATTTATTTTTATTTATTTATGCATACAAGAACTGGATTATAGGCCAGAGGCGTGGGGGGTGGGGGGACAGGGCAGTGAGAGGATTCACCAAGACATAGTGGGGAGCACAACAGGCAGATCTACTGAACTACACTGATGAGGGGAGCATTGGGTGAGACAGGAGAGGTCCGCTGCACCATGTGGGTTAGCTCCCTGGCAGGGGATCGAACTCAGGCCCTCAGGGCGATAGCACTGAGACTTAACCCCTAGGCCACCAGGGAGGACCCAGGTAGCTATTTTTAAAGTGAACCTACAGATATTTAATTAGTAGACAAAATACAAACCACTAAGGAGAGATAAGCACTGAGCAATGAATTGCAGTTATAATAAATGCTCAATGAATTCAGGCATATCTAACAGTTACTATTAATATTTTTCTAACAGAATGATTTTGTTAATACCAAAGTTTATAAAGCATTCATATCTCTTAATAATATTTTCCGGGCCTCCCCGGTGGCGCAGAGGTTGAGCGCTGGGATGCGAAGCTGCCCCCGGCCTCTGCGGCGCTGGTTCGATCCCCGGCTGCTCCCCGGCCACCGGAGGAGGATCCCACATGGTGCGCAGACCTCTCCTGCCGCCCGCTGCTCCCCTCAGCAGTGTACTTCGGTCCTTCTGCCTGTTCTGCTCCCTGCTCTGGCTCTGGTGAATTCTCTCACCCTCCCGCGCTTCTGACTGTACCCAGTGCATGTATAAACAAAACAAACAAATTAAACAAATAAATAAATAAATAAAATGCCTCTATTAAAAAAATAAATAAATAATATTTTCCTATTGTTCACAGAGGAAAAATGTATGTCACCAAAATTCAGTAATACAGTTTTTTTTTTTTTTGTGGGACCCTCGCCGGCGGCCGGGGAACGAACCGGTGCTGCAGAGGCTGCAGGCACCACTGCGCCACCAGGGGAGGCCCAGTAATACAGTTTTTAAACAAAACCAAATGTGGAAAAGGTCTTCAGTTCATGCTAACATGACTGGTAAAATGGCAGAATCACAGCTATTTTCAAGAGCAGAACGCCAAAGGGTAAACTTACACTTCTAGTGTGGCTGGTAGTAACACAAAGCAACTGTTTCTTTTATTGATTGATTGATTGCAACGGTTTATTAACAGTTAATAAATAACTAGTGATCAGGAAGTAATATTTCAAGCATCTGATATCCTTATGTGATAGTTGCTATTTATATACTGGCCTTTAGTTGTGCTCAAATTACCTTTTAGGAAATTGGCTGAGAGTCTGTGACTGATTTCTATCAAATAATTTTTCAATTTAGAATATTGGGGCAACAGGTTCCCAGGGTTTTCATGCAGAATTTCTAACTTTAGGCATGGCAAGCATAAGAAAAGTTAAATAAGACAACACCGAGGAGATGTTACAAAGCAGTGTACAGTAATTGCCAAAAAAAGGCATGTGCAGACAACAAGCGCTTCGAGACTGCTATGGGTCAGGCTGCTGAGACAGCATGACTGAAGAGTGCAATTTTAAAGGAAGTTCAGCAAGCTTTTGAGAGACTGGGTGGGAGGGAAGAGAGGAGGTTTCGGGACAAGAAACATAAGGCCCTTTCCCTTAACAGTAAATAGACTCATTCAAAAACATAACAGTAAATAGAAAACAGTATGATATAAAGTGGAAGATAACACGGGAAGGTAGGTTAGACTTTACAGAGGACTAGCACCAAAGTTAGGCTTTAGAAGGGACTAACATCAGAAAGTAGATTAGGTCTTAAAAAGGGACACTAAAGGCTACCCGTAGTAATGTTCTATTCTGAAACAACAGCCTTCAAACTATTTCCATGACAAGCGGCACATTTCATCAGCATACATGAAAGCTGGCACCCATGATCCTGCCTATATACATATGACAGCTGTGCTGTCATATAAAGAAAGGTACGAGTTTGGAGTCATATGCAGTTGAGACAGACAGGAAAATAACAGAGGTGACTTTAAGCCTAGGTAAACCTGTTCTCCTGGCTAGACTGTTCTGTTATTTCCCCTGGTAACCTAGCAGGGTGACCATTTGTTCCAGTTTGTCTGAGAGATTCTTGGTTTACAACTACAGTCCTGGCATATTGTTCCAAGCAAACCCCTCCGCTTTCTGCATTCTCAAAAATGTCTCAGTCTGGAGACAAAATTAATTTAATGCATTAAATGGCTACATTACCTAGAATGAAGAAAAGTCAAGTTCTAATTCCTTCTTTCAGCATAGTACTTAACTAACTAAATGTTTGCTCACAAGGTGCTTCAAGCTCTTGGTGTGTATAAATGTGGGTGCGTCATTTAATTTATGCACCCTCCCACCTACCATTATTCCATTCATTTCTCAGTCTATTATTTAATAAGCATCTACTAGTACTAAGCATGTACTGGGGATAAAAAGATGACTACGACTTCCTCGTAGTCCTTGAGTTCACAATACGAAACAGAGAAGACAATACAGCATAGGCTAAGACAAAATATGAGCCGGATTTGAATTAATTTCCAACAACAACAAAAAATCTACCAGATATTTTTTTTAAAGTTAGTGTGCCCTTGCACTTTTTATACATCACAAATTAAAAGCGCTTAAGTAGTTAATACTACTGCTTGTGGCAAGCTGGTATTTAGAGAGCTTGTTAACCTGTTTGCTAAGACTAGAAAATTTTCCTCAATTTGTTTAGATATGGATCGACCCATGCCCCTCTTTCCAAGTTATTCAAAACCTAGGAGAAAAGAAAACTGTTGCTTATATTTGGGGGAAAATAACAGTTTGAAATCAGCTGGATTTCCATTAGATCTTAGCAAATAATATGTCAGAATTTTAACTAATTCTGAACCAAATCACAGCTTCAATACTCCTTTTAACATTGCTGTGATTCCATTTTTAATCCTGTATTTCAAAGTTACTATCTTCTTTCTGTTGGCACTCTGTGGGAACTCAATAAATACATGCAGAAAGAAATAATTATTTACCTATTACTCTCTGGGAAAATTTGACCTATAGTAAATGACATTATTTTCCTCATATTGGTTGAACAAATATGCTTTAAATACTGCAAACTTGGATTTGTAGACTTTTTGTAGCTACTGGTGCTTTCCAGAGTAGAATGTTGCTCATATGTGGATTTTGGTGACTGCACATTCAGGCTGATCAAATGTTAATCGAAGATGAGGTCTAACATGCCCATATGTGCCCAAATTTTTTATTGCATCTAATGGATAAGCTCTTATTGTGACATAAAAAGAGAAGACAGAAAACTAAAGCTATATAAATTACAGGGTTAGCAGTTGTATCAAATAGCCAAATAATTTACACATATCCTCTTCATCTCAGAAAAAGCATAACTACCCTTGAGATGCTCTGGAGATTAAAATTAATGTTTACTATCTATTTTATCTTAAATTTTATATATGCATTCTGGAGTGGGATACACATTTCTGAACTTGAGAATGCTTATATTTGGGCTCAGGATAAAAGCACACATTTTATCTGAAAGTTGTATATATGAAATTCAAATCCCCCTGAATCCATTCTTCTTCAATTCCTTTACTGTTCCACGCATAAGAGAGATGTATTATATATTCCAGAGCTGGTACCTTCCAAGTTCTTTTATAGCAAAGGTCTTGGCTATCATAACCAAGACAGAATGAAATGACTATCCTACAGCTGGCTGCAAAATGACACTGCTATAAATAAATTTCTGATGCCTGAAAAGTAATTCATTCAACATAGGAAAAAGAACTGATACAGGCACTCAGTGCTTGGCAAGGTCTCCATTAAAACAATCATTTTAATAAGGGAAACTGAAATAGTTCTTAACAACGGATAAAAGTGGTTGAGTTCATTATTGTCTCAAACCTCTCCCAACTTTGGCTACAGAACCCAGGTAAAGAATTCTGTCTCCTCAGAGCAACAGGTACCTCCTAAAGCCCCTGGCTTGGGGAAAAAAATAGAAGACCAAAGAGCACAAGCTCCCTTTAAAAGTTGTACCACATCAGTGAAATACCTATTAGTGACTTATAGCAGGTAAATGATCTAATGGAATCATATGTGAGTACAAAATCCCATACTGATTATTTGATTTAAGCTTGCATGTTAAGACTTATAGTCTTTAGGACCTCCCTGGTGGCGCAGGGGTTAAAAACAGCGCTATCAAGCTATCACCAGCCACTGCAGCACAAGTTAGATCCCCAGCCTCCCCAGCTGGGAGCAATCCATATGCCGCAGCAGGCAGCAGACCTCTTCTGACTCGCCTGCTGCTCCCCTCAGCAGTGTATTTCAGTAGATCTGCCTGTTCTGCTCCCCACTTTCTCTGGTGAATCCTCTCACCACCACCCCTTCACCTCTGGCCTGTACCCCAGTTCTTGTATACATAAATAAATAAATCTTTAAAAAAAATAAAAACTTACAGTCTTTAAACAGAAGTCAAATGCAAACTAAGCAATGTTAGCCTTAATCATAACAATGGAAAAGACTGTCAGAAACAGAGGGAGAGATTCCCTCAGATGTTTCTTCTATCCCACCCCTTAAATTCCTTTGTTGACAGTAAAAATTAACAATTTAAACTTGAACCTCATATCTGTGTCAAAGAATGACAGTAGGTGAGGAAAACCTTACTTTATTCTGATCTAAGGTTCCCACTAAAAACAAAAACAAAACAAAGTAGCCTCTGTTTTCTGAGGTCCCAACTCCCAATTAGTGCCAACAAACAGTATCCAAATTAGCAGATTCATTAACTACCTGGAACATAAAGACAAGCACATATTAAGACAAACTGTTTTACCCCAACAACAGAGAGCCATTCTAGAGAGCAAACCAATTTGATCAGAAACTCTATAAAGGAGGGCTTTGAGTTAACTATGCCAACAATTCTCCAATATGATTAAAAACAACACAAAAAAATTTTAAAAAGGAGAACCCTCCCTACCAAACTCTCATGTCTAAATTCCTTCCATTCACCCAAAGAAGCAAAATTAAGGAAACTGAGGTGGGAAAGTCCCGAAACCTAGGCACAGCATTGCAACAGGTCACAAGACTATATCTCTTGGGGCACTGACTATTAAGCCACGAGGACAGATGTCATACAAATGCCAGCAAAGGGTTACAATGTCAAAGGGCCTGTATTACTTAATATGAGGCGCGAGCACCATTTCCACCCAGGAGTGGGACCCGAGAAAAAGGGGATAACAGAAAATGAATCCAGAGAAAAACAAGATGTGGATAGCAGGTGCTTCATTAAAATATATGGGTTATGTGAATGTACGCTTGACCCTATTATGGGTACCACCTATGAGAAGATGGAAAAGTGGAAAAGTTACCTTAGTCTTCCCCAAGGGGAAAAAGATTATTTTACTTGGCACAGAGTAAACAATCATAATTTTAGCTATGCATTAATTGTATGTAAAACATATTTAAAAACACAAGGAATCACTGTTTTATAGAAATTATTGCTTTGTGAGAAAAAATATAAAAACAGGAAGAATGGCTATTTACAGTTAAATGCATTAAAACAGGTGACAAAGGACTGAGGCAGAAAGTAGATCAGTGGTTGCCAGGAGCTGTGGAGACTGGGGAATGGGGAGTGGATGGGTTTTCTTTTGGGTGAGAAAGAAATGTTCTGTAATTACGAGCGGTGAGGGTCGCCCAACCTGTGAATGCTCTGAATTGTGCACTTTATGGCAACGAAAAGAAATCGGTGGTACAAGGATACACCGGGCAAATGAGACGGCGACGGATGAATGAAGTTTGACAAGCCTCCCTGACAGCCAGAGAGGCAGCGGCGGGGTTCGCGGACGTGGCGCGGCAGCGGGGCCGGGCTGGGACGGCCTCGGCTCTCGGAGACCCAACTCTGCTCGGACGCCACGGAGTCCGGGGGGAGCGAGAGCCCCCGCCCTCCTTCCGGGCAGGGACGCGGCGCGGCCACCACGGTCCCCCGGCTCCGCGGCATCCGCCGACCCCCCCCCTCCGGGCTCGCTTCCCCCTCAGACGTCAGCCGGGCCCGTCAGCCTTTCCTCTTCTGGTCCTGGCCCGGGGGGCCCCGCGCAGCCTCCCTGGGCCCCCCCAGCCCGCGCCCCGACCCCCCGGCACCCCCTGGGCGCGGGGCCGCTTCTCCGACCGCCGTCGCCGGCCCCTCTGGCCCCTCTGGCCCCTCTGGCCGCCCTGGCAGGTCGCTCCCCCGCGCCCGGCCGGCTTCCGTACCTGCTTTCTGCGCGTCTCGGGTCCAGCCGCTGGACGTGGAGGCGTCGTCCTGAGCACTCCGGAGACCCATGCTCCGGGGGCCCGGGCTCAGGCCCGAGCCCCGGCAGGTGGCGGAGCCGAGAGAAGACGAGGCTGCGGCCGCGGAGCCCAGCGCCGGCACCGCCGGGCAGGCTCGGTTCCGTCAGCCTGCGGCGCGCAGGCGCGCAGGCGCGCAGGCGTCCCCGCGCCAGCCCCGCCCCCGCGTCGGCACGTGACCTTTCGCTACGTAGGGGCCGGCGGCCGTCGCCGGGGCACGCGCGCAGGCGCCTTCAGCCCTGACTGGAGCCTGCCGGGAGCGCGCCCGGGAGTTAGCTGCGTTTGAACCTTAGAGTGCGGCGCTGTTGACCGAGGGCGTTGAGGACCAACGAGTACTGTCCTTTTGGGTGCCCTATAACACTTTCTTATGATTTTATCTGTAAGATGGCCCTGGTGGTAAGGAAAGGCCCGGCCCCCAGTTACTGGGAAGGGCTTGGAATACACCAAGCGTGTGGTAACTATTCCGGTATTACGCACTACTGGTGTTGCCTGCCAGGGATTTTACCTCATGTCTCACCTGCTCAAAAGTACTCGTCTTTGTCCTTGGCGAATTCAGGGCTAAGGGGAACCACACACCACAACGCCAGGAGGCATTATTCACGCAGCGATTATGTGAGCAGTGTGCCCTCTTTGATTCCACCCGGTCACTCCTATAAAATGAGCCATCAGCGCTGGAAGGGATCATGCTCAGCGAAATAAACCAAAAAGAAAAAGAAAAATACCGGATGGTCTCACTCATAGCAGGAATCTAGAAAACTTAAATAAGGGACCAGGAAAATGAATATAAGAAAGTGAAAATCAAAATCAACAAAAAACTATGAACCAGAGAAACTTTTAGGGGGGCGGGGGCGGGAGGGGAGGGATTGGGGTCAGAATGGGGGGGCTGCAATTGTATGGGGAATATAACAATAAAATTTATAAAAAAAATAAAATAAAATGAGCCATCAGGCTTGTGAGGTCTCGCATCTCCAGTGCTAATCTCTTCTCTCAAATATCACCCATTCCTTTCGTGGCACCCCCATCCTGGTGGCCCCAAACTGTCCCATCTCCCAAATCGCCAATGCCAGGCCCCATAATGGAATGAAGTTTCCATTATTCTGGCTGCTGCACGACCCCCGACCATAAGTGTTTCCTTTTCCTGAGACCTTCAGCCCACGGAAAGCCACTGCTATTTGCTCCTCTGGGTTTCATGCCCATCCTGAACCTTCAATCCAGGTTCCATGACCCACCATTACATTGTAAGTCCTTTTTAAAAAGTTTCTCTGGGGCCTCCCTGGTGGTGCAGCGGTTGAACGCTGGGCTGCAAAGAGGCCCGCAGCCTCTGCAGCGCCAGTTAGATCCCTGGCTGCCGGCGAGGGTCCCACATGGAACCACAGACCTCTCCTGCCGCGCCCGCTGCTCCCCTCAGCGGTGTATTTCATCAGTCTGCCTGTTCTGTTCCCCGCTTTGGCTCTGGTGAATTCCCTCACCCTCCCGCGCTTCTGACTGTACCCAGTGCTTGTATAAATAAATAAATCTTTTAAAAAAAAAGTTTCTCTGGGTACCTTACAGGAGCAAAATTGATTACTCTGAAGGTAACCTGGTTTTTAGAACTAATATTCAATTTACTAAATTTCGAAATCCCAAACCTTGTTCTTAATTTCAACTGACAAATTTTACAGTTCACTCATAAATCTAGTAAACTTTAGCAATCACTTCTTTCATCCCATTAATATACTTGGTTAATTAAATTCCTTTGAAAATTTGAAACTGCAATTACAAATTAAATAATTCACTTCCTTTTTTTAAGTATTACAATTTTCTAACAAAACTGAGTCCTTATGTAATCCTTGTAAATGTAATAAACAAGCTTGTAAATACATTGAGTCATACATTTTAAAATGTCAATACAAACCTAGTATTATTTCAACATAAAATTTCAAGTCTAAGAAAACTGCAAGTCTATTTGTAACTAATACATAAATGTTAAAATTCTCAAAATTATCTTAAATATGATAAGAATTTAAAGAATTACATTTACATAGCTCCCTTAACACAAAAATGTTAACATCAAGAAACATTTCTGGTCTTTATTAAATCATAGTTGAAGTTAAAAGGCTAATTGGCCTGAAAAAAGAATTAAATTATCCCAATTTGGGTGGAACCATTTGGGGTACTTACTTCCTTTTCAGTTACTGTGCTCATCAGTGAATCTGTCCTTGCAACAGTGATGAGACGGTGACCCTTCCCCTCTCCATTACATTAGGACTAAGCAGTGTGTGGTTATTGTAGGCTTGGGTCAGCTGCTCTGTAAAACAAAGAAGTGACTGGTTCTCAGGGACAAGGGAGAAATGGTTAAGCTACTGTCAAGTGCTCAGCAAGGCAATGCACAAAGTGTCCCCAAACCCAGTTTCTGTCTCCAGATAGGTCCCTCATTTTCTGGATAGCACATTACCAAACTGCACGTCATCATCCCAGAACTGTAACATGACAGCATGATAGGGAAAGCTGGTTATTTTGCTTTATAATCATAATGGGGGTGGGAAGAGCACAAGGGAACATGGTGGAGCACATGGTGACACCTGAAAGGAGAAATCACTATGCCAAAACTAACAATAAGGAAAAAAAATACATTTAAAAATTAAAATAAAGAGCAACTAGTTTGGTGTGGAAAAAAAGATGTTTGTGTTGTTTGAAGTTGTGAAATTTCTGCTATTTTGTTACACAGCCCAATGACTAAAAATCTCACCCAGGACAAGTTCAGGCAAAAAGGATTTATTAGTCTGGTTCTTCTGCATTGCCCTTCTCCCATCTGTCAGCTGTCCACCTCTTCATGTTAACTGCATTCTCCCATAGGCCTTGGGCTCATGACTCTGATACTTGCAGAATTTCTACATCCGATCCTTTGGAATACAGCAGCCCTCTTTGTCCCAGTAATTCCAAGCAAAGTCTTGATATTTCTCACTGGTTCTGTGTCCCCTGCCTAGGTTCTGAACCAATCACCTTGGCCACCACATGCTGATGGGCGAAGCCCTGCCCAAAACCCTGGAAGACAGTGGGAATAAGGCAGGAGAGATAAATCTTAGTAATTGCCCTAGGAATCATAACCAGTTTCCTTTCAAATAATATCCTGCTTCATAAATAGCATGAAAACCTTACAACAGTATATTCTCATTTCTTCCCTCTTCTTCTTTTTTTGTATTTTTAAGAAAAGATTTATTTATTTATGCATACAAGAACTGGGATATAGGCCAGAGGTGTAGGGGGTGAGAGGATTCACCAGAGACAGAGTGGGGAACAGAACAGGCAGACTGACTGAACTAAGGTGATGAAGGGAACAGCAGGTGTTGTCAGGAGAGGTCTGTTGTGTCATGTGGATAGCTCCCTGGCCAGCTGAGGAATTCAACTAGTGCTGCAGAGGCCTCGGATAGCTTCATAATGCTGTGTTTAACCCCTTACGCCACCAGGGAGGCCCATTTCCTTCTTCTTCATGCTGTTGCCATACACTTTTCTTAAATCTGTCCTCCCTTTCTCCTATGCTTGCCAACCTCCACTCCTCCCCACCCATTTGCTGACAAACTACTTATCTACATTCTGTCACTAGAAATTTTAGTTTGCATTTTCTAGAATTTATATAGATGAATCATGTAGTATGTAGTTCTTTTTGTCTGGCTTTCACTCAGCATAAAGATTAATCCATGTTGTTGCATTATCAAGTTTCCTTTTACTGTTGAGTAACATTTCACCATAGTGCTGTATCATAATTCACTTATCTTTTGTTCTTACAGGTACTATCAATACAAAATTCATTGCTAATATTTTTGCTTCAGACCAGGGGTTAGCAAAGCATGGCCTGTCTGAAAATAAAAACCAGTCCACTGCCTGATTTTGGGTGGTTCATCAGCTAAGAACTGCTCTAACAATTTTAAGTGAAAAATAAAAATAAAACAAGTGTAGAATAATTTGTGGCATGAAAAATAAATTCAAATCTGAGTCTAAAAATATTTGTTGAAATAGTCATGCTCATTAATTTACTAATTGTCTAAGACTACCTTCATAATACATTAGAGTTGAGTGGCTGCAATGGAGATCATATGACCCACAAAGCCTAAAATAGTTATTTGTTCCTTTAGTTTGTTGACCTCCTCCTTTAAACTTCATTTATTTTTAAGGCAAAAAGAGTTATTTTAACTTATTCCAATCCTAGTTTGTCATTCCATAGATCCAAGTCTAGTACATTACATCTGCCTGAAGAACCTCCTTTAGTATTTCTTGTGAAGGAGTGACAATGCTTTTTGTCTAAGAATGGCTTTATCTTGCCTTCATTTAAAAGATATTTGCACAGGATACAGGATTCTGGGTTGACAGATTGTTTTTCTTCTTCAGCACTAAAGTCATTCCAGTATCTTGTTGCTTGTGTGGTTTCTGATAAATCTTAGCTTCCTCTATATATAATGTGTCATTTATTCCCCTGAGCTGCCTTTCAAGATTTCTGTCTTTTGTTTTAGCAATTTGAGTATGATATACCTAGTTTTATGTGTATAGATTTCCTCTCATATTCTTTGAGCTTCTTGGATTTGTGGCTTGGCATCTGTCCTTAATTTTGGGAACTTCCTAAGCTTTATTTCTGCAAGTATTTCTTTAGTTCTATTCTCTTTTCTGGGAATCTAACTACACATTAGATTGTTTGATATTGTCCCACCAGCTACGAGATGCTGGTTTTTGTTACTTCTTTCATTCTTTTCTGCCTTTGTGTTTTCAGTTTGGGTAATTTCTACTGATCATCTTCAAGTTAACTCATCCTTTCCTGGGCTGTGATGAGTCCACTGTTCAGCCCATGGAAGGAAATTTTCACCTGTTGAGTTTATTTTTTGCATGTTTAACATCTTTTTTCCTTAAGATTACACATCTGATCTTATCCCCCTTTGAATCTTTAGCATGTTATTTTAAATTCCTTATCAGATAGCTCCAATGTGTTGTATCTAAGTCTTAAGATTGTTTTGTCAATTGACAAAACAAAGTTTTCCTTTTGGTATGCTAAGTTTTGGTGAAAATTGGACATTTTGTGTAGAACAAAAGAGGTCAAGGTTAAAAGTTTGTATATGTGAAATGGGTACACCTCTTCTGTGAGGCTATTAATACTGGGACTAGTTATTCTAGGTAAGGCTTTGGCTGGGGGACCTCCCCTGGTGGCGCAGTGGTTGAGCGCTGCGCTGGGCTGCGAAGCTGCGCGCAACCTCTGCAGTGCCGCCTCGATTCCTGGCCCCTGGCGAGGGTCCCACATGGCACTGCAGACCTCTCCTGCCGCTCGCTGCTCCCCTCAGCAGTGTATTTTTGTCAGTCTGCCTGTTCTGTTCCCCGTTCTGGCTCTGGTGAATTCTCTTACCCTCCCGTGCTTCTGACCGTACCCAGTGCTTGTATAAATAAATTAAATAAATCTTAAAAAAATAAAAAAGACTTTGGCTGGGTTGGAGCCTTACTGTTGTGGTTACCACCAATGCCCAAATTTCAAACTTCTCTAATGACATTTTGGACTTAAAGAGCGCATGCTGGTTTCCCAGAGGGCTGTCTGTACCTCAGACAAGGTCTTCTCGGCATGCTCTTGTCCATCTCGCAGCAGTACTGTTACTTTTTACTCAATGCTTGTTAGCTTAGATTTGGTAGATGGGGGAGGGCATTCTTTGTTTTTCTGAGTCTCAGTCTTTGTCTGGCACGTTGCCCAAGTCTTGGGGGGCCATGGTCTCTTTATTGCTCCAGTTGTAGTTGTAGTTCTAGGACTAGTATATATTTCTGGCCCTGCCTATTGGCAAGTTTCCACCCCAGTTTTTCCCCTCAGATGCAAAGGAATTTCACAGATTTTGGTAGTTGGAATGGTGGGAAGTGGGTGTTGGCTACTCTTCCCTTCACAAATTAAGGTTTTTATTCAATAGGGAGATCTGGAAGAAGGGTTTGGGTGGAGTATAGTGATCTTCCACTGCAGTTGCTAATTCTGTATCCAGATCTTTACCATGACACATTTCATGAAAACATTCTTTAACTGTAAACATTCTTTTACAGTCAACTGTAAAAAAAAAAAAAAAATCCTCAAAAGGCTGAAGTTTCTCTGGTCTTTTCACCAGTGTACACTAGTTCTATGCCAATTAAACAGTGCTCGTATTTTACCTGTTATCTTATTTTTCTCTTTCCTTAATTTGGAGCCACTGATTGCCCATGAAGCTTGGCTTTCCAGACCTCTCTTTAAGTGTCCACTCTAAGCCAGTCACAATAAACCCTGGATCACAAGGGGTAGGGTGGATATCCCCTCTTTAATTGGGGATTTGTCAACATAGATGGGAAGTATGGCTCATGGGAGCCAATAACAATGTCTGCAATCAGGAGTCTTTGAAAGTAAGCGAGGGATTGATATAGGACATGTTTTTGAAAGATTTTTCTGGCTTCAAGGTATAGGATGAATCAGTAATCAAGAAAGATAGGAAGGTGTCAATAGCAGTTATTTGGCGGTGGCAGTGGTTACCTGGGATGAAGATTTTGGTAGTTGGAATGGTGGGAAGTGGGCATACTGAAGATATATATCCATTTATTAAAATTTACTTTTTCTTTAACAGAGGAATAATCATAGTTTTAAAAGTAAACAGTGTTAGCATGTTCACAACAAAATTAGAGTATCCTTTACCTTTTCAATTTCTACTCAGAACTGAGCTACTTTTAGTGTTCATCTTCTTACTTCAAAGTAGTATGTATATAGTAATTGTTGCTTTCTCAATTATGGGCATTACTTACTTCTCATTATAAAAGACAAGAGTTAAGAGCTTTAAAAAATTGCTTCTCCCTATTACCAACAATAACCACACATACCCATACTTCCCATCACGCATCCTTTCCTTATTACACCATAATTTTGGTTAGACCAATGTTCTATATCCACTATGACTATGTAAATAGTATCCAAATTAGGATATTTAAATTTCCTTCATTTCACAACTCCTTCCATTTCCCCCCAAGTTAATAATTACCGTTTCAGTTTTAAGTTGCTTAGTTTTTTTTTAAATGTTTAAACAAATGTTTAAACACTGAGAAACTCCCCAAACACCTCGAAAATAAATGCGCAAGTTTAGCAAATAACTACAGAGCATATATCACACATAACCACTACCCAGATAAACAGAACATTGCTAGCCCCAGAGACTACCTGTGCCCATTGGAAGCTTTGAATATTTCTGATCACAGAACTTCAAAGCCTGGATTCGTGTTGCTTGAAAACAAGAATTCTCCCTGAATAATGCAAATTGACGTAACTCTGGGTATAGTATGTCTTTGCACTCCTGCAAGATAGTCTGCATGAGTTATATTTAAGAGCTAATAAATTAACCATAATTCATCCCCTCAGTGAATCAAACATATACATATACACAGATAATACATATTAATATATGGGCCTCGGATAGTAGGGTCAACAGTATTGTTGGTTTCAATTCTTCACCTCCCTGTAATGAAATTATTACACCTTTTACCATTTAATTTTGCATAGCTCTTGCAACACAAGGGTACACCTCCCTGTCCCCAGTGATATTGGGCTTGATTATATGACTTGCTTTGGCCAATAGTACATGATACAAGCAGAAAGTTGGAATGTGTCCATGTGTTTTCATTTGACCTGCTGTGCTCCAGTAATCCACCATGAGTATATAACCCATGTAGTTGCTGTAACTTCAGCATGGGACACAGAAAGAACCACATGGAACAAACCAAAATCCAATCAATACAGGAGCCTGGCAAGCCAATACTCAACCAACACTGTCAAGCTGCTTGGGTGAAGCCAGTTTAAAGCAGTTCAACTATAATTGACTAGAGATCTGTGTAAGGATGTTTTTGTGAGAAAGTTTACACATAAATACTGGCTAGAAGCCTGGACAGGGATTCCTAGAAGCAGAGTTACGCAAAATCAATCCAGGGAACTGAGTTAGGTGACACGGGTTCTGATCCCAGGTATAGACCCTGACAGCACCAACTTGCGGAGGTTAGGGCTCTCTCCCCAGCCAGTTCCGGCAGTCCCTTTTCTGGAAAGCTTCTCTGAACAGCCCCCCTTAACTAAAAGCTCAGATATTCAACTTTTTCTGTGACATTCATTTTTTTTTAAACATTTATTTATTTATTTATACAAGTACTGGGTATAGTCAGAAGTGCGGGAGGGTGAGAGAATTGACCAGAGCCAGAGTGGGGAACAGAACAGGCAGACTGACGAAATACACTGCTGAGGGGAACAGCAGGCACGACAGGAGAGGTCTGCCACACCATGTGGGACCCTCGCCGGCGGCCGGGGATCGAACTGGTGCTGCAGAGGCTGCGTGCAGCTTTGCAGCCCAGCGCTCAACCGCTGCATCACCAGGGGAGGCCCTGTGACATCCATTTAAATTTCACTTCCCAGAGACAAATAGAGTTAATGTTTTGTTCCCTTCCAATCTTTTCCTAATAGAAGCCTTTTCAGAGCCAAGGGATAGTTTAGTTTCTACCTATTAATAGATAGGTCCTGAAGCTATTTTTCCTTCCCTTATGGGGAGTCAAAACCTAGTCCTTAGTCTGTTAAGCCCTTCAGTATCCAAGCCCAGTGTAGCGGGTGCCACTATGACTTCAAAATCCACTTACCTTCACTATTAATGGTTTTCCTTTATGCCGCCTGGGAATTTCTTCTTTTGAAGCTGGCTATTTAATTTTAAAGTAAATCATGTTATTCTAGTCAGTATCCTCACACATTTGGAGCAGTAGGTTGCTACTGATCCTACTCAACCATGTTGACGGGCAATCTGATTTTTTCCCTTTTTTTCAAACTGTGGAAATTATTGCCTACACACAACTGTTTTCTGTTTTTCTATTTGACAATGTATACTTTCCCATGGGCTTCCTCTCACCTCTTTCAGTTGCCAGTGTTTAGCAGTCAGGCGCAGAGATGCTAACAAATATTTGTTGAAGGATATCTTTGTAAACAGACTCTGTAAAGACTAGTCAAGAAGGTGAGTGCATTAACAACCCTGGGCTGAGGGGATGGAACTGAGTGAGGAACAGAATGAGGTACATTCCATGGTACTGAGAGCTGTAGGTATTTAATCTTCACAGGAAGTTGACAATGGAGTTCCCATAACTGTTCAATACACAGAAGCAAGGCTCTTCCTTTCTAGATAAATCTACAATTATCTGATAGCTGAGACTGATACAGGGTGGTGAGGCCAGAAAACCACTTACCAGCTGCTGTTGCTTTTCCTTTTTTCTCATTAGAGGAGCTAAGGAAACTATCAAAGCAGGTGATGCAAGAATGAAGCTGAGTCAGAAATACCCATTTCCCTTAGGAACTCGTCCAAGAAATGGAGTGGCCATTCCATAGGCTCCCACCTGGAGGAGGTACCTGGGGAAGAACTTACATTGTGGTAACTTAGATTCCCTGGTGATTATGGTTACAGGGACACAAAATCAGATTATAGGTTTTTTTTTTTTTTTTTGCATGTAGAAGAACTGGAATTTAGGCCAGAGGTACAGGGGGTTGAGAGGATTCACCACAGAGTGGAGAGCAGAGCAGGTGGATTTAAATACATTTGCTAAGGGGAGCAGCAGGTGATACAAGAGGTCTGCTGCATTTTATGCGCAGGTCAGTTCCCTAGCTGGGGATAGTGATGATAGTGCCCGGCCTTAATCCCTAGGCCACCAGATTATAGTTTGCTTCACAATATTTCAAAAGAAATATTCTAGAGACAATGATAGAATATTAGAGTGGAAGAGTTAGAGGGGGGTGGCCTTCATTCAATTAGAAACTTGACTTTTAACCTGCAATACTTATTGCATGGATATTTTTTCCTTCTAAAACACTTTACTGCCACCTATCATGAAACTATAAGAATGAATACACAAATCTGGCATTCCTGTATGTGTGGCATCTTTTCCCTGTATATAATTTGCACAATTACACAACTCAGTGTGGAAAGTGACATTTAGTCCAACTCTATGTGCCAGTGTGACAGGAACTTTCCATACATTTATCATCTAATCAGAAACACCCTACAAAATGGATATTTATACCCCAATTTTACAATTGAAGAAATTATTAGGACCTCTGGGGCAGAGAGGAAAAGATGAAAGGGAAGGGCAAATGGGCTTCATCTGTATTAGTAATGTAGACTGGGCAGTTGGTGCATAGGTTAGTTTATTCATAATTTGGCACATGCCTCAAATGATTTACAATAGTAATTTATATCACTTAAACTCAGAGGTTAAGTAACTGATTCAAAACCACAGAGCCAGACAGAACTCTGATTAGAACCCGGACACCTGCAGTTTTACTAGGTTGTATCTCTGAAGTGGTTAAATTTAGCACAGAATCATTGAGGTTATAACATTTAGAGTATTTGTCTATATTAAGTCAGACTACAGAACCAGACTTGTGATGCTCTCACTACATTTAGTACTTGGAGAATAGTCTGAATTTCTTATATAAAAGTGTAGAAAGCAGGGCTATTTTACCATTTAAGTTTACTGAATTGTTCATGATGATTGCTTAGTCTTCAGTCACAATTTCATGAAGAGCTCTTCAATAAACACTTTGTTGTCATGTTCATTCAGCCTGTGGTTTATTATTACAGCTATAAACCTAAGGCAAGGTTCTTCTGGTCTTGTGATGTTCTTTATGTAAAATACTTCATTAACTTACTGCTTAGGGTGAGAGGGAAGATTGAGGGAGGTGAAAGTGGGAATGGAGGATGGAATTATCATTTATTAAGCACCTATTATCAGCCGGTATGGTGCTAAGCATATTTCTTGTGCTACTCCATTCAATCCACTTCAATTCTGAGGCTTACTGGCACACTCTTTAAAAGGTACTTATAAAAGACCCACAGATTATAAGGCATAAAAGGCCACAAGGAGTTTACATGCAGGTGGGGAGAGATACAATATCAACAGAAGTTGAGGTGTTTATGAGGAAAAAAGGAAAGGGGGTAGTGACAGCAGTGGAGGGAAACAGGGAGAAGTGACTAGATACAGTAGAGCTGTCAACGATAACCAACGTTTCAGACCTACTTTACTTCAAAGCCCTTTGGTTCATCCTTTCCTCAAACTGGAAAAGTCTAGCTGAGACACAAGTCTGAGGCACAAATTACCAGTAGGGAGGCAGGCAAGGACTGATAAACAACTAAATGCTCAAGCCTAATACTGATCTTCAGAGAGAATCTGCTGGTGGAAATCTGTACGTAGTAGAACTACACAGATTTTACAAGAGATGCTCAAATGGTCAGTCCTATGTCTACTTACATAGGACTAAGACCATGTCTATCTACAAAGACTAAGAGGGAATGAAAATTCCCAAATCTGCTAATCAAACTCCAATTTTCTCTATTTTAGGACTAAATGATAAGCTACTCCTTGAAGGTCCATTTTACAAAATACATCCCAGTCCTTAAAAGACTCACACTCTAACAATTTAATAATCTTCCTATCTATCACATGTGTAAAATGGGAATAAATGTCAGAAATTAAAGTTTATGTGAGTTAGAAGGTACTTCAGATATGAGGTAGTACATAATACTTTTCACTAAACCACACATCTCAATTACCAATATTAAAAACAAGTGAATGCCACGAAATAGTATGCAGTAAACATTTAAGGGAAATTATATATTTGGGATAATAGCATTTCTTGATTTCAATTCTTTTAAAATTGTGGTTAAATGAGAAAGAGTAAATAGCAATCCAAGTATATATTCTGTAGAATTCACTCATTTGGCATCAATAAGCAAGTAAACTGTTTCTCACCTCAAAGTCCGTTTAATCGCGTTTTAATTAGGCTCCCAGCACACCTTCATTTCAGGCCCAGAGACTTAGTTGCCTACAGGGCTGGGGATGTCTCCAAGGTTGACCTCCACCGGGCTCACTTTCACTCACAGAACAATGGCCTTTTCTGATAATGAACCAATTATCTCAATAGGCCCTTTAAATATTTCTCAAACTTACTAAACTCAGCATTAAAACTAAAAAGGAATTCAGAAGACACCTTACCCAGCTTCACTGACTGAACACACAAAGGTCCTAAGGAGAGAAAAGGGCCTTCCACAGAGATCACACTAATTACTTGTAAAGTCAGGAACAAGGACTAATCCAATGGGGGAGGTGAGGTGGGAAAGAGAGGAAGTAAGTTTATCAAGAGCACAACAAGTGCCAGACTCCTGAAATTTACTCATTCAATTCCAAGAAAGCAATGGCCCTAAATTATAGATGATGAAACTGATTTGGAAGTTAAGTAACTTGCTAATAGTTAAGTCTGTCATAAGGGCAACATTGAAACCAGTGCTGTTTAATAACATCATGCTCTTCACTGCACTCCCAGACTTCAGCGCTCCTTAACCAATCTTAATCCACCCCATTTTACATCTCCATCAACCCAATATTAAATTTAAAGCACGTGAGAACTAAGCCATCTATCACATACGGTGTCGGTTGGAGAAGCATATTGCTCAGGCTGCAGGGACATTTCATTTGTTTAAATGTTTTTATTTAAAAAAAAATTAAAGACCTTCATGGCACAACTTCTTCCCAGCACAGTTGTATTTTAGTTATACCAATTACAATACAATTACAACCAATAAATCAGGGAGGAGAGGGATCGTCTGACTTCAAACTTAAAAAAAAAGGGGGGGGCACTTCAAACAAAGTTAAAAAATACTTAAAAAACCTTTCAGAGTAATTGCCAACACAGCTGCCTTATATTGGCATTCCGTTTCCTGTCATCTAATCAATGCAGACACAGGTAGTGCTGAGAAAGTGTCCCAATACAAGGTATACAGATGAGGTAATTTACAACAACACAGAAGTTGTTACTCTGTAAACCCTTGCCCCTCCCACCCACCCAACTGGGTCTTTTTTTTTCTTCTCCCATGCTTCTGCAGTGACTCCATAAGCATTTTTAAAACTTGTGTTTATTTTAAAAGGCTCTTGGGTGGCAATTCAGAGTCCTCTGCATTCACCTTCAGTTTCTTGCCAGGTCTGATGCGTTTTAGGAGGTCCAGCTGTCTGCAGCTCCCCACATCAGCCTCAGCTATACCTAGATTCTCTGACCTATAAGGGTGGGATGTGAAGTCTTGATTTACAACCTTCCTCCCCACCTCAAAAGAAAGAATTCATTAGTCGTAAATATTCTGTTCAAATCACAATCCAGTGCAAACGTAATCACAAATTGCATCTCTGGCACATCTGGTGCTTTTAGCTTCTGCAGAAATTCAACATGGTAACCCTCACAGCATTCTAGGGCATAAAAGGGTCAAGAACAATAAATATCCACTGTAAGTGGCCACAAGGAAGAAAATCACCTGCCACAACAGAATGTTTTCCCTACCAGTTGAGAAGCATTATAAAAGAAGGCTTTAGCTTCCTCTAAAGTTTACCGCTATATTCACTAAAGCCACCAACCTTGTTAAAGTTACTTAAGCCAAGATGGATTACAAAGTTAGATAAATTCATTAAATTCAACTCCTCAAACAGTTATGTTTATGATGCCCAGGTGAGAAAGGTTTGTGAATCTATAAAGGTAGGAGAATGGGGAACTAAGATTTTAGGCTTTAAAATATGTTGGAAGAATTTTTCCTAGTCCCCACAAGCAGCTACTGTAATGAAGTAACAGGAGAAAATACAGAGCTGATGGTTTTGCTATTGTGCTTAAAAAACTAGGCTTCTTCAGTGAAGCACCTGATAAACTTAGGTGGTTGGATTACAGTGGAAAATCCACTTTACACACACACAAACACACAAAACTGGCGACTTTTTCCATCCCCAATCCCTGCATTGCTGAGACACAAAATGAATTTTATGGCAAAGGATCCTTAATCCCCAGAGACGCTTTGGCTTGTGGTGCTTTTTTAAGGCCTCTCTGCCCTGCCCGGTACCATGGGTCGAATGAGGGGTGTATAAAAATGGGGGCCTAAGGAAGCCTCCACGGTACAGGGCTGCAGGCCCCTCAGATGTGAACGTGAGACACCCACCCAGCGAGACCTTTACACAGGGAACTTAAATCTAACCTTGATAAATAAAACCAAACGTTTATTTACACCAAAGAATTCCAACACTGGATCTTTCACATATGAAGGACAAAAGTATTATATATGTACACACAGCAAGGGGTGGCAGGGCTGTAACAAGAGAGTTTATCATTTTCCCACAATTACAGGTCTACCATTTCAGTTTCACTGGAGATAGTGGCTCTGCTTCTACCTCTCAGACACATTTACAAGACCATGGGGCAGGTCTTCTCACAGGATGGTATGTGAGGGAAGGGGAAGGCAGGAGGAAAAGACTGTAGAAAGCTTAAATGAAACTCAATGTGGCCACATCTCCCATTAGCTCTTAAAGAATTGCGCTCATGAAACCTCTACAATGTTTCCTTCTCCTGTAAAAAGTATTAGGTTATACCCAGTAAATAACTGAACTCAAAATGGCCAAGTTGAAAAAAACTGGAAAAGGTTTTGCCTTCCCTCTCCTACCTGCTGAGGAGCATATCAGGAGATGAAAGGGGAGAGGACCAAGAAGTTGGGGAAGGACGTTGTTAAAGTTTTAGATTAAATGGAAACTAAAATCTTAAGTGAGCTGGACTGAGAATTAGGTCAATAAGACATGATTCATACCGAACACGAGTTTTTAGGACCTGTCTGCACTTTTGGGTAGACTTTCAGTATCTCAGTGTTTACTAAGACATATTTCCACTAGATTCACCAGGATAAACCCACTGAAGCACTTCTGTAGTAAAGTGATATAAGTGACGAGCAGTACACTATTGGGCCCTTCCTTTCTCCTTCCTTCCCATTGCCCTTGAGAAGCTACATTTTTGTAATCTCTGGAGAAAAGCATGAGATACAAACTCCCCAAGTGTGGGATGATGGGGGAGCAATGGTGGGCATGGGAAGAAATCTCCACCCAAACGCAGCAGCTGGGATTGAGGCTGGTTTATCTTTGTTCTTCAGTGATGAGGAACTGAATTTGGAAGGGGAGAAAAAAATTTGTCCGTGAAATATTCCACCTGCAAGTAATTTTTCAGGGACTCCCCTGAGTTATGAAAAGTTCGAGTTTAAAAAAAAAAAAGAAAAGAAAAGAAAAAGAAAATCAGCCTATTATAATTTTTTTTTTTTATGACTGTACTACTATAAATCCACAAGCAACGGTTCAGACACGGTGCTTCTGAAGTATTTCACCCCTCCCCGCCAGGCGCAAGCTGCATCAAGGAGAGAGTGGACTCCCCCACCTCTGCTCAGGCATCAGGAGACAGAAGGGGCCATTACTGCTGAGCGCCAGCGGTAGCTGGAACAGGCATCCCAAGGGGGTTGGCAGCAGCAATCACTGGTGAGCCTGCCAGAGGTCCGAGGGGTGAAGGGGTTGGCACTGAAGAAATCCCTGAAAGAAAAACAGGTGACAGTGAGCCATGGAAATCTTAGTGACCAATTTTTCCATAGTAACTATCTCAAAAGCAACACAATAACAATTCTCTTTTTATAGCGGGACTTTTCTAAACCTAATTTTTACAAATGAAACATAATTTCAAATTAAATCTTCACACTTAAAAAAAGCAAGTTCTAATAAATTTAGGAGACAGATAAACCTGCAGAGTGTTAAGCAGTGTGTTCAAGGCTAGTAAGTGGCAACTGTGATTGGATTCCAACTGAGGCCTGTCAAAGGGTGGCACTATCCACTATAATCTGTGCTAACACAGTGGTCAACAGCCACATGTGGCTACTGAGTACTTGAAATGTGGCTAATGTTAACCAAAGAACTGATTTCTAAATTTTTCGATTTTAATAGTCATACCAAACAGCAGAGGGTCAGAGTCAAAGTTCTTATACCACAATGCCAAGGTAGCTGGCCGCTTTCAAACTAAATAGTAATAATCCCTCATCCCCCACATTTGTGGGGGATAACTTTTAAGATAAGTGGATATGTAAGCAGAGTACAGAACTCCCTCTGAGATATATATATATATATGCTAATATGTGTGTATGTATGTGTATATATATACATATACACACTTACTAGTGACTAGTGTACTACCTTTTTTTCCCCTGTGATAAATCTATGATAAATCATAGGTATGATAAACTTCAATTTTTTAAGTTAGGCACAGTAAGACATTAAAAAGCATGATTAATAACAAAATACTATAATAAAAGCTACATGAATGTGGCCTCTCAAAATATTTTATTGTATGTATTCTTGCACTGTAGTTCATTGTGGGTAACTGCAACTGTGGAAAGTGAAACCATAGGTTAAGGGGAAACTATTATACTAAAGTGATTTTCAGTGGGACAAAGGAGCATTTCCTATTTCTAAGCTAAAATTGTATTTTAGAATTTATTTCTATCTGATTTCTACCATTCATCCAATGACCCAAATTATCCATTACATGGCTCTCAATCAGCTAAGTTCTTTAATCTTCATATGCTGTATGTGTTTTTTGAACAGGCAATATATTCATATGATTCAAAATACAAAAGGTTCAAAAGAGTTTACAGTGAAAAATTTCACCCGACCAACTTAGGGCACCATTTTTGGGGTGTATTCTTCCAGAAATACTTCGTGTGCATGCATGACATGCATATAAGAATCATATATAAAAACATGACATATATTTTTGTCCACTCCTGGGGTCTTGGATATGGTTTTGTATCTTGCTTTTTATCATGTTACATTATTACCTTGGTGTTGGAGCAAGAAAAGAACATGAAACACTCATCCTTTTCTCTGGCTGTATAACATCCCTCTGAAATGGCAGTCCCATAATTCATTTAATCAGTTCCCTACAGAGAGTTAGTTTCAATGTTTTCTATTACAAAGACGAGTGCAATAAGCAAAGCTGGATATACATCATTTTATAAATAGACAAGATACCCAGAGGCTAAACACTAGAAGGCGATTAGTTCTTTAAAAAATAATAGGGACAACAGGAATTCTTTTGAGGGTATCTGAGTAAATGCTCTCACTACAAGTTTACCAATGTGGGTAATGCCTACAAAGTACAATTCTTTTCTTCTTTTTTTAAAGATTGTATGTATACAAGAACTGAGGTGTACACCAGAGGGGGGTGTGGGGGGAGGAGGGTGAGAGGATTCACCAGAGACAGAGTGGTGAGCAGAACAAGCAGATCTACTGAAATACACTGCTGAGGGGAGCAGTGGGCAGGACAGGAGAGGTCTGCTGGCCATATGGGTTAGCTCCCTGGCTGGGGATTGAGCTCATGCCACAGTGGCTAGTGACAGCTTGATAGTGGTGAGACTTTAACCCCTGTGCCACCAGGGAAGCCCCAAAGTACAATTCTTAGGCATTGGGCCTATGCTTTCTTTTGAATAATTGTGTACATAGTCTAAAAACTTGCTCTAAATCATGATGACTCAACAATGAATAATAATTTCATATACGCCTTTACAATTTACCAGGCACACTTTAGTTGCTCTGGGAAAAAATGTGGAGAATCTTTCTTATGTACATATATAAACCCAGGCACAAACTCCTCCATGCCCCATTTGTTTAAGCATTTTGAAACCTGTTCGGGGTGAGTCAGACATGCCAATATATTGATAAGATAATCATGACAGAGAAGAGACGGTCCAAAGAAATCAGGCCATAATGAAGGAGCAAAACTAAGAATAATGAACTGACCTGACATCATATTGGCGCTGCTGACAGGCGTACTGCCCCCTGGCATGTTAGATGAACCCATTCGAGCCTGGTCTTTCACAACAGTGTCTAGAAAAAAAGACAAAGGATTAGGTTCTGTTATGCCTGAAGGATTAAACTAACAGTCTGGGGCCTTAATGAAGTGACCCTCATTCTTTGCATTTCATTTAATACCCGCTATTGTTCCCAGAAGGTAGGTAGCAAATACCTTCACCATGAATTAGACAACTAATATACATCAGAATTATTTCTCCTGTCAAACAATGGTAAAGGTCCACTCCTAAGCTAAATGGTAGGAAAATGAGTTAATTACCCATAGTAGAGCTAACTTAAAATAAAAATGACCCTATTAGGATATAATGAGACAAAACAATCTAACCTGTCAAAGACAGTAATACACTATCAGTGAATTGGTTGCATTGCAGTCCACAGTGCAGCTGGTCAAATGTGGTGCCAACCAGGCCAGTGTTATTAAGTTTGGGTAGGTAGTATATGACTACAGACTTCACTCTATTCTCAGCCTGGAAGTCTGCTTCAGATATAGGAGCTGGGCAAGAATGTTAGTGATTCTCCACATAACCATACCCCAAAGGAACAATCCAATACTGAAGCTAACATCCCAGTGAGGATGGAGTTAATCTACGTGGCATTTAACCCAAGACAGCACAATTAGTTACACTAACAAACTCAATCAAATGTTCATAAGCAGATTTCAAACCTGCTTGGTTCTCACCAATGAATAACAGACACGACAGACAGATATAGGGCTGTTTGTCCTAAAATAACCACTCCAGACCAGTCAATGAGAAGCACTGCCCACACAGTAAGACAACAATTTTAAAGACAGTTGCCACTGCTGTCCCCATTTGAAGAAACTGAAGCCCATGGTGGCTAAGTACCTTTGTGGTAAGCTAAGGAGAACTGGGATTCCAACTCTGTTCTGTAGGACTCTGGGCCCAGAGCTTATTTCCCATTGCATATACTGTCTTTTGCCTTGCACAGTCTGCTGGACAGGCCTGCACAGGCTCTATGGACTAGGCAGTTGGACTCACAGAAATAGGGGTGCTCCATGGCCTCTCTTGCGGTAAGCCGTGACTGGTGGTCATATCGCAGCAGCTTGTCCAGGAAATCCAAGGCCTCTGGGCTGACAAGGTGCTGGTTTTCACTGTGGACAAAGCGTTCCCATCGCTTACGGGAGTGTCTGCAGGGCCAAAACAAATAATCAGAAATGGACCAAGGGGTAAAAAAGCCCAAAATTTCACTCCTAAGTTTTCTTAGTGGCTAGGAGCCCAGCCAATAGTAAAGAGGGATTATTAAAACTCAAGAGATTAGTCTTGTACTACTCTGCCTCTGGGGAGACAAAAAGGCTAATTGGAAAGACTGGAAATAGCAGTGTTGCAGAGAAGAAAAATCTGGGTCCTATAATTTTATGAAACATAATTCAGGTTACTTTACAGGGTTGAATGTGCAGCAAGGAAGGTCAGTGGGCTGTGCCAACCAGGACTCTTTCCCATCCCCATACACATTCCCAGCACTTCTGCCACTTGGTCAGCAAAAGCCTTGCATCAGGGAAGTCCACCTCTACCTGTTAAGTGGTCAATGAATTAGAATTATGTCAATCACTAATTTCAGAGTCCAGTGTCTGTGTATCTGTATGTCTTGTTTTCTATTTATATATATTTTCTTTTAGCAAAGGCTTTGTCATTTGGAAAAGGCAAGTGAAATTAAGAGACTCTGATTTCTGATTCAACTGTGATCCTTTTACTAGAATCTACATTTTCATCACTTCACAGGAATCATGACTATCATTTCACTTTCAGACTTCTAAAAGTGAATTGGAAAAATGTCTGTGCAATGCTTTCACTACAGGGCTGCCCATACATGCAACATGCTGTGGCACCATACTATAGCTACTATGCCATTGATGGCAAAGAGAAAATAGCTATCTGGGAACAAATGGTCAGTTTACACCCACAGAGCTTTAGAACAGATTTCATTTTATAACTTACCTGCCCAAGATATCATTGAAACGTGGATCTAATTCAATGTTGTATTTGTCAATATAGTCATATAAATCTTCTGTCCCCAGAACTTTGGCTATCCTCACCAACTAGGATTGAAAAGAAAAACCCACACCACAAGCATATTACATGATTAAATCAACAAACAAGCACAATCGAATTAACAGCAAGGGATTGTCATTGCTACAAGTATGAATGTTACACCTTAATTTACTCCAAATTTCTGTGCACAGCAGAAATGGATTGCTCCCTAAAATTCCCCATATTATTATTCCGTGTGGCGATATCAAGAAAAAATATCAAACCCCACTTAATAACCTGGTTTCTTCCCCTTGAAATGTATTCCTGGTGAATCTTAATTTTTCACCCTCACAACCTAGCTAATGCTATTCTTTTGGGAAGCTCCCCAAACACTCAGACCACTCCCACTACAGCTACCTTTTGTGCCTTGTCTACATTTCTACTCTGGCATTTATGACCTAACATTTCTTTGTGTGTTTAGTTCCCTTAGTAGACTATGAACTATTTGAAAGGAGGCACTATTCTCTTTTTTCCCTGTATTTCTCAATCTTGCATGGAGCCCAGTAGAGTTGCTGCGTTTAACTTAATTTAGGTGGTATTCTTTGACTCATATTAAAAGTGGTCGTTGTGCTCAAATAAAGCAATACTAGGTACCTCTAATCCTAGCATCATTCTAGATCCTCTCAAATGAAATGACCCCTTGATCTTAAAAAACACCATTTCTATTTCTACCAACATACATCAATTCAATCGCTCTAAGAGACAAAAGGATCATAGAAACAGCACATATCAACACAATGAGAAAACATTTCCAGCTCTAGGCAAGTTCATATTAAGAAATTCTAAGGTAGGGCCTCCCCGGTGGCGCAGCGGTTGAGCGCTGGGTTGCGAAGCTGCCCGCGGCCTCTGCGACGCCGGTTCGATCCCCGGCTGCTCCCCGGCCACCGGAGGAGGATCCCACATGGTGCGCAGACCTCTCCTGCCACCCGCTGCTCCCCTCAGCAGTGTACTTCGGTCCTTCTGCCTGCTCTGCTCCCCGCTCTAGCTCTGGTGAATTCTCTCACCCTCCCGCGCTTCTGACTGTACCCAGTGCATGTATAAACAAAACAAACAAATATAATAAATAAATAAATAAAAACATGCCTCTATTTAAAAAAAAAAAAAAGAAATTCTAAGGTAAAGTCCTAGTTCTCAAACAATTATTCTTTGACTTTTGTATCATAAAATATTGTGTAGCTATATTTCACAATAAAACAAGCAATGCATATTAAGAAGATGGAAAAAACTCTGGAATCAAAAACTAAACTGGTAGCTCCCAAAGTAATCTGAGGATGAACGTCAAGTTGCTGAACAAGCTGTAAACTGAAAATTATTCTAGGACCCCGTCCTCGGAAATTCTGAATTAATAGGTCTCCAGTGGGGGTTAGGCATCTGTATTTTAGTAATATCCAGTGCAGTTCCAACTGAGTAGGCAGATTTGGTCATCACAAGGTTATACCAATTAGTTCCCTGATGGGAATAACATAAATCACCTGATCATAATTATCATGTCCATGGAAAAATGGCTCCTTCCGAAAGATCATACTTGCCAGCATACAACCCAAGCTCCACATATCCAAACTATAATCGTACATCTGCATTAAAGAAAACATCATTGTATTCATATATGAAATATCTTGTAATTTCAAAATAAATTATTTAACTTAAAAAAAAAAGTACTCCATGACTCAACATCAATTGCTAGTAACATCTTCATGTATTCCTTTTCATTCTTCTATATATCCCACCTACCCTCCCATCCCATTTAAAAACAATTTGTATAGATGACTTTGAATCCCTTTTTTCACTTACGGACGAACATTCCCAAATTGTTAGCCTATGGAAACCTTCTAATATGTATCATTAATTTTACTGCATAAAGGTTTGAGCTTAATCTATAATCTCCCTATAATAGGAAAGTGTTTCAGTGTTCACCATTAAAATGCTATAAAGAAAACTTTTAGGCATAAAATATGTTTTGAGCTCAGATAATGTCTTCAAGATCCTAGGACTAAGAATGTGAACTAAAGTTTAGGTATGCAATAATAACACCCAGGAATACTGGGCATGAAAGGTAATCCCAAGGATTATTTTGTTTTTCTGTAAGGAGAAAGCTTTTTCCTTTCTGGTAGGAGATTACCTTTAGGAAAATCACTTTTTTTTTTTTTTTTTTTTTACATTTTTACTTAAAGGTTGGTTAAACCTAGCTAGCAATTCTTTAACTAGTTTGGAAATTTCCGATTGAAAAAATATCTTTGGTGTACTTTCCCCTCAGAGTCAAATGAAATGCAGACCTATTCATATTCTAATGACATGACAATAAAAACATACAAAAGGGGGCCTCCCAGGTGGTACAAGGTGTTGAGCAATGCACTATGAAGCTGCCCGCAACCTCTGCGGCATGAGTTCCATCCCCGGCTGGCCAGGGAGCAACCCACATGGCAAAGCAGACCTCTCCTGTCTTGCCCGCTGCTCCCCTCAGCAGTGTATTTCAGTCAATCTGCCTGTTCTGTTCCCCACTCTGTCTCTCGTGAATCCTCTCAACCCCTGCATCTCTGGCCTGTACCCAGTTCTTGTATGCAAAGTAATCTTAAAAAACAAACAAACAAAAAAAACCATATACAAAACAGACAGCAATGGATGTGCATAAGTGGCCTACTCAAAAGCACAAAATGACGTTTTTCACAAGTTATATGCAAAACAAACATAGAACAGAAATTTTATCTGCTCATCTCTTCTCACCTGATAGTCTACAAGCAGCTCAGGACCTTTGAAGTATCGGGAAGCAACTCGGACATTATATTCTTGGCCAGGATGGTAAAACTCGGCCAAACCCCAGTCTATTAGCCGTAGCTGAAAAGGAAAAAAAAAAAAAAAAAAAGAATGAATTATGAGCAATTTTATATTTCTGAGATATTTAATTCCTTTAACAGTATTTTCTAATTGTCCAAGTAGTGATCATTATTATCTTTAACGCCCCAGAATATCAGATTTATTTCTTTAATAGAATCTACAACTCTTTATTGTATTTATTTTTTATCGTTCTTTTTCAATATGGACTGTAAGTTTCTTAAAGGTAAGGACTATTTTATTTACTTTGTAACTTGAGAATTCAACAAAATGCCCAGCACATAGAAGTATTAAATAAAAAAAAAAAAAAAAAAAAAAAAGCTATGTGAAGACAAAAGCCACACAAAATAGCTCTTACCAAAATGTATCATATTTGATATGACTGGTATCTTTATTTGCCCACTGTGCAAAGTATGGTCATTATTTTATGTGGGAGTAGTAGGAACTAAGTAATTCCCAACTGCTCTGGCACTGTCTCTGCTAAGATCACTGTTAACTATTAGATACAGTGGTTTTCCTTTTTTTTTAATAGAGGCATGTTTTATTATTTATTTGTTTGTTTGTTTGTTTTGTTTATACATGCACTGGATACAGTCAGAAGCGCGGGAGGGTGAGAGAATTCACCAGAGCCAGAGCGGGGAGCAGAGCAGGCAGAAGGACCGAAGTACACTGCTGAGGGGAGCAGTGGGCAGCAGGAGAGGTCTGCGCGCCATGTGGGACCCTCCTCCGGTGGCCGGGGATCGAACCGGCGCCGCAGAGGCCGCGGGCAGCTTCGCAACCCAGTGCTCAACCACTGCGCCACCGGGGAGGCCCAGTCTTCCTTGTTTTAATAAGCCAAGGAAAGTTATCAAAATTAGAGAACGTGTAGCTTATTTTTTTTAGTCATTCTCTACAACCCTTTAACATCAGCACTCCACAGCTGTTCCTGACAAGCATTCCCAAGTGACCATTTCTGGTCTTGTGGCTTCACACCCATAATCCAGCCTATGCCTCCAACCAGTCTCATCTTCATGATCACTTAACAGACATCTCAAAACTAAACCTCTGATGATTCCTTACAAAACCTGCTTCTCCCACAACCTCCCCATTTCTTTCATCTTCACATTCAGGCCCAAAATTAGTCATCTTGGACTAATTTCCCTGACATACCACAAAAAAATCAGTTAACAAATTCTGTTGGCTCTACCGTATTGTCACCATTATCATCCCCCCATTGCCACTACCTTCACCCATGTCACCATCATCTCGTCTCATTTGCTGCAATTGTCCCCTCACCCTATTGGTCTGCCCGCTTTCACTCTTGTCCCTCCATTCTCTAACCGGCAATCAGTATGATTCATTTTAAAAAGCCTTTTTATTTAAAAAAGGTAATAAATTCACAGAAGTTGGAAGTATACTGTGTACCTACCTTTCACCTAGTTTCCCCTAACAATTACATCTTATTGTCCCATAAAGATTCACATAATTTCCACCACAGGGTACAGAACTGCTCCAATTATACCTGCCTTTCCCTTTACTTTCCATCCCTTTCTAACCCCTGACTAATCCTCTGTTCTCTAACTGTAATTTTGTCATTTTGAAAATGATATATATAAATGGAATCATCAGTATAACTTTTTGAGATTACTTTTTTCCCCACTTAAGCATGATATCCATCTAAGTTGTATTATCAATGGTCTATTTCTTTTTATTGCTGAGTAATACTACTCAGTAATATTACTTGATAATGATTACTACATTTGGTATGAACTTGCCACAATTTGATTAATCACCCACAGAAGACATTGAAGTTTTTTTCCAATTCTGAGCTATTACAAATAAAGCAGCATTCATGTGTACGTTTGTGTTTTCATTTCTCTGGGATAAATTCCATCACTGGATCATTTGGTGAGCACACAGGTTTTTAAGAAACTGACAAATTATAAAAGAGTTGTTTGGTATTTTCCAAAAATGTAAAAACTTTACATTCCCATCAGCAAGATGTAAATGACTGAGTTTCTCTGTATCCTTGCTAGCATTTAGTATCGTCATTTTTCATTTTAGCTATTCTATTATGATGTGCAGTAAAAAAGCAAATGAAAACACGCCAACTTTCTATTCAAGCCCTGCAAAAATTTTGCACCGTCAGTGAGAATGTCTCACAATGATCTTTGAGGTTTTAAATGATCCAGCTCTCTTTACCTCTTTGACCTCATTTCTTTCCCCTCTGGGTCATTTGATCCCAGTTCCACCCTTGCTGCTGTCACAGGTCAGGTACAGTTTGGCCCCACAGCCTTTGCCTCTACAACTTCCTTTGCCTCTGACACTTCTTTCAGAGACTATGACCTGGTTCCCTTCAAGTCTTCTCTAAAGAAACCTTCCCTCTAATCATCTAATTTAAAATTGTAACACTCCATCACCATTCCCTATTCCTAATTACTCCTTCGCATCACTTTCAACTTTCTTTTTTTTGGGGAAGATTTATTTATTTATTTATGTATACGTACATACAAGCACTGGGTACAGTCAGAAGCGTGGGAGGGTGAGAGAATTCACCAGAGCCAGAGCAGGGAGCAGAGCAGGCAGAAGGACGGAAGTACACTGCTGAGGGGAGCAGCGGGCGGCAGGAGAGGTCAGCACGCCACGTGGGACCCTCCCCCAGTGGCCGGGGAGCAGCCGGGGATCGAACCGGCGCTGCAGAGGCTGCAGGCAGCTTCGCAACCCAGCGCTCAACTGCTGTGCCACCGGGGAGGCCCGAAAAAGACAAATCTTGCAGGCAAACCATATATCTGAGGCATACAGCAGCTGGGGAAGGAGAAGAGAAGGGTCAAAACAGGGGAGGAGGGCCTCCCCTGGTGGCACAGTGGTTGAGCACTGGGTTGTGAGGCTGCCTGCAGCCTCTGCAGCGCCAGTTCGATCCCCGGCCACCGGCGAGGGTCCCACAAAAAAAAAAAAAAAAAAGAACCAGGGGCAGGAAGAGCACAAGGGACTATGGTGATGGTCATGGGTGCTGTGTGGTAGGAGAATTAATGGAAACTACACATGAGGGGAGAAATAAAATATTGTACAAAAATGAACAATGATGTAAGAAAATAATAATACAGGGCCTCCCCAGTGGCGCAGCGGTTGAGCGCTGGGTTGCGAGGCTGCCCGCAGCCTCTGCAGCGCCGGTTCGATCCCCGGCTGCTCCCTGGCCACTGGAGGAGGGTCCCGTATGGCGCGCTGACCTCTCCTGTCGCCCGCTGCTCCCCTCAGCAGTGTACTTCGGTCCTTCTGCCTGCTCTGCTCCCCACTCTGGCTCTGGTGAATTCTCTCACCCTCCCGTGCCTCTGACTATACCCAGTGCTTGTATAAATAAATAAATAAATCTTAAAAAAAAAAGAAAAAAAAAAAGAAAATAATAATGCAAAAGACCGAAGTGTTAAAAGTATGGTCTGGGCCTCCCCGGTGGCGCAGCGGTTGAGCGCTGGGTTGCAAAGCTGCCTGCAGCCTCTGCAGCGCCCGTTCAATTCCCACTGCTCCCCGGCCACCGGAGGGTCCCACATGGCGCGCAGACCTCTCCTGCCGCCCGCTGCTCCCCTCAGCAGTGTACTTCGGTCCTTCTGTCTGCTCTGCTCCCCACTCTGGCTCTGGTGAATTCTCTCACCCTCCCACGCTTCTGACTGTACCCAGTGCTTGTATTAAAAAAAAAAAAAAAAAAAAAAAAAGTATGTGGTCAGTTAGGTTCTCACTGAAAACACCTGAAGAGCTCAGGGTCCTCGTGACACTTGCTAGTAAGCAGCATTTTCTGAATATTTTATTCATTCCACAAGTGTGCACACTTAAATCTCACAATAACCTAATGACATCTTGGCCAAATATTATTATGTCCTTTATATAGGTAAGAAAAAGGAGCATGAAAAAGGAGTTTCCCAAGAAAGTAGTCTTCAGTAAGACTAAAAGTCAGTTTTCTTGCTCAAAACTAATGTTTTGCCAACTACACAAATCTGCTGCCTTCTTGATAGTATTCTTAGGAAAATGAGTAACAGTTTAAACATTCTGATTTGCTCACTCACACACCAAATATTTATCAAATACTTAAAAGGTACTAAGGAATGAGACAGATGCTAGGAATAAAGTGTTATTAAAGTGTTAATAGTGTTATTATTCTAGGAATTAAGTGTTATTAAGACAGATGCTAGGAATAAAGTGTTTATAATGTCGATAAATAAGACTTGTTAGTCTATCACTTTACCTTTCTGTGCTCATGATCAATCATGACATTATGAGGCTTCACATCTCTGTGCATAATGCCCATACTATGACAGTAATCCAACGCCTGTGGGAGGTACAAGTAAGAAAAGGGAATTAGCTTGCATATAAGAGTGATTTTTTAGTTTTAAATTCCATACTTTTTCTCCATGGCTTTCTTTCTAGTCTCAGAACACCCCAGGGAGTCAGGGTTAGGACAACTGCTCCCGTAACTATTCTTCAGACTTGGCTTAAGATCCCATAGTCAAGAAAACGCACATCTCTGAACTTCAAGTTCTGTTCTTGCACTGTTGTTTCACATCCTTTCTATTCAAAGAGACCCAAAGTATACATCAATTATTCCCTTCTAATTTCTTCCTCTTACCAAAGCCTGAATGATTTTCACAAACAGGTCTCTCAAAGGAAGGAAACTGGCCTACACTACTACAAACCTCTTACTTTAAGAACTTACCATAGTCCTCTTGCCAAATACTGCCTGCTGCCTATTTTTGTGAATATTTTATTGGAACACAGCCACGTGTATTTGCTTGCATATTATCTACCAATGGCTGCGTGTGTACAACAACAGCAGAGTGTAGTAATGTAAGAAAGACCCAAAGGGCTGCAAAGCTGTAAAATTTCACTTTTAACATCAAATCCAACTTGAAAACCATATCCAGTTTCAAATTAAGGTGAACAGAGTGGCATAACCTTTGGGTTTTCTTAATCCTGGCCTGTAAGTCAGCGAACGTCACTGGTTATGGGCTGCTGGGTTTCCTATGGTTCCCAGTGCTAAGCAAGTATATCCTTAATTTTGTTAAACCCTGATTGCCACAAGACTGCATGAGCCATGGAAAATATCAAATATTTCTGCTGGCAGTCTCTTTAAGGCACATCTAAGATTCAAGCACAGACTTTTCAATCCCCTGATCAGTAACTTTGGCCATGTCTTAATAATTATCTATAAAGTTGATCTTGTGACTACTGGGAGCAAGATACAGTTGATGATTCCACTTTAGAAATCAAAGTCTGCTCTAAATCAGTCATCTCTAAGCAAAGATTACATAATCCTTATGACAACTTTTGAGGGTTGAATTAAGTTTACTGTTTTACTTGTGGAGCTTTAAGTGAAAAAAGGATACCAAAGCCAGCATATCAGGAGGTATTTTTTACAAGTTTTGATCAATTTAACTTTCATAGGAGCAAGACAGAGGTTACAAATATTTGTTAAAGGATCCAGCTGTCTTTAAATGTCCTTTCCATATTCATGTTATATATTCCTTACATTAGAGCACAAAGGTTCTGATGCTCTTAACTTAGTAAGACTTATATGAAGAGGTTCCTTCTTTCAAAACACTTGACAAAGTTAACCCATGGCTTTTCTATAGTCAGCTGGACTACTCAACAAAGGGAAAATCAATCTAAAGATACTTATTAATATCCAGGGTGCTCTTACCTTCAGAATCTCATACATGTAAAATCGAATATCATAGTCCGTTAATGTCTGGTACAATTGCTGTTAAAGACAAATACATTGGAACCATGAAAAAATGCTGATAGGAACGCTATGTCCCATCCTTTGTAGTAATATAAACTAATACTTGGTCCATTTGCCATTGTTTCGAGATCTGTTGGTGTTCTCTACTTCTTCAACATAGCATTCACTTTAAAGACTTACTTTGGAACTTTAAGTCTGTAAGCAAATGTGAGGAATTACTTAAACTTGTGTTGCCAAAGTCATAAAATTCACTGTTGGGAACATAAACTCCTATATGCAACAACATGCACAGATACACATTCACAATTTAGTTTGTTTTTCATCTACCTTCAGATTTTCTCAACACTTTAAGGGGGAACTAACCCATCTTTGACTTATATAGTTATAGGCACTGCAGATCACCAGAAGGCATTCAAATGACTTGCTGACAAATCTGTAAAGTCAATTTAAACTAATCCTGCCAAGTTGAAAGCAAACATAAATGTATATCCATTCTAATTTCCAGAGCTGCAGACTTAAAAAACATGTACATATCACTAAATGACTAGTGATGTCGTCCCTGATAAAGTTTTCCCCATCTCACTCCCTTTTAAAACCTATAGCCTATCATTTTTGAGACATCCTAAGATGCAAGCAGTTCTTGCATTTATGTATACTATGCATTCCTTCTTGAACAGTTGTTTCCTGAACAAAAAATACCAAGATGTGGACAGGAATATGTGGACGGGTATTGCTTATACAGGAATTTTCTATTTTAAATTTAAGCACTATAAGGATGAAAATCCCATTTTAAGCAAGCTAGAAGCAAGTTCTTCTGTCATCCCTAGAATGCTTTCTTTCTTTTTCTTTTTCTAAAGATTTATTTACTTATTTATACAAGCACTGGGTACAGTCAGAAGCGCGGGAGGGTGAGAGAATTCACCAGAGCCAGAGCGGGGAGCAGAGCAGGCAGACTGACGAAATACACTGCTGAGGGGAGCAGAGGGCGCAGCAGGAGAGGTCTGCACGCCATGTGGGACCCTAACTGGCGGCTGGGGATCGAACCGGTGCCACAGAGGCTGCAGGCAGCTTCGCAGCCCAGCACTCAACCGCTGCGCCACCAGGTGAGGCCCTTTCTTTCTTTCTAAAGACTATTTCATCTATTTATGCATACAAGAGCTGGGGTGCAGGTCAGAGGTGTGGGGGCAAGAGGATTCACCAGAGACAGAGTAGGGAGCAGAACAGGTGGACTAACTGAAATACACTGCTGAGAGGAGCAGCAGGCAAAACAGGAGAGGTCTGCCATGTCATGTCGGCTACCTCCCAGTCCGGGATTGAACCGTGCGTGCAGCAGTGGCTGCTGATAGCCAGGCTGAGACCCAACCCTTGTACCATCAGGGAGGTCCCCTAGAATGCTTTCTATGTTGTCTGAAAACCCAACAACTTGAACAGTTGGTCATATATACCTTGAAATCTGTGTTGTTTACGTGTTCAAAGACCAAGGCAGGGGTTCGTGACTAGGGGAAAGAAAAAGAAAACACACATTAGCAACAGCACTGGCAGCTTTAGTGGGCACAATGTTTTCGATGCTACGTGGTGAACTTTGCAGTCCTCGCCTCAGTAGAAGGAAACCCTCTATTGCTAAAAGCCCTCCCCGCTCTGATCATCACCACACTTAGGTCATTTTTGGGATGGATTTCAAACAGAAGACATGGAGCTGAAGTCTCACCAGGCTCTAGGCAGCCCGACAATGCGCCCATCGCCCATCGGCATCGGACCTGAGTTTGCAAAATGGATTAACACATTTCAGTTTCCAGTGCTATCAGTCTCTTAGCCTAGAAGAATAAGAAATAGTCTGTGGGTGGAGGTCTCTTTCAAACAAAGACCCAAGCTAGTTAAATGGTATAACTGATTAAGCACTTTAAAGCAGGACTTAATGGTAGAGGGGGGAACAGAAAGAGGCCAGTTGTTCTCCAAGTCAAAACATCACCTCAGCCCTGGTGGGCCTCGCTAGTAGCTACTGTACTCACCACAGGGTCTTTTACAATGTCTGCCAATGTGATGATGTTGGGACCACCTCGCAAATTCTCCAAAATCTTTATTTCACGCTTGATTTTCTTCTTCTTTACTGGCTGAAAGGGAAAACAAAATACATAAGTGAAGTAAATTATTTCAGAGTATTTTCAACAGGTAATATAGTATGTAAATGGCTTACTTATGAGCTCCTTGAAGGAAGGAAATGTCAGATCTTTCTGAATCCCCTTCTAGCCCTGAGGTAGGCATTCTGCAGGTACTTTGCAAATATTGAAAGAAAAGAAGATTTCCATCCCAAAGACCAGACCACCACAGAATTAGCATTTAATCCCAATGTTCAATCTTAATGTTAACTTATGAAAACCATACAAAACTAGGAATGTAAAATGGTAACTAATAGTAACGTATCTATCTAGTAAAATACTTCTGTCAACTAGGATGAAACACGAGCTCTTTCTGTTCCTTCTTCTAAGTCTACAAACACCCTGTAGAAATGAAGGAAATCAGGATCAATAGTGGGATGGCCAAACCATCTTTGCACATGCAGTATAACCTGTGGGTAAGTGTGGATCTTGGAGTCAGACTGCTGAATGCAAATTCTACCTTCACCACCTGCTGGCTGTGTGCCTATGGGCAAGTTACATAACCTCTCTAAGTCTTTCAACAGGAATATCTATCTCATTCCAAGAATCAAATGTGGTAACTGAAATGATCTCAGAATGTGTCTCAGGCATAATACATACTTGTCTAGCCTTATAACCAGTATTTCTGTAAAAATTAATGTCCTCATTCTAAAAGACTACTCTGCAAAACCCTCTGAATGTGTGTTCAGATTCTTTTGTTCTCACCCATCATTTCCACATCTGTTCTGGTACAGAAATCCTTTTCATTTTTCTGAGGCGAGCTTTGGTTCAACTGTACCTCCTCCAAAAAACTTCCTTCTAAATAGTCTTAAACTGTGCTGGCTCAAAAAAATATAATGTAAGCCACAAGTGTATTTTAAATGTTCTAATACCAATGTTAAAAAAGTAAAAAGATAGTTAAAATTGTAATAATATACTTAACAAGATATATCTAAAACCTCATGCAACCAAATCAATGTATCAAATTAATATAAAATCAAAACACTGTTAATTATTAATGAATAATCTTACACTTTTTTGTACGAAGTCTTTGAAATCTGATGTATTTTATCCATACACATATCTCAGTTTGCACCAGTCATATTTCAAATTCTCAAATAGCCACATGTGGTATATGTCTGCAAGTCTTTCTTAGGGTGTGAAAGACCTCAAGAGTACTAATGCACATCATACAATTCTTAGAAATTGTTTAAAGTATATTTCATCTCTTCATGAATAAGACCAATGACTGCTAAGTTTTCATAATCACCTGGCTTTTTATATTTCAAATAAAATATATCAATTCCCAGGGCCTACCTAGACTTACTGAATCAGAATCTTAGGAATGAAGCCAGAGATTATTTCTAGATGATTCCAAGTTGAAGAGCCAGGTCTCGGAACTAGCAAACTTCACTATTTGAACCTCATCTTAAGTCCTAAGCAAATGGTTCCACACAAAGCAAGTTTTGGTAAGATTGTCCTCTTAACCTGGCTTCATGGCAGTGTAGCTTTGAGAAAAGTACTTAAGTATTTTTCAGCTTTATTTTTATCACTGCTGGGGAGGGACTGTATTTATCTTGGAGAATTGTGATGTACACATTAACAGTTAGAACAGGGCTCACTGTAACGTAGACAATAACGGAAACGCTGTTTGTAGCGACATCCACATAGTCCAAATTTAATTCAATCCAAGGCCTTGAAGTCTTGCTTCTATGAGAACTTAGAACAGAGACCAGGAAACAAGCCGATCAGATGTTTTCTTATTTCAAGTATAAGATCTTTCTGATCTGCTACAGCATATGGGAGATCTATATTCTGTTATGTTTACATTTCTATTTCCCAACTGATGGTCTATGGCAAAAGCTACTGGTTGACAAAAATCTCTATTTTACAGAATCCTTAAAAATCTATAAACTTACAAAGCTGGTTTATGATAGACCAGACAGGTGACTTAAACCCTAATTTAATGGGATCAATACAACTTTTGTCTTCAACAGGGGAGACACTATAGTAAAACATATAGTACAGGTAGGAAAAGACTGAAAGATAATCTTTCTTAACCACCCTTGATGCAAAACCATCACCAGCTCCTAACTAACTACAAGAAAAACAAATTCTAATTGTTAAGACTGGAAGGAGGGCCTCCCCGGTGGTGTAGCGGATTGAGCACAGTGCTGCGAAGCTGTCTGCAGCCTCTGCAGCACTGGTTTGATTCCCAGCTGGCCAGGGAGATTCACATGGCACGGCAGACCTCTCCTGTCTTGCCTGCTGCTCCCCTCAGCAGTGCTTTCGGTCCTTCTGCCTGTTCTGCTTCCTGCTCTGTCTCTGGTGAATTCTCTCACCCTCCTGTGCCTCTGGCCTGTACCCCAGTGCTTGTGTAAATAAATAAATCTTTACATAAATAAATAAATAAATGAAATAGGGTTCTTTGGAGCATTAAAGTTAAAAAAAAAAAAAAGATTGGAAGGAAATGCATGATTATGCTTTCCAAGCCATCATCAATTTATTAATCTCCCTTTCTAAGTTTACCTCCTATGACATCTTCCACAAGAGACATTCTTATTATTCACTTATGTTTTCCTCTTTATCTCGTGCATTCTAGATCATGCTTCCCACTCTAACCTACACCTATCCAAATCCTCCTCCAATTTGGGGCCTGATAATAGCTCCACCACTAACTTCTAAGCTAGAAGACCCTGTGCCTTTCATGTGACTTTAAATATCACCTCATTCTAGGATATACCACATGAATGTCATCCTACTATTATATGAACTGCAGTCTCCCAATTTATTTCTATACGCAAAACTGCATTTGATTCTCATAACTGAGAAAGATAGGTTAAACAAAATTATCTCATTTTTATAGATGAACAAATATATCTTAGGTTAAAGTGACAGAGGGCCTGTGGGATTGCTTTAATTTTTGAGGGAAATACTCATCAATTCTTGGTATCTTCCAGACACTAAATGCACTACCAGCTTGAGGTAGTTCATAATTTCAACATTAGATTGCACTACACTTTTTAATGACATTTTGAGATGCCAGATTTTCAGTAGCTGCTGTGTGTGTGAGTGTAGGGAAGCGAGTATTACACAAAAATCACTGTGGAATAGGCAATGAAGCTACTAATGTCCAAACTGATTCCAACATTTGAGAAACTATGCAGTGATTAACAGGCATATTTATTCCAACAGCAATTAATTATAGTTGTATTAAAATAGTGTTCTTAAAAAAAAAAGATTTCATTTATTTATGCATACAAGAGCTGGGGTGCAGGCCAGAGGTGTGGGGAGGGAGTGACAGGATTCACCAGAGATAGAGTGGGGAGCAGAACAGGCCGATCTACTGAAATACACTGCAGAGGGGAGCAGCAGATGAGACAGGAGAGGTCTGCTTTGCCATGTGGGTTAGCTCCCTGGCCAGTATTGAACTTGTGCTGTAGTTGCTGCGGCTAGCTTCATAGTGCTAAGACTTAACCCCCTGAGCCACCAGGGACGCCCTGTTTTCTTTTTTTTCAATTTGTGTATTTAACTTTTTTCGAATAGGGTACTAAGTTAAAATACACTCTTAATTATTTGGACTTAAGTATTTCATATACAGAAGTGTTAGATATTTCTTTTGGCTCAGGGGTACCGTCAGTAAGCAACTAAGACAATATAAGTGCTATAAATTGAGATAGTGTGAGAACCCCTGTTCCTTAGTGTCAGATATGGAAAAGTTCCTATGGCAAGGCATTATATACTAAGTTCCTGTTAAATGAGTATAAATTACTCAGTATAAATTACAGTTTTAATTACAGTGCAATAAAAATTACAAGTTCCACATTGGTAGCTCATTGGCCAAAGGTGGCCTGTACAGTGTGTTCAAGAACTCCTGAGCCAATATTTAAATACCAGGGGAGTTAAAATACGTAAATGTCCGGTTTCCCTTTGCAAGAGAGCATTAAGTCACACTGGCCTTGCATTACTACAGGACAATGAGCTGGAGTCTGCTGCAGCAGTCATCACTCACATTCTCTTATCATGGGCACTTGCATCAGACTAACTGCACTGATGTGATCTGCTTGCCCTCTATAGGCTTACAAAGTAGAAGTAACAATTTACTGAAAACAGAAGCATGAAATATAACCAAAAATATATGAAGTTGGTATTAAGCAAGACTCAGGAGAGAGGAGACTGAACCTCTCTTCTGCCACAATCTAGCTACATGACTTGAGTCAAATCACTTCTCTTGCTTCAGTTTCCTGATCTGTCAAATGAAGGCAACCTCTTCAACTGACTTCAGAGGATACAACAAAGCACTCCAAAAACCCTTCTAAATAAATTCTACTTAAAAAAAGGAATCACTATTACTTTAAAAAATCTAATTCCAAATACCTCTAAAATTATAATCTCTCTGCATGTACTGACCTTGAGAATTTTAACAACAACTTTTTCATTATTTGTGATGTTGATGGCTTCAAATACTTCACTGTATTTACCCCGGCCTAATTTTCGAACCAACTGGTAGTCATCTTGATTTCTGTGAACAAAGAGTCAAAGACACACAATGATTAAAAGTTCAAATTATCAAGTACCAATTTAATTTATAAAACTATTACCACTAGGAATAAAAGAAATGAGGAATTTCAAATAATTCCCAAGTTGGTGTCACTGTATTTTTAAAATTGGGTTAATAAAAAAATGTGTGTTCCAAATGTTAGGATTAAAAAAATTTAGGCTTTTTAATAATTCTTCAAATCCCAAATTGTTTACACCTCAACTGGCATTCTACACATAGGGTTCGTTATATATGTTTGGCTCCAACAACAAAGAGCTTTCCCTTGGAGGACAGTTTTATATGTTCCTGAACCCTGGTCTTGACTCCATGCTGGTAACCAGCAGAAGGCCATATATAACTTGTAGTAATATTTCAATTCAGCCACAATTTGGGAACAGCTGATTTTTGGTGGGTTCAACACCCGCCCATAAGTGGCTTCAAATATAGGTTTGACCTCCTGCTTGCTCTCTGAGGCAAGTTCTGAGGATAATATTTCACTGGAATTTGCGAACTTCTGTACAGATCACGAAACCACAGGTTGGAGTCTGTTTCTTTCTTTCCATTTACTCATACTCCACAAAAAATAAGCAACAGAAGTATGCCAACATTTTCTCCCTGCCCCTGCTTACAACACAGAGAACTTTGCTCCAACGAATGACAATTGGGGTACTTTTAATAAGGCCTAAATTCCTATACTCCCACTAGAGACACTAAGACTCATCAGCCTTTCATTTTCCTTAAGCAACTAAAAACAGAGTGAATGAACAGAGAAGACAATGCACAATACAGTGATAATGACAGATCTAGGGGAAGGAAGCTATTCTGTTTGAGCTGTCCTCCTGTGAGAGAATAACCAACAAATGCAAGCAAGCAAATGGCACCATGCCAAAACTCAACAGGGCTATTAAGTGCTATTTAGGCACAACTAAGTGCAAAACACTCAAATTGAAGAGGGTGCTTGAAATTTCTGCAGTAAAACACAGGTATTCCTAGAGTCCAAAGCCTCCAATATAAGAGGGGAATTGTTAGGTTATCAGTAATGACACCATCACTTATTGGAATTGTACTATTGGTTCTTTTTTTTTTTTCTGGAATTGTACTATTGGTTCTTGATTGTATCTCTGAAGCACAACTATGACTTCTTGTGCAGTGAAAATATATTTATTGTTAAAAATCAAGGCCCAATCAGGATTAAAATATACACTATGGCAATTTTTGAGAAACTGTCTTTAGCTACTTGCAGGAAATGGACATCTTATGTGACAGGCATAAAATGTAGTATATGGGAGCTGGGTTTTTTTATGGTTTTTAAAAATATTTAAATGTCAAGATGCTTTCATCATAAAAAAGTATAACCCTATCAACTAAATACATACCACGTTGGCACAAGAAATACAAATGTCCAAATGAGACTGCACAGAGAATTAGGAGGGCAAACACAGCTGTCAAAGCACACTGCAACTGTCCAAGATGGAATCTGGACTGAATGCCATGTTCTACATAGCTAGTCTCCTGATAAAGGCAAATGTTTAAGGGTTTAATTTTGCTTCTCATTAGAAAGAGGACACCTTCATGGAGAACTGTTTCATCCTTTAGTATCATCATGGGACAATATTCTCTGACCTCAAAAATACTTTATATAAGAGTGTGGTGTTTTCAAAGTCTGTCAAGTATCCAGTCTCACCTTACTGTAAAGCCTTTAGCAAGCTGATAGGCAACTTGTTACCAGTTTTGTAGAGTACATAAATCAGAGAAAAGATTAAGAGACTGAAATGATATTTAAATGGTAAGCCTGTTGAGAGTTAACATGCCAAAGCTTATGTTCTTGCTTCTTTGTTGCACAAGAAAACACAAATTGGGGTTCAAGCTGGAGGTTTTAAAAAAACGCAGCCAAGGAAGTTTTCTAAGATTTTTCAACAGATCCAGGAGAGTCAACCCTTTGGGAGAGTATACAGAAGTAAAAGGAAATAATTACCCCCATTCCACCACATGTGACTCGTAATCCCAGTACTCTCGGGGTCTGTGTGTATTAACATCTGTGTAAACTCTGGCCCTGCTTGGCACGGGTCCCGACATGTCAGACAGGTTGGCAGACAAAGCTGGACTTGATGTTTGGAGATCTGGCAATCACTTTGTAAAGAGGCGGGGGGAGGAGGGTAAGACCTCCTTTCAGACCTGTTTTCTTCAAACTGCAGAAACAAAATGCACAAAGGCCAAGAAATTATAAGTATGTGGGGAAAAAACAAACAAAAAATAACCATCTTACTAATAAAGCCCTCAAATATACCTCTAGCTCTCCTAGCAATTAGCCAATAAATATATCTCAATCTGTAATATGAATAAAATAAATCAAAAAACATGCTGAAACTGGTAATGACCCTAATCCTATTCTGCAAAGTAGTTTGTTACTTTCTCATGGAAAGTTTCGCTGCTTTTAAAATAGCCTGGAAGGGAAAAAGGGCATTAAGGATAGACCCTCAGCATAACTATTATCTATACATTCTTCAAAAGGTATTGACAACAGTGCTTTCCTTTCAGCAGCTTTCTACAGCTCAAGCACAGTGCTAAAAGGTTCTAGAATGGTAGAAAAGCTGAGTATAAATTGTTAGTCTCTAATATTTGATGAAACCAGCAAGGGAAGAGAATTGTTCTCATACATCAAAGTCCAATGTAATTTTATATAAACTCAAGTCATTTGGGGGGGGCGCTTTATAATCAACAGATTCCTTAACACCATTTGAAAGGCATACCTGATTTTATTAAATTTAAAAAAAAGAATCAGTAATGTTCTTGATTTATTCAATACTGGAGCCAGCTTAATAAAAACAGGTAAGAGATAGTAATATACAAACAACTAATGCAAAAAAGAAATTGTAAAATTTTAGAAATGCAATTTCTAAAAAAATCAGTAAGTAATGTCTCCTTTATGATTCTTTCCTGACCATTCAAATGTAATTCTCAGTTCTGTGAAATTCCTACAGCATCCCCCCACATCCCCAACTTCTCCTATAGCATTTAACTGAAAATGTATTCAGTCTCCAGATCTCATAAGCTGAGATGAACACATCACCTGTGCATTTTTCTATCCAAGATTATTTAACCTTACTCTAATTACAAAATCAGAAAATGAGAAAATTTCTGTTAAAAAACAATACTGGGGCCTCCCCAGTGATGCAGCGGTTGAGCGCTGGGTTGCGAAGATGCCCGCAGCCTCTGCAGTGCCAGTTCAATCCCTGGCTGCTCCCTGGCCACCGGAGGCGGGTCCCACATGGCACGCAGACCTCTCCTGCCACCAGCTGCTCCCCTCAGCAGTGTACTTCGGTCCTTCTGCTCCCCGCTCTGGCTCCGTGAATTCTCTCACCCTCCCACGCTTCTGACTGTACCCAGTGCTTGTATAAATAAATAAATCTTTAAAAAAAATAAATAAAAAACAATACTATTATATCAACTAAGAATACTGGAATTTAGATGGTAGGTTAGGTGTATGCATGAGTATATGTGCACATGACAGTGCAAATGGGAGTAAAACATTACAAATAGGCAAATCTAGGTGAAGGGAATACAGATGTTCTTTTATAATTTTTTTGTTGAAACATCTATTTTTGAAAACTGTGGTAAAATAGCCACAAAATTTACCAATTTAACCATATGGCATTCAATACATAAACACTCTTGTGCAACCATCCCCACACCATCTATCTCTAGAAATTTTCCACCATCCCAAATCAAAACTTCGTATGCATTAAATACTCCCTTCCCCCTTCCAGCTCTCTCCTCCCTATTCTATTTTTTTGGTCCTTGTGAGTTTGAATTTTCTGGATACCTCATATAAGCTGCATCATATTATATCTGTCCTTTAATGCTTTGCCAGTTTCCCATGTGTTCAAAGTTCATCCATGTTGTGCTTTGTGCTTTTGCAGAACTTGCTTCCGTTTTAAGGCTAATATTCCATGTATGCAAAGTTATGCATCACTTAACATTTCAATCAACCACAGACCACATATATGACAGTGGTCCCAACAGGATATTCCATAGGTTTGTAAGTCACACTAGCTCAGTTTGTGTGATTACCCTAAGATATTCAAATAATAAAGAAACTGCCTAACAAGGCATTTCTCAGAGTGTACCTGGTTGTTCAGATACACTTGTTAGGCGGAATATTCCACATTTTATCCAGTGCTTCAGGGATGGGCATTTGAGTTGCTTCCACCATTAACACTACTGTGAATGATACCATGACCACTGTACAATTATTGTTTAGAATTCCTGCTTTCAATTCTTCTGTATATATACCCAGAAATGGAATTGTTGGTCCATATGGTTAATTTCTTGGGAAAGATTTATTTATGTATGCATACAAGAACTGGGTTACAAGCCAGAGGTGTGTGTTGGGGGTGAGAGGATTCACCAGAGACAGAGTGGGGAACAGAACAGGCAGACTGACTGAAATACATTGCTGAGGGGAACAGCGGGCAAGGCAGGAGAGGTCTGTTGCACCATGTGGGTAGCTCCCTGGCTGGGAATTGAACTCATGCTGCAGTGGCTGGGGATAGCTTCATAGGTTGTGTCTTAACCCCTTGCGCCACCAGGGAGGCCTGTTTAATTTTTTGAAGCACCACCATACTATTCCACAGTGCCTAGGTTATTTTATATTCCCATCAGCAATGCATGAACGTTCTAATTTTTTGTCAGCATTTATTTTCTTTCTATGTGTATTTTTAATAGTCTAGTCCTAATATGTAAAGAGATACATCTCATTGTGTTTTTGATTTGCATTTCCCTAATGATTAATAATACTGAGCTTTCATCATTTTTGCCTTTTTTTTTTAATAGGTTTTTTGATTTTGGGGAGTTTCTACATAATCTAGATTTAATCCCTTATCAGATACACATGATTTGCAAATATTTTTTCCTGCTCTGTAGGTTGGCTTTTCATTCTTTTGATAGTATCCTCTGATGTATGAAACTTTTAGTTTTGATGAAGTCCAATTTATCTATTTTGTCGTTTGTTGACCAGGCTCTTGGTGCCACAACTATGTTTGTTTTTTGGCCTCATATGTAAATTTGAAGTTACTTCTAAATATAAAAACTGTAAAGCAACCGGTATAAGAAAACTGAGGCCCAGAAAGAGGAAAATGTACCCACATCATATGTTTCTGCAGAGTAGAACCAGAAAACAAACCTCTAATTATTGTGATACAGATCTTTTTAGCCATGTAATCATAAACTAATTAACAACATCTAGAAGTATTCATGTGCCAGGCATGTACATTTACTATGTATTTTAGGTGGGCTACTTCTTTTAATTCTCACCACACAAGGATATGTGTGGGATTACTCTCTATGAAGAAACTGAAGGGTTAACTAACTTACCAAAGAACTTAACAGCTAGAAGGAGTCAACATTCAACCAAACTATAAAATAGGGATAATTCTATTTATTTCATGTTTGTGATAAAGATTCAATGTAAAAACTATAGTGTTTAGAACTCTGCCTATTTGAGAGCTCTAAGAGATTTATTACAAGTTGTACATTTTCCCAGTACCATAGTTAAACTGGAGCTTATTTACCATAACCAAAGAAGGTTTAAGTCAGAATAGCATCTCTTTATACTCATGGTTTCAGGAGTTGAAGGCTTTCAGAGAAAAGCAAGAGACTAAGATGGATGTTGATGCTGTACTCCTTAAGTATGACAAGCACAACCAGTGATTCTCCCTAACCCTAAACATGAGATCACAAGATCCATAGGTCTACTTATGAATTCTCCCAGCCACAAAGTCCTTAAAACTTGTCCCTATTCCAATCAAAATTTTATGGTGTCCCATGAATATAAAATTTAAATGACCAGAAAAATAAAATTATTCAAACACTTATGAAATAATGAAACAAAACTGTCACTAAAATTATTTTCAAATATTTATTTGCTTTTATAAAATAATCTGGGCAGTACTAATGTAACTTATCTTTACCTAATATTAAGTAAAGTCAGAAACCAGAAAGCTGCCATCGTTATCGTGACTTCTCTATTTTCAAAGAAACAAGGACACTTATTATTGCAGAATTGCTGACTTTTTGTGACTCCTATGTCTGTACTAACAGCAAAAGATGCTAGGAAGATGGACAAATGTGTGTATGTGCACAACTGTAACAGTAAAGATAATGGCAGGAAACCAGGAGAAACATTGTCCCTAAAAATCTGTAACTTTAAGACACTGAACTTTAAAATTTTTAGTTTCTTCTCTGAGAAAAGTATTTTTTCCCTTTAGTTTCTGTATTCTTTTATAGGCATCGTATTATTTTGGTTGATAATTTATAGCTATAAAATAACTTTTTATCTGTAGATTTCAAAGTCCTCTCCCTATCAGTACAACCAACACAAATTCAGTAATGCAGACTAAATACAACAGGGTGATGAAATAGCGGTGGAGTTCTGGATTCAAATCCCTCATTAACTACAGGTCCTTTATTGGATTTTATCCAGCTTTGGTTTGTCACTTATAAAACCTGCCTAACAGCACCTGCAGACTGAAGGGAAGATCAAATGAGATGATCTTAAAGAAAGGGCTCAGAAACACCAAACCTAAGTAAATTATTAAATGATGACTATGCCACAGCTCTTAATGGAAATGACCAGAAATCTATTTTAAAAGGTTGTGGTTTTCATAGTTTTCCTTAAAAAACAAAAACAAAAAACAAAAAATGGAATGGGGACTCCCTGGTGGCACAAGGGGTTAAGTCTTAACACTATGAAGCTATCGAGAGCCTCCACACCACCGAGTTCGATCCTCGGCCAGGGAGTTGACCCACAGGGCATAGTAGACCTCTCCTGTGTCGCCCACTGTTCCCCTCAGCAGTGTATTTCAGTAGATCTACCTGTTCTGCTCCCCACTCTGTGTCTGGTGAATCCTCTCACCTCTCCCACCTCTGGTTTACACCCTAGCTCTTGTATGCATAAACAAATAAAGCTTTAAAAAAAAAAAAAAAAAAAGAGGGGCCTCCCTGATGGTGCAAGGGGTTAAGCACAGCACTGTGAAGCAATCTGCAGCCACTACAGCCTGAGTTTGATCCCTGGCCAGGGAGGTGACCCTCATGGGTGCAGCAGACCTCTCTTGGTTGGCCCGCAGGTCCCCTCAGCAGTGTGTTTTGGCCAATCCGCTTGTTCTGTTCCCCACCGTCTTTGTTGAGTCCTCTCACACCCCCTACACCTCAGTTCTTGTATGCATAAATAAATAAATCTTAAAAACAAAAGAATAAAAAAGGAATGATATTACAAGATGTGAAAGGGGATTTCTCTAAGAAATCCTTTCACATGGAAAATATTTCCCAACTCTCATTTACTAGCCCATGTGTCTATCATCCTTATCACTGACTCTTCCTCTGCACTCTAAGGTCTTAGTATTCTCTGTGAAGAGCAGAACAAAACTAATCACTAATGAAACTCCTGAGATTCCCAAGTAGTTGTCTGACTGACCCCTGCAGCTTTCTGCCTCACCAGCTGGGACCTAATTTATGAACTGGTGGAGTTGCTTCTCCACTGGGAGGACAACTAGCTGTTTTGCAGTAGCCCAAAAAGATGCCTTACTTTACTGTCATGCATACAAAATCTGCTTATACTAAGAGTCATCCGCACAGATTTTAAATGGCACAGATTTTAAATGGTTGGCCTTCATTAATTATAAGGGAGTGTAAAGTAGGGGGTTCTTCAACTGTGGCTGGGAAACTTTAGATAAAATGATGCAAAGAGAAGTGGGGGAAGGAAATAGTTTGGGGATTCGGGGGGGGGGTGTAAGAAGACTGGAAGGAAAGTAAAAAAAAGATAAACATTTTATTCAGAACTAATATTTCATCACACTTTTATAAATGTATGTATAGTCACATGTACTCTAACAGGAATGAAGAGCAAGAACAGCCTACATTTCTTAATTATTGGTTTGGTCTTTTATATGTTCTGTCCTTGTTTCATCCCTTAAAAATATGAGCATCTACTTACTGTAAAAAATTACTGTGTTAATAAGGCTTGGGAATATAATAATGAAAAAGGGAGAAAGCAGGTAAGACAAATATACCATTAAAACTTTTTTTTAATAAACGATTTATTTATTTATGCATACAAGAACTGGGGTGCAGAAAAGAGGTGCGAAGGTGAGAGGAAACACCAAAGACAGAGTGGGGAGCAGAACAGGCAGATCTATTGAAATACACTGTTGAGGGGAGCAGTGGGCGAGACAGGAGAGGTCTGCTGTGCCATGTGATTCAGCATTCTGGCTGGGGATCAAACTCACGCTGTTGTGGCTGGAGATAGCTTGATAGCACTGACTTTAATTCCTGAGCCACCAGGGAGGCCCTACACCATTAAAGTTTTAATCTGTTAAGAATAATGGAAATTCATTGAAGAGTTTTAAACAGAAAAATGGCTCATGGGCAGTTTTAAAAAGCTTATTAAAACTGAATGTGGGATAAGCAGAGAGTAGATTTAGGGAGACAAAAGGCTGTTTTAACAGTAACCGATCCTGAGAGTAGTGATGAGATGAGAGAATGAAACCTGAGAGATGATGAAACCCTGACATATGGTAGCAACAATGGAGATAAGTGGACTAATGTGAGGAACAAAATTTATGGTGCAGAATCAGTAACTCTGGAAAATGGGTTAAGCAATAGGAGGTGACTTTGAAGATTTCTGGCTAGATTGTTGATGCCACTCATGAAGATAGAAAACATTCTTCAAGAGAGTACACAGGAATTACACTAAAATAGCTTTGCAACATTTAAAAGATAAGCGAATAAGCGATGAGATAGTACAGGTCTGCAGTTAACAAAGCCCCTAAGTTTTAAACCTCTAATCCTTTAGCAATTCTATGAGGTAGATGTTTCTTTCTAAAATATCCAACAGAGATGGAGTTGAGATTCAAAGTCAAGTCACTAGTCTTCCAAGATTCAACTCTACTTATTGCTACAGAACTCGTCACTTTGTACCCTCATATATAGTGGTCTTCAAACTTTAAGTTCCTTATCAATAGACCCTCAGTTCCCCAAAGTCAAAATCTGTCTGATTTATTTTACTTTCAGTATCCAGCTCAAGGTTTTGCGTTCTGTAGGATGCTCAGCAAATATTATTTAATCAGGGTCTCCATTTTCAGACAAACCAACCCAAAAAACAACAACCCCCCCACCCCGGATTAACCATAGTAAGTGGACAAGATTTCAGTACTCCAAAATGAACAAAGATTTCTAGAGTAAAGAATGTGTAACGTGTTCATATTGCACTGACTGCATGATTTAGGACTATTTGTTTAGAGGAAAAGCAGCTGTGTGAAGAAAACACCTCTTAATCACTGCTTCAGAGAATAAACTTTTTCTTAGCAAGCAGGCAGCATACATTGGTAAGAAATATACAGAATTTGTGGAACTTACGAGCGCGCCTAACTATGTATATGTCCATGACTTGTAGAAACAAGATAAAATTTAATCATACAAACTTGCCTTTTCCATTTACAAAAGTGGCACTACTTAGGCATATGTACACAAAAGGCATTAATACTATTTTAATTTCTTATTTCAAATGTCCACAGATACCCTTAGTTTCCAATTTTCCCTTCCTTTCAAATCAAGAATGGACTGTTCATTCAGTAAGCATTTTATTGAACATTTATCTATGTACCAGGAAATACGTGCCTGACTGCCAAGAAGGGCTTCTTTCTTTAGACCTGGAGAATAAAGTGAAAGTATCTCTGCCCTCTGACAAACAGGCAATTACAAAATCTCAAATGATCAGTGCCTGAAAGAACTAATCATGATGCTCTGCAGTCACTGAAGGGAACTTAAGTCACCCACTAACCCATTATCATTCACTCAACAAATTCTTACGGAATACCTCAAGGTTTGGGGAAAACCTGTCAGGAGAAAAAAATAACATGTAAGCTTAGTTTTGGAGGATGCACAGGACATACAGGTGAAAAACATTGAAATAAGAAATTGTAAAATAATATTTTAAAGAGTGTTGAAGCCTATAATTTTGTACCTTAAAATAACCAAAGTAGGCATACCTTGTTATTCGCTAAGTATCAGCAACTCTTTTATATTATGATTGAGAGAATCACTAGTCTATTCTACTTATACATTATTGTGTGTACCTTTAAAACATGAATTATGAATTCACATAACCATTGCAATCCAGATCTCACTCTTTTCCTTTCTCTTCTCCACATACAAATCAGCTCTAATGCAGAAGTTATAAGGCAAAATGCCAAGAGAACAACCAAGCTAGTGGGTGTAGATGAGCACTGACTATGTGATTAGAGCTTGTCAATTTTCAAAGTAAAGAAATCATTTTTGCAGGTAATATTCCTTTTTTCAATAAAGGTGGTTATTTGGGTCAACTCTCCCACTGAGACAACTAAGGAGTATGAATTAAATTCTCTCATTCTTAAACAAGACAGATTAGCAATTATAGCCAAAAGTGAAGAGAAAATGAGAACCCAGAGAGAAAAGCAAGCAAGTTCAAAGGCTCTTTGATGATCCCTTAAAATTAGAATTTTGTCATGACAGACACCAAACCCCACGACCCTTACAAGGTGAGGAGTCTAGTAGAAGACACTCTATTAGAGGGTGAGATTTCAGAAGGTTGCAATTTTAGAGCAAGTAAATGGGGGTGGTGGGGTGGTGGAGAGAATTACGGCCCTATGTAGGAAATATCAGCTCTCAAGCTTGTTTTAAGCAATGTCCACAAATAATTGAAATTAGCAAACTCTCTGTAGAATAAAGTATCTTGCTATTGACTTTCAACTACTCCTACAAATATTTTTTTTCAAATACACCCAACTTGTAATCAAAGATAATAAGGTGATGAAGGAAGACACCAAGAATAAGAACTGGCAGGAAAAGAATACTAATGATCCACAGACTCCTGATCTATCAGACTCAAACTTGAAAAACAAACAACAACAAAAAAACTACGAGAACCATGCTTATCAAAATGAGGTAAGTTTCAGAATATCTGCAGGAACAAGACACTTTATAAAAATAACAGCAGATTCCAAAAAGTGAAAGAACAAAATAGAACTTTTAGAAATAAAAATTAACTGTAGCTAAAGAGAAAACTAAGGAACTGGAAGATAAGCATGACATGAATGACAATGTAGCAGTAAAGTTAAAACTATGGAAAAATAAGAGGAATAATACTGTGAAATGATTTGAATAGTTTAATCAGAATAGAAGAAAAGGAGAAAACGGGAAAGGGCAAAGGCAATACTTGAGGAGGTAACAGTTGAAAATTTCCCAAAAGCAATCAGACACAATCACATTCCAGAAGGCTTCAAGTTCCAAACAAAATCAATAAGAAGAAATTCACAACCAACCAAACAAAATAAAGTAGCAGAACTACAAAGGGAAATCAGAAAAACAAGGAAAGAAGATGGATTACATTCAAAAGGAGCAACATTAGAACAGCTGATTTTCCAAGAGCAACAAGGAAACAAAGAGTTTAATTAATGCCTACAGTGTGCTAAAAGGAAAAAAACCTTGCCAAATTAAAATTCTATATTCTGTAAGTATCTCTAAAGAAAGATGATAAAAGAACAATCAACTTATTTGGATGATTTGAGCTGAAAGTAAAGTGTAAAAAAGGAGAATATTCATGGAAAAATTCACAAACTGACTAGTGATTAATATTATTCTGATTAAGTTATGGTTCCAAATTAAAATACCTATTTATAGAACAAAAAATATCATGTATTCCAATTTTAGAAAAGGTAGGGTAATAGAATGATAAAAATTCATAAGAAGGGCCTCCCCGATGGCACAGCGGTTGAGGGCTGGGTTGCGAAGCTGTCCGCAGCCTCTGTGGCACCAGTTCGATCCCCGGCTGCCCCCCTGGCACCAGAGGAGGGTCCCACATGGCGCGCAGACCTCTCCTGCCGCCCGCTGCTCCCCTCAGCAGTGTACTTCGGTTCCTTCTGCCTGCTCTGCTCCCGGCTCTGGCTCTGGTGAATTCTCTCACCCTCCTGCACTTCTGACTGTACCCAGTGCTTGTATAAATAAATAAATAAATAAACAAACAAATAAATCTTTAAAAAAATGTTTAAAAAAAAAAATTCATAAGAATGCTAAGAGAAGAAATAAATCCAGAACCTAAGAAACAGAAAAGTTACATTTACACAACTAATTATATTAAACATAAATAAACAAATTTTCCAGGTAAACGACAAAGACCAGTGCAAAGGCTTAAAAAATAAATTCTAATGAACTATAATAACCAAAACAATTTTGCAAATGAAAAATAAGACTGGCAAAATCACACTAATTTTAAGACAAAGCTACAGTTATCAAAATGTTGGTATTGGCAAAGAGATAAAACAGATCAAAAGAACAGAATGCAGGTATATAGACCCAAATGAGTATGATCAAATGAATTTTGACAAAAACACAGACAGTTCAATGGAGAAAAGCGCTCTTTTCTCGAAGTGGTTTTGGAACACTTGGACACCCACATGCAAAACCATGAACTTTAACCCAAACCTCACCTTACGTAAAAATAACAAGACAGATTATGCATTTAAATGTAAAGTCATCAAACCTTTAGAATATTGTGACCTGAAGTTAGGCAAAGACACCAAAAGCAAAATCCATGAAAGTAAAAACTGAATAACTGGACATCACCAATATTAAACCATTTGTGTTCTGTGAGACTGTTAAAGAGGATGAAAAATGAAAAAGTATCTTAGGTAGGGGATTGTGTCAGCAAATAACATATCTAATAGAAGACTCATATTAAAAAACTCAATAATAAGGGGCCTCCCCGGTGGCGCAGCGATTGAGCACAGGGTTGTGAGGCTGCCCGCAGCCTCTGGAGTGCCAGTTCCATCCCCGGCTGCTCCCCGGTCACCAGAGGAGGGTCCCACGCAGCGCGCAGACCTCTCCTGCCGCCCGCTGCTCCCCTCAGCAGTGTACTTTGGTCCTTATGCCTGCTCTACTCCTCGCCCTGGCTCTGGTGAGTTCTCGCACCCTCCCGCGCTTCTGACTGTACCCAGTGCATGTATAAACAAAGCAAACAAATATAATAAATAAATAAATAAAAACATGCCTCTATAAAAAAAAAAAAACAATCTATTCCTAGTAGGAATGGAATATGGTATACCTATCTTAGAAAACTATTTGGCAATTTCTTATAAAGTTAAATATACACTTACCATACAACCCAGAATTCCATCTCCGAGGTATGTATTTATTACTCAAGTAAGCGGAAAACCTATGTTCATACCAAAATCTATATGCAAACAAGATGTACAAGAGGTGAATGGATAAACAAACGGTGCTACAATCACACAAATCATGTGTTAATGTGTGCACAACATGGATGAATCTTAAAATATATATATATATATATATTTAAGAGAAGAAGCCATACTGTTAAAGCTATGTATTGCATGATTCCATTTATATGAAATTTTGGAAAAGACAAAAGTATCAAGACAGTGAACAGATGAGTGACTGCCCTAAGGCTATGGAACAGTTCAGTATACTACTTCAGAGATGGATTTATTACTCTAAACATTATCAAACCCCCCAGAACTGCCCACAAAAAAGACATTACTGAACATAATTAACTCTATCCACTAAAAAGCAATGAAAATAGCTAGTGCCCAACTCTGGTTTCTTTTCCTTTTTTACTTAAGAAAAAAAAATGAATAGTAGTGATTTTTTTAAAAATATTTATTTATTTATTTATACAAGCACTGGGTACAGTCAGAAGTACGGGAGGGTGAGAGAATTCACCAGAGCCAGAGCAGGCAGAAGGACCCAAGTGCACTGCTGAGGGGAGCAGCAGGCGGCAGGAGAGGTCTGTGCGCCATGTGGGATCCTCCTCTGGTGGCCGGGGAGCAGCCGGGGAATCGAAACGGCGCTGCAGAGGCTGAAGGCAGCTTCGCAACCCAGCGCTCAACCACTGCACCACCGGGGAGGCCCCCCCAACTCTGGTTTCTTAATAACCTTCTCCAATAAAAAGAACAAGGGCTCTTTGGAGAAATGGCTGATTCTAGTATCTGGGCAGGAAAAACACAAGATAGTCCAGTGAATCTTACAGTCTGAGGTACATGAGAAGAACCTGAAAGAGTGTGAACTGCCAACGCTTGAATAATTTGAACAATAAAATGATATTAGATATAATTCCAAAGAACAAAATATCCACGAGTCCACAGTACATAAGTGAATGATTACAGTTTAAAGTCACTCTTACATAAGAATTCCAACTTATAACATGTATTTAAAAAAGTGAAAACTAATATTAGATCAACATGGTAAGTTGCTGCAAGCAAGAATCACCAACAAGCATTAAAACTAGAATTTTAAAAAGAAAACAGTGTGTAGCTTTTAGGCATCTCCTCCAGGATACTCATTAATTACTATGGGCATTTTAACATACACCCACAAATTACTTGACATGCTTCTCTCAAAAAGGAGCATCAGACATAGGAATGCCCTACTAATCCGAGTATGGGAAGGGAGGTAAAGAAATAACTCTACAATGGAGAAACCTGGCAGGACTACTATACCCTTGATTAGTGATGAGGGCATCTTAGCTCTGTGATATCGTCTCAAGAATACATAAGCACAATTTACTCATGAGAAAACATCAAATCGAAGTTGAAGGACATTCTACAAATCTCACCAGTCTTCTCCAAATGTGTCAATCTTAAAAATGAAGAAAAAAACTGAGAAACTGTCAGACTGGAGGAAACTATAAGGAGACATGATGAGTACTATGCAATGTGGTATTCTGGATTGGATTTTGGAACAGAAAAAGGACACAATCTGTAAAGCTGAAATAATGTACACAGTCTAGTTAACAGTATTGTATCAATGTTAATTTCTCAGTTTTGATAAAGCGTCACATGTGAAATGGGAGTATTTAGATTCTACCTTTGCAACTCTTCTGTAAATCTAGAATTATTTCAAAATTAAAATACTGGTAATCCTAGGTTCTACAGATATGGGACAACTAAAATTCTTATACATTGCTGGTAGAAATGCAAAATGGTAATAGCTATTTTGCAAACCAGACTGACAGTTTCTCATAAAGTTAAAAACCTCTTTTCACATTATCCAAAAGACCAGCAACAGAGTGGGTAGCAGAACAAGCAGATCTACTGAAATATACTGTTAAGGGGAGCAGTGGGTAACACAGGAGAGGTCTGCTGTGCCATCTGGGTTAGCTTTTTGGCCGGGGATTGAACTCACACCATGGTGGCTAGTGATAGTTTGATAGTGCTGAGGCCTTAACCCCTGGGAGGGGTTACCACCAGGGAGGCCACCAGGAAGGCCTGCAGCTCTATTTATAGGTACCACGAATGAAAACTAAATGGATAAACAAACTGTGGCCCATTCATACAATGATATACTACTCAGCAATAAAAAGGAATAACTGATTCTTGAAAAGATAAAAACTGCAGTAACTGAGAAGAGAGTGATGGCCAGAAAATGAGTGGGAGGTTAGGTGTTGACTACAAAGGTAATGAGGGATACAACTGTTGCATGTCCCGCTTGTGATGGTGGTAACTTATGTATATGTTGAAATTCATATTTAACTGTATATACAAAAAAGAATCAGTTTTATTGTATATTAATTTAAAAAAATTTAAAAGAGGGAGGATTCTATCACTTTCTGTATCCTAAAGACAAAGGATATTTACTAGACATAGGATAACACAAACAATTCTATGTCAGCAAATTTGGAATTCCTAAAGGAAAAAAAAAACTTACCAAAACGGACACAAGAAATGAAAAACCTGACTAGTCCCATAACCAGTTCTATCACCAGTTTATAACTTCTGTTCTATCTTAATATCTTACTATTGCACAGCTTAAAATATCTAGGTTACTTCACAAAAGTCAAAAACTTTCCCCACACCCCTCCAAAATGAGTACTTCTTCTATGAGGCCAAATCATTCCCATATACTCATTACACTATCACAATGAATGTGTTTTGTTTACATATTTCACTCTTCTCATTAGATTATAAATTCAAGGACTTGGATTACATGTATTTCTCTTGGTACATACTCTGTATTATCACAGTGCCTAGCATGGTGAAGTACTCCAGAAATGTCTGATGAACCAAATACGAACCAAACACCAAATAAATAACATTTTAGCAAAAATCAACCTTGCCTGTATACAGACTCACTCCTGTTCTAAAATGAAGAAAAGCAGTCTGGCTGTATGATGGATATTTGATAAACAGCTGATTTAAAATAGGTTCTTCAATCTTTCATGTAAATGTTATCACATTCATCAATAGCACTAGAGGTAAAACGGTCATACTGTCATTTCCAAATGATATAAAACTAAACAATATATGTGAGCTGTTTAGAGCCATAAACTTTTATGAAGCTGTGATTAACCCACATGATGAGCAGAGTGCCCAACAATCCTTGACAGAGCTACAGAGAGTCCAGTACTCTATTTCTGAGACATGAAACTTGGATTTATAAGCATCATGAGATAACAGAAAAAACAAGAACACTGGGACTACTAAGACCAAATATGACCTTGAATATGGCATTTAACCTATCTGATCACAGCGAGGAAACCACAGAATATAAGATTAATACTCTTCCACTCCCTCCTTATCATGGAGTTACACAGGAGACAACCAATACTCCCTGCAGGTAGGTATCAATAGATGAGTTGCCCTAGACTTGCTGACAATGAAAAATAGGTTGGAACCAAGGGCAGCAAATACTGGCTGGCTTTCAATTCTAAAGTTAAATAAATACCTAGGAAGGGCCAGTCACTGATTTATACTTAAATCATTTTTAAACTAAACAAATCTAAGACCAATAATATCTTTCCTACTTTATTTTAAAGATTTATTTTATTTACTTATAAATACAAGAACTGGGATACAGGCCAGAAGTGGGGGGTGGGGTGGGTGAGAGGATTTACCAGACACAGTGTGGGGAGCAGAACAGGCAGACTGACTGAAATACACTGCTGAGGGGAGCAGCAGGTGAGACAGGAGAGGTCTGCTGCACCATGTGGGTCAGCTCCCTGGCCTGGGATCGAACTTGTGCCACAGTGGTTGCCGATAGCTTCATGCTGCTGACACTTAACCTCTTGTGCCACCAGGGAGGCCCCTCTTTCCCATTTTATAGAAGGCACATACGTTACAGAAAGGTGGTGATTTAAAAATAGTCTGTCCAGATTCACATTCTATTCATTCTACTCTGTAGCAAACACATATGCCTTATTTCATTCAGTTTTTCTTCCAATTTTAAAAATTAACATAAAACCCACCATTAAAAATTCAGTGGCTTTTAACATAGTCATAACGTTAATGTGATATCATCACTCATTCCAGAACATTTTCATTACTCCAAAAGGAAGAAATCCAGAACCCCCATATAAGACATTCCTAGTTTCCAAACTTCCAAACCCTTAGCAACCATTAATAAGCTTTTAGTTTCTATGGATTTGCCTAGCCTGGATATTTTCATATAAATGGGATCATGTAATTTGTAATCTTCTGTGCCCAGCTCTTTACACTCAGCATATTTTCAAAGTTTATCTATCCTGCAGTTTGTATCACAGTAGTTCAATTCCTTTTTATCACTGAATCCACTGTTTGGACATTGGGCTGTTTCTACTTTCTGGGCATCATAAATGATTCTATGAACCTTCTTGTACTAGGTTTTCTTTGTTTTAAAGTAAATCAGCTATTAAATTGAATTATGTGCTAATTATTTCATAATCTGTATTTTTTTTTAAATAGAGGCATGTTTTATTTATTTATTTGTTTGTTTGTTTGTTTGTTTGTTTGTTTATACATGCACTGGGTACAGTCAGAAGCGCGGGAGGGTGAGAGAATTCACCAGAGGCAGAGCGGGGAGCAGAGCAGGCAGAAGGACCGAAGTACACTGCTGAGGGGAGCAGCGGGCGGCAGGAGAGGTCTGCGCGCCATGTGGGACCCTCCTCTGGTGGCCGGGGAGCAGCTGGGGATCGAACCTGCGTCGCAGAGGCTGCGGGCAGCTTCGCAACCCAGCGCTCAACCGCTGCGCCACCGGGGAGGCCCCATAATCTGTATTTTTAAGTATACTTCATTGCCAACACTAAAAAAAAGAAAATTACCATCAGTTTCTCAAAAGATAGGTCTGTCTGTCTGGTCACAACAATTCTGCATTCTTGCATTAACATCACAAGGATGTGCTAAGGTATGGTCATCCAACAATGGGTTCTAAGACTCAGCCACTAGAGATGTCACTGAATTGCCCGGATAACTTTTTCTTACTGGTCTGTCTCAAGCAGGCATTTGACTTAGCAATCCCCCTTCTATATTAAAAATATAAACGAATGAAAAATTCATGTTAAGCATTATATGCAATGCAAGCATATTTGTTTTCAATTTAAGACCATTTGCTCCTTACTTTCCATTACTAGTCCAATTACAGCTTTTAAGAAACACCCTGGAGTAGTTCACAATCTGCCCTTTGCCAAATACAAAACTGACCACAGATTTACAGAAAAATTCTAATGGTTAAGATCCCTCCCCTCTATTCTCCAACAAGCATTCTTTGCTTACCTCATCATTTAGCACTGACACTTTTATTATTGAAGTATACAGACATACACCAATGTCTATACACACTGTATTAGGCTCTTCCAACAGAAGCCTAGTTTCAGTGATCACTACTAATGTTTATACATTTGTTTCTCTAGCTAACCAATGTGTCAAGAGCAGAGAATAGTGCCTCTGTATCCTCAGCTATCTTAACTAAATATAGAAGATGATCCTTAAATTATACTGAAAGAATTATACTGTGACAAATGATCAATCAGGCAATGTTACAGTGTTAAAAATAAGGAAAAGGGAACAGTTATTGGGCTATACAGATTATGCCACTGAAAATGGATTCACTGATGAGGCAAGAGGTCCATGAACTCCCTAAAAGTATATAAAAAGTGCCATGGACAGGTATATTTTTGAAAGGAAAGGTCTGTAGCTTTTATTATAGGCTCAGAGGAATCTGTAAATGCAGCAAAACTAACAATCACTGAGTTAGGAAAAATGAAATCTACATTTTTAAGATTGCAAAATAACCATTTAAAAGGTTAATTTGATAATTTATATAAATAAGTATATTCCATTCTTTCCTGAAGGAAGAAAGAGGAAGACAATGTACCCTAGGCTTGGATTTATAGTCCAGGATGAGACTTAAACTTGATGAATGAGTAACAAAATGTCAGCTTCAGAAGATACAGTAGCATTCAGAGTTAGGCAGGTTAGGACAGCAGTTTTATACAAACAAGCTTTACTTTTTTCATTATTACTGCTTATAAAAACCAGAACTCACATTTCTTCTTAAGTGTCCAAACTTAAATAGTCTATGATTTTACATTTTTAAGTACTGTATTTTTTGAATCATATAGAATTATTTGAGGGTCAGAGAGATAATTTTAAATAATCTTTTCTAAACTTAAAGCCAAGGTTACTCTAAGATTGCTGGCCTTTGAATGTTAAAACTGTTAAGATAACCAATGACTGAACTTGACACAAAACAAAAAGAAATATCTGCATGGCACAACATGAATAAATGATCAAGACTGTTAAGGACCTACGGTCAGGGTTTGGATGCCCTGTAACCTACATGAATGGTTAAAAGGTTGTGGGGGCCAGTGGCTTCACATCGTCTCTGTAATGTCCTTTGAATTAGTACAATGGCTGAAAAAACGGGCTTAAAAAAATCTATAAATAAAAATAAATAAATAAATCCCATTAGATTATGAACTTAACAATAAAAAAAAATCTATAGAGATCATGGGCTGAATAGTCAAAATCTACATGGTAGGTAGAAACTATTTCAGAACTCCTCTTACTTCAAAGATATACAATCATCTGTTTGTAGTTTTCAAGTATAGCCCAGATACACCACTAACAGGCACGTACACACACATACAAACAAGCACAAACAAAACCCCCTAACTCCAACTTGGAAGAACAAGGCAGAAGTCAGGTTAATGTAATAATGACTGTAAGACTAATGATGTTATCTTTTCTCTATTTATGATTCTCCTTTCCTGTCTCAACTTAAGGTGGTAACCATGATCAACAATATTCTATCTCACCTATCAAACTAGGTGACAGGTAGAGATGTGATTTTTTTTTAAGATTTATTTATTTATGCATACAAGAGCTGGGGTGCAAGCCAGAGATGTGGGGTGGGTATGTGTGTGAGAGGATTCACCAGAGACAGAGTGGGGAGCAGAACAGGCAGGTGTACTGAATACACTGCTGAGGGGAACAGCAGGGAGAAAAAGGAGAGGTCTGCTGTGTCATGTGGGTTAGCTTCCTGGCCGGGGATCAAACGTGTGCTGCAGAGGCTGCGGATAGCTTCATAGTGCTGTGTCTTAACCCCTTGCACCACCAGGGAGGTCCCCGATTTTTATTGTTATTTATTTTTTTAAAAAAGATTTATTTATTTATTTATACAAGCACTGGGTACAGTCAGAAGCACAGGAGGGTGACAGAATTCACCAGAGTAGGGAGCAGAATTTGCCAGAGCAGGGAGCAGAACAGACAGATTGACGAAATACACTGCTGAGGGGAGCAGCGGGCAGCAGGAGAGGTCTGTGCGCCAAGTGGGACCCTCACCTGGTGGCTGGGGATTGAACCGGCGCTGCAGAGGCTGCGGGCAGCTCTGCAGCCCAGCGCTCAACCGCTGCGCCACCAGGGAAGCCCCCGATTTTTATTTTTAAATTGGGGAAAAATACATAGGTGGAAAATGGTTCCTCTGACCTACTTTGACCTTAAATCCCATGATTTCAAGTACACACTTAAATAAGCTTTAGAAAACTACATGTTCAAAGTTGACAGTAAATTTTCTGGTTCTCTTAAGGGTTCAAATTTGGAATACAAATTGCATAAACCTGCAGGATATTTGAGACATAATCCTCACATATCACTGGGCCCTGTTTTTATTCCCATCTACAAAATATACATCTTGTTTTAAAGTGCAATAATAGACTCAAGTATTTCCATAAAACAAACCAGCAAATATGGAATAACAACAAAAGTTAGCATTTGGGTCCTCTGAATTTCATCTCTCTACCTTTAAATAGGAAAAGGAATCAAAGTGTCAATGTTACATAAATATAAATAGCAAAGAACAGTGGGAGAGCTTCCAATGAAGAAAAGTATAGAAAAACCCAACCAGTTTGACTTAAATCAAAACACTGACAGATTTGGACCTACACTAAGTTTAACATGGTCTTCAACAATATAGAGTATAATAAATGTCGGGCAAAGGATTCATCATCTATCTTTTTACCAGGTAACACAAGCAAAATAAAGTCATAATCTGAAACTTTGTACCACTGTCACAATTATCCGGAACCAAAACACAGAAAATCTCATTTGCGACTTAGGATAATTGAAACCTATTACCATTCAGCATTTTTGTATGTAGTAAGTACAGCTGTCAACTGAATGCATCTTTATAAAACCAGGAATAATATGAGCTGTCCCATTTTAGAAACCAACAGTCTCAGAAGCTAAAGGAACTGCCAAAAGTCAAAGGATTACTAAATTGTGAGGTCAAATTTGAATCCATGTCTTTTTTAGGATTCAAAGTTAAGCAGGCTATTTTTATTAATTGAATACAACTTCCCAAATTCTGCAAATTAATTCATTAACAGCCCGCCATAAAAATACTACACTGAAATGGGTTGCTTTAAATTTGGGCTCATGGTGAGGGTTGAGCGGGGAGAAGGGTTTTCAATAATTTGGTGTTTTATTTATTCTCTTTTCTGAAAGGGCTAGCCACAAGCCATGACTGTACGAAAATCAAGTTCTTAAAAGATGGAGGAACAGGGCCTCCCTGGTGATGCAATGGGTTGAGTGCCGCGCTGTGGAGCTGTCCACAGCCTCTGCAGTACCAGTTGATTCCCAGCCGGCCAAGGAGATACCCACATGGCGTGTCAGACCTCTCCTGCCTTGCTGGCTGCTCCCCTCAGCAGTGTCTTCGGTTTGTCTGCCTGTTCTGTTCCTCGCTCTGTCTCTGGTGAATTCTCTCACCCTTCCGCGCCGCTGACCTGTACCCCAGTTCTTGCATAAATAAGTAAAAAATCTTTAAAAAAAAAAAGATGGAGGAACAACTCCAAGGAAAATGGCTATTTGTATTCATTCTATTTGGAGTTATATATACACAGAACACTAACAATTTTAAAGCACTGATAAATACGAGTTCCTGCTTTGCCTAAGGAATATAAATAAAGCAAGTTGATTTGATTACCTGTGAAAACATAAAAGTTTTAATGTTGAAAAGTTCTCCAAACATATCCCTAATACACAAATAATTCCAAAGGGTGATCAAGAAACCACAACCTCTGATCCAGGTTCACAAGTACACAGAAGGGCAAACCTTGAACTTTCCTCCAGTCTGAGATGAGAAGAGAAGATTCACTTCTCTACACCAAGACTACATAACCACTCTGATAATGTACATAGTACATGAGTAACCCAGGCATTGGAACAAACTGCTCCACCCCTGAACAGCAGTAATTCAGTACCTCTCCCACCCAGGAGGCCACACCAGAAATAGGAAGTAGAGGTCAAAAGGCTTAATTGAAAAACTAAGAACTCCTGGCAGCAGAAAATGAAATGAGAGTAGCAGCACTGGCAATAAACACACCAACTGAGGTAACATCAGTTGGTACTTTAGTTATTAATACATGCAACCGACCCCCCCAGCCCCGCCGCCCGAGGTAGGTACTACTAATCCTCATTTTACAGATGAAGAAACTGAAGGTTAGTAAAGTTGGCAAAGGTAGTTATCACAATTGCAGAGATAAAAAATCCAGGCTTGAGAGGTGTTAAGTAACCTTTCTCAAACTTGGTCTGTCTCATTCCAAAGCTGGAGTTCTTTCCAACTATCCTGCTCTGCTGCATTCCTTCCACCCCCCGCCACCCCCCCCCCCCCCCCCCCCCCGGCAATCTTAGTAAAATAATTCCATTAAGAACAAGAAATTTTCAACACCACACCCCACCCCATTTTCTGCAGCTATTTCAGAAACTCTAAGATACAAAGTCAATAGTTTTCTTCAGAAAATACTTCAGAAAGCTACTAAACTGAGGACAATACATACATTACAAAATGTCACTCAGTTACAAACCTGAAGACAGCAAGTATCTGGAGATCCTTAGCATAGTATTTACCTGAAATGTAGTAGGCGCTCAGGGCCTGTTAAATTAGTATCTTTGACTAACTATAAATTTGATAGCCCAAAATGGCTATTTTGCAATTTCTGATACAGCAGGATTCAGTTATTTTTGGAAAATAATTAACCCATTCATTTTTAACAGTATGGCTTTCTGAAAATTTATAGAACAATAAAGAGGTGGCTAAATTGAAAAATACCCACTGATGCATTAGTCATACGTTAGAAAAATTTCAAGTGTTCACTTTTCCAAGCAGGTTAAAAGGCTTCAACTTATAAAAAAGCTGTCAGAGGGTCTCCCTGGTGGTGCAAAGGGTTAAGATGCAATCTATGAAGCTATCCACAGCCTCTGCAGCATGAGTTTGATCCCCTGGCTGGCCAGGGAGCAACTCACATGGTGCAGCAGACCTCTCCTGACTAGCCCGCTGCTCCCCTCAGCAGTGTACTTCGGTCAATCTGCCTGTTCTGTTCTCCACTGTCTCTGGTGAATCCTCTCACCCCCGACACCTCTGGCCTATACCCCAGCTCTTGTATGCATAAATGAGAAAAAAAAAAAAATCTTAAAAAAAAAAAAAAAAGCTGTCAGAAAAGTTCCTAAGATCAGAAAGTATAAAAAAATAAATAAATAAAGGCAGCCTGGTATTTAACCCTAAAACCTTCACATCAGATAACACAGTATTTTCTATGCAAGAAAACACTATCATTACTAATGTTAAAAAAGCTTCTCCACTATAGCAACTGTTGCTAAGTAGGTTTCTTATGTCTAAGGCTGAAAGACTTAAGAATTTGTAAAAACCAGTGACATGCCACTCCTAGCATGATAGTGTGAATTCTTTCACCTTGAATTTTAAAAAAGACTCAATTCTAGATTTCTGTGTAAAAATAAAGGCTGCCTGGTCAACAACTAGGTCTGTGAGCGTATACAGTATTTTAAGAAAAACTACCAATTTTCTATATCCCAATGCAAACATACCCTTTGTTACAATGACAGCAGTTCTTGTTCCTTAATAATCTTAGAGGAATTTCTTCATTTGTAAAGCAAACTGGCCTAGATTTCGCTCTTTTAAGAAATAATAAAGTGATACACTACTTTTGAAATTATCTTGGGAGTTCAAAGAAATTTATGGTATGAACACAATGAGAGTCTTGCAAAACAAACGGCACAGGCCACCCAATGAATTGTGATAGAGCAAGGATCAAATCCAGTTTCTCATTTTAAATCAAGTATCACAAGCATTACTATTACCTTAAAATGCTTAACCCTTACCAAATCCAATGCCAAATCATATCAGTTCTCAATTTCTGAACTGGTACACATTACCACTATAAAATTTAGGCCCAAGTTGTCATACAGTTGTCAAAACAGTCATCATAAATGTTACAATTAACATCTTTTGGGCACTTACTGTGGTAGGTACTCTGCTAAATGTGTTACATGGATTTCCTCAATTAATCCTCACAATGACCCCACGAATAAAGTTGAGAGAACTTATCCAAGCTAAAATCTAGAAAAAGGGAAAGACAGGGTTGCACAAGGAATATAGTTCAAAAGTCATGAATCTCCAGTGCCTGGATTCCAGGTTAGCACCAGGGCTAAGATACTTGGTTAAGCCACTTAACCTCGATGAGGCCCAATTTCCTTTACTCCAAAACCAAAAGTCAAAGAGAGAATCTAATTTTTCTATTTAGGTAACTAAAAAGAAACAGTCTCATTTCCTCTATCCTCTAAAGTTACCCTCACTAAAAGGGAGCCCACATTTTCTGAATCTAATCAATAGGATACTGTTGAACAAAAACAAGACTCTTAAAAGCAAGAACTCCATTCTGCAGTTATGATCCCCAAATCTAACTTTTAATCTCAAATGACAATGGCAAGGAGAAAAGCTGTTACAACAACTTACGGTGACATGGGGTGGGAAGTGTGACAGACTGGACCATTTTATATACAGGTGGTTATCATTCACAAAAAAGTATCACCCCTTTTCATCTTCTTTAAAAAAAAAAAAAAAACAAGTCTAGACATGGAAGAACCACCAACTTACAGAAATCCTACCAAAATTCAGAGCTCTGGAATCTAACTTTACCATGCTGGTCATCTAGGCTCTTCAAATCGCATCTAAGAATAGTAATGGGATATTCAAACATCAAAGAAGAGGCATAGGTTTTATGCAACACCATTATTCTGTTAAGTTCTAGGACCAAATCACTTTACAGAATAATCCTTGCTGCCCTGTCCTATAGAAAAGAGTCTCCCAAAGGTTCTTAAATGAAATCAGCAAAAAACTTAGTTCCTATTGGTGCCATAATAAACTGCCAAATACATACATTTATTTAAGCAGTTTCTGTAGGCCAGAAGTCATGTGGGCTTGACTAGGTCTTCTTGCTTAGGGTCTAGTAGACCAGAAAACAAGGTGAACACAGAGCTGTGTTCTTTGTTGAAAACTCTGGGGGAACATTGGCCTCCAAGCTCAAGACTGTTGGCTAAATTTAGTTCCTTGAGGTTGTGGGACTGATGCCCCCATGTCCTTGCTGGATGTCAACTGGGGCTGCCTGCATTCTCATACTTCAAATCACTTTTCTTGCTCCATCTCCGATTCCAGGTGGAGAAAATTCTCTGCCTGTAGGGGGTCATTTGATTAGATGGACCCACCTAGAAAATCTAGGATCATCTTTCTATTTTAGGACCCCTAAATCATAATTACATCTGCAAAGTCCCTTCTGCCACATAATATCAACATATTCAGGTTGCAGGGATGAAGACATAGACATCTTGGGGCCGGGTTCTCCAAACTACCACAGTCCACCAAAGATTTCTACCTCTCCCAAATGCAAAATGCATACACATAATCCTAAGGTCTCATTTCATTACATCAATTCAAAGTCCAAAACACTCATGTAAGCTCATCAGTTCAAAGGCCCCAAATCTCCTCATCTAAATCAGGTGAGGATTAGGCTCTGTGTGTAACACATTAACTCCCCAAGCACAATTCCTTAAAAAAACAAAACAAAACAAAAAACTTTCCTGGTGGGAAGTGGTGAGGCAGGTATAGGGCAACAGTTAAAGACATTCCAGTTCAAACAGGGGAACAACAGATCCATTGGTCCAAAGCAGTTTCAAAATCCAGGAAAACTCTATTTCATTTCAAAGCCAGGGAAAATCTTGAGGCTTTCTGCCTCACTTTTCTGGGCTCTTGGTTCCACCTTCTGAATCAATCCCCCCACCCCCACCCCGGCCCCAATTTTAATGAAAAACGGCTAGCACATTCACATCTGAGTAGTTTTATCAGCCTGCTTGGGGGTGGGGGGGCGAATCTGACAACTTTCTTTCAATCCAAGTTGGCACTGTCTGTGTTAGAATAAAATCTTCAAGAATCTAGTGGGTTTTACATTAGTTCCACAAGGGTTCATTCACCCCATCAGTCATAAACACAAATAAACGAGGTTGCACTTTGCTCAGAAATCTCCTCAGTTAAATATTCAAGTTCATCACCTATAAGTTCTTTTTTTCCCACATAACCACAAGTCACACAAGTTTTATTTGCTGCTACGTAACAAAGATCCCTTTCCTCCAGTTTCCAAAGCATACCTCCCTTTTAATTTCTTTTGATTTCTACCCACTGCAGTTTCCACATTTTTAGATAACAGTACTCTACTCGTGGTATCAAAATCTATACCAGTGTTTCATTGCTACCTAACAAATTTCCACAGTAAGTTTAAATAGAAAATCAATATCTCATAGTTTCTCTAAGTCAGAAGTTGTGGGCTTGGCTAGCTCTTCCATTTAGGGTCTCACAAGGTCCAAATCAAGGTGTATTCCTTGCTGAAAACTCAGAAGAATCCACTTCCAAGTCCATTCAAGTTGCTGGCTGAATTGTGTTCCTTGTGGTGGTAGGAATGGGGTTTCCATTTCCTTGCAGGCTGTCAGCCGGACTGGTTTTTGCTACTAGAGCTATGAATTTCTTATGCTTTTCATATGGCTCCCTCTTGCAAGAGTGAAATGGGAATCAAGATCCCAATCTCTCTGATATTCCCATCTCTCTTGATTCCCAGCTGGAGAAAGCTCTCTACTTTTAAGGGCTCATGGGATTAGACTGGGCCTACTCACAAAATCCAGAATAATTTTCCTATTTTAAGATTCTTAAACTCAATTACATCTGCAAAGTCCCTTTTACCTTGTAAGGTAACATATTAACAACTTCTGGAATTAGAGTACAGGTATCTTTGTAAGGGGTCATTCTACCTCCTATAACCCAAATCCCATGTAAGGTTTCAAGCTCAGTTCCTAAAGAAAATCCCCCCCCCCTTTCCAAAAGAGTATGTGAAGGGCCTCGTAGGTGGTGCAAAGAGTTAGGTCTGAGCACTATCAACCTATTGGCAGCCACTGCAGCACATGTTCGATCCCTGGCCATGGAGCTAACCCACATGGCATAGCAGACCTCTCGTCTCATCCACTGCTCCCCTCAGCAGTGCATTTCTGCCAATCCACCTGCTTTGCTCCCCACTCTATCTCTGGTGAATCCTCTCACCCCCTACAACTCTGGCCTACACCCCAGTTCTTGTATGCATAAAAAATAAATCTTTGAAAAAAAAAAAAAAGAGTATGGGAACTAAAGGTGTATGTTTAGAGACAGAGACAACTATAAAAGCAAGAACTCACCCTGGAAGAGCGGCTAGGCAACAGAAGAACTAAATATACACCGTGGAAGAGCTGCCACTTGTTCCATTCCCAAACAGCAAGGCAACACACCCATTACTCAGAAACTAACCCACTGTTACTCCTTTTAAATGTGTGCTCTTCTTCAGTATATTCTATATAAGAAACCATAACTAGGTGTTTTTTAAAAAACAAAAGTTGCCTCAGGGTGACCTGACTTTGTAATCAGTTGATAAATCAATCAATCTAAGCAAGCCTCCAATCTTTTCATTCTTTCTTCATCATAACCCTCCCCCAATAAAGTCATGGAAGGACAAACTGTAGGTGAATTTTTAAAAGTGACAGGAGATAACTAGTCTTGACCTCAGTCTTCAGCCAGAGGTCCAAGTCAGTTATGCCAACTGACTTACAAATGAAACACTAACAACTACAAAAATATTCTGAAGTCTTGCCTACTGTCAGATTTTTGACTCTAAGTTTTATGGAGAAACTCCAAAGGTACCAGCTAGTTCCCTGCTGACAACAGTGACCGCAAAATAAAATAAAATAAAATAAAGCTAGTAAAGATTTACTATCTGCCAGACACTGGCAAGTAACTGACACAAATTATCTTATTTATTCCATAGCATAAACTTATGATCTAGGACACAGTATCATCTCCACTTTACAGATAGGAAAACTGAGGTTTACAGAGGATGAGTTACATAACTAAGTAGACTTTGAGAACCCAGGCAGTCTGGTTCTTTACCAGTGGCCTATACCGCCATTTCTTAGATGGAATGAGGGCTCTAACTCTCAGGAAAAATCTTTCCTCCTCAGCTTTCTTTTCATTTCCTCTCCCTACCTCCTCCTCTTATAGAATTTAGCAGTTATAAAGGAATCAAGGCCTCCCAAATTAATCTGCCACCTCCTTTAGAGAACTCTTTCCCTTCCACTGTAATAGCCAAGGAGCAACTTTCCCTGACCGTGACTTTGCTTCCCCAAAATATAACTACAGAAGCTCCACCCATCACCTGCCTAGGTTAGAAATGTTTTAATGTTACAGAAAGCAAAACAAAACAAAACAAACAAAAACAAAGTCCTACTCTTCAAAAGGTCACAAACTAATATGTACACTTTCCCTCGATCTTCCCTTCCACATCCCTCTAGTTTCCATCCAGGCTCCTAACTAACCTTAACTCCAACTCCACCCGTGCTGCCCCACTTCGTGGTCCCCTCCCCCTATCTTCCCAGCGATCTCACCCGGGGTTCCTTCCACCGTGCACCCCTGTCTGCAGGTGGGAAAGACTAGTCACCCAGAGGGACCCTTGGATGGCCCCCATTCCAGCAGCTCTGCTCCGCAAGGGGGTTCACCCCATCCTACCCAGCAGGCACCTCTCCCCTAGACACCCTCCCCCAGCATCCCCCTTCAGCCCCACCCCTCAACCTCCCTTCCCCCAATGGAGACCCCCCTCCACCAAGTTGTCCCTTAGTCCCCGCCCCAGTTCAGTCCTCTCCCCCGCAATTAGCCGGGCTCACGAGATCCAGAGCCCATCCTCACATCAGCCTCGGTCCCTAAGTCTCGCTCCCCGCCCTAGGGGATGGCCCTGGGCCTCACCGATGGGCTGCAGGGGCCTAGGCTGCTGAGTGTGAGGGGGGGCAGGGGGAAGGCGACGGGCCGCTCGGGAATCAGCAGGAAGCCTGAGGGGCGGCCGCGTCCCGCCGCCCCATCCTGGGCCCAACACCACTCCCCAACCATCTCGCCTGGAGGTTCCCAACGTACCTGTGGTGGAAGCGGCAGCGGCAGCGGCCGCTCTCCCCTCTCCTCACACAGACAATATGGCGGCGGCGGAGGAGGAGACACACGGCTCGGCCGCCAGCCGCAGGGACCAGAGCGAGGCTGGAGCCGCCGCTGCCGGAAGCGGAAACCCCCCGCCCTCAGGGAGGCGGAGCGGGACCTCTCGCCGACTCCGCCCCCCGCGGAATCTAGCAGGGTGCGGCCATGCTGGCGTGACCTATTGTAACCCTGAGGGTTCAGTTCCAGAGTAGGGTGTAAATGGCAGGAGCGCTCCGCGTAAAGCATCATAAGGGGTACTGCAATAATTAAGCGTGTTTTATTTCAGTGCCTGTGCGAAACGACGAGAGGGAGAACACGAACTTCCCACGAGGTGTACAGTTGGTCTGACCCACGTTAAGATGGCGTTCCCTAGGTTTCCCGCACTTAACCCCGCCGGGGCGGCCCACCGCGCTGTAACCCGCCGCCTTTCTTGAGAAGAGGCATGCGCGACCTGCGGCGCTGCAGAGCGGGGCATTTTGGGAGTTGAAGTCTACGGTTCGCATCCCTCGTCTAGGGTTAGGGTTCCAGCGCATATGTTTTTTTTTTTTTTTTTTTTTGCTCCTCAAACTTCTAGTTCAGAACAAGCGAACAAGAGTTGGAACCGTGAGTGGCGCAGAGTCCAGCAAGTGACGATACGAGTCCCTAGAAAACTAGTTTCTACAGAACCAATTCCTGCCACCTCCAGGAGTCCTCTCTAGAACTGCCCATCCAGAATAAAGCGTTTCTCCATTTGATCAGCTCCCCACCACCTTCCACTCTTTTTGCCCGGGGAACCTCCTCTAAGCCACCACGGTACATTTTCTACCGTGCAGATCGGTTCATGTCATCCTTTTGTTAGGGGGAAAAAGATGTCCCAAAGCAAATTTCATATAGGCTTTGTGGACTCCACCCCCACCCCAGGTCAAAGCGCCAAGCTATTATAGAGTAACCCTGATATTAAACGGGTTTTTGGTTGTGGGTTTTTACCCGTGCGCTTTAAAGGGACTTATGAATACTCTATTATAGACACACGCAAAAGGGTTAATAAAAGGTTTATTTACAAGAGAAAAAGAAATAAGGAAAATGTACAACTCAGGGAGAAAATAGGGAAATAAAGTCTTTAATGCGTCCTACCCGACTTGACGACCTGGAAACCCAAAGTCACTTTTAGAGCTGACCTGACGCTGCGAGCTGGCGGAGAGCCCAAAAATGGAGAGAGCCCCCCAAAGCCCACGTGTCTGCCTTTTGTATCCACCTGGCTGCTTAACCCCACCCTCAGGTCCCAGCCACCTTCCCTTTGGTGGTGATGGGATTTGGAGTTCCCAGTGTCTTTGGCTTTGACCTGGGGTGGGGGTGGAGTCCACAAAGCCTATATGGAATTTGCTTTGGGACATCCTTTTCCCCCTAACAATTTGGTTTAAAAATCGTCCGAGGCTCTACTTTGGTGACCCAAAATAGCCCAATTTCTTCTCTTCACATTCAAGTTCCTGCATAATTTGGACAAATTCCCTCCTTCCCCTTCTAGCCTCCTATCCTGTCCCTCCCCTCTCAAATTCCTGATGTTTTCACCCACCCACGAAAACTGCATTGTCTTTCTGAAAAAGCTATTTTGCTTTCCTCCATTTCTGCTGAATATTCTGATGTTGTCACCCCCTGTACTTGGTAACTTCCCTAGTCCATCAAACTAATTCCAGGGGTCATTTCCTCTGGGGATATATCTTCCTTCCCTTGACACCCCCTAACTCCCAGCCACCATCACTTAGCAGCCTTACTAATCCCTAGCTTGCCTTCTCTATCAGATTGTGAGCCCCCAGTGGACAGGGCTGGGTCTGGTGATCAACTTATTCCCTACAGGCCCTGCTAAAAACTGGTGTGTGTAAGTGTCACTGAGAGAGATGCAAGTGTTAGCCTCACTCCTCATGGGGCAGAGGTGTGAGGATTGGAACAAGGGTGAGGAGGCTGGGTTATTTTGGTACCAGCCATTATCTCTGAGCTTCCTCAGAATAGCTTCCTGGCCCAGTGATGGGGGCTCCCCACCCTCTCCAATCTTCCTTTCACAATTTGTCAGTTGACTGGCACCTTTGCTCCCAAATGCCACTCTCCTCCCCTGTGGAATGGGGGAGAAGGCATTTGCAGATGGCTGATGGCCTAAGGGAGGTGTCTTTCACCACCCTGTCTCCTGGGACTCATCTGCCAGACAGATCTGTGGCATTTGACTCCAGTGGACTGGGGTTCCATAGAAGTGACTCTCTGAGAGCCTTCAGACTGGTCATACCTCTTTTCTTGGCCTCAGTTTACCTACCTGTGGACTGAGGCATTTAGATAAGATGATCCCAACATTTCTGTGAAGTCCTCTTCCAGGGAATGACTGACCTTCTTTCCACCTAGTTCTTGGACCATGTCTTTCTGGTCCTTGTGGCTCTTTCCCCTCACTACTTTTAATCATATTCAGTTCACAGCTACTAATGATCCAGACACTGCTAGATGCTGAGGTTGTGGTATGAACAAGTTACCAGTTCCTCAGGGAGCTTACCTTCTAAAGTCAGAAATAAGTAACATACAGAAATCAAATTCATAAACAAAGTAAGTTTAGGCAGTAATAAATGCTGTGAAGGAAAAGGTAAGTAGCCATGAAAAAAATGAAAAGGGGGAGAACTTTAGCTTGAGTCATTCAGAAGTTCACTTTGAGGAGAGAACAGTAAGTGCAAAGGTCCTGAGGCAGGAAAGACTGGTAAGTTTGAGAAAAGAGGCCAAGGTGTCTGAAGCGCTATGGGGGAGAGAGGGGAGAGGGTAAAAAATATGGTGGAAGAGGTGGGCAGGCATTCAGGACATGGTAGGGAGCTCATCTGAGAAGAATGTGTTATATCCAAGGCTTAGCCCTTATACCTTTCCTATGATCTCAGCCCCTCCTACAGTGTCAGTTTTTCGTTCTTCCACCTGATGCCAGCTTCCATCCATGACCTCATTCAGAGTGCTCACCCAGGCACATAACACAATCTTTTGCACTGTGCAAGGCATAGCTGAGATCTAACCCTTGCCTACTCCCAGGCCAGTCTGGTATATGTCTCTGTTTCCAAGAAGCCACCAATTTCCAATGTCCACTAGTAATAGGGCCTCATAGAGCTCAATTATCTTTAGTACTGACTCTACAATTGCCCACATCACAACTCTCAGAATAGACTTCCTTCAAACAACAACAGCAATAACCACATTAAGGTGTTGACCGCACTTGTCCTGTCCATACAAGAATGTTCATCGCCTCATTTCATCCTCATCAGTCAGATGAGGTTGAAACTGAATGTATCTCCATTGTACAGATGGGGAGACTGAAGTGCAGAGAGATTACAGGACATGCCCAATGTCACATTCCAAAAATGAAGCTTGTATCAACTTCAACTATTAGAGTCTTACTCACTGCACTAAGGACCTAAATGAGTCCATTTCTATGTCTACTTAACAAATAATCACTGAACAGAGAGGCTTAACCCAATAATCATTTCTTTGCTTATGTATGTGAACTGGCAGTTTGGATGTAGCTCAGCTGGGACACTTCTTTTCTGCTGTACATGGTTATTGCCAGAATCTACTACCACATTTGTAGTCAGCTAACTGGCTGATAAGCGGGCTGCTCCTTTATGGCCTCATTCACATGTCTGTCAGTTGACTGGAGCTGTTGTTTCGAGTGCTGTGGTTCTCCTCCGTGTGGCTTCTTCAGCAAGCTAGCCAATGCTTCCTCACAATTAGCCTCTAAAAGGAAGAAAACAAAAGCAACAAGCACTCTCGAGGCTCAGAAGTGCTATAGCATCACTTTCACTGCATTGTATTGATCAAGGCTAGCCACATGGCCAGCTCAAATTCAAGGAGAATAGAAATAGGTTCCATCTCTTGATGGGAAAACATTAAAGTCATATTGCAGAGTCATGTGTACAGAGTTCAGCAGAATTGTTGTGATCCTCTTTGCAAGCAGCATCCCACACCAAGTGACCAGGTGTTTGGAATTGCTTAAATTGTCGTAACGGATAAACATGACTTACTAATAACAAGAAGAGTTAATGTGTTTTGAGTCTTTAGTTAATATCAGATACCAAACAAGATGTCTTTCATAGATGAACTCATTTAATCTTCACAGCAACGGTGTGGCAGGTACAGTTTAACCCCCATTTAGAGATTAAGAACTAAGTCTCAGAAAGGTGAAACACATGTGCAAGGTCACACAGAGAGCAAGTGACAAAGTCATAAAAGAGAATGAAAATACAGCGTCCTGACTTGGGAAACTGACCCTGATACTGTTACATAATAAAAAGTAAGAGACAAAACAAGGTTTGATCAGAACACATTTTAAAAAACATTTTAAAAAATGGGTAGAAGTACATGTGCTTTAGAGTCTTAGATAAAGAGACTTTACCACAAACTCTTAATGGAGTCTATAACCGAAGCAAGAAAGGGTGGAAATTAAAATACTTCTGACTGCATTTGCAATTTTTTTCTATTTGAATTTTTTTTTATAACAAACATGGATCCTAATTTCAACACTCCATAAAGAAAAACTGTGCTTTAAGATGTCCTCCAAAATGTCTTTCACCTATGTCTTTTTTCTGTGTGGTTTTCACTTTCACTCTTTTATTTTTTTCCCCTTTTTTGACACTGCCCTCCCACCCCCCAGGCCCTTATCAACTCTGGCCTGAAGTTTTGTGACTACCACAAAGAGAGGGGTGGAGAGGGCCCCTGCTCACTCCCGCTCCCATGTGTCCTGAGATTGCCACTGGAGCAAAATTTATTAAACACAGTTCTCCTTACTTGCTCAAGTTTTCAATGGCATTGTGTCACCTTAGGGACTGTCCAGCCCCTTGGGCTAGTGTTTGTAAATTTGATTCCAACTTGCTTACATTCTAGTTCTGTCATTTACTAGCAGTGTAACCTTGGACAAGTTATTTGTCTTCTTTACTCTTAGTTTCCTTATCTGTTCAAAAAGGAAGGAAGGGGGCCTTTCTGGTGGCGCAAGGGGTTAAGATGCAGCACTATGAAGCTATCTGCAACCACTGCACCATGAGTTTGATCTCTTGCCAGGGAGCTACCCACAGGGAGCAGCAGACCTCTCCTGTCTTGCCTGCTGCTCCCCTCAGCAGTGTATCTCAGTCAGTCTGTCTGTTCTGCTCCACACTCTCTCTGGTGAGTCCTCTCACCCCCCCACTGTACTTATGTCCTATACCCAGTACTAGTATTCATAAATAAATAAATCTTTTTTAAAAAAGGAAAGAAGGTATGAAGGGAGGAAGGGGAAAGAGAGAAAAGAAAGGAAGAAAGAAAACAATGAAAGAAGGAAGGGAAAGGGAGGGAGAGAAGAACATATAATATGACAAATTTTGTGGCAAATGAGATTGAGATTATTGTTTAGTTCCCATTTGGGAGTGGTTGATACTCCTTAATCCACAGATATGTTTTAGTTTGGCTATGCAATAAAAAAATAGGTCTTGCTGGGCCTCCCCGGTGGCGCAGCAGTTGAGCGCTGGGTTGCAAAGCTGCCAGGAGCCTCTGCAGCGCCGGTTAGATCCCCAGCTGCTACCCGGCCACCGGAGGAGGGTCCCACATGGCGCGCAGACCTCTCCTGCCGCCTGCTGCTCCCCTCAGCAGTGTACTTCGGTCCTTCTGCCTGCTCTGCTCCCCGCTCTGGCTCTGGTGAATTCTCTCACCCTCCCGCGCTTCTGACTGTACCCAGTGCTTGTAGAAATAAATATAAATAAATAAATAAATAAAAATAAATCTTTAAAAAAAATAGGTCTTGCTGATTAAGACTTGGCCCTAGAGGAAAGGACGCCATGTCCACAATTCCACATAGGCAGTACAGTTCAGAGAAAGTGACATGTCCTAAATACAAGACTAAATACAGAGCTTGAAATGGAACCCAGAGGGTCTCTGAGAAGTTTTCGGTGCTCCCTAAAGGATCATCTCTAAAGGCACGTGAAGATTGGATTCTCTGGAGCAGCAGACACGAGACTTCAACTTAAAGTCTCTAAATCATAGACAGTGTTGTAAGGCAATGTGAGCTCAAAAAAAAAAATTAAACAACAACAACTTAAACTTCAGGTTGGTCATGTGATTTGCTTTGGCCAGGAGAATGCTGATGACCATGTGCAAGTTTCAGCCTAGGCCTTAAAAGTCCTCTCTTATGGCTTCTGCCATAGAATAAGGCTGTCATTAATACATCACAGCTTTTAAGACAGAGTCCCATTCAAAGTATTTGTATTGAAGTCTGGGATAAGAACACTTTTTTTGTTAGTACTTAGTTTGTATTAAATTTTAAAATGTATTTTTCATGAGAGTAATTTCTCTGTGTCAATTGAGAAGAGGAATAACTTTTAAATTTCCAGCATCAAACAAGCTGGTCTCAAGAGGATGAAGGACAAGTGTAGCAGACCTGATCTGGAACCAAGCCCAACAGCGTCTGGCTGAGATCAGCCAAACCCCAAATGACTACAGACAAAAGAGGGGCAAATCAATATTTGTTGCTGTAAGCCACAGATTTTTTTGGGGGGTTGTTAATACAACATTGTTATTTTAATAGCCATCTGGTATGCCCACTTCATAAGGGCTCTTTGTCAAGATGAAATGAGTGAGTACAGTAAAGCCCTTAAAAATATGCTGGCACACAGCAAGGATGCCACCAGTAGGAGCTATTATTATTGGGGGTGCCTGTTCTCATGGAACTCATGTTCGGTGGAATGATAGGTCAGAGGGTGATGAGCCTCACTGGGAAGGTGATTCTTCAGCAAACGTCTAGAAGATGCAAGACAGAGAGCCACGAGGCTTATGGAAGAAGCTTGTTCCAAGTAGAGCAAATGGCTTCAGCAAAGACTGTCAAGTGGCTCATGCCCAGTAGTGTTGAGAAACAGCCAGTGGATTGGGAGGCTGAGTTGTGTAAGTAGAAGATGATGTCAGAGAGATGCTTCCCCAAGGGCTAGATTATGCATAGACCATTGTAAGCTTCTGCTGAATAAGGTGGGAGATATTGGAGGGTTTGGACCAGAGGGAGGACAGAACCAGCAGCTTCACTTTTTTTTTTTTTAAAGATTTATTTATTTATGCATACAAGAACTGGGGTGTAGGCCAGAGGTGTAGGGGATGAGAGGATTCACCAGAGACAGAAAGGGGAGCAGAACGGGTGGATCTACTGAAATACACTGCTGAGGGGATCAATGGGTGAGACAGGAGAGATCTGCTATGCCATGTGGGTAGCTCCCAGGCTGGGGATTGAACTCATGCTGCAGTGGCTGGCAACAGCTTCATAGAGCTGTCTTTAGCCCCTGCGCCACCAGGGAGGTCCCCAGCTTCACATATCTACAGCTGCTGGGTGAGAAGAAATGAAATGGGAATGAGGTGGAGCAGGGAAGCCACTGCCACTATCCAGATGAAGATGGTGAGGAATTGATCCAAAGTCAGACTGGGGTTATATTGAAAGCAAAGTCAAAAGGACAGGCTGGGTATGGGAAGTCTGAGAAAGAAAGGAATCGAAGATAACTCTGAAGTTTTGTCCAGAAGAATTGAAGGAATGAATTTGCCATTAAGTGAGATGAGGAAGGCTGGAGGAGGAGAACTTGGGGTGGGAGGTTCCAGGAGGGAGGCATTAGCAGTTCCATTTGGGACTTGTTAAATTTGAGGTACCTATCTGACTTCCAATAGAGATGCCTACTTTGAAGTTGAATGTATCTTTCTGAACCCAGTTGAGAGGTTCAGGCTGGAGATTTAATAATGGAAGTTATGGATTAAATTGTGTCCTCTCCCCCATTCAGATGTTGAAGTCCTAACCCTTCCCCCTGTGACTGTTGAATTCAAAGAGGTAAATAAGGTCAGAAGAGGTCAGAAGAGAGGGCTTTCAGCTTTCTTGCGGTGGAATCGGAGTCCTTACAAGAAGAGGAAGGGAGTTCAGAGGAGTGTTCTCTCTCCCTGCGCACAGAGGAAAGGCCATGTGGGGACACGGGGAGAAGGCAGCCAGCCAGGAAGAGTTCTCACCAGAAACCAACTCTGCTGGCACCTTGATCTTGGACTTTCAGCCTCCGGAACTGTGAGAAATAAAAATAAATTTCTGTTTTTAAGCCAGCCAGTCTGCGGTATCTTATTTGGGCAGCCCAAGTAGACTAATATGAGAGTCATCAATGTAGAGATGGCTTCGGAAGCCTCGGTCCTGGGTGAGATATCCCATGGAGTGAGCTTAACTAGCAGAGAGAACCAAGCACTGTGTCCCAGGATGGCCAACTCTGAGTCAAGGAACCAACGAAGGAGCAGCCACTGAGGTGAGTCCTGGGAACCAAGTAAGGAACACCTTTCAAAGGGGCAGAATGGGCGACACACGTCAAATGCAGCCGAGAGGTCAAGGAAGAGAGCTAAGCATGGTTTAGCCAAGTGGAGAGTGTTGTTATTCTTGACAGGAAAGAGTTTTAGTAGAACGGTGGGAGTGGAAGGCTGATTTGGAGTGTGATTAAAGGAGAGTAAGAGAGATAGGAACATACAAGTACTTGAGGCCTCCCTGGTGGTGCAGGGCTCAAAGAGACAATGCTATCAGGCTATCTCCAGTCACTGCAGCATGAGTTCGATCCCCAAGCTAACCTATATGACACAGCAGACCTCTCCTGTCTTGCCCACTGCTCCCCTCAGCAGTGTATTTCAATAGATTTGTCTATTCTGCTCCCCACTCTGTCTCCAGTGAATCCTCTCACCCCCTGCACCTCTGGCTTACACCCCAGTTCTTGTATGCATAAATAAATAAATAAATAAATAAATCTTTTTTTTTTTTTAAAAAGAGCTTTTCTGTAGGTATATAGGGGTGTGTGTGTGTGTGTGTGTGTGTGTGTGTGTAAAAGTACGTATGTATTTCTTTTTTTAAAGATTTATTTATTTATGCATACAAGAAGTGGGGTATAGGCCAGAGGTACAGGGGGTGAGAGGATTCAGCAGAGAGAGTGGGGAGCAGAACAGGCAGATCCACTGAAATACACTGCTGAGGGGAGCAGCAGGTGAGACAGGAGAGGTCTGCTGCGCCATGTGGGTCACCACTCTGGCTGGGGATCTAGCTCGCGCTGCAGTGGCTGGCAATAGCTCCATAGTGCTGAGAATTTAACCCCTGAACCCCAGGGAGGTCCTACAGAAAAGCTCTTTTTAAGGGTAGAAAGCCAACTAATAAATAGAGAATAGGAATCAGAAAATAAGCATTTGGCAACCATCATAGTAATAATTGTTTCAGGAGAGAATCATTTATGGATGCTACAATAGTGGATTAAAGCTCGTTGAGAAACAGGTTATTTGCAAAGTCCAAGTGTGTCACAAGATACTTATCAATTACAAAGATAAGATAAGAACTTCACAGTGGAGAAACCCAGCAGAAACCACCTCAACCAAGTCATCAAAGCAAACATCACTGTAGTGGGGCAAATGTCACGTGCTTCCTGAAATGACACAGAGAGGGCCAAGCCTCCCCTCAGTGGTGTTTCTGGCCAAAACGTGAAACTGATTCATGAAGAAACATTAGATGAATCCAAATTGAGGGCTATTTCTACAGAATGACTGATTTGTACTCTTCAAAAATGTTAAGGTCACGAAAGACAGACTGAGGAGTGGGTCTAGGCAAAAGAAGCAAAATGCGATGTTAGAGACTGGACCAGGAGAAAATAGATTTCGCTTGCTGTCGAGGATATTCATGGGACAACTGGCAAAATCTGAACAACGTCAGTAGATTAGAGAGTATGTTGTATCAATGTGAAAGTCCCTGCTTTTGGTTATTGTAAGAGACTGCCCTAGCTTTCAGGAGATACACGCTGGTGTATAGGGATGAAAAGGAATCCTATCTGTGACTTACTGTGAATGAGTTCAGGAGGAGGGAGAAAAGGAGAGCGAGAGAGAGAGAAAATACAGAAAGCTGGTAAAGTCAAATCAGGTGTTGGCTATTTGGGTCTTCTTTATACTATTTTTGGTACCTTTTTTGTAATGGAAGGTGAGTAAGCAGTGACACACTAAGGCAGTGAATGCAGAAAACTCTTTTCCTTAGCTGACCATCCTTATTTATTTATTTATTTATTTATTTATTTATTTATTTTTTTGTGGGGCCCTCGTCAGCTGCTGGGGAACCAACCGGCGCTGCGGAACGAACCACAGCCTCGCAGCCCATCGCTCAACCGCTGCGCCACCAGGGGAGGCCCCTATTTTATTTTTTTAATGTTTATTGAGGTAATGTTGATTTACAACACCATATGTTTTAGGAGTATAGGGCCATACCTGTATAAATGTAAGTTATCACACCATGCTCACCACCAAAGTACCAATAATCTTCCACCATATTGCACTAAGCCCCTCCCCTCTCTGCTCTTAACCCTCCCTACTCCTCTTCCAGTGGCCTCAGCTCTCCAATTATATTTCTAGGGTTTGTTTTAGAGTACAGACAACTTTTCAAGGAACTTTGCTGTGGGACTGAGGATGAGTGGTAGGTGGAGAGTGAAGTGGAGTTGAAAAACGTTATTGAAACATAGAGCTATTAGCATGCTTTCATATTGATGAGAATGACTCAATAGCTTGAAAAATAATGATGATACAAGATGGAATATAGAGTGTCTACAATGGCATTCCTGAAGAGAAGGAAAGATCAGATTTACATACAAGAAGAGAGTTTGACCATGACTTGAAGCACAGATGGCTTGTCCATGGCCACAGAAGAGTGGGCAGAATGTTTGTAAGTGATATGAGCATAGGTGAGTAACTGTGTAGTAGAAATTTGTGGAATGTTTTCTGATTGCTAAAACTTTCCCTTTGAAATGTGAATCAAGGTCTTCAAGTAAGAATGAGCATAGGGGAGACAGTGGTGGAAGTCTGAGAAGATAGGAAGGAACTGCCTGGGGAGAACAAATGGATTGAGGGGACCATAGTGTGATTGTTCAGGTGGAAGTGAAGACCCCATGGAGGCTACTCATCATGTAAGGAAGGTGAGACCAGTTCCTGTGGTGGTGGGGTGTTCTCAGGCACATTCCACTGCAGGAGAAAAGTGTGGAGGGATGGAGTGGACATCAACTGTTGAGGGACTGTTGAGCAACAGAGGGAAAGGGAAATCTTGGGGGTATGCAATGTGTAGGGATAATGATGCCCCATGGACTTTAATCATTTGGGAGGGAAGTGTGGAGGAAAAGTGGATTGGTTCAATTGAGCTGAGGTCCTGGCAGGGTTGAAGAACTATCAGGGTTGGGGTACTGGAAAGAATAATCTGGAAAGATAGAACTGACAGTCATCAAGCTGGCTGCTTGAAAGTGAGGAGGTGCAGGGTGCAGGGAAGCAACAACATAGGTCAACTGATATGAGACCACCATGGTAGAAAGACCACATGCTGGTGCCCTTGGCCAAGAGCTGCCATTGAACCCCAATATGACCTGGCCTGGCCAATATCTGACTGCAGCCAAACAAGGACTGGCCAGCTGAACTTTTCCCAAATTCCTGATCACTAAACAGTGAGGGAAAAAGGGAAGGTGGCTTTAAGCCACTAAATATTGTAGTGATTTATGATGCAGCAATAGTAGTCAAACAGAATTTATGGGTTCACTGGGATTTTAGGGTACCCCCAAGTTCCTAAGGCATGGTATTCTATAATGAAGTGACTTCTCTGCACTTCCCATTTCATAGGTGGGGACACCAAGGCTCAGAGAGGTTTAGTGACTTGCTGAAACTTCACAGGAAGGGGTTGGGCTCAGGCCTTGCTTGCCATGGCCTGCGTACACATGCTCTCTGAAAGGTAGAGCATCTGGCACTTGGAGGTTCAGGCTGAACAGCACATTGAATTGTGTGTGGGATTCCCTCTGCCTTCCAGTTTTTGCTCAAGCTTCCTCCTTCCTTTCAAGTCATCTCGGAGGCATTAGTCCACTTGGTGGAGATGGACCATGCCTCTCCCTTGAGTGCTGCTCATTGTGCCTGGTTTCCCTGAGCTCCTACTCTGGGGCAGACACCTCCAGGACCTCAATACACAGTAGGAAACACATCAGTGTCTCTAGCTTTGTCGAGCTCAGTCAAGTGGGGAGAAAACAATCAGATGAATTGTTTTCATCTGAGCACAAACTGAGGTTATTGCTAAGAGAGACAGAGTAGTGGGTGGAAGGGGGGGTATGAGAGTGCATGAGGGAAATGCTACCTAGTGGGGAGAGGGAGGAAGCGTTATCCCAGTACAGAGAAGGAGGGGGCATGTATGGGCTGACCAAGGAGGAGGAACAGCGTGGGCACAGGTCCTAAGATAGTAACTTGCCTGCTGCATTAAGGGCACATGGAGGAGGCCAATGTGGCCTGAACATACGTGAGTAGGTGGAGGAGTGGAAGGAGCATTGTGGGAAATGAGTCTGGAGAGATAGACAGGGTCCTGTGCACCATGGAGAAGAGTTAGACTCAAGAGCAATAAGGAGCCATGGAAGGTTTAAGTAAGGGAGTATAACACACGCTTTTACATTTGTAAAGAATCTCCCTGGTGCCTGGGCATGCAGCAAGGAAGAGGAGAGAAGGAGGTGGTCCTTGTGGGAGGTAATGGTGAATGTAGCAGGATGGAAGTATTGGAGATGGAGAGGAAAGAACGGACTTGGGGTCTATTTTGGAGCTGAGGCCCATGCTTCTAAGGACAGGTCGCCACAGGTCGCCAGCTCTCTCAGTGTACCAGGGGCTTTCCGATACTTCTGCCCAGTGGTGACTGATTGGGGGAAGAAAGGCAGGGCAGATGACCCCTGACCTTTGTCTGGTGTCCTATGAGTCTCAAATTAGGTTTTGAAGGAGCCATGGGTACCTTACTGGGCAAACAGAGCAAGTCCTTAGAGGATCATCTCATCACTCTCCACTTGACACCAACAGGTCACTTCCCCTCTGTGAACCCTGGTTTCCACATGGGTAATATGGAAAGGAACAGTACCTATCACACTTCGGTGACATTATCCCCATTTTACAGATGAAAAAAACTGAGCATCAGAGAGGAAGATGACTGTCCTAGAGTCACACAGGTGTAGGTGTCACAGCCAAGAGGGGAACCTGTGCTTGATCTGTCTGCTCCCTCAAGTGCCTCACCACCCCTTTCTGGGGAGTCTTCAGGCCTGAGATATTCAGCTCACCCAACATGGTTTTCCTATGAGGTCCAGGAAATCTGGACCAGGGATGGATGTTGGGTGGTTAGGAGTCTGGGTTTGGATTTAATTTCCAGTTCTGGGGTCCAGCCAGGGGTCTTATTCTGCTTGAACTTTAGTTCCATCCTCTGTAAAATGGGGTAGCATTCCATGTAGCTCCTGGAGAACTGCAGATAGAATGATTTCTATGGATGAGTTGCTTATCTAGCAGGGTGTATTTCGAGGGGCTGGCTCTGCATCAGTGCTTGTGCCGCTGTGCTTACTATGATGCAGTATAACCATGTTATTTATTAATAAATAACATAATCTGACACATCATTTAAAACAAATACCCTATTGTTAGAAAAAATAAAATGAAGGTAATTTAGAATAAGTCAATATGTAAATATCCAGGCACAATGCATAGAAAACAACACAAGTAGTTGGCAGGCATGGCTATGAGTCTGCAGTGGAATTAGGAGCTGGGCATTCAAACATGGCCTCTGCAGCCTGCGAGAGAGTCCAAAGTGTGAGCAGTTCTACGTAAAGGCCCAAATCAAACCCAACCCAGTGCCTTCCCAACTTACATGGAGGTTGCTTTTCTGGCAGATCACTGTCTATTAAGACTAAGCAAATATGCACTGTGCTGGAAAGGCAAAATTATAGGACAATTAAAAGATCAGTAGTTGCCAAGGATTTGGAGACAGGGGGAGGGATGAATAGATAGAGCAAAGGGCACTTTTAGAGCCAGGGAAACACTTCCGGCTGATACTGTAATGGTGGATACAGGACTTTGTGTAGTTGTGAACACTCACAGAACTAAAACATGAAGAGTGAAGAAACTGAGGGCCTCCCTGGTGGTGCAAGGGGTTAAGACATAACCTATGAAGCTGTCCATAGCCTTTGCAGCATAAGTTCAATCCCCCACTGGCCAGGGAGCAACCCACATGGTGCAGCAGACCTCTCCCATCTTGCCCACTGTTCCTCTCAGCAGTGTATTTCAGTAGATCTGCCTGTTCTGCTCACTACTCTGTCTCTGGTGAATCCTCTCACCCTTCCCCCCACCCCGCATCTCTGGCCTGTACCCCAGCACTTGAATGTATAAATAAATATATCTTAAAAAAAAAAAAGAGTGAACCTGAATGTAAGGCTGGACCTTCGTCAATAAAAGCATCAATATTGGTTCTTCAATTTTCACCATATAGCACACTAGTGTAAGGTATTCATAGAAGGGACTGCATGTTGGGGAGAGGGAGCACATGGGAAAGCTAATTTCTGCAGTTTTTTCCTGTAAACCTAAAACTGCTCTAAAAAAATAAGATCTATTAAAAATTAGCAACAAAAACAAAACTCTCCACCCACTGAGCTTGCAAATGAAATAGAATTTAGTCCCAGACTCAGATAATTTAAAACAGGGTCTTCACCTATGCTAACTAGCAAAGGGAGACTGGAATACCGTGTAGAATTTGGGACCCCCTGCAGGATGTCTGCACCCCGCATCTACTGTTTTCCTGGGGCATCCCCCAGTCACTAGTGACTGCCCAGTGCTCCTGGCGGTGCTGCCCCACTTCGGATCTTGAAATTGGACCCTTGCCCTCTATCCTTTGTCTGTGAAGAATGTTCTTTAGAACTCGAAGCTGCCTCCTTGCTGATCTTAACTGATGGAGACAGGTGCCTAGTTGAAGACTCTCCTCAGCTGCAGGAACCTCAGGGTGCTGCCAAAAACATGGTTCACACTTCAGCTCCCAGAAATCCTACTTCAAACTTAGACCCCAGACACTTACTCACTGTGTGACCTTGAGTGAGTCACATCACTTACAGAGAATATTCACTAATTCAGTAAGTATCTAAGAAGCACCTACTGTTTGCACTGGGGATGTAATAGTGAACACAAACATCCTTACCTTTTTGAAATTCAGGGTCTTACAGAGGATAAATGAAAATCAAATAAATATATAAGGTATTGTGAGGAATGAGGAAAAAGAAGATAAAGTCATAGACAGAAAGAATGTGGGCCCAGAGTTCCTTGGAGAGCCAGAGGAGGTGGCATTTCAACAGAGATCTGAATGAAGTGAAGGAACATGTCTGCTGGGAAGAACATTTCAGGCTTTGAGAACAGCAACTACTAAAGCCCAGAGATGAGAACGTACTTGATGTGTTTGAGAAACAGTGGGAAGTCAGTATATATGTACAGGAAGTATGTGAATGAGAGGAGAAAGGAAATGAGGAAGAGAGATGGTGAGAGGCTGGACTGTGTAAGGAATTTGGCTTTTATCCCAAATGTAGCATAGTGAAAACTTGGGTGTCCTTGCATGGACACATCTAAACAAACACTCCTCCCACCCCCACCCCCACTCCCACCCCCACCCCCACCCCATCCATGCCTGAGGTCTGGTCCTTTCTCCTCTGCCTGCTGTCAGTCTGGTGGTAGAACTGGCAGCCCGGCTGTAGTTCCCAGCAGCGCCGCCAGGTGACGACTCTGGGTCATACTTCTAACCTGTCGAATATTGATTCCAGACTGGTGGTTTCCATGGACTGGTCTGGAGGGCTTGTTATGATACAGTTTTTGGGTCCCACCCTCAGAGTGTCTGATCTGTAGGTCTGGGGTCTCGTCCCAAGAACCTGCATTTCTAACCAGTTCCAGGTGATGATGATGTTTCTGGTTCAGGGACCTCACTTTGAAACCCCCCAATTAGAGTCCTGGGATAGAATCTAGGGCCACCTCCTTCCTTTCACAGATGGGAAAATGCAGGTGTCTGATGCAAGCACGCCATACCTTGCTTTCTATTTAGAATTAAATCTAGGTTTCTTGTCTGATCCCCCTTCCACCCCACTGCAATTCAGGTTCTGCTTTCTCTTACCTTACCTCCTGCCACTCTGCTTGTCTGTCCCTTGAAATCCATTCCCTTACCAGGGCCTTCGCACATGCTGTACCTCTTACATGGATGTCTTTCCTCCAACTTTTCCACTGGACTGGCGTCCTCTCAGTCTTATGCCTCAGCTAGAATGCCACCTCTTCTGTGGCACTTATCTACAGTGAATGGGCCTGCCCCTGCTTATCCCTGTTCCTTTCCTTTTAGTGCTTGTAGAGACTTGCTCTTGATAAATCGTCTGTGTTCTGTCTAGATTCTAGACCCATGATGACAGGGACTGGATCTGGCTTCCTTACTGCTTCATTCCAAGTGCCTAGGACAGTGCTTGGCAGTATGTAGGCTCCCAGGAAATAACTACTGAATCATGAAACTGAAGATTTGTCCAGGCTCCGGCAGGGACTCAGTGGGTAGGCGAGGACTCCATTGGAAGGACCGTGTGGACTGTGTGAAGTACAGTGCCACCTTATACTAGTCCCAGTGTTCATGTTCAGAACGCTCTGGAAGGAAATAAAGACAAATAAGGCTGCTTGCAAATAGGTCAATCTTGTGAGTGTCCCTAGCTCACGGTCTACCGCTTTTGGTTAGGACAGGGGCTACTGGGAGGTACTCCCTTAGAGTTCTGGGTTTTTTGGCCAGAGACACCACACATAAAACAAGACAAGAGGCATTCAGCACTTGAACTTTTACAAATCCCACTTACCCCCGTCCCCTCTGCACCCCCCCCCCACCCTTGCATTCTATCTTTGGGTTAACAAAAAGTATCAAAACTTGGAAATAAAGCAAAAGGAAGACTGTATGTCCTTTCAGTAACATCCTGGTGCCCTACAAGACACCCCCTTCTCCCTGCCCCCAAGGGTTATCTAATTCTCTAGGGGAATAAATTTTTGTTGGCTTTTCATTTGCTTATTTATTAGCAAACTCAGAGAAGTGATATGTCCACTTGTAGATTTAAATTGCAAATGATTTTTCTCCCGTAAAAGAGATCACCCCAGTTACACTTGTTTTGTCCTGTAGGACATCAGCCACTGCACAATCTTATTTCAGCATAGTGTCTTGCATTGACTAGAAACATTTTAGACTCTCATGCTTTGAACCAGCATCACTGTCCCACTGAAGTTATAGCTAATGGTGCTCGCTTCGGCAGCACATATACTAAAATTGAAGTTATAGCTAATGAATTACACATAATTTTGGCACATGCTTACTTTTTATTTGTATGTGAGCCATGTTTTTAACTTTAAACAATTAGCATTGGGGAGCAGCACCATCATGTGCAAGGGGTTGATTATTCCTGCTTCCAGATGGGTCTAATGAGGTTCAGAACAGTAGAATACTATCACCATGAGCAAAGGTGGAGAAGCTGGGACTTGACCCCAGATCTACCTGACCCCAAAGTCCCTGGTCCTTCCATGATGCTGCACTCCTGTGCCCGGGGCTGCCTGGGCACATTGGAAATCAGCAATTTAATATTCATGAGCTGCAACATTACTGTGTCCATTTTAGAGATAAGGAAACTGAGGTTTAGAGTCCTGTTTTTGAATCTATAAAGTGGAATAAAGGTGACTTCTTCCTGTTTTGGATTCTTGTAAGACCCCTGGGGGTGGTGGGCTTAGCTGGAGGAATGCTGTTCTAGACTGTTTCCTAGGATCTTATCCTTGTCTTAAAGGGGATGGACCTTTGACTTCTGGGAACCTGTGGATGGTATCCACTATGTAATGATAAGGATAATTCTGGGAGAGAATAGCTGGGGTAATTAGGAGGCACTGGGATGTTGTCCCTCTGACTGTTGCATTCTTTAGGTCAGAACCATGACCCAGACATACCTGCCAAAGGTGATTTAGGGCTTTGCTGTTTACAAAGCCTCTGTGGCATTGTGTCCTGTGTTAAGACAAATTTTCTGTTGAGCACACTGCGAAGTGCTTGATCTGTCTTATTTTATTCTTCCAGAACACTTGGAAGTAGATGTTGTCTTGAATCCCATTTTTCAGCCAAGAAAACTGAGGCATATAGAGGTTAAATGATTCTCCTTAAACTACATGGCTAGCAAGTGACCAAGCCATGGTAGAAGAACACAGCCTCGCTCGAGCCGGGCCCAGAGTGGAGACATGAGTCACCCAGACAACCTGAGGCTGAGAGGTCTTTGGAGGCACCTGAGGATCCTCTGGCCACTAACTGCCTCAACTTCATTCCCCAGATCTGTCTCCTGAAAGTGGCTTCCTGAAAGGGGGGATGCTGGGGCAGTGTGTTGAGGCTGAGAGGGAGGCTTTAAGGCTCAGACCAGGAAAGAGAGAACGGAGGGGCTGGAGGGAGATAGCCCTCCCCACCACCAGCACACAGAGCAGCTGAGAGGGAAGATAAAGGCCTGAGAAGATGTAACCAGGGCCCTGATGGGGAAGAAAGGAAGAGGCTGGGGGTGGGGGGGCGCAGAGAACAGCTGCAAGGGGAGGAAGCAGAGTGTGGAGTCCCAGGGGAGATAGCCAGGGGTGGAATGGGGGCAGGCCAGGCCCTGAGCTGGGGGTTCTGGTCCCAGACCCTGGCTACTCCAGACTGCTCAGGTGAAGGACCCAGAATTGAGAAGAGGTTTTCCTTCAGCACATGTGCCTATCACTCCTGTGGTAGGTGATGCTGTAGCCGCTGAGGTGAGCCCAGGGTGAGGTGACTCCCGCACTCTGAGCCCAGCTGAATGACAGATGGACACTGTCAGGGCATGCTTGTGTTCATTCATTCAACAAACATTTATGGAGGGCTCACCAGGTGCCAGTTTGAGTCCCAGCAGGAAACAAAGTCCCTTTGAACAGAGATTAAGTTCTTCTCTGAGAAGGCTCTTGCTTCAGAGGGGGATGGACAAAAATGCAGAAAACAAATCAGTGTACATAAGTCCATAAAGCCAGGGAAGGAATGACAAATGTTTGGGGGCAGAGTTGTTTTTTGAGGGTGGCTAGGGAGGGCCTCTTTGTGGAGGTGACATTAAATAGAAACATGAAGGAAGTGGGGAAGCAGCTATGTAGATCTGGGGGAAGAGAATTCTAGGCAGAGGGAGCAGTCAGTGCAAAGGCCCAGAGGCAGAAGCAGGCCTGCCATGGGGGACAGTGAAATGTAGGGAGACCAGTGTGGCTGGAGGCAGGCGAGTGAAGGGAGTGATGGGAGATGAGGGCAGACAGGGGTGATATCTGGGGAGGACCATATAGGGCCATGAAGACTACCCTAAGGACTAGCTATTTCTCATGTGACGTGGGATGATATTGGAGGGTTTGAACAAATGTGTACCTGTCCTGACGTGGGGTTTAACAGAGTCTGTCCTTCCAGCTGTCACTGGAGAAAATGCCGGGAGGTGAGGCAGACAAGAGCTGCAGCAGGGAGCCCAGCGTGGAGGCTGGCCGGGCTAAGTGGCCTTGGAGGAGGGCAGCTTGACCAATAGTCAGGAATACTAAATATCAGTAGAAATAAAAATGTACTGCATGCTTGCTATGGGCCAGGCAGACATCTAAGTGATTAATGTTTACTACTCTTAGAGTCTCTACTACAACTTGTAGGTAGTTTTTAAAAATATATATATGTCCACTTTTATCTGTACAAATTATCTTTCTCCCCTTTTTTATTGGGGTAAGATTTACTTAACAAGAAATTATCCATTCAAAGTTGCAATTCAGGAGCATGTCGTACATTTACAATGTTGCACAACCATCACTTCTTATCTGGTTCCAAAATATTTTCATCACCAGGAGAGAACCCTGCACCCATTAATGGTAAATTGTGTTTTCATTCTCATTTTACATGCAGAGGCACAGAGCAGCACCTGCCCAGGTCACACAGGCAGGAAGTAGGACAAATTAGCTGTGGATATTGGGAGGAATATGGTGCTGAGCTCCCTGGAAATGGTTCGAGTTCTGTGGTGCATCCCCAGGTAATAGCACCAAGCTCCTAAGGAGCCCTCCTGGGCTTTTATTTTGTGGAAGTGGGTGGAACATTTGAGGCCAGAAAAGAAAGGACCATCAGGAAGGCTGAACAGTGGCCCCAGCAACCCCGCCCCATGGTGTCAGGTGGGGAAGGGAGGGCCTGGAGTAGGCTATCAAGTGCAAGCCCCCTTTCTCCCAGATACCAGCTGTGTGACCTTGAGCAAGACCCTCTCTGTCCAACTTTTCCCTTTTCTGTGAGGTGATAGGAGCACCCACTTCATTGCATGTTGGGGGAAAGTGAGTTGTCCATGAAGGGCGCCCGGGGCTGCCTCTGTAGCATGCGCTCAATAAATAATCTGCATCTTCTCCTCTGTGCTCCCCGTTCCTGGAAATAAGTGAAGCTTAAATACATCAGTGCTACGTATTAGTTTTCTCGCTGAGGAGTGTTCAAATGTTGCTGAAACAGCCTCGGTGGGTCATGGCCACTGAGACACGTTTCTGCTTCTTGACCCTTGGGTGTAGCTCTGGCCCAGGTGAAGGAGAACCTGGCTTTGGGAAAGTCTGGGAGCATGGGAGAAGCCTCATTCTTAGAGCGGAGCACCCGGAACCAGTGAACTCACCTGGCCAGCATTAATGACCCTCTACGTTCTCTCCTCCATAGACTTGCGCCAGGCCATGTAACCCAGTTTTGTGACTTTAGTCCACCCAGACCCTGATGACTCTTAAATGTGGCTCTGTGATGCCTGAGCTCCAGGTGCCAACGCACTCAAATCTGTTTCTCCTGCCACTCTCCCCGCCTTAGGAAAGGGCGCTGCTCTTTACGAGTTTCTCAGCCCCAACACCTGGGAACCTCCTTTCCTCCTTCCTCCTCCCCCTCTGCTTCTTGTCCATCAGCTGGTTCTGTTGGATCCATCTCTAGCCCACATCTGGAATCCCATGCCATTTCTCAACCCCACTGCGCATCCAGCCACACAGACGACAGCCACCCAAATCAGCTTCTGCTTGACCTCTGGGGGATCTCACCTTCATTCAGTCCCCAGAGTTCAGTTTGCTGCCTGAGGCAATTGCTGAGGCCATAGGCTGGACTAGAAGTTAATAAAAGACCCTGGTATATGTGAGAGAGAGACAGGGGCAGAGAATGACTGTAATGTATGTGAGAAGGAGTGTGTGTGTATAGGAGTGTGAGTGTGTGTGTGTGTGTGTGTGTGTGAATATAGCACATGAAAGATGTCTCCTGGCCCGTCCAGGCAGCTGGACTAATAACAGTCCATTTCCCCCAGGTCTGGAGGCCACCTCCAGGCCCCCAGCTGCCCTGATGGGCCAGGTCAGGCCCCCCCACAGGAGCCCCCAGCCGCTCCCCTCTCGGCTTTCCTTGTATTGTGCACAGCCTGGTTCCTCGAGGAAATGGGGCGGCTGCTGGGTGCGGGGGCGGCCGCCAGCTGCCCCACCCCCTTCCCCCCATTGTCACTCCTGGCTTTGGCCCCTAGCCCCTGCTGTCGACACTAAAAATAGTCCTGTTCACAGGGAGACAGCCGCACCCTTGAGGGGGCCTCTGGGCTCTATGTGAGGTCTGGGTTGCGAGGACAGATCCATGGCGGATGGGGTTGAGGTTCCCCCTCCCCCAACATGACCTCGGTCAAAGCACCTTAGGACCGTGTGACCTCAGGTTGCCTTCTTCCCCTCTCTGAGCCTCAGTTTCCTCATCTGCAAAATGGGGATAAGGACATTTACCTGCTGAGGTTGCTCTTGAGAATGAGCACATATCTGGCTGGGTCCTGAGTGCTCTTTTCTTATCCTGGCCTGGGCTGGGGCTGCCTCATTCTCACCCCTACCCTGATGGCCAAGAGCTTTCAATCCCCCCCCCCCCCCAAACAGCACTGCTGTGGGGCTGGAGGAGCTCAGGGGTGTGTGTGTGTGTGTGTGTGTGTGTGTGTGTGTGTGTGTGTTGGGGGGGTGGTCTAGAAGCATCTACTGTGTGAGAGTTGGCAGGCACCTCCTGTCTGCACCTCTGACCTGGGAAGAGCACTCACCACAATGCATATGACCAGTCTGGGACTCGAACCTGAACCCAAAGCTCCAGGCGCTGAAGACTGTGTTTTTTCCGCTTTAAGGGGCTGCCTCCATGTTGATGACTCCAAGGACTTCCTGGCTGGGATAACCCTGCCTTTCATCCACAAAAACATGATTCATCACAAAGGAAGATGCTGGGCAGTGGGCGTTGAGCCTTGTGCTGGGGGCTGGGTAGCTCCCCTCAGCCCATGTGGGTGGATAGCTGCCCTCAGATGCCACCCATGGCCACCGAGCTGGGTCCTGCGGAGGAGGAGTTACTGGCAGGTCTGCCTGTCTCCTGGGCTCTTTCTTCTTTTTTTAACCATGACACATTTCAAACATGAGTTCTTTTATATACTTTCAGAATGTCAAACTCTCAGAGTTACTCTTGTCACAGTTTCAGTTTTATGTGTTTCTGTGATTATGTGTGTCCCCCACTATTAGTGGGCCCCAGGGCAGGGGCTATGGCTTTGTTATGAATCCCTATACCCCTGAGATGAATATTCACAGTGTGAGTGCCCCCCAGGCTGACCCTGATGCCTCACAACTTTGTCTCCACCCACTGGTATTTGGGGGCTTGTGGGGATACCTTGTCACCAGTTTTGTAAATCTTATCCATGGGGCTTTGGCTTGCTACTTAATTGCTTACCCTGTTTTTATGTGGGAATCTGGGAAGATTCAAAAACTGTGTTTCTGCCACAGCAATAGCCATCTTCCCAGAACTCAGCTCTTTGCAAATACATCCATATAAGAAAAAAACCTAGTACTCAAGGTGTTGGTAGACAGGCCTGCCTCACACCTGAAAGAGGGCCACTGTTACCAGTTTGGAGCTCCTGGCAGGTATTCTATGTACAGCAAGCAGGCTCAGCTACCCCGATGATTCTGATCACAGATAGTGGGGTACCCTGCTTTCTGTACTGTACTCAGCACTGTGTTGTGACAGAGAGGATTTTCCCCTTTATAATTAAAACAGTTGCATATAAAGCAGGGGTTTTTAGTTTTTGGTACCCCTTTGGCATCTCACATTCGTATTTTCTAAGTGTGGAAAATCAAGTGCCTCAGATTACCAAGTGAAAGGTCCATGCAGCAGGCGGGAATGCAAAAGCCTACCCGGAAGCCCACCTGGGGGGCATGAATGAGGATACCTGCCTGGAGGACTCAGACAATGAGCCTCTCCCCTCCCACTACGAGTCTCATCTCAGACAAAGAACCTCTACCTGCCCTACAAACTTTTCCTGCTGTACGAGCCCAACTACCCACCTGACCTCTCCTCACCCTATAAAACCCTGCTTCCCCCTAACAACGTGCGCGACTCCACTGACCCCCGCCTTGGGTCTGTGAGGTCCGCCCGGGGCGCAATAAACTTTCCCTCCCTTTGAGAAATGTAGCCTGGCTTTCCTTTTCTTTACTGCGCCGAACCTTTCACCAAGGAAACCAAGAAACCCAAATGCTGTTGTTAGGGGGAAAAGGATGTCCCAAAGCAAATTCCATATAGGCTTTGTGGACTCCACCCCCAGCCCAGGTCAAAGCCAAAGACACTGGGAACTCCAAATCCCATCACCACCAAAGGGAAGGTGGCTGAGACCTGAGGGTGGGGTTAAGCAGCCAGGTGGATATAAAAGGCAGACACGTGGGCTTTGGGGGACCCCATTTTGGCTCTCCACCAGCTCGCAGCGTCCGGCCAGCTCTGAGAGTGACTTTGGGTTTCCAGGTCGTCGGATCGGGTAGGACGCATTAAAGACTTTATTTCCCTATTTTCTCCCTGAGTTGTACATTTTCCTTATTTCCTTTCCTCTTGTAAATAAACCTTTTATTAACCTTTTTGTGTGTGTCTGTAGTAGAGTATTCATAAGTCCCTTTAAAGCGCGCGGGTGAGGACCCACAGCCAGGAACCCGTTTAATATCGGGGTTGCTCTATAACACTGTGGCTGCAAGGGTACCTGGGGCATGGTGAGGCACTTCTTTAGTGGCGGATTAAGAGGCAGGTCTCAGGTTTCATTGAGCATATACGGGATATCTGGGTATCTGCAACCACAGCGATGGCAAAGTGTTTTTGAACTTCTGTTGTGACAAGGTCAATGCTAACCCCACTGTAGTTTGCGGTCCACATTTGTACTTGCAGAAAATGCTACCTGTCAATTAGAGGTTAGTGACTACACAGTGGTTGTTATTTTCCCATTCACATTCACAGAGTACCTGAATTCGCCACCTCGGGTTAAGAACCCTTAAGTGTGGCTTTTCCTCACTTGATTCAACCAGTCTCTTACGGAAAAGTCACCCTGTCTCAGCATTTCTCCAGACAGTGTCATTGCAGAGGAGGCCCAGGCTGGTGAAGGCACTAGGGTGGCTGAGCCCAGTGTCCTAAGTCCTAGAACAAGCTTTGGCCCAGTTCCTCCCACAGCAGGTTGGTGGCAGGGAGTCTGCCTCTGCCAGGAGCAGGTTGGCAGCTGGTGTCCTGTCCTGAGAGTGACCTGGGCCTGCCTGCGCCCTGCACCCCACCCTGGCCGGCACAGCTGTGGATGTGACAGGAGGCTTGGCTTCTATTCACCCAGGCACATTCCTGGCCCAGCCACTATTTTTTTTTTTTGTGACTCTCTCTCCCACACACCCCCACCCCCACCCCTTTTCCTCAAAAATGCTCCGTCTTTCCCCAGAGGGTCCCTTTGGGCGGTGGCTCCTGGAGGGGAATGTGGCCTGGATTTCCTGGAACATGCGGAGCTGGAGTCTCAGTGCTGGGAGGAGGGAAACTGCTGGCAGCAGAGCGATACCTCCACCCCCAAAGATCATAACTGGTTCTTTGCAGAAAGTAGGATGAGCTAGAACCTTAATTATTCCCTTCCATGGGAAAAGAGGTGCCTACTGTTCAGTGAGTGGGCTGCTACGGTGGGGGAACTGAGACACTCCTCAGGGATCAGGCTCTGAGATCTCCAACAAGCCACCAGTCTGGCTGAGCTCTGTCCCCCCATCCCTAACTGGGGCCTGTGAGCAGGACTTGCCAAGGCTGGTGGGTGATCAAATCCAGTGAGGCGATGGCTATGCATGACCCTTCCCAAGCCCAAAAGCCCAGCCCTGCAGAAGAGAAGGAAGTGTTAGGGGGAAGCTGGTGAGGTGGGTTTGGGAAATGCAGTGGGGGCAGGGACTGGAAACCTTTTGTTCTTCTTTCATTCATTCATGTGACAAATATTTGCTGAGCACCTGCCATTATGCCAAGCACTGGGGCTTGGCTGTAAACAAAAGAGACCAAGTTTGTATTGCCCTCTGGGGGCTCACTGACAATAAACAGACAAATGCCGCTATATGGTCAGGTGGAGATGAGTCCTATGAGGAAAAATAAGGCAGGGTGTGAGGGTGTTGGGAAGGTGGGGTGGGGGTCTCTGCTGGGGCAACATGTGAGCTGGGACAGGAATGAAGCAGAGAATCCTCTGCACAAGGAGCAGAGGCTTGAAGTCCAGGAAGGACTCTGGTTCTATTCGTGGGAGCCACAGAGGGCTGACTCTGGGGTCCTACAGGAGATGTGAGTGTGGATCAAAGCTTTGAGGCTGGTAGCTTGGAACCAGGTACAGCTCCTTCTTGGCTCTGCAAGTGTGGGCAGGATGCTTCTCATCTAGCCTCAGTGAAGTGGGGCACATAGTTCATGGCTGGCTGAGAGGCAGGACCATGGTTGCCATAGCTACAGCTGCCCAAGGTGGGAGTTGCTCTTCCTGTGGGGCTCCAGGTAGTGAAGCCCTCATTTGAGGGTAGGTGCTGGTGGCAGAGCCCAAGGCTGGCTTTGAACCTGGGTGTGAGTGTGTCTTTGAATGTGGCTGCACAGATCCTGGAAACTCATGGGGTCATGACCTGGCATAGGAATATTCCTGAGTTCTCAGCAGTTCTGTTAGGGGGAAAAGGATGTCCCAAAGCAAATTCCATATAGGCTTTGTGGACTCCACCCCCAGCCCAGGTCAAAGCCAAAGACACTGGGAACTCCAAATCCCATCACCACCAAAGGGAAGGTGGCTGAGACCTGAGGGTGGGGTTAAGCAGCCAGGTGGATATAAAAGGCAGACACGTGGGCTTTGGGGGACCCCATTTTGGCTCTCCACCAGCTCGCAGCGTCCGGCCAGCTCTGAGAGTGACTTTGGGTTTCCAGGTCGTCGGATCGGGTAGGACGCATTAAAGACTTTATTTCCCTATTTTCTCCCTGAGTTGTACATTTTCCTTATTTCCTTTCCTCTTGTAAATAAACCTTTTATTAACCCTTTTGCGTGTGTCTGTAGTAGAGTATTCATAAGTCCCTTTAAAGCGCGCGGGTGAGGACCCACAGCCAGGAACCCGTTTAATATCGGGGTTGTTCTATAACAGTTCTTTTCCCTGCAGGGTGCAAAGCTGAGTTTGTGGGAGCTTCTGAGATGAGGGAAGAGGAGCAAGGAGGCACCCTGAGATATGTGGGGTGGGAGGAAACCAGGGGTTCTCCTAAGTTTCTCTGCAGTCTCAGGCTGCCCTTCCAACCACTTCCCTTTCTCCATTGGGGGCTGGGACCCACCCCTCTCTCCCCTGCCCTGAGCTTCAGTTTCCTCATTTGGGAAGTGGACACAAAGTCCCAACCCTGGTGGTAAATGGGGAGGCTAGGGGATCCTGTGGTTTCTCTTGCATGAGGAGCTTGGACAGGATCCCACCCTGGAGGAGGAGGGAACCCACCTGCTTGGGCACTGTGCTGGGCACTTCCATGCATTAGCTGGAAGCAAACAGGCCATGTCACTCCCATTTGAATCTTCAGTGGCTTCCTTTTGCTCACCAGATAAAAAAGAAACTCCTGTGCCAGGTTCACGAGCTTTCTGGTGCTAATGTCAACTAGGTTCCAGCCTCTGAGTCTTTGCATTGCTCCCAATACCCTTGCCTCTTGGCCTAGTAAATTTCCACTCCCCATTAAATTCAGTTTGACTATCTCTCCCCAGGGGAAGTCAACCCTGACCTGCAGACTAGGTTGGGTCTGGCGGTCCTCAACGTGTTGCCTCCTGTCCTGGTAACACATATTACTGTTGTAATTTCAGGGACTGGTGCAATTACCTGTTGTGACTGTCTCCCAGTAAGACTGTGTGTTCCATGAGGAAGGAGCATTGTCTCACTATTGTATCTTGAGCATCCTGCATGATGCCTGCAACATAGCAGATGCTCAATAAAAACCTCTTGGATAAATGGAGGGATGGAATGCTTTTGACAAGGGAAAAGAGATGGTATTCTTCTTTCTACAGATAAGAAGACAAAGACACAATGATGTTAAGTAATATGCCCCCAAGGACAAGACATATTCAGATGGTGTCTGTCTGAGAAAGTCTCCCTGCCAGCAGGCCCCAAAAGTAGGCAGATGGGGTTAGGCAGAGAGGAACTAGGACCATCTGGACAGGGAAGGAGTGTGGGGGATAGCCCCACCCATCCGTGTTTTCTCCTCAAGGATGGTGGCTGTTTTCCTCAAGGGCGACTCAGGTGACCTTCAGGTTGGGGCCTGCAATGGTCCCAGGGGCCCCTCTGGGCGGAGGGCCTGGTCTGGCCCTGGCTGCTTTTATCGCCCCTATGCCCGCCCCGCTGGCTTCACGCACAGATTACAACTTCCCCTCCAGGGCTGTCTTACGCAGGCCACCTCCGGCTCGCCATTGTCTCATTGTTTGCAGAGGGAAGCTCCAGGAGGAAATTAACCTGCTGCTCACCCCAAGCAGGGAGTTTCACCCCCAGTCCCCACTGGGAATGACTGGGGGCAGGGTGGGGGTGGGGATGGTAGCAGACAATACAAGACGCAGCCCTGAAAGGAGTGAGCTACCAGGCTGGGGAATTAAGCAAGCAGAGGCTGCATTCACTGGCACATCATAAGCAATATTAGGCCATATCATGCAACTGGCCTTGTGTAAGGGAATTGGACATGTAGATGTGAGATAGAGATCTTTTTAAGGACCCTGCACAAGGCCTGCAAGCCAACTGCCTCTGGGGGCCAGGCGTGTAACAGAGCTCTGAAGGCACGGAAGCAGTGTGCAGTGGTGGTGCTTTTGGCAAAACGAAGACTTTGTGAGTCTCTTAAGGCTTTTAGATTAGTTTCTTCTGGTCTAAATTTTTATTGAAAGTAAAACTGGTTTGCAAACATGGGATTCAGGTGTACAGCACTGTAGCTGGATATCTGAGTATGCTACATTTTGATCGCCACCAAAAATCTAGTTTCCATCATCACCATAAATTGACATTTACCCAATTTTCCCACCCAGATTCCAGTTTCATTTTAAAATGAAACAAAATAAATCCCCCCAGAGTAGTAGTCGGATAGATGCTGCATCTGAGCTTGGAAGGGAATTCTTACTCTGGGGTGAACTTAGGTCACTTGTGTTGTTGCTACGTCATGTCTTCGCCCCCGGCTGACTGTAGCTGTAGCTGCATTTGGCACTTGGCTCTTCCTAGCACAAAAAGAACGTCCATTTCAAGCACCCATAAGTTATTTGGCTTCTCAGAAGACTTGGGAATGCGCCTCAGGCAGGACCTGGGTGGAGGGGGTGCCCAGAGGGGCAGCCTTCAATCATCCGAGGAAGAGGGGTAGAAGGTAAAGGTTCAGCCTTTTGCCCCTGAACATGGTTCCTATTGGCCGTTTGGAAGTTCTGCAGTGAGACCGAGCACCAGCTGCCAATATGGGAACCTGGCTCAATAAGTCATCTTTTACTTATTGCCTCTCCTCCTTTCCCTGCCTCACTCTCTTAGGTCCCTCACATTTCCTGGGTTATTGGCACCCACACCTTGTCTCAGACTCTGCTTTCAGGGAAACAACCTCTAATGTTCTCTCTGAATACAGTATATGATTCTAACCTTACATGATTCTGAGACTGAATGACTTTAACCCTCTGTGAGAACAAGATTTCATAAATTAATCCATCTGTGACTCCAGAGTGAGGTTATTCTAAGGTGACCACGCATGCAGATATGCACAAAATGTTACACTTCTGCAAATGACTTTGCTTCTCCTGAGCTCCTATTTTTCCTGATGCCAGAAAATGCAAACTGTTAGCAAATCTAGACAAAACTGGTTATTTCAGATTTGAATTCATTTGGGTGAGTCAAGTTTTTCCCTGCCTCCCTCTTTTTCTGGGCTGGTTTAAGTCCTAGACAGGAGGGAACATAGGAGTGTGTCTAGTGTTGTTGGTATTTCTCAAAGTGTGGCAGCCCTTCTGACCCTCCCGTTTGCCCCTCCATTGGCATCTGTTGGGAAAAGCCCACTCACACCAGTCCTCTTGAACTGAAAGTAGAGCCACACTGCCCTTTTAGTCACCTGAGAAAAGATTTGATCTTCGTTTGTTCCTTCTGGAAACCTGGTACATGAATTCATCAATCAAATATATTTATTAAGCGCCTACTGTGTGTTAGGTGTTGTGCCAGGCACTGGGGACACAAGATGAAAAGATAGATCATGATCTCTTCCCACCCAAACAAAGTGTCTATATTTATTACTTACTTATTGTGGTGTCTGGAGGGACAAATAGGGTGGCAGAGAAAGTCTCTTTGAAGAGTTATTATTTCAACCAAGACTATGGATGTAAGGTCAGGGAAAACCACCAATGACTTAGTAAAGGGGGATGTCTGAGTTGTGACTGTAAAAACCTTGAAAACATCTGCATTTGTGTGTACACTTTACATAGTTGTTCGTGGCCTCCATCATCTCCTCACAGAGGAGATAATAGGACAGAAATGAAAGAAGTTCTTGTTTGCATCTCAAAGCCCAAAGCTTTTGGTTTGCAAGACTCATGGAAATTTAGTCAACCCCCTGAGTAATTCAAGGTTGTACAGTTTATGCCATAACTAATAGAATGAGAGGAATAGATAAGTCAAAATTGGTTTTCCTCTTAGGAAATGAGATAAAGATTATCTGGAAGGTGGGGAGAAGGGAAGTGTAGCCAGATACTTAGTTGTCAAGCAATTATCTGACTTCCCCTTCTTCTGCGGCTGCAGATGGCCCTGCAGCTGATGACTACATTTCCCAGTCTTCCCTGTCATTATGTGTGGACACATGACCAGCTTCTGACAAAGAATATATGAACCTAATGGTGTCTGCAATTTCTGGGCCATGCATTTAAATATTTTGGCATTTTCTCACCACCACTTTTTATCTCCTTGTTGCCAGCTAGAATTTGACATGGGAGCGGGTGCTGGAGCAGCCAACTTAGACCACAAGATGGACGTCAAATGTGAAGGACATCAGAACAGCAACATGGACATTGTTCTAATGTCTCTGACACCATGGGAGTCCCTATCAGCCTGGACTGCTTCCCCTCTACTGGTGAGTGAGAGAGAAATCACCTCTTTATTTAGGACACAGTTAATTTGATCTGTGTTACAATAACTCAGTGAGCATGCCAGGTAATACAAAGGGTCGAAGATAGGAAACTATGGAGCATGCAGATATTGGTGTGTGGCCCTGAAAAAAACAAACCCTTGATTCAAATCTAGAGGGATTGAAGAGCAGACCCAGCGTATTACTCTCATGTTCAACCTAAAGAATTAGAATACCTAAATGTCTGAGTTGCAGGCCCTCTGGTCCAGGACCCTTTCTGCACACACAGAATAGGTAACCTGAGTGGGGCAAAGTGAAAGAAGACACCAGAAGAGGCCAAGTTTAAGTGTCTATCACCTAATGGAATAGAGGATATCTATTTGGGTATGGGCTCAGAGTTACACTGCAATGATTATTATTATTATTATTATTATTATTATTTCTGCTGCTGCTGTTGCTGCTGCTGCTGCTGCTAGAACCCAGCCCAGCAATGCTAGGAGGCTGAGTTTCATTAATGAATTTTTGCTGAGCACCAAGGCTCAGGTTGAGGTCCAGAGTCCAGCCAACTACTTGCTGGGTGGCCTTGAACATGTTGTATCTCTTCTCTGAGCCCTGGTGCTCTCACTGGGTCTATGTAGGGCTTGAACTCTAGGATGTCCCAACTGACCCTTTTGTTTTTTATTTTTTTGGTTTAAAGTTTTATTTATTTATGCATACAAGAACTGGGGTGTAGGCCAGAGATGCAGGGGTGAGAGGATTCACTAGAGACAGAGTGGGAAGCAGAACAGACAGACAGACTGAAATACACTGCTGAGGGGAGCAGCGGGTGAGACCGGAGAGGTCTGCCGTGTCATGTGGGTAGCTCCCTGGCCAGCCGGGGATAGAACTTGTGCTGTATAGGCTGTGGATAGCTTCACAAAGTGCTGTGCTTAACAACTTGAGCCACCAGGGAGGCCCCCCAACTGACCCTTTCTTCAGTGATATTCTGTGGTTCTTCTCTGTGTCTGACATTGGAGAGAGTTCAGGAAAAGCGCAATGTCTCTGTTTCAATCCTTGAAGAGACAAGACATGTGGAGATATGCATAGAAGACCAAGTGTTTGCCCCCTTTTTATTTAAATGCATGACCTAGACATTGCACCACCAAGGTGCAGCCAGGCTTGAGAAAATCTCTTCCTCCCCCTGAACCTTATTTTCCTCATTTGTAGAAGTGAGCATAACAATACCTGCCTTACAATATTGTTGCAATGATTACTTGAGATACAAAATCAACTCCCTTAGAAGATGCCTGACTCATGGAAGTTCATCAAATACCAGTTTCATTCTTTTCCCAGAAAAGGTATCACAAAATATTGGGTCTAGAGGGACCCTCAAAGAATATCCATGGTAACACATACATCTATTCATGAAATGTTCACATGTCATCCATGAATCTCTCCAGCTATCATTCATCCATTTTTCATACATCTATTCAAACACCAACAATTCATTCATCACTCATTCTCCATCCATCTAACCAAATGTCCCTTCATCCTTCACCCACCATCTAGTCCTTATCATCATTCATTCATCACCAACCTCCTATCCATCTACCTATCATCCATTCTATATTCATCCCTCATCAATCTGTTTATCATCCATACATCCAGCCAGCCAGCCATCATCACTCCATTATTCCATCCATTTATCATCCACCTATAATTTATCTGCCTAACATTCACCAGCTATTAATAGTCTTTTACCATCTCTCATGATTCATTTGTTCCTCATCCATCCAATTCTTTATATATCAATCCACCTGTTCATCTTTCATCCACTCACCCATTGCTCTATTCATCATTTATCTGTCCACTACTTCTCATGCATCAAGTATCCCTCCAACATATATTCCTCATTCACTTCTTCATATCTACTGATCACCATAAGCCAGTCATCAATGGGCTTTCCATCTACTTATTCTTTATCAATTTGCTCTTCTTCCACACACCATTCTTCATTTACTCTGTTCTAAATATCTACCATTTATTGTATTAACTGCATCTTCTTTATCTATGCACCTGACATCTATTTAACCACATCCAATTTATCTAATCATTTTATCACTTATCTGTATTTGTCTAATCAACCATCTATCTATTTAGGCTTCATTTTCCATATAACCTGCCAGGTAATCTGTACTAGGGGTACCTGAATAAGTTAAAACCTGTCCTCAAGTGTTTCGGAGTCCAGTAGAGAAAAACAGACAAGCCAGAAAGTAGTTATTCATAATGTGATGGTTGCTGTAATAGAGGAACTCTTGCCCCTGTTCCATGGGGAGAACACAGAGGAAAGAGCCACACACTCTGCCTAAGGGAATCAGGCAAGTGTCCACAAAGGGAATGGCAGTTAAAGTGGATCTTAAAGGATGAGCAGAAGTTCATTTGCTTTTTCTGGGGGGAAATGTTGAGTCCTGAAGTGGGGAAGTGACCTTGCATAGTCATATGAAGAATTAGCAACAAGGCAGCGACTTGGAACCAGGCCTCTGGCCTCCTATTTTAGTTGGTTCCATTTCCCAGATCTGGGAAGGCAAGCAACAAAAACCTGCCTTAGAACGGTCAGGGAAGGGTGGTGTTGCCAGCTTGGCTTCAGTTGGGTAGACATGGAGATTTCTTTAGACCTTCAGGGAACGGTGGCTTCAGAAACCCCAGTAACTACCATGAATATGACAAAAGGAAGGCAAGAGCGGCCTTGGGATGGAGCATGGGAGATAGGATGGGGGGAGGTGAGGAACACAGAAGATTTAATTTCTTTAAGCCAGAAAGAAAAAGAAAAATACCGGATGGTCTCACGCATAGCAGGAATTTAGAAAACCTAAATAAGGGACCAGGAAAAAGACTAATTATAGTAAAATAAAATTCAAAATCAACAAGCAACTATAAACCAGAGACACACTACCAGGGTGGGGGGGGAGAGGGATTAGGGTCAAAATAAGGGGGGTGGGAATTATATAGGGACTATAACCAAGATGAAAATGCTTATATTGCGCAAAAATGAAAAATGATGTAAAAATATATAAAATAAAAAATGTTTCAAAAAATAAAAAAAGAATGGATTTTTTCCCTTTTTAAAATTAATATTTTATTTTATATAATTCTTACATCATTTTTCATTTTTGCACAATGTATGCATTATCATTTTGGTTATATTCCCATAAGAATTGATTTCTTGGTGAAGTTAGATCAGAAAAAAAACTCCTGGTAGTAGTTCCTTGTTACCTTTACTCGGGTAAGTAATAATAATATTATTATTCTAGCAGTCACGTTTAATTGAGTATGGTGTTAAATACTGTGTTATAAGCTTACTCTGCATTATCTCATTTTGTCCCCCACTCCAGAAACCCTAAGATATTGTTATTACTATTACTCTCATTTTACAGATGAGGAAATTAAGTCTCTGAGAGCTTAAGCTAGGATTTAAATATAGCCCATGTGGCTACAAATTCCACGTCTTTTTCATTGTTCCTTGGGTCTAGCGTGTATTTATGCTAGTCATGGGGCATGGGGATGAGTAGGAAAGGGGAGAGGCAGGAGGAAGAGGAGAATCATATGTGACAGGCACAATTACACATTTACTAAAATATATGTTCCTTCATATTGGAGAGTCTCTCCAGTCTTTAAACAATGCCTAGCACATAGTAGGCTCTCAATAAATGTTTGTTCTTGCTTGAATTGTGTTGCAAAGAAAATGAATGACCCAGTAGAATAGAGAGTATATAGGTTCATCTCTTCTAACACATATTTAAAGTAATAATAATATAAAGAAGATAGAAGTCATGTCTCCTAGTGTGGGTATAAATAATCCCAGTCAAGCTCATGGAGTGGTGATCCCAGGCTTCCTCTACCTTGTGGTTCTGCCCTCCCTAAGGTATAGCCCTGGCCCAAGAGGTTTCAGATTGCTATCCCACATGCAATGCCCAGGGGGAAAGGCGAGAGGCAGCCTTGACTTAGAAGATGTTCACATCCCTTGATCTGCCATTGGTCAGAACATAGAGATAATTAGCTGCAAGGGGCAGGGAGCGACTGGGAAATGTAGTTTTTATTCTTTGTGGCTAAGAATTCACTTAAAAGTCAGATTTTTATCTCCATAGGAGAAGAAGAGAATGAATAAGAGGGGCAACCAGTGGGCTCTGTTACAGATGAGAAGGCGTGTGACTACGTGTTCTCCACTGTGCAAAATCCCTACAGGGATAGGTACCATCTCATTGGACTGCAAGTTCCCGGAAGACAGGGAGCTACACTGCATTATCCTGATGTTCCTGGAAGCTTCTAACTCTGACTTAAGAAGGACTTTGGATGGAGATTTGATGGAATCTTAACAAGTGGGTTAGAGGGCTTTTTGCCTGGTGATGATCACATTGGAGAGGGCTGAAGGCCAGGCGGGGCGTCTGGGAGGCGGCCAGCAATAGTGGAGAGACACAGGAAGGTGACTTGCAAGAAGGCTGGATTGGGTGAAGGGGCAGAGAAGAGTCTGGAAAGAAGGAAGCAGTGTGGGAGGAGGAAGGGATAACTTAGTAACCACAGCTCTTCCCTCAATAGAACGCTCAATAGACCACAGAGTCTCTTGTCTTCTGTGAAATCCTTGGTGAGATTAGATGGTGCCTGAAGCTGGGCAGAGGACGGCGTTGCTCTGGAAGGCTGCGCATTCCACTCAGAGAGACCCATCACTGGTGTCCTTCTTTCTTTCCTCCTGCCTTCCTAGACCATCTTCTCTCACAATAGCTACATAGCTCACTAGCAAGACCTCTCTCCCTCCCTCTCATCTCTCTCTCTCTATCTTATCTATCTATCTAATCTATCTATCTATCTATCTATCTATCTATCTATCTATCTATCTATCTATCTATCTATCTATCTATAGCTCTACCAATCTCTCTGTGTGTGCATACTACTGTAAACCCTCACAGTTGACTTTTCTTTTGGTAATGCAAGTGCCTGACTTAGCCTTGATGCTCAAGCATTAACTTCAAAGAGACCACTTGAGTAAACACATTGCCAGTCACCACTAGATAAGAGTCAGCTACATCCCCCTTCTAAGGCTCCTTTGTTTTACAGATCCTGGTTGATTTAGATAACTGACCAGTTGGGACTGACTTATGTTTCCTCCTTTTTCCCCCCTTCTTTTTCTGCCATGCTTTAAATGGCCACTCTTATGATTTCAACTCACCAATAAAAAGTGAGTCTGGGAAACCCGAGACCTCTGCATCCTCAAGTCCAATAAAAGCAAGACCCCAGGCCCACCCCATTTCTTTCTTTCTCTCCCTCTCTCCCCATCTCCCTCTCCCTCCTTCTCTCTACTCTCTCCCCGCCTCCTGTTCTCCCTCTCCCTCACTACCTAAAATCTCACTGTGGCCCAGGTGTGTCGTGTAATTCCCAGGTCTTATAAGTAATAAATTTCTAGTTTTTTCAGTCTCTTGATGGTTATTGCTGAAAGACATCTTGCAATCATAATAAGAACCCCAAGGACCAGTCAAGTGGTAGTATTGACTTAAAAGGGAAAATGTCTGTGGGAAATTCACCAGGCCCAGGTGAGGGCCCACAGGCATTTCTACCCAATAGCATTATGTGTGAAACACACATGTGTGCATGCATATATATTACACACACATATACCTGTTTATAAATGTTTACATGTAAGCTCATAAATATACATAAACACATATATACTTACACAGATAGACACATATACACACTACATGTATATCTGTGTAGGTGTGTTTATCTATTGTAATTACCTACTATGTGTCAAGAGGAACCTTGCTAGTGTCTGGGGAACATAGTGGGGAGCAAGCCAGACTTACAAGGTCCTTGCCATCATGGAGTTTATGGTCGAGAAAGACAGATAATCACAAATAAATGCACAAATAGGTGGCCTAGAGTTAAGTCTCAGCGCTGCCAACATGCCCGCCTAAGTTCGATCCCCTGCCAGGGAGCAACACACATGGCACAGCAGACCTCTCCTGTCTTGCCTGCTGCTCCTCTCAGCAGTGTATTTCAGTAGATCCACCTGTTCTTCTTCCCCACTCTGTCTCTGGTGAACCCTCTTAGCCCATTACCCCCCCCCCCCACCTTTGGCCTATACCCAAGTTCTTCTACACAAAAATAAATAAATAAAATCTTTAAAATAAATAAATAAATGCACAAATAACTGTAGTTACTAAATCAGTGCTATAAGAAGCATAGAATGTAGTGAGGACATATTTACTATGTATTTCACAAATATTTGACAAGAGGGATTATATGTGTTAGGAGATAATTTTTACAAAATCATGCCTCTCATTCAAATATAAAATAAACATGCATACAAGTATTTATTTAAGTCATTAGTTTTTATTTAAATTATCCGTGGTGGGCCCAGCCCTCATCTCATCTCCTCTCCACTCAAAGAGCCCTCTCCCAGCCCTGGAGATGAAATTGCAACAGAGTGTGAGCTTTTTTTTTTTTAAAGCTTTTTAGGTTTTTTAAGATTTATTTATTTATGCATACAAGAACTGGGTGGGGGATGTGAGAGGATTCACCAGAGACAGAGTGGAGAGCAGAACATGTGGATTGACTGAAATACACTGCTGAGGGGAGCAGTGAGGAGAGGTCTGCTGTGCCCTGTGTGTGTTAGCTTCCTGGTGGGGATTGAACTTGTGCTGCAGTGCCTGGTGATAGCTTGATGGGGCTGAGACTGAACCACTGTGCCACCAGGGTTGCTCCCTGGCCTGCAGGGCATGGAACTCATGCTGAAGTGTCTGGTGAAAACTTCATAGTGCTGTCTTTAGCCCCTGTACCACCAGGGAGCCCATGAGATTTTTTTTTTAATCATCAATTTATGAGGGAACCAGTGATGTTAAAAGCCAGTTCAAAGGAGAATATATATAGCACATTATTGGTTCCCTCATAAATATAAATACACATATATGTATGTATAAATGAAGAATGTGGAAATTAATTTGCTAAAGATGCAAAATTATTTTCTTCCAAGAGGGCTGGGAGTGGGGGAGCAATTGTACCCAGAACAGACAAAATTTATTTGCATCTCTGTGAACAAGACTTATTTGTATTACAATCATCCTTGTTTCAACTTACAGATGCAGGAGAGCTCAAAGGTAATGAAAGGCATTGACCACACAGAATCGGTTAATCAGAAACGAGGTGAAGACAACGCATAGCATCCCACCGGACAGCGAATAATCTTTCCAGTTCTGTTTTGCTTTTGCCATTTAAAAGTCTTTTACAGTTTTTCCTGATATGAGTCAGACCGATGTTAGGTACCGATAACACAGACGCAAACCAGGAAAGACCCAGCATTACATTCTAAGAGTGGGTCGAGGGCTAGGGAATGGACAAAAGCAAAATTGAGTCTTTGATATTTTTGTCTAATAGTTACATTATAAAAGCATTTTGTACCTTGAGAAAAACCAGGCCAACTCTGTCTTGTTCTAAATCCCCAAATAAATGGAACTCTGAGTCTTTCCTATAAGTTACAGGCTGTCTAGCAAAACAATCATTTCTTACTTTTGAAAACTATGTCTGAAAATATATGATTACTTTTGCAGATATAATAATCAGGTGGGAAAAGTGCTGTTTTTTTCTACTGTGGACAGACTAACTTTTGGTAAATTTTTTCGCTTGAAATATTTGTTGTATTATTTTTTTATTTGTTGATGAATTTTTCTAAAACTCACCCCTCTTCAAAACTTTCCAGGTGAATTTTTGTTTTATTTCTAAATGCTTCTGTCTCTGAATTTTCTTTGAGACAACAAACAATTAAAACACATGCACACAATTAAGGTAATTACAGATTGTTTTAACTGCTGAGAAATAAATGTATGTAGTAATATGATAGAGATGAACTTGGAAAGAGGGAAGGTTTGCTTTGGATCAGGGCTAGGCAAACTTTTCCTGTAGGGGATCAATTAGTAAGTATTTTAGGTTTTGAAGGACATCCAGTCTCTGTCACAATTCTCAGCTGCATTGTTGGGAAGGCAGCCACAGACAATATGTAAATGAATGGCATGGCTATGTTCCAATAAAACTTTATTTACAAAAACAGATGATGAGCTGGGTTTGGAGAATGGGCCATTGTTTGCTGATCCCTGCTTTAAATAATGAGGTTATGCAAGGCCTTCCTGAGAAGATGATACGTAAGATGAAACTTGAAGAATGAGAAGAAGCTGGCGCTCTAAGTTGAAAGGAAGGATGCTGGACAGGCCTGAGGTGGGAAAGAGTTTGCTATAGCTGAGGAACTCTGAAACACAATGACCAAGGGAGAGCTGGGTGGAAGATGAGATCAGCAATGTTGGCAGGCACTGGGGTCATCTAACACCCTGCGGACCACATTAAGGATTTGGATTTTATTCTAAGAGCGTCAAGGAGCTATTGTAGGCTTGCGAGCTGTGGAGTGTCTTTATCAGATTTTAAGTTTTAAAAGATAACTGGCTGCTGTGAATTGGAGGGGGACAAAATAGAGGGGCAAGGCTAGGAAGGAGGCTGAGATGTGAACCATTGCACTGGGAATGGAGAGAATGGTTGGACTTTAGAGGCATTTTATAGGGGTGAGCAGGAATGTGTGGGATAAATCTCAACATCAATGACAAATCAAAGATGACCCCCTTTTCCCATTCACTGCTGCTTAATGCCTTAGTTCCTTGCCATGGCAAACAGGCCTCCAAGTTATACCCCCATGACCCAGGCCATCATGCAGCCTTCTCCTGCCTGTTGTCACCCTCCCAGTCCACTTCCTGGAGCAGGTGTGGTCTAGAGCAGAGCCCTGGCATTCCTTGCTCCCATCCCTGTACAAATGGTGCCCAGCCTGCATTTCTGGCAGAGTACTGCTCTTTCAGGTTGCCTGCTTCACCCCTCTAGACCGTGAGTTCTCTGGGGGAGCTGGCGTATTCCCATATGAGTAAGCAAAGTCAGAGTCCTGGTAAGTATTTTTTTTAAGATTTATTTATTTATGCATAAAAGAATAGGGGTGTAGGCCAGAGGTGTGGGGGTGAGAGGATTCACCAGAGACAGAGTGGGGAGCAGAACAGGCAGATCTACTGAAATACACTGCTGAGGGGAGCAGCAGGTGAGACAGGAGAGGTCTGCTGCACCATGTGGGTTGGCTCCCTGGTCGGGGATTGAACTCATGCTGCAGTGGCTGGCGATAGCTTGATAGGGCTTCATCTTTAAGCCCTGTGCCACCAGGGAGGCCCCCAGTAAGTATTAGTTGACAGAATGAACAAACCACCTACCGGTGCCTAGCATAGGGCTCACCCATGGTCTGTGCTAATGTTCACAGAGAATGAATGAATGAATGAATGAATGAACTCAAGGTGCGTGACACCAAGTCTGCTTACATAACAGTTGCTAATAAATATTTGTTTTTATTATTTAAAAGTGAGCAAATAATATATTCGTATGGCTTAAAACATATTTAAAGAAATAATGTTAAGTCTTATGCCTACTCCTTCCCCATCTGTCAGGTTCCCACCTCTTCTACTAGCTTATCTTTCCAGAGTTTCTTTACACAGATTTATGCAATTGAAGAATACAACGTCATTCTCCCAGACCATTGTTGGTGGGGGTAGCTGTGAATGAGCAGCCAGTGACGGATGGTCCTAGGACCTTGTTTGTCCACTGATCACTAACTCTGAAACATGAATCAGATCCCCAAGTCCTGTCTGGGGTTCTGACCTCCCCACCTGGTCTGTGTGCAGAGGAGGTTCAGCCCACCCAGGGTTGGCCAGATCCACCATTTCCTAAAAGTGGGTGCAGTGGGTCCCTCTCGAACAGCTGCTAGGTGGAGCCATACCTCACTGAGAACAACAAAGCTCAGAGCAAGAACCTTCCTCCCTCTCCAATTTTCCTTCAAGTTGTTATTAAGGAGAAAGTCTCCGTTGAATTGCTGGTGTGTTTTTAACACCTCTCTTAACACTTACTTCCCTTTTCAACAGAGAGCAGGCCTCCACCTCTGAGCCTTCAGCTGCATGCTGGATCTGGCAAGAATTTAATGACATTGTTTTGTTTTCATTGTACTTATTTTTATGGCTGCCTTCTATTTATGGCACAAGATACTGGTTTTCCATTTATGGGGGGGATCTAAAGTTTCCTTTTGAGAATGAATATATTTATGTTTTTAAAAGTAGGTTCATTTAAAGAAAAAAAAATACTATGTAACTGGCAGCACAGGTGGTACCCAGACATGGAAAGAATTATAAAGAGGTACGTGATGGGCTGAAAAAGAGGAAATGCCTCTCAGGTCCAGTGCCTCTCCCAGCCCCTCTTTAACAGAAGGGACCATGAGGCTTGGCTGTACGTTCTCAAGGTCACATTGATGACATGGACTGAGAACTGGATCTCCTACCCCCCAGTGGTGGGGACATCCTGTGGGGACATCCTGGGGCAGGGCAGAGCTCAGGGATGGTCTGCACCCCAGCACTTGGCTACTGCACTGGGTACTCCAGGACTGGTCAGATCACAGACTGAGCACAAAAAGTATCCAGTCCTCAAGCACTTTGACCCCCAGGAGTTCACAGATTCAGGGGAATAGGAGTCCCGCTGAAGTAAGTCAGGTTCCCGGAGGAGGAGTGCTAAGTGTTCCAACAGAGGCATTGCTTCTGACCTCTGGGGCTTTTGACTGTTAAGTGTCCATTTTACCATTTTCTTTTAGAAAACCATCCACTTCCCCACTCTTGGTTCTTATATTCCAGCAAATCCCACTCTCACTTCAAATGGCGCGTGACCAGGCCTGGCCAATCAGAATGCTTCAGCCCTTTGGCCAGGGGGACCCAAAGCAGACCAGTGGGGACCTTCCCAGGACTTTTGTGGTAACCACTAGGGAAGGACTCATAGTGGTTCCAAGGGGGGTTCTCAAAGAATCAGTTGGGATCCTCAACTGCTGGTAGCCATCTTTGCCACCAAAGAGGAGAGGCTTCCGATTATCCTGAGGCAGCGTAGAAGTGAGCAGGGGGAATTCTGAGAGATGATATGCTCTCGGCTCTTGGCCATGAAATCAGCGCCCTGAACTGAGCTCTAGAAGTCAATACATTATTTAAAAAAAAAAAATGTAATTTCTGTCACTGAAAAAAGAGACCTAACTCCAGGTAGAAACAGTATTGTGGGAAACTTGGAGGGGGAGAATATTTGGGGGAATGAAGATTTGTCTGGAAATCCTTTCTCATGGAAGTGGGATTTGAGCAGGGTTTTGAAAAATGAGGAGGATTTTGATACACCAAGAAGGTGAAGAAGCAGCATATCCAGTGAGGGTGCAGCTGGGGCAGAGGCCCAGTAGTGGAACAGCAGAATCGTGCCAGGGAATGGCACTGTCAGTGTGGTGGGAGAGATGGATGGGGCAGAGAAGTGGGGCGAGCAGTGTGCCCAAGTTGTGCAGAAATCCAGTCCCAAGTGCCTAGTTTGAAGGCAAGAGCACATCACATAGCTGGAGACGGCATCTTGGCATTTGTGTACCCATGGGTGGGGTTCCCAGGAGTCCCCGAAGCTCATATGAAACTCAGTTGTTCATGAACGGGTGTAATGCTTTCATCAGAGCCCAGAAGGGTTTTTGTTAACCTGTAAATTTAAGATACCTTTCTGCATACAGGGAAGAAAAATAGAGAGTATGAATAGTGGACTGATGAGGTCCAAACTATGCTTTTAGAATAATCACCATGTTATTTATTGCAGCATTATTCATGAGAGGAAAGATTTGAAGCATCCCTAAGATGCACCAAGAGGAGACACATTCATTCCACCTTTCCATAGAAGGAAATATTATGCAGTTATGAAGGTGAATAAAGAATCCTTTTATGCATCAACATGGAATGATTCCAAAAAATATTTCTCAGTAAATCAAGCAAAGTACAGAGCAGCATATATATATAATAAGCTACTATTTGTGTTTTTTAAAAGGGGAGGAGGTCAGATTATAACTCCAGATTTGCTTCTACATGCATAGAATATCTTTGGCAATATTTTCAAGAAAATAGCCAATAGAATCACTACCTCTTGTGGTTTTTATGGTGATTAAATGAGTTAATATTAGATAACTGCTTAGAAGACTACCTGGGACATAGTAAGCTCTAGAGGAGATTTTGTTGAGTAAAATACAGGTTTCCCCTGCTTTCTGAAAGCAGAATGTCCCTATTTGGTATGATTTGGTAGGTTATTTTTTGGGTCTGGGAATGTTCAAAAATTTTTCCATATAAATGAATGGTAATAGCGTTCCCAGATCCAAAAGTTAACCCTACCAGATCATACCAAATAGGAACATTCTATTTTGGGATAGCAGGGGAACCTGTAAAAGAGGAATTGCCTCAGGGGACTGGACCCAGGTGACTGAGGGGTGGTGGTGGTGAGGGAGAGAATTACCTTTCGCCAGATGTGATTTCGTACCTTTTGAATTTGGCACCTACCATGAACAAATATTTTAGAACATTTAAAGTTAAAAGTAAATTTATCTAGATGTAATAGGTAATCTGAGGGGGTCAGAGATTGGAAGGAGGTTCCACCTGGAATCCCCTGGAATTAACTGGAGTTGGTCAAAGTCTATATTGTATGGTGTAAAACTTAGGATATGAGGAAAATGGGGGAGAACCCCAAAACACCCATGCCCCAAGGCCCACTATAAAAAGCACATTTAAAAACACCAGACTGGAAACGTTTTATTATTACTATTATTATTATTTTTTTTAAATAGCAAAAGCACGTCCCCCCAGGAGGCGTGTGCAGCTGCAGCGAGGCAGTTCCCAGGTGATGTCAGTCCTGGCCAGGCGCCAGCCCCGGCCCCTTGGAGACGGTCTTGGTGGGTTCAGCTTGACTGTTTTTCCTTCCTGAGACTTGAGGACACCTTCCTGTCTCAAAGAAAGCAGCCTTTCCAGGGCTTTCTGAGAGCCTGGGGTGGGGGGAGCAGTGGGCCTTGGCTGAGGAGGGAGAGGGGGCCAGGAAAGTGGGTGATGGGTGGGGAGATTGCATCAAGGAGAGATGAGAGGGGAGAAAGAGAAGACAGGCCCAGCCCTGGATGGCTCCTTAACCACACCAGAGCAGCAGGAAGGGGCGTGCTCCTTGGGAATCCAAGGCCTGCCTCCCTGACCCCATCTTAGCCCTGCCCTGGCTGCTGCCTGGGGGGTGCACTGGGGTGGGGTGGGGTTGGGGGCGAGAGTGTGCTGTTCCCACGGAGTCTCCAGCTGGTCAGTGCCTTCTCTCCTCCCTAAACTCTGGGCCCAGCCCTCTCCCCTCTATGGTCAGAGGCCTGTTGCCAGTATCTTCTGAGCTTCCAGACGGTGTGGTTTTCTGCAGATGGACAGCAGAGCTGGGTTTGGGGTCTAACTGCACTCCTCGCTGTGGGCCCTCCTGCCAGCTACTGCTCCTTTTTGCGTCCCACCTGTGAAAGGGTCAAATCAAATTTGTAAGTGGTGTGCAGACTGAGGCAGTACAATTCCTCCTGTTTCGTCGGCAGGCATCTGCTAAGCACCCACCACCCACCACGTGCTGGCACCGTGGGAGGCACTGGGGGTGCTGCAGAAGATGTGGTCGGCAAGGGTTCTGACCAGCTCTGTGGCCTTGGAGCAATTGCCTCCTGATTCAGGAGCTCAGCGTTTTAGCACACGGGCTGCAGAGGAAGGATACTAAGAGGGTGAGTTCTGGACTCTGTGCCTGGGTCCAAATCCTGGCCTGTCCTTCCATGGCTGTGTGACTTTGGGGAGCCAGGAAGATGATGACCGCCCCCCTCCCCTACCGAGTTGGGTAAGAGAAGAGGAGATACAGATTCCAACAATGCCTGGCCCAGAGGGTGCTCTGTAAACCTCCGCTGTTACTATTCTCTGTCCACCGAGGTTCAACTCTCCGGGAACACAGAGCTTTCTGGGTGCTCAGTTACACTCAGGGGAGACCCAGGGGCCCGCAGGTGCCTCATGATTCATCTGACTCAGGGGTGGGACAGACAACTTTGCAGAACTTTTCATACTCAACAAAGTGGCAAAGCTTCTCTTTCCTGCCTCAGAAGCATCATCCCTTTCTCCACCTCTCCAGTCTCATGTCCCCACGTGCCTCAGAAGCACTGTCACATTTTTATCATCTGCTCAAAGCCTGCTGTTTTGATAGACAGTGGCCTCCAGGAGGGTAGGCACCACATCTGTCTTATTCTTTCATCATCCCTAGAGCCTTGCACGGTCCACAGAGCATTTCAGTACATTTGTTGATTGACTGACAGACCAACAGTGTGAGCCACCTGCCTTGAGTTGGCCTGTGATGTTAAACTCTACCCCAAGCCTCTTGCTGAGTTATATCTCCTCCACAGTTCAGACAGTGGAGTCTGGAGCCAGACCCCTTGGGTTCAAATTCTGGCTATGCCATTGCCTAGAGGGATGATCTTGGGCTTGGTTTTCTAGTCTGAAATGGGGATGGCATCGTACCTATCTGTGTAGGCTGTTTCCAATTTCAGTGAGGCCGCACCTGTAAGTCACCAAGTGTTAGGGACCTTTGACTCTCATTCTTATTGCTGCTCAGGGGGCGTGTTGCCAGGCAATGCAAACAAATGTGACCGGGACACATGTAATCTGGTTCCGGCTCCTCTCTGACTTGCTGTGGGACATTGGGGATGTGCGTCACCTGCTCTGAGCCTTGGTATGCCTGTCAGTGACCCAAAAGACTGAGATGAACTCTGAGAGTGCATCTGGGCGGCTCCTGTTCTGGGGGCATCAGAAACCCCAGGGAACCCAGCAGACAGGGCAGTTTCCCCGGGTGTGGGCTGATGGTCCTCAGCTCCTCTGATGCACAGGTGGAGGGATGTAGACTCAGATGGGGGAATGCCCATTTCTGTCTTGTTCTGGAAGCCCCAGTTCAGTTGGCTTGTACAAACCAGGCTCAAAGCTGGTGAGGTCTCAGGGGACTCTGCAGCCGAACACCTGGTTCAAATACACTTGCTCACCAGCCACCATGTGACCTCAGGCAAGTTCTTTAACTGCCTTGTGTCTCCGTTTCCTCATTTATAAAACGGGGCAATCTTACTACAACTTCGTGAGTAGGCTATGTTAATTAACTTATGTAAAGTACATAGACCAAGGCCTGCCACAGAGTAGGCCCTCAAAAGTGCCAGGGGAGTTTCCAAGCCTAGAGGATCTGGACATTCAGAAAAAAATAACCCCTAATGTTTACCAGGCCTCCCTCCTACAACGCTAGTTTACAAATCTCTCCTGGTCCGCCATGCGCTTGCTGTGCTTGTGTGTGAGATGAGGCCCTACTCAGGGCCCAGAGTGGGTAGACATCCACTCCAGGTCACACAGGAGCAGTGGCCAAGCTAGACCAGGCCAGGCCTCCTGCCTTCTAACCAGTTCATCCTGAGCGCCTCCCCAGTTTCCAGGCCCTGTTGGCCTGCCCTCTGACCCTGGCCCCCTGGGAGCCTGATCCCAGGCCCATGGGGTATGCAAGTCTGGTCTGGATTAGACACGCTGAGAAGCAAATGCTGCCCCCACTCCCTCAGCAGGCTGCCTGGCAGGACCCATGCTCACAGCTGCTGGGGCTCAGAGGGACATAAATCATGGTGGCAGGAGGCTTGGGGGCTGGGACCACCTTAGTCTCCCGAGGGGCTCAGTGTCCCGAGTCTTGGTCAGGGCTGTCTGGACCCACCAGCGGTATTCTCCAGTCTGTGTTGGCGCATTTGAGGCAAGGGCAGGTCAGAGGGAACCACGAGATCTTTTGGCACCTCTCATGTCCTAGCAGGCCAAAATCCCAACCCAGATTAAATTTTTATTCTGCCATCATTTCCAAGCTTACCCTCAAAAATGGTGCAGAGCCTTACCTAGATTCACCAAATGCTGACTTTTTCCCATGTTTGCTCTATCCTTCTCTTGCTCACATAGTATTTATTTTTTTCTGAACCATTTGAGAACATGTCACCCACATCACATTCTTCAACCCCTTAGTAATACTTTAGGGTGTATTTCTTAAGCACAAGGATATCCTCTTACATAATCTTACTGTTAGTAAATTCAGAAAATGTAACATTGATACAATATTTTTATCTATTGTTCTTATTCCAGTTTTGTCAACTGTCCAATAATATCCCCTATAGCATTTCCCCCGGACATGTATTTAGTTATGTAGCTAAGCTTCTCATGATGTAAAACATGCAGTAGTAACAAGAGATGCAGACATGGTTGTTCAACTTTACATGTATGCCCTGCAAATTGATGTTTTTAAAAAATTTTCCAATGTTTTCATGATAATGCATTCAGCTTGTGACCATTTATAGGTGCTTAACTTGCTAAATAAAACTTTCAGGGCCTCCCCGGTGGCGCAGTGGTTGAGCGCTGGGTTGCGAAGCTGCCCGCAGCCTCTGTGGCGCCGGTTCGATCCCCGGCTGCTCCCCGGCCACCGGAGGAGGGTCCCACATGGTGCGCAGACCTCTCCTGCCACCCGCTGCTCCCCTCAGCAGTGTACTTCGGTCCTTCTGCCTGCTCTGCTCCCCGCTCTGGCTCTGGTGAATTCTCTCACCCTCCCGCGCTTCTGACTGTACCCAGTGCATGTGTAAACAGAACAAACAAACATATAAATAAATAAATAAATAAAACATGCCTCTATAAAAAAAAAAAAAAAAAAACTTAAAAAAAAAAAAAACTTTCAGAACTGTGTGTTTTTATCTTTTAACTTAATAGGAACCTCATAAAATGGAAGTGGCCTGGGTCAACGAGGGTGGCTTAAATGGTGGAGAAGCCCTGGGCTGGGGAGGGGCCCTGTACCTCAGCCTCACTCAGCCGCCTCCGCTGGGCAAACATGGCCCATTGCTGTCCCTCTCTGGGCCTCAATTTCTCCACTGCTGTGGGCAACCTCTAAAGCTTCCCACTTGAAAGTGTGGAATTAAAGAGCCATGAATGGCCAGGAGGGAAACCTGGGTTCCTGGCGGGCCAGGGACTCTGGCAGTTTGTCTCATGTTATTTGGTCTCTTCATTGCAAAATGATGGACTCAGGGATCACTGTTGTGCTGGTGCTCCTTGGGTCTAGGAAGGTTTGGGTGGAGAATGTGACCTCAATTTAAGCCTCACCTTCAGGGTTCTAGGTGACCTGGCTGAGTTGGTCATTCCACCGCCCTCAGCCTTGGGTTTTTCCTCCCTGAGCAATTTTACTCTTCTGTCTCATGTTGGTTCTCTCTGGGAAAATCTGAAGAAGCCTGGCTGGGCTGGCCTACTCTGATGGTAGAAAGTGTGTGTTGGGAGAGGGGTGCAAATGGCTCCCAGAGTACTAGTCCACAGGTGTGCCTCTCCCAAGTCGCATGTGTTGGGTTGACCTGGCAACTCAGTAAGGCTCATCGATATTAACTGCCCATTACCCAAGAGAGAGCTTTGAGGAAGACAGCAAAGTGCAAAATGTGCAGAAGGGAGTACTATGCAACTGTGGAAAAGTATGAAGTTGCTCTGAACATTGAAGGGTCTCCAAGATAGTTTGTTAAGGACAAAAAATCCAAGTGTAGAATAGTGTATAAAACTCAAATAATTGTGTGGAAAAACTATACAGTAAGTGCTCACTTAAAATCCTTAATCGTTTCTTAGAAACTGCCACTTGAAGCCAAATGACACATAACAAAACCAGCTCTTGGTATAACATAGTTTCCTTCAACCTGGGTAGGGATTTTTTTTTTTGTATTCATCAACAAAATGAGTTGAATGAGTTGACGATCTGCTGTATATGTGACCTGCCTGTATACACTGACTCTCTGCAGGGGTCTCTATCAGCCCCTGGTTGATGGTAATTGCCGCTAAGAACTGGAACCTACTAGCTGGGAGGGAAGGAGACTTATTGTCAGCTTATTCTCTTTGGTTTGTGAACACTCTAAGAGCATTATCTATTTCAGGGGAAATACAATAGAAAGACCCAGTCTGAGCAGGAGGGTAGAGGGGCCCCCAGGATGCAGCTAATTGCATTTCTTAATCTCCACACCGGGTCCACAAGCGTGCTATTGGTGAAACCCGCTGAGTGGTAACACTTCCCGGCACATGAACTGCGTGTTGAGACTTCCGTAGAAAGTTTAACCTAGTAAGCTGCAAATGATTGTTCAAGTGTATGTGTCAGTGTGTGTTTTAGAAAAATTCCAGATGATTACAGTTTTAATTGTGGTTATCTTCGGGATGGGTGGTATTTGAAGGGATTTGTAGCATTTCAATTTTTCACAGTGAAAACATAAGCAGAGAAAGCTATAAATACTCTTTCAGAAATCATAGTCAGTATAGAGCACTTCTGGAAGGACACACAGGAAACTGCTAACATAATTGTCTTGGGGGAGGGGTCTGAGGCCTTCTCACTGCATACTATTCCATACAACATCAATTATTTACTTAGCACGCAAGTGGTCTGCTAAAAACTGATTATCCAGGCAGAACAATGATCGCTGTGCCCCCTGTTCTTGCTGAGAGGCCCAGAGGGGTTAAGCAATTTCTTGGGGGGTCATCCAGCAAATGTGCTGGCAGAAGTGGGCCTCTAACCAGAGCACCCAAAAGTCTGCTGTCCCTACTCCCAGGTTTCCTGCCATTGACGATGTCACAGTCCTTTTCCTGTGGCTTTGCCAGGGGCTGCCTGGACCTGGGGAGGCGCAGGGAGCACAATGTGCTTTCTTAATTAGCTCCCAAAGGGGGAAGTGCCACTGTACTGGGACACAGGACAGGCAAGGCAGTGTCTCTGGGATCCCGGGGAAACAAGGCAGAGGGTGCTTGGACAGCTCTCCTGTCTCCTGGGCAAACCCGAGCTTCCCCTATCCCTCCCCAAGGTCCACCCTCCAAGTCTCACACTCAAGGGATCAAGTAGGGAGTTTTCTCGCCCCTCTCCAGCCTGGACTGCACATGACAGGACTCATGGTTCTCCCTGGGCCTGGGTGTCCATCTGTGAGGCCCATGCGTGGGTCTCGCCCTGAGGTACCAGGCACAGACAGGGTGCTTAGTAATGTGGGTCAGCAAAACCAGCAGCTGCACTTTGGGCTGTCAGAGGGTCAAGTGCAGTGAGTGGCAGAGCAGAGTGGATGGGAGCTTGGGCTCTGAAGCCAGGCTTCAGCCAGTCAAGAGTTTGGTAAACAGATGACCTTTTAAGAAGGCATATGAAGATACCTAGGCGAGGAAAGGGCAGGTGCCTGGCTCTGAAGCTCTCTGGGTCCCCCCACTTCCCCCCACCCAGCCTCCTGGGCTTCCTTAATCCTGGCCTCATAGGGACAGAGCCCTATGTCCTGGCCCCACTGCCAGCTGCTTCCATCTCCACCTCAGCTGTATTTGTGAAATGCGCAAACACCAGCCCACATCTGCCAGAGCTTCTGGGAGAATTACCCCCCATCTCAGGCCTCTCTGGGGCAGGGAAGGAGCTGGCTTTGCACTTTAAGGGTAGACAGACCTTACGTTGTCTGCTTCATCCATCATCCACCTGCCTGCGTGGGAACAGTGCCCACACAACGCTGGCTGGGAAGACATGGATAAGGCATCATTTAAAGAATGGTATGTTCATGAAGCAGAATATGCAGCTAAAGGCGTGGACCTCTTGTGTACTGACTTGGCATGAGAGCCAAGCCAGATTAAGGAAAAAAGATGCAAGAAAAAAAATGCAAGAGGAGAAAGTGTATAATATGCTTCTGTTTGTGTAAAGACTGGACAGAAATGCATACATATATATTTATGTTAATATATGCTTATCATTAATAATCATTTGCATGATTTAAGCATATAATACATTGATATATTTTAATAATTAATATTGTTATTAATATATTTTGTAATATGTATTTGAGTCAATATATCTTTTCCTGTATTTGCTTGGTCAGTCATGGAAAATGGGGATGTCGCAAAAAGCTGGTGGCCGAGGCTGCCTACTGGTGCGGGAGACACGGAGGAGGGAGGTTTTCACCATCTTCTCTCTTGTGAATTCTGAACCATGTGAATGAATGTATTAATCATCAATAAATAAAATTAAGATTCCTTACCAACCACAGTGGACACCTAACAGTTGTCCAAGAAGACTATGAGGAAAGCTTGGGTATCTCTATTTTTGGAAAGGGGTCTCCCAGCCTTCCCTTAGCCTGATCCTGCCCAGGGCACAGGGCAGCACCTGTGACGTCTGTGCCTCTCCCAAGGTCCAGGAGAGGGGGGTCATTTTTGATTCCTGATTCCCCAGGCCCTTCCCTTCTGCAGCTGGGAACATCTTTTATTTAAAAATATCTTTTATTTTAAACCCACCAATTTTCTCTCTCTCTCTCTCACACACACACACATGCGTGCATACACACACACACACACACACTTATACACAGGCATGCACACATCCTCTGTCATCAACAGTCTTTGTTTTTCCAAAAGTTCTGCCCAATCTCTGACCAGCCAGGGTTGGGGCCTGCTGGATGAGTCCTCACAGCTCCTCAGAGTGGGGTGGAGATGTCCCAAAGGGCCTGCCCTGAAGGTCATGGGCCCAGGCCATTGTACTCCGATCCCCAGACAAAAGAGGGCTGGGCTGAGCTCTTGGGGTCTTTGCTGGCCTCTGGCTTCCTTCTCCAGGATCCTGCTTGGAGCAAGTGGCACAGGGGTCCAGGCTCATCTCCTTGACATTCGTAGGGGGGTCACCCCCCTCACCTTCAAGCAGCTGCCCCCCAGGTCACGCCGGCCACCCTGCAGGAAGGGAAAAAGAGGTATTGGTACATTTGACCACATCACCAAGAACGCTGAAACTAACTAATGGCGTCTTAGGGGGCTTGCTATAAAAATTACAGTCACGCAATAAAGTTTATGCAGTAGAAGGGAGAAGAAACTTTGTGTGTATTGATGAGGATGGGGTGGAGATAACATCATTCAAGGACAAAAGCAAAGTGCAGAAGTTTCTTTAAAGTCTTCTTTAAATTTTTAATTTTTTATTTATTTATGCATGCAAGAGCTGGGGAGTAGGCCAGAGGTGTGGGGGATGAGAGGATTCACCAGAGACAGAGTGGGGAACAAAACAGGTGGAATGACTGAAATACACTGCTGAGGGGAGCAGGGGGCAAGTCAGGAGAGGTCTGCTGCACCATGTGGGTAGCTCCCTGGCTGGGGATTGAACTCGTGCTGCAGTGGCTGCAAATAGCTTTATAGTGCTGAGACTTAACCCCTTGTGCCACCAGGGAGGCCCAGTTTTTAATGTTATTTATACTTTTTCATCTTTTTTGTTTCCTCCCCATCTGAATTTTTGCTTAAAAAAATCCAATACATTTGAAATCATAATATTTACATGAAGGGCAAAACAACCCTGCAGCAGCTCTCCCCATTGCTTGACTGTATGTCCAGTGATTAGTCACTGACCTCAAAAAGATTGTGGACCTCTGGCCTCCCTGTCTTCATTCGGCGTGTATGAAGGAACAGCTCTCTCTGGTCCCATCTCCCTGGGAATAAGGGCCACTTTTTCTATTCCTGCAAAGGTCTAGCACTTCCTCCCTTCCTGGAGAGATTCCATCAGGATAAAGCTGAGATCTTTTCTGTGTGGCTGTGATTTATTTGTCAGAAAGGGAGGATTATGCCTCTCTTGTCCCCGCCTAGACTGGTAGCTCAGGGGATAGTAGGGAAACGCCTTCACTCTGTGGCCTCAGTTTCAGCCCAGAGATTGACAGGGAGCAATGCCAGCCAGTGCTGCTTGAATCAGTGGTGAAGAAGAGCTAATGGTGGCAGCGCCTGAAGCCACCCGTCCTGCACCTGGCAGAGGTGGTCTCTATCCAGTACTCGAGCTCTGATATGTAGGTTTTGCCCTCAGTATCACCCACTAACATCACAGATTTTGAAGTACCCCATCTTTTTTTTTTTTTTTTAAAGAGGCACGTATTTTATTTATTTATTTATTTATTTGTTTGTTTGTTTTGTTTATACATGCACTGGGTACAGTCAGAAGCGCGGGAGGGTGAGAGAATTCACCAGAGCCAGAGCGGGAAGCAGAGCAGGCAGAAGGACCGATACACTGCTGAGGGGAGCAGCGGGCGGCAGGAGAGGTCTGTGCGCCATGCGGGACCCTCCTCCTGTGGCCGGGGAGCAGCCGGGGATCGAACCGGAGCCGCAGAGGCCGCGGGCAGCTTCGCAACCCAGCGCTCAACCGCTGCGCCACCGGGGAGGCCCTGAAGCATCCCATCTTTTGAGGCCAGTCATTCAATGACTGGGCCAGAGGCACCCAGCCTGTTGGTTTAAATGCCAGGCTCTTAAGTCCATGGTGTCTAATAGTCTGCCCTGTTTCTAGGTCACAGTAGAATCTGAAATTCCACTGTAAATGCTCACCCCCACCCCCTCAAGCCTGGCCAGGAGGTGATGGGACAGGCATCATTCTCAGCCATCTAGAGAAAGATGACTGTCTGGGAGCTCTGCCCCCTGCCTCCCTCCGCTACTGGACCCAGGTTGGGGCAGATCCATCCAGATGTGAGCACAGTTTCCCTGGAGGCTCTCCGGGCCAAGGGACAGTGTGTTCATTCACAGGCAGGGCTATTTTGAGGGCTGAGGCCATAGTCCCAGCAGAGCCTGGGGCTTGGGCTTCTCAGGCAAACTCTGGCAGGAGTGTCTGAGAAGGGCAGATGGGGGAGGGGAGGGGAGTGGTGTTGAGGTTGAGGGCTAGAAAGCTGACCTTCCACCTTTTCACGCTAGGTCCTCAGGGACAAGAAGAGCCACCTCCACCCCAAGACTGGGGGTCAGATGGAGCCCTGGGCCCCAAGAGAATGCTGGGCCTATTTACCTCCTTGAACCTCAGTTTCTTCATCTATGAAATGGGGACAAATGATTCCACTTGCCACCCTAGGGAGCAATCGATTGTGAATCCAGCTGTGACAGAAGCTTGTCAAGTGCCAAAAACACTTAGAAGAGGCCATACGTAGGCCCCGGCTTCTTTATCCCTGAGGAACTCAGCACCAAGGGCTCTGGGAAGCACCGAGGTTAGGAGATCCACTCCAGAGAGATCCACTCCAGATCCACTCCAGAGAGCAATCCACTCGATTGCTGCTCGCCTTGGACTACTGTTTGGATCTCAGGCAAGTGAGCTCACTCAGCCTCAGTTTCCACCCAGCGCCAGGTGGACCTGCTATGCAGATTAAACACATGAACACAGGTAAAGCCCTTTCCAAGGGTCAGAACATAGTAAGTGCTCAATGAACGTTCATAAGTATCATGATCAGCATCATCTGGCAAGGAATCCTCACCAGTGCCACCATAGTCTGTGTTCCTCCTGCTTCTAAGTGGGCACACCAACTGGGCAGGGCCTTGTAAGATAATCCTCTCTAACCCCCCACACCCAGGTGACAAAAGGGAAAACAGGGCAGAGACAAGACCCATTTCCATCTCTCACTTGTGAGTTCTACCACAGAGGGCCACACTAACCCCCTCCTTAAACAGGAAGATGATACAGGGAGCTGTTTCCTTGGTGACTCCAACATCAGACCAGTCAGGGAGGGTGGTTGTGGCTCAGAGCAAAGGGGCAGGTTCTGGAGTCTTGGAGCTCTCTGGCCTCCACAGCTCAAAAGGGAGCCCCCCAGAGGCTCTCTAAGATAGCCAGTCTTCTTCCAGAAGGAAGAAGGATCACCCCTTTCGCCTGTCTCTGTGGGAACCTGTGGGGTGGAGAACATGGCTTCTGTGGCCAAATTTGGCTGGGTTCTTGGTCCCGAAGACAGATCCCAGGGAAGCAGCCAGACCCAGGTGTGGCCCGTGAACTGTGGGTCAGACTGAAAGCCAAGCAGAGAAGCCCCGAGCCCACCTGCGGTGCAGTGGGCAGTGACAGACCACCCTTCCACACTAACCTTTCCCACCTCCCAATCAGGCAGGCCTGAGTTTAAACCCTGACTCTATCAGGGACTGCATGTCTCTGAACCAGTGACAGATGTCAAAGCAGGTGGGGATAACCACGGCACCTCCTTTCTGCGGCTGAGGGATTTTCCTGATAATGCGGAGGAGATGGTTCAGCTCAGCTGCTCAGCGCGCACAAAGACGCTGCGTTGGCTGTCACTGGCCAGTCTTCATCTCCCCTCTGGGTTCCACTATCTTTAATGTCTCTCCTTTTCCTTCTCTAGGTCATGTTTTCTGGCCTTAACTCTTACTGTGTTCTGTTCCTGGTACGCCCTTCTCAGCCCCTCATCTGTTGGCCTCTGTTCCGAGCATCCATCAGGAATTTAGTCCCGGGGTTGGGGCCTTCCTCTGGGTCCCAAAATCCCTTGCTGCTCCCTCTCCCTTCAGACCACACACCCTCGCCTTTGTCGCCCTGTCCTGCCCTGCTGCTGGTGCGTGGGGATCCACAACCTGCTTCTTGGGGAATGTTCTCAACGTTGTCAAAATGCAGCTGCTGGGTGAAGTTTGGTGAACTGATTAATGGATAAAAGACAGTTGGGGAGAACCACCAAGGCCCTAGTCAGCCTTCACGTCCCAGGAAGGATGCCTGAAGGCCCACACCAACTTCCCAGGCCAGCACTGACCAGGGCCCACGAGGCTGCTCTTGAGAGCAGGAATCTTGAGAGAGTACAAGGCCAAACCTAAGAAGGACTCAGGGAAAGCGCAGCAGCCATGAGGGTGAGAGGTCAGGTTAGGAGTCTGATGAGCCGGAAGGGGGTGATCTGAAGCCAGGAAACAGGTTTCTCCACAACAGAGTGAAGCAGGGGACCTCGAGCAGCCATAAGAATCAAAGCCTAGGGGACTCAGAGGCCTAACCTCCCCCCCCCCCCAGGTTCTTTCACCTTCTAAAAGTCTGTGGACCTGTCAGGGACTTGCTCAGACTCAGTTTCCCCAGATGTAAATGGTAGCTGCTGGAATCCAGGGCTGTCACAGAGACAAGCTTCCTCACCGTAGGAAAAGCCCAGAACAGACAGGGAAAGGCAGGGAGGGAAGAGCAGGTTCCTTGAGGAGGAGGAGGAGAACCAGCTTTCATCCAGGAGAAGCCCCCTTCCCCCTAACCTCAGCAGCTTCCAGCTCCATCCATCCACCACTAGCCAGGTGGTTTCCTCACCTAGGAGGCACCACAGGAGCTGAACTTCAGCTCTGCCCAGCTGACTCAACAGTGCCCCCAACACTCCATCTCTCTTGGTCTGGGTACCCTCAGGGACCCCCCTCTTCACCCCCAGGCTTTTGGTTGGACATGTACATCATCTTTTCTTAACATCATCCTGTTCTTGGGTCAGATCTAAGGAGCGGGAAGATTATTTTACAGAAGGGGTAACTCCAGGCAACACAAATTCAGCAAACCCAGTGCCTGCACTCTGGCTTCCCAGGGGAGTAAAGGTGGCACGTGCTCACACCCGTGCCAGCCTCAGAGGGCATCAGTAATAAAACGGGCAGATAACTGCCTGCCTGCCCAGCTTCTTAATGAAGGTAAAAAGCGAGAAGCAGAGCTCAATACATGATGGCCTTTGTTATCACCTCCTGTGAGTCCTCTTCCAGTGCTCCCTCCGTTGGGGGGGGCCGGGGAGGGTGTCCCTCCACGAGCAATCTCTCCTGGAAATCATGCCTGAGCTCTGGGCTTTCCTGCACTTCTTCTTTTGTGGGGGACATTAAACAAGTGGGTCTGTACCACACCAAGTCCTGGGCCTGGAGCACTTCTGACTAACTCCACGTCGCTTCCCCGTGTTCACTGTGATCCCTGCTCTGACCCCTGCCTCTCTTTTGCGCCCGCCCGGATAGGCCCGACCTCAGCCATCCCCTGACCCAGGCTTTAGTGCTGGGCGCCGCACACTCACCCCCTTGCGCTGGTTGCTGAGGCAGAAGGTGCAGATGGAGCGCGGCTGGCGGCCGCCGTCGGGGGTGGCAGGGGCTGCGCTCTTGGCACTGCCGGCCGCACGGAAGCACGGCTGCCCGTCCTCCGCCGCGTCGCCCAGCAGCAGCACGTTGGCCAGGTGTGCGATGTAGCTGGACGCCAGGCGCAGCGTCTCGATCTTGGAGAGCTTGCGGTCCACCGGCTCGGTGGGGATGAGCGTGCGCAGCGCCGTGAAGGCCGTGTTCACGCTCTGCGTGCGGTCCCGCTCCCGCGCGTTGGCCGCCTGCCGCTGCCGCACCACCACCACCGGGCCGGCGCCGCCGCCCGCCCGCCGCCCGCCCCCGGGCCCCGGGCCGCGCCGCGCCGCCTCCAGGCCCTCGCAGCAGCCGAACGACTGGTCCGACGCGTCGCTCTCGCTTCGGTTCTCCTCGTCCTCGCTCAGCAGCCGCACGTCGGGGTACAGCACGTGCGCGCCGACGGGGCGCAGCAGCGCGAACGCCATGGGCGCCCGTCCGCGTCCCTCGGTGCGCCGCGTCCTGCGCCCACCGCGCCCAGCACTGCGCTCCCGCGCGCTCCCACGGCCCCGCCGGCCGCCGCCTTATAGCCGGAGGAGGGGCCACTCGCGAGGCCGCCCCGGCCGGGGCGGGAGGCTCCGCTCCGGCCAATGGGGAGACGCACCCCGCGCCTCGGCCAATGGCGACGCGCCCGCCGCCCTCCGTGCCCCAGGTTGAAAGCGGCCCGCGAGTTGGTGGCCCGCCCTGAAGTCCCGACGGGCTGTTCCACGCTTGCTGGGGTCTGGACAGGGAGCCCCGAGTGAGCCCAAATCCGAAATGCTAATCCTCCGCCTAGATCCTCGCGGAGACTGGGATCAGATCCAGTTTTCTCGTTCTGAAAGAGGATTGCAGAGAAACTAGCTCCGGGTTTTTCACACTTAAATTCTAATTCCGTGGTTCTGCAACTTTCGTTTGAGTGAGCATCGGGGAGCAGGGCTTCTGACATGATAGATTCCTGGATTCCCTTATTCTGATTTAGAAATCTAGAATGGGGCCCCGTACTCTGCGTGATGTAGAAGAGGGTGGGATCAATGCCGAACATGGGGAGAAAAGAGACACTCTTTCCAAATAAGGATTCGACAGTGTCACATCCCTGACGACAATCTTTTGGAAGCAAAAGCAAAACAAAAACAAAACAGAAACTCCAGTAGCTCCCTTTATTCATTCAACAAGGGTTTGTCAGATTCCCTACTATGTGCCAGGCATGGTTTTGAGCTGAGGTTAGAGACTTGAACAAAACAACCCTTCTGCCCTCGCAGTGTTGACATTTTGCTTGAGGCCCTACTGTGTGCCAGACACATATTGAATTCTACTGATTTTTACTGCTCCCTATTGAAGTTGTGGGGGGAGTGTCCACGATTTACAGATAAGAAGAGCTTTGGCCTTCAGTGTGACATGCCGTGAGTGGGGGCAGTAGCCCCAGTCTGTGGTTTCACTATTGCCCCCTTTCCAGCTCCCTCATTCTGCACCCCCATTTTCTCTCCCTCACTCCCCACAATGTCACCCTGGACAGCTGCAGGGTCTGAATCTGTGTCCCACCCCCCACCCTCTCTGCTTGGAATGCCACCCCTAACACACACACACACACACACACACACACAGGCTGTCTTTCCTCAATGTCTTCCTTCCTTCAGGAAACCTTAGATTCAGGAAACTCCTCAGAGGCCCTGGAAAGAATTATTGAGCTGATGACGGCTGCCGGCGTCCCCATGCTGCTCATACCCCTTCCCATCTCTATCCTGAGGACTGGCTAAGCCTGCATCCACTTGGCCTTGACAATAACTTTCTCTTCAGCCCAAATGGCAGCCAGTGTGACAAAGAAAGCACAGGAAGTGGGATTGAAATTTTTGTAGGTACATTTTGTTTCCATCTCAGTTTTCTGGAAGATGCCTCCCATCTCTGCCATTCTGTGCTTTCCTGACCCAGGACAAGATTGGGGGCCTGGGGGGGCTGAAGGATTTCCCTTGGCTGCTGGGAGAGCAGCCTCCTAAGTCTTTAGCCCCCAGGGTCTGCAGGCAAATCTGTTCTCACACCTGGCTCCACCCCACCCCCATCTCCACCATTTGACCGTGACCCCAGCCAGACTGGGCTTTGGGGAGGAGGAGATTTAGCCTGCGTGGCCCCCTCCCCACAGGCCAGTCCCACACGCAGCCCCAGGCCAGGCTGCTGCTTCCTGAGCTGATGAATTATTACCGGGAGATTTCCTTCCCTGTCTGCGCCTCCTCACAGGGGCTCCTGGCTCCCCTTCACTTTCACTTTCTCCCCCTTCTCCCCCTCTCTTCTGCTCTCAATCCTCAGGAAGCTTGAAATTCCTCTGTCCAGCCCCCTCCCCATCCCAGCTAGACCTGGAGAAGCAAAACAGGGTGTGAACTGGGCCCAAAAGCCAGAGGGGGCTTACTTGGTAGGCTCATTCATTCATTCACAGCTCAGACAGGTTTTGACACAGGGGACCCTGTGAGGAAAATAAAACCATGAATGAGTCTGAGACAGGCCTTTTGCAGTGTTGAAAGGGGAAGGCGAGCTGTAAACAGAGTTCTAGGACAATGCAGTAGAGCAAGCCAGGGTCTGGCATCAGAGAGACCTGGTTCCGGCCCAAGGTTTGCTGTATCTTGGAGTATGTTTCCGGCTCTGAAAAGTGAAGACAATAATAGTACCTACTGGTGAGGCTGTTGATGGTTCCATGAGTTTATGCTAATAAGGCCAGGGACTGGTATACAGTAAGTGCTTTGTACCCAACAGAAGTTTGTGCTGGTGTGGCTAGGACCAGACTGTGGGCCAAGGAGCCTGTCTAGGGTGCTACTGAGCAACTTTGCCTCTGTTCTAGATCTTGTCTATGGGAGTGGGGTGGGGCTTTTGTCACATTCTCAACCTGCCCACACAAGGGGCTTTGGCAATTTTTGTCCTCCATCCTTTGCTCTGCTCTAGCCACACAAGACTCCTCGCTATCCCTAGAGGCCACCCTTGTCTATCTCATCTGTCCCCGGATAGTCCCTTACCTTATTCCCCCACTTCCTTCCAATCTCCCCTCTCAGGGAGTCCTTCTCTGACTTCTCTGACTGAGAAATCTGTTTGGTCTTCTCAGACTAAAATACCAACTGCCCCTTTTGCCCCCAGCACCTCCTTCTGCTCTCCCTCTCCTCCTTACCCTGCTTTGCTTCTTTGCAAATTCATTTATCTACAATGTTAATTAGCACCGGCCAGGTGCCAGGCACACTTCTGGGCACTGGGGTAGACAGCAGTGGGAATATTTATCTGCCTATTAGAACATAAGCTTCATGGGGCAGACCCTTCCTCCCCATCACAACCTTCCCAGGTTGGTATAGTTATTTTGCCCACTTTACAGATGAAAAAACTGAGGTTCTGAGAGGAACAAGTGATCACACAGTAGGCCAGGTCAGTCAAACTTCTTCCCCAACCACATGGGCTCTCAGGCAACCCAGAGGCTGGTGAGAACTGAGTAGGAGTTCACCAAGTAAGAAGAGGAAGCTCCTGTAGGTTTGAGACTAGCAGTTGGCCCTGCCTCCCTGACCAGGCCACCTTGGGCTTCAGTCCCACTGAAACACGTGGAGTTCCTCTGAGACCCCAGCTTTGCACTTTTCTGAGTCTTTGTCCAGCTGTCATCCCTGGTTTATGCAAGGCCTGTCCTTTGGGTCTGACCGGGCAACCCTACTCCTCTGCCAAAGTTCAATGTGCTTCTCAGTGAAGCACACCATGCCTCCTCCCACACTTGGGTGCAAAGTCTTGTAGTGTTGACCACAGTGGAGTTTGACTTCTTCCCCTTTATCCCATCCCATTGAGCCCCCTCTCCCCACTGCCCCCAGCCATTCTGTGGTGTGGGAGCCAACCTCCAAGATGACCCCCAGTCATCCTTGTCTCCTGGTATTAACCTCTTTCACATAAAGTCCTTTCCCTTTGACCAGATCTACAGACATGACCATTTGTGTAAATTAATATCCCATGCACACAAATCAGCACCTCAGATTTTATAAGGAATATAAATATTTAAAGACATGCACTAAAAATATGGAAGTAGACCCTGTACAGTCAACACAATATTGAGGGAGAAGAACAAAATCAGAGGAATTGGCCCTCCCCAACTTCAACACTTACTGTAAAGCTGCAGTAAAGCCACAGAGTAGTATTGGTGAAAGAATAGATAAATAAATCAATAGAGTCTGTGTCACCAAGAGACTAAGGCAAAGTGACAGTGTGTGACTTCTGAATTGAGCTGATAAAGGCTTTGAGCTTCTGCTTTGTTCTCCTTGAATCACTCACTCGGGAGACAGCAGCTACTGTGCCCTGAGGACATTCAGGTTGTCGTGTGGAGAGGCCTTTGTAAAGAGGAGCTGACATCCCCAGGATAGTCAGCACTGACTTGCTAGTTGTTTGAGTGACCTTCTTAGTTGTGGATCCTGAACTCCTGACCCACTATGAGCTATGAACTATGAAAAATAACATAGGTAATAAAGAAAGGAAGATAAAGATAATAAATAATTCCTGGCATCATAGGCCACTAAGTTTAGGGTGTTTTGTTATGCAACATCAGTTAACTAACGCAGACATGTGGCAGGGACCCAGAAGAGTCTTTTTTCTCCCCCACATGTGTCTTCCACTCCCTGCGTTGTCTCACGGACCAAAAAGGCTGCTGAAACCATCCCATCTGCCTTTCAACTGGCAAAAAGGAGAAAGAGGCTGAAGAAAGGGCACTTCAGCCTGGGAGGAGTTGCTGGGAGTTACAGCCTCACTTCTGCCCCTGTCCTGTTGTCCAGACCTTGTCAGGATATTTAATGATACATAACTGAAAAGAAGGCCGAGAAAGGTAATCTTTGGCAACCACAGACCCGTCTGAATACTGGGTTTCTATTAGCAAAGAAGAGGAAGGAATTTATACAGTGCTGTCTGCCCTGGGTGTCAGCTCTGGATATAAAGCCGTGTCACGTGGTTAAGTTTGCAGATTCTGAAGTCTGACTTCCTGGGTTCAACTCTGTCACTTACCAGCCATGTGATTTTGGAAAATTTGCAGAATTTCTCTGTGCCTCAGTTTCCTTATCTATAAAACAGGGCTCATCATAGAGCCTGCCTACACAAGATAGTGAGGATTAGATGAGTGGGATGTGTTTGTAGTGTTTGTAATAATTCTAGCGCATGGTCTGTGCTGTATAAGTGTGTTAGCTGTCATCGTTATTTAATCCTTAAAGGAATGTCTTAAGATCTCACAACCAGCAAGTGGTAGGAGCAGAATTTGGCATGATGGCAATTTTCCATTGAAATATTTAGAGGATAAAATCAAGCCGCAGGTCAAAATCTGACATAGAATAAACATCCAGAAGTATCTGTCAAATTGTTACTGGAATAGGCCTGGATTCTGCTGCCTGTCACTACCAACCAAAAAGCCAAAAACAGAGAGAGGAATTGAATCTATAAACACTTTTATTTTTTAGCTCACTGACCATTAACCTGAAACAATGGGGAGCATAGCACCCTGAAGAGGCCATTTCGTCATCTTGAGCTGGCCTTTTTCTGATGGGTTAGAGAAAGACAGGCATAAGCAAACAGCCCGACAGCTGCTGTTCCTGGTGTTTGTCGTGTTCAGTCCTCAGAACTTGTTATCAGCCTCCCAGTTATCTTGACCCTGGTACATCCAATGGCATCGCTGTCTGGCACTCACTCGGGCATCATCAGGGTGGGAATCTCAGTGGAAAACAAGAGTTTTAGTGTAAAGAGAACAGATCATTAATCACATAGTGGGTACGTGCGGCATATGCTGTGTGTATGTGTGGATTCCGACCCTGGGTGTGGTGCCTTGCTCTTCCTCCCTAGCCCCTATCAAAATGAGTGTGTTAAATGTTTAAACTATCTTTACGTAAAGACACCAGGTTTAGGTTACTTAGGAAACTGCAATGACCTCCTGCGTGTCTTCCAGTGTAGGCTGGTGCCTTTGATGTCATCACTAGAGTTCAGTTCCTCAGAGGCCCCCCTCAGGTCATAATTTTCAAGAGTGAATTCCTGGGAAATGTTGCTCTGAGAGATGCCCAGGTTTCCATGATAAAAAAAAAGTCTGGGACGTTGCATTCTGTTTCCCCTTCTAGAGACCTGGAATTGACATGCTAAGGCTCTGAGGAATCCTACAGCAAATGCACCCACTAGGTTTCATTTTAATCTGCATTTTCTAAGTTTATTTGACCACAAACCTATTCTCTCCAAACCTTCCCACCAAATCTCTAATAGAGATTACAGTTTAGCAGACATGTCTCCAGGCACTCAGTGATAGTCTCCTGAGTGCAAGTGGGTACCCCATTCTTTCTTGAAATCATGTCTGATAGGAGAGAAAGAGCAGGTGGGTGTTGGTTACTAGGCAGAGCCAAGTTGAGAAGGGAACTTCCTAGCATTTCTCCAGAGCCCCTCTTTCCAAGGATGCTAAAATATCATTAGAAATGTAATATGTGGGGGCCTCCCTGGTGGCGCAGCGGTTGAGTGCTGGTTGCGAAGCTGCCCACAGCCTCTGCAGCGCAGGTTCGATCCCTGGCTGCTCCCCGGCCACCAGAGGAGGGTCCCACATGGCGCGCAGACCTCTCCTGCCGCCCGCTGCTCCCCTCAGCAGTGTACTTCGGTCCTTCTGCCTGCTCTGCTCCCCGCTCTGGCTCTGGTGAATTCTCTCACCCTCCCGTGCTTCTGACTGTACCCAGTGCATGTATAAACAAACAAACAAACAAACAAACAAACAAATAAATAAATAAATAAAGCATGCCTCTATTAAAAAATAAATAAATAAATAAATAAAATTCTTAAAAAAAAAGTAATATGTCAGGGGAAAATATTTTCTGGCACTTCTGTCAAGCAAAGTGCAATAAGAATTGAAATAATAATAGTATTATAGAGGGATAACTACATGCCAGGCCTCCTTCTCGGCACTTGTATGCATTTTCTCATTTAATCTCAGAGCATCCCCCTGAGCTATGAGTGTACTATGAATGTTCCCACTTTACAGATGAATAGACCAAGTAATAGAGAGGTTAAGTGACTTGCCTAAGGTCACACAGCTAGGGAGTGGACAGGAATTATTTGATAAGTTGTTGTGGAACAGGTGAGTATGGAAGGGCCCCACTTCTGGGTGGCTTAGGCTGAGATGCTCACGGAACTGCTCTAAGGAGAGTAGATCTGCCAGCTGTAAAACTCTGCTTTTGCTGAGTAGAGGATGCAAGTCTGGGGCCAGAGCAGAATTGCTTTGTAATGGAAGTCTGATGCTGCGGTGGGTGCCCTCCTCCAGTGCCATCTCTAAACAAATATTGACTTGATGTTTAAAGACTTTCAAGTTGGAGGAAGTGCTAAATAACTTAGCCTGCCCAGGTACCCACCTGACTTGGATTGTTTGAGATGCCATTGCCAGGGGGCACAGTCACTAGAATGTTGTAGTCCAGATGATGCTAACTGAAACCACTGCTTAAGTCCTTTGGACACAGCAGGAGGCCTGTTGAAAATCCCGGAGACAGTAGGGGCAGAGGGTCCATCCTGAGCTCAGCTGCTCACTGTGCCCAGAGGCAATTCTCTTCCCCTTTGCAGGCTAGACAGTGCCTGGGGTGGGGTGGGGTGGAGGGGGTGCAGGGGGGAGTGCAAGTTGGAGAGTGGGCCCCAGAGAACTCTGACATCAACAGCTCATATTACTCACATCCCTCCGCCACCCCCCACCCCGCCCCCCCAGTCCAGATTTGGTATCCCATCGCAGACAAGATTTCAGAGAGAAAGTGAGGTCAGAGACCCAGAGCAGTCTGGAAGACTTCCTGAGGGAGGTTTCCTGGATCAAATTTCAGCTGCCTTAACTGAGGGAGCCCTGTGAGGCAGTTGTGTTTTAGTCTGTGCTCAAAGGTCAGTGGTGATGCTGGCACAACAGGTGCGTGTGTGGGTTGCTCTCTTGGAGTGCGATGCGGATTCTGCCTCACACTATCACCTCCCCCACCCCTGCTGCCATCTATCAGGAAAATCCCAATTTCTCTAGGGCAGCAGTGTATCTAGCTATAAATACTCCTGTCCTCAGCCTTCACTGCAGCTAGGGGTGGCCATGTGACTCATTCTGGCCAATGAGATGAAGACAGATGGTCTGAGGTTTATTTCCTCAGATGAAATGGCAGATTTTGCCCTTCACCTTCACCCTTCACCTTCTTCCTGCCTGGAATGGAGATGCAGTTTCTAGATATAGAGTGGCCATTGGTGCCATGAGAACAAAAATCGCATGCTCAGAAGGGCAGAGTGAAGTCAGGGCAGCTCCGTCATTGATGCATTCTCTGAGCAGGCACACTAGTTTCTAACCTCTTGAAACTGAAACATCTCCTAATTGGTGCTGTCACTCTGTTGGGTTTCTTTTACATGTAGCCAAGTGCAAGTGGTTACCAATACACCCAGTTTCATAATGAATAATGTACAACCGCACTGTGTGCAGGTACTGAAATAGTTACTTTATACCTCTTGTCCCATTTCATCATCACCCTCCTAGAAACTGGGGGCTGTAATTACAATCATGTTATGGAAAAGGAAATTAGAGCTTTGAGGAGTTAGGAAACTTGCCCACCAATTGCCCAGCTAGGAGAAGGTGCAGGAGTATTTGGATCTGGATTTCTAATTATCTGAAGTCTGTTAATAGCTGTGCTGGTTTATTTAACAACAATCCCCTGTCTTCCCATCAAGAGTGGGTTTTATATCCCCTCCCGTTCAGTCTGGGCAGCCTGGTGGCTGCTCTGACTAGTTGACTTAAGCAGAAGTGGTCCTGTGTGATTTCAGAGACTGGGTCAGAAAAGCCTTTTTCGCTGGAGTCCTCTTGCTTGGAGCTCAGAGTGGCCAGGTAACCAGTTCAAATGCCCTGTGGCCACCACACTGGGAGGATACCCAGGTCACAACCAGAGCCAGGTAAAGATGCTTCTGATTGGTTGTAAGGTTCTTCCGGTTCTCCCAGCCCAGGGGACAGACATGCTCCTTCCTGATTCCAGACTCAGCTGTTGTTGAGTTATCCCATCTTGTAGTCTTCCAGGCAAAGCCTTTGACATCAAGGATCTGTGACAGCCTTCTGTGCTGTATCCATTATGAGTCCTGAGCTGTTAGCGTAAGAAAATGGTCGCTTTAAGCCACCAGCTTGTGAAGTAATTTATGCATTAGCAAGCAATACTATTTGCAACTGTAGCTCACTGTGCTGCCTCCTGAAATATTATTTCACACTTGAAAGTTCCAAAAACCTCAAAGTTTAATTGATTTTTTTTATTTGCTCTAATTATATTCTATGAAGTCATGGCAAACACTGAGTTAGCAAATGCTCAACCATTGCTCCTGGAGGGAAATAAATGGTTAGGTTTCTGTGAGCCTCTGGTCACATTTTCACCACATAACCTTGTTTCCTGTGTTTAAGGTCACCTTATTTTATTTATTTATTTATTTATTTATTTATTTATTTATTTATGATTTATTTTTATTTATGCATACAAGAGCTGGGGTACAGGCCAGAGATGCAGGGGGTGAGAGGATTTGCCAGATACAGGGTGGGGAACAGAACAGGCAGATTGACTGAAGTACAATGCTGAGGGGAGCAGCCAGCGAGTGAGGAGAGGTCTCCCGTACCATGTGGGTTGTTCCCTGGCCGGTCGGGGATCGAACTCATCCTGCAGAGCCTGCGGATTGCTTCATAGAAGGTCACCTTATTTAATATTACTGTTGGTTCATTCACATAGGCCTGGTGGCCAACCGCCCTGTTCTCACAACTGAACAGAGCTGACCGCACCACATAGGCAGATCTCAGCACTGGGTGCGAGGCCCTTTTAGCTGGTGACATCACCAACAAAAAGCACAAAGATTTGCAAAGCCTGGTAGTAAACAAACAACAAAAAGGACATGTGTTCATAGTGTGAGAGCAGGAATAAGAAGGCAGAGTGTCCCCTTGGTCCAGCTCAGCAGCTTTGGTCACTCTGCACATGTCCCTGTGTCACCATGGAAGACCAGCAAGCACACACTTTGGGGTGCAAATGAATTTTAGCAAGTAGGTGAACTCGCAAATGTGGACTCTTCAAATAATCAGGACTGACTGAATTGCTTAATAAACTCAGGGCTTGCAGTTCTGATTAAGCGTAGGAACGAGAGAGGCCTGGAGCCGGGAAAGGTGCTTCCTGGGAGTCTCTCTTTTTCTCATTTATAAAATGGGAGTGATGATGCCTGTCGGGTTTGTTGGGGCAGGGGACTGGCAATACCAACAATTATTCTTCACAAAGGACTGAATGCTAAGCTCATTACATACCTGATCTCCTTGACTCTGCACACCAATCCTATAAGATAGGATTAAACCCCTTTTACAGATGAGGAAACTCAGACCTGGTGAGGCCAAGGGACTGTGTCTAAGATCTTACAAAGTAAAACAGGCAGAACTGGATCTCAAATCCATTTCTGTCAGAGACCCAAAGCCATGTTCTGTCCCACTGTGCTCTCCAGGCCCCCCAGGAGCCCGTGTTTATGACACCTGGCACACAGTAGGCTCACAGTGAGCGGCTGCTTTGCTGGCAATGCTAGACCAGGACTGGGGTCTTTGAGGCAGTTCTGCAAAGGGGTGCGAGGGGCTGGGCTCCAGGGCAGGTGGGGGCCAGAGTAGGACCGTGGAAGAAATTGAGTCAGTGTTGTGGGGAGGCAGGCAGGGAGCTAGGAGGATCTAGAATCAGACTCCTGGTCCCCTCCCACAGAGGGTTAAAGCAGTCCAGGCTCCTTCCGGCTGAGCGGAAATCAGATTTTGAGAGCTGAGCAGGGCTCCAGAGGGATGTTTTTCTTCTCCATTTGTCTGCTGTGGCTGGCCCATAAAATCCACCGGAACTCCATGCTGGACTGAGGAATTCCTGCTGAACAGGGACATGGAGAAAGCAGGCAGGGGGGAGTCCTTATTGGGGCACAGGCCACCCCACCCCCCATCTTCCAGGCGCCACTTCTGGGTCAGGTGATCCCCACTGGAGGTCTCCCAGGATTCCTTGGATGGGATGGGCGCACATACATGGAAGAAGTGACACCCCTTCCCCAATGAACTGAGGGGCAAGGAGTGAGAACAGACAAGGAGGAGTCAGGCAGTGGCAGGTCCGTGGGGGGCCACTCAGGCCCTCCCCTTCTGTGCTGGGTAGCAGTGGGCTTCTCCCTCTTTTCTCATCGGAGCACCCAGGAGCCCAAGTCAGATGACCACCATATATAATTTCTTAGTCAGAACTGACAGATTGATTCTCGTTAGATCTGGGAGGAAGCTTGAGTGCATTTTGTCACCTGAAGGCAATGCAATGGTTATCACTTCTATTTTACAGCATACCCAGCCTGAGAGCAAGATGGGCCGCCTAATGTCACTCCCTAGAAGGGGTGGGGCAGGATTCCAACCCAAAGTATTTGAACTCTCAAGCACCCTCTCCTGCCTGCATTGTTAGTGCTCCCAATTTTCTGTGTCCTGGGACTTCTCTCCCATTTCTCTGGGCTCACCCCTCTCTCTCTAAGAAGCAGCTAATGCATCACTTCCTCCAGGATGCCTGCCCTGACTAGCCAGGGGGCACTGGTGCTCTCTTCTCTGGCTGACCCACACGAGCTGGTAATTGCTCTGGTCACTGGGGCCATGAGCCCTGGTGAATAACACCTCTCCGACACCCTCCCTCCCAGTGCCTCCTGCATGAGCTAACACAAAAACTTCCAATTTGCCTTGAAGATGCTAAGGGCCTTGTAGTGGGTTTAGAACATGGCCCCATGGAGAGGAGTTCATGTCCCTTCCTTCCCCTTAAGTCTGGGTGGGCTTGTGATGACTTTATTATTTTTTCAATTTTTTTAAAGATTTATTTATTCAATGCATACAAGAACTGGGGTGTTCACCAGAGGTGTGGAGGGGTGGGGGGTAGTGGTGAGAGGATTCACCAGAAACAGAGTGGGGAGTGGAACAGGCAGATCTACTGAAATACACTGCTGAGGGCAGCAGCAGGCAAGTCAGGAGAGATCTGCTGTGACATGTGGGTCAGCTCCCTGGCCAGCCGGGGATCAAATTCAGGCCCTTGTGATAGCTTTAAACAATAGCAATTGGCAGAAAGGTGATGCAGGTTCTGCCTCGTCCACAGGAGCACTCATTCCAGAGCCCTGAGCTGCCACGCAAGAAGCTCAAATGCTCTGAGGCGCCATATTACGACGCCCAGGCCACATGGAGAGCACATGTGTAGGTGCTCCTGCTGGAAGTCCTGCTCTTCAGGCCAGTCCAGTGGCCTCTAGATCATTCCAGCCCTCAGTTGTTAATTCACCTCCACACTTCAAGTCTTCCCAGCTAAGGCTCACAACATAACCAGGAGACAAGCCATCCCAGCCACACCTCTCTGAATTTGTTAGCTTAGTTATTGCTTTAAGATGCTGAGTTTTGGGGTAGCTTGCTACCCCACTATGCAGCATTAGTAACTAGGACACTGCTATCTCCCAGGTAAGTCACCTTCATTCATTTCTCACTGGGATTATTGCCACAGTCTCCTCACAGGACCCCTTGGGTGCTCCCTCTTCCCTCTCAATGTGCTCTGACACAGCAGCCAGAGAGGTTCTGTAATGCACAAGTGAGACCATGACCTTCCTTTGGTCCAAATCCTCTTTTGGCTCCCAGTTCACTCAGAGCAACTGTCCTATGTGATCCACCCTTTTCTACCCTATTACTCTCTGTCCTGTCTCCTACCCTCTATGCTTACTGGCTTCTCTTCAGCCACACTGGCCTCCTGGCTGCTTCTCAGACACCAGGTTCTCTGCCTCAGGGCCTTTGCACTTGCTGTGGCTAGTATTCCACTGCCTGGAATACTCTTCCTCCAGGTATTGCCTGGTTCACTTCCTTATCTTGCTCACATTCCTGCTCAGATGTGCTTGCCCTATCTGCCCTATTTGACACTGTGACTCCCCCTCCCCACTCCCAAACCACTTGCCTTCCTCAATTTTTAATTTTACCATGACCTTTATAACTGCCTAATGTATTACACACTTTTCTTAGTGTGTTTATTATTTATGGTTTCTACTCTTGCCCTTTCCTGACCCCCATCTGCTTCCCCACATGGACAGTCCCGCGTCTGGGCCCCTGCAGAGCACTCACTCCTGCAGCAAACCACTATTGTATGTCAGGTACTATTTTAGGCACTGGGGATACATTCAAGAATAATAAACAGTGATCCCTGCCCTGTGATGTTGATATTCTGGGGCAAGGATCACTGTTTATTCCTGAATGTATCCCCAGTGCCTAAAATAGTACCTGACACGCAATACCGGTTTGCTGCAGGAGTGACTGCGCTGCAGGGGCCCAGACGCAGCACTGTCCATGTGGGGAAGCAGATGGGGGTCAGGAAAGGGCAGGAGTGGAGAGGCCAGGTTAAGTCAGAGAGACCAGAGCTGGAGGACATTCCTTGGCGGTGACAGCTTGCTGCCCCTCTGGGGAGCCCTGAGGATGGGAGAGCACAGGACCAGGCTTTGAAGATGCAAACATGGGGCATCTCCTTGGGGGCCTCTCCTTCCTGGTGTGGTGTGCCTCCGGCCTGCCAGTAAACAGGATCTCTGGGCAACTGCCTGAGAGCCCTGCCCAGCAACCCAGAGACTTGACTTTCTTCTTCCTGCACTATAAATCGGGTCCCTTCCAGCTGTGACATCCTGGACACTTCTGGGGGAGGTGTGCAGGGCAGATTTGTTGCAAAGAGCTGTGTGGCCTTGGGTAGGGCTTTGCAACTTAGTGTCCTTATCAGTGAATGATCAGGCCTGGCCTTCAAGGTGTAGCTGGGATATCAAGTGAGATAATGGCATGAAAGTCTTTAGTAAATGGACCTTATGGACCCATTAGCAGGTAGAGGCACAGGGATCAAATCCCAGCTCTGCTAGTAAGCACAGTCTCTTTGCATGTAAAATGAGGTGAATGTGAGTCTCTAACTTCTTAGGGTTGCTGAGAAATTCAAAATGCAGGGGAAATACTTAGCATCCAGTCAATACGCAATAGTTGTAATTGTTATTCACAGTCATTATTCTAGGATTGGTAAATAATAAAATGCTCCAAAGGAGATATCTGGGAGCTCAGGACCCTTGGTTTGCAGCCCAGAGGGGACTTTTGGGCTTGTCACAGCACAACTCATTCCTGTGCCTTTTGTGTCCGTTTTAGTTTGGTCATAGACATGATCAGTCTCAAATAGGCCAACTCCTCCCCCTGCCTCTCCCACACCATGCCTGTGAGCACAAGGCTGCCCTAAAATGTGCCACAGGGTAGGTACTACCTTTGAAGTTACCCTGGGAGTGAGGACTCGGGGAGTCCAAATCCAGCCCCACCACTCCCCAGGGTTGAAACTTAGATAGGTTACTTAATTGCTCTATGCCTCCCTTTCATCTGCCAAGAAAGGAGAATTATACTAGTACTCACTCAGTGGTAGAGGATAATTTTGCTAAGTGGTGTGAGCCATCACCATGAGTACTGAATGAGTTAAAATGTGCCCAGTGTCTGGCACTTAGCAAGTGTCTAGCAAACATACCATATGGGGCAGTGTTATTATCTTCATTCCACCAATGGGTAAACTGAGGCTCAACTAGAAGAAAAAAACTTGATCTAAGTTAAACTTTGTAATGTTTATTGGCTCTGAGTTGGAATTTATGATGTTAGTAGAAGCCGCAATCAGTGTCATCATTGTTCGTGAGACACTACCTTTTATCCTTGGTAATTTTTTTTGTTTTGTTTTAGTTTAGTCCATGCTAATAATATTAGAAAAATGGATAAGGGAAAACTTATCCATTAGAAAATGTCATCCCAATTATAAATCAGAGACATCCTGCAGGGGAGGAGGAGGGAGAGGGATCAGAGGGAGGGAGGAGCACAAGGGACTGAAGTGATGGTACACAGGTGCATTGGAGCAGGAAACTCTGGGGACTACACCTGAGGGGGTGGGGGGAAGCAAATATTGTTTAAAAATGAACAATGATGTAAAAAATAAAAAAAAATTTAAAAAATAGAAAAAAATAGAAAATGTCATCCATGAACTTCTTTTTTTTTTAATAGAGGCATGTTTTATTTATTTATTTGTTTGTTTGTTTGTTTGTTTATACAAGCACTGGGTACAGTCAGAAGCGTGGGAGGGTGAGAGAATTCACCAGAGGTAGAGCAGGGAGCAGAGCAGGCAGAAGGACCCAAGTACGCCATGTGGGACCCTCCTCCGGTGGCCGGGGAGCAGCCGGGGAGCAGCCGGGGAGCAGCCGGGGAGCAGCAGAGCAGGATCGAACCGGCGCTGCAGAGGCCACGGGCAGCTTCGCAACCCAGTGCTCAACCGCTGCGCCACCAGGGAGGCCCCATGAACTTCTTTCCAGAGAGCCAACTTGTACCCCACCAACAATGTGTGGACCTCAATAACTTGAATTAACCCAAACTCACTGTCAGATTCACATGCTTTCAGTTCATCTTCTCCTGCTCAAGAACCTTCAAGGACTCCCTACTATCTCCCCCAGCACATCTCAAACTGGAACCCCTACTAAAAGTCAATTGTACCGGTGCTTATGGTCTGCAGCAAACAAGTCCAACCAAGACCCTCTGGCTTGCACTTATGATTTGGCGAGGATACGGACAATAAACGAATATACAACTTAACATACCAACGTGAGGGAAGAAATGTTATGAAGAAACCATAGCAGTGTCAGGGGTAGAGTGTGGGTGGGGAAGAGTGGTGTTTGATCAGGTAAGGCTGAGCAATAGAAACTCAGAGGGACAGAGGGTTTCAGGCGGAGGGCACAGCAGGTGCACAGGCCTGGGAGCGGCATGCTGGTGTGTGGCTGTCCTGCCAGGGGCCGGAATGGGACAGAGAAGGGGAGGGCAGAGGGAATGAGGAGAAAAGGGTCATGGGGTCAGATCCTCACCAGAACTCTGAGAAATGTGGGAGTCCATCATAGGCTTCTGAGCAGAGGAGGGACATGATTGACTTGGGTTTTAAGGGGTGCATGTGGAGATGTGCTGTGGGAACCATGGCAGAAGCTGGGCATGCAGGGAGATGGGTGGCTTATACTGGCTTATTGTGGATTGAGGTGGTATGAAGTACTCAGATGCCAAGTCTCCTATGAAGAGATGGAACTCAGGGTTTAGTGAAGGGCTGGAAAGAACTGTTCAAGCTGCAAGTGCACCTAGCACTTCACCTGGCTTATCTGCTTCTGAAACGTCCTCCTACATTTATACTTGTGCCTGAATCAAGTGGCCCATATACAAGAAAGTTTATACCTTGCTATGCAAAGGGTGAGCTGAAAAGGATGGGTAGAGGCATGTGGGTGGGAATGTGGAGATGGTTTTGGGGAGTCGGGACTGGAGCTGCCATCTGGAGAGCAATCTGTCATGTTAAATATACATGGCAGTATATATACAAGTACATACAAGTCAGCCACCCGTTCTTTGCCCTTCCTCCCAAGCACCCGCTCTCTGCATCTGGGCTGGCCCGTGACTGCTTTGACTAACAACTGTGGAAGAAGTGGTGCTTTGTCAATTTCTAGGTCCAGGGTTTAAAAGACGAGCAGCTTCCACTTTCTCTTTCTTGGCGCGATCATTTGGGGAGAAGTTAGTTGCTATGAAAGGATCCCAATCACTCTGAAACTACCATGCGGTGAGGAAATCCAGCTAGTCATGGAGAGGTGTCCTGGAGGATGAGATGAGCTGTGGGATGAGATGCCATGAAAGAGTGGCAGGAGGGGCAGGGCCACCAAGTTTGCAGACATGAGTGCAGAGGCCATCTTGAAAGGGAACCTCCAGCCCCAGCTGTCTCAGAGACAGTATGTGGTTCAGAAACCAGCTGCACAGCTGAGCCCTTCCTGAATTCCTGGCTCCACAAATCATGAACAAAGCAAAGTGTTTGTTTTAAGTCTCTAGGTTGAGGGTAAATTGTCGTGGTGCAAAAGAGAGCCAGAATACATACCTATGACCCTATGACCCAGCAAATGTACTCTTGAATATTTGTCCAGACAAAACTTCCATATTAGCCCATACCAGAAGGTGGCAGTGCTATTATGGTGACTGAGAATCAGAGGCCATCCAGGTACCCATTACTGGGGTGTACACAGGATATCTAGCTAATACAGAGACCCCTGGTATTCCTTTGCAATAACTTTTACTATATAAGAAGAAATTCTTATACAACATATAGGACTGTATTTCATTTTCAGAAGTGTATAGGAGTGTCCATTATATAATATATACATTTATATTTATACTGTGTATCCTATCTCACTTGTTTTTTTGGTCTACAGTATATTTTGGAGATCCATCTGTGCTGAGGCAGGCTGCTGCAGTTCATTTTTGCTGCCACACAGTATTTCATTATATTAATGAGCAATCACATGTTGCTTAAAACAGGGATATGTTCTGGCAAATACATTGTTAGGTGATTTTGTTGTGCAAATGTCACAGAGTGTAATTAATTACACAAGCCTAGATGCTCTAACCTACTACTTACCTGGGCTCTTGGGGAAGCCTACTGGGACCATCATTGTATACACAATCTGTCCTTCACCAAATACCAATAAGTGACACAAGACTGCTCACAGTGTGACATCCAGAGCTCCATGTTGATGGACATTTGTGTCATTTCTGGTTTTGCTATTACAAGCCACAGTGCTGGGAGCTTCTAGTCATCCTTTACTCCTTTTAACACGTCTTGTTCTTAGAATTCTCATCTCTAATGTCACCTGGATGATCACCCCTTAGCTGATAGGATCTCTGTCTCCACATTGTCCCCCCACATGGGTGTCTATTGGTGCTCCCTGTTTTTTCTTCCAGCATCTACTATGCTTGGTCAATATTCAGTTCTCTATTCTCTTTCTTGAGCTGAAGAGTAAACTCAGTGAGGGCAGGTGTGGGGATGGCTTTTTCCCCCATGTCTACCTGCCACACACCCCACACCTAGCACAGGGCCTGAAACACAGGAGGCCCTTAGCAAAAATCATTGTATTAGGAATGCCTGAGAATAGTTTCCTCATTTTGGGCCCCAGTTTCCCTATCTACCTGGTAACAACTCAGGATCAGTTTCTAAGTGACTTTAGATTTGGCTTCTGAGTGGTGCTACAGTGGCTACCATAGGTATAAGGGAGAAGGAAGACCTTCAACTTTTAGCCAAACCCCCGTTCCCACCTCTTCCTCCCCTCTCCCACCCACAGTCCTACCTTGGTCTCCGTGGGAGATATTGTTTGAAAAGTAACACCACCATTTACTAAGCTCTTACCACGTGACAGGGTGCTCCTAGGCTGACACTCATTTTCCCATGTCAGCCATCATTAACCCTCAGAAGTGGGCATCTACGATTCTCTCATCACAGAGCAGCTAAATGATGTGACACAGGACTAGCCAATGAAGGAGCTGCAGTTTGAACAAGAAGAGACTGGATCCAGAGGCCAACTGACTATGCATTGTGGTGCTCTGCCTCAATGGGTCCACAGCTCTAGCTCAGCTCCAGGGGACTCGGGCCCAGGATGGGCAGATCCTGGAGATGGATGGCACATACTCCCTGGGGGGCAGAGTCCACAGGGATTAGGAAGAAGGTTGCTGCACATGAGTCCTGAAGGGCCCCTGGGTTCTTGGGGTTCTGGTGTTGGATGACTTCTGAGCCTATCACCCTGGCTGTCTTCCATCTCTTCCTCCATTTCATCCATGCATTCTTTTCCAGAGTGTATTGGTGGCAAGTTCTGAATTCAGCTTTTGATTTTAAGAAATCCTTATTGCGGCCCTACTGTGTACCAGGCATTGGTACAGGCAGTGGGAACACAGCAACAAGCAAAACTGGCAAAAATTCTGACACAATGAAATTTGCATTCTCCCTGTAACAGACAAACAAGAAAAATGCAGTTGAGCCTTGAACAACATGGGCTTGAGCCATGTGGATTTTTTTTTTTCTATGTGAAGGCTCCACATTAAAGGATTCTACCAACCATAATGTCCCTTGACATTCACAATGTCCCTGAATGTGGAATCTGCCCATGGGGAGGGCCAACTGTAAGTTATAGGCGAATTTAAGAGGGTGAGTGGGACAAGATGGGACAGAGCCTGGGAGGGGATAAGGTGGGTTATTGAAAAGGAGTTAGCATTTATTCTGGCATTATCCCCCACAATGGCACTTACTCACTGGGAGAGGTAAGAAGAAAAAGAGGAGGAGGACTAGGAGGATGAGGAGAAGGGGAAGAGAAGGAAGAAGACATGAGAAATTGAACGGTGTTAGCTGGTCTCCTGGGGTATAATCATAATGACCAGGAACCCATGGTCCTTCTGCAGCTGGGCCCAGTTATCTCTCCAGTTTTATTTCCTGATCCTGCCAGTGCTACTGTCACTCCAGGCCAAAATCCCCCTTATCCCTAGCTTGAACTTTTGTTTGTGCTGTTTCCCCAGTCAAGAATGCCCCTTTCCCTTTCAGAAACTCCTATACACCTGTCAAAACTCACAAAAGACTCTCTCTTCTGTAGAATACTTGCTTTCTAGCTTTCCACAGCCTTCTGACTTCTTTCTTTCTGCTTGGCTTTCCTGCTAGTGTCCCCTGATGACCAATGAGCTGGGTCTGGCTCTATCTCATTTGTCCCCATGCTGAGCTCAGAGCTTGGCACATAGTGGGTGACCCTCAAGGGCAAGGGTCATCCCATGTCACTCTCCTCTATATCTTCAGTGACTGGCTAAGAGTGGGAGCTCGATAAATGTGGTTTGACAGATCAATGAATGAATTCTTGATGAAGAGGTGAATGATGAAGTCAAGGTTACTCCCAGCAGCAGCAAGATCTCAGTGCTGGGAAAACAATTCACAATGCTCAATTCATATCAGAGCATTCTGATTGCTAGGCCCTTTGTTCCTAGAACTATAGAATGTTGTTGAAGTATAGTTCCTGGGCATACTTCTTGCTGTATGACCTTGTGCAAATTGCTAAACCACTCTGTGACTCAGGATCCTCATCTGCACCTTCTGAGTGGGCTTGAAATTTGACAATATGCCAGACACTTAGCATAGTACTTGGATACCACCCTTGCCTACTAGATACCAGCTATACCAGTGACCTGAAGCTACACCAGACATTCTATTTTGAACAATTCCAGACTTACAGAAAGGTTGCAAAAGTAGTACAAAGAATCCCTGTTTACTACACAGATCCCTCAAATGTAATATTTTACAACTCTGGCTTTATCACTCTCTTTGTATACATTTTTGTCTGATCTGTTAAGAGTAAATTTCAGACACAATGCCTCTTTATCTCTAAATTATTCCATGTATGTCTTCTGCAAACAAGAATATTCTCTTACAAAGCCACCATACAGATATAAGAATTGGGACATGGATATAATACTATTGCTACATTATAGACCTATTGACAAGTTGCCTGTTGTTCCGCTAATATCCTCTATAGCAAAGAAACAATAATCTCTCCTCTCCCCCCTTACAGTGTCCAATCCAGTATACATGTTGTGTTTACTTTCCATGTCTCTTTAGTTTCCTTTTATCTGGAAAAGTTGCTATTTTTCTTTGACTTTTATGACCTTGACATCTTTTGACATGTATAGGCCAGTGGTTTCATAAATGGTCCCTCTGTTTGGATTTTTCTGATATTTCCTTGTGACTAGAGTCAGATGGAGTACTTTTGGTGAGAATACCACACAAGTGGTGCTGCAGACAGCAAGTCTTCACTTAACACCACTGATGGTTTTTGGAAACTGCCTCTTTGAGCAAAAGGACATAAAGAAAGCAGGTCCTGAGTCACATCACTGGGTTCAAAGGCAGCCAGGGTGGAAGTTTACTCGAGGACCTGCAGTACTCTGTGCCTCCTGCCAAGGGTTGGGTGATGTTGCCTGGCCACATTTCCAGTGATGCCCACTTTGACCACTTGGTTGAGGTGGTGTCCACCAGTTTTCTCCGTTGTAAAGTTACTACTTTTCTCTTTGTAATTAATAAATATCTAGGGAGATACACTGAAACTATGTGAATGCTCTGTTTCTCTTTTTTTAAAAATATTTATTTATTTATGCATACAAGAACTGGGGAGGTGCGGGTGGTGAGAGGATTCATCAGAGACAGAGTGGGGAGCAGAACAGGCAAATTGACTGAAATACACTGCTGAGGGGAGCAGGGGGCGAGTCAGGAGAGGTCTGTTGCTCCATGTGGGTAGCTCCCTGGCTGGCCGGGGATCGAACTCAGGCCGCAGAGGCTGCAGATAGCTTCATAGTGCTGTGCTTAAACCCTTGCGCCACCAGGAAGGCCCCTGCTCTGTTTCTCTGCAGGCTTTCTACCCTCATGCTTCCTGGCAGGATAATCTATGTGGAATTCAATGTGATTTCTTGTGAATTCAATGTGACTGAGAAATACCCAAGCATGGTCCACAATCGGCCAACATCCCAATATACAAAGGGTGTAGGGCCTCTCTCCCACCCCATCCCCAGCCACCAGGACCTCTCCAGGCCATCTGTCCCTGTTCTCACATTCCTCAAGTCCTTCCAGAAAGAGTTCTATGCACAGACAAGCTAATATAGACCTATGTCCTCTTTAGAGTCATGTGGCTAATTATCCACATGGCTCTGCATCTTGTTTTATTTACCTAACGTTTCGGAGGCCATTTTCTCAGTGCAGATAATAGAGTTCTTGCTGATTCTAAAAACTTTGACTACCCCAAATGCAATCCCTTCACATTTGCAAATAAGGAAACTGAGGCCCAGTGTGGGGGAGGGAGGGACAGGTCCCCCAAGCGAGAGGGCAAAGCAGACCTGAAAACCAGTGGGCATCCCTGCACAAGGGAGCTGCCACTGTGGAGTCAGGCCTTGCAGGGAACCGTCCTACAAAATGCCAGACCCAGCCTCATGTCCCTGTTCCCAGCGCGGCTTGTCCCCGAGACCCCCCCCCCACCTCGTTAGGGACTTCCCTCCAGCTCCCGCTGGGCCGGGCCTTGGGAGCCCCACTGATCCTCTGACAGCCCAAGACGGATCATCAGGGAGTGTGTATTCAGGTGCAGGCCAAGCACATGGAGGCCAGATGAGCACAGGGTGTGGGGGGTCAGGGGCCCACTGGGTTGGGGGACAGGGGGCTGAGGAGGGGGAGGATAGAGGATCCCACAGACACCTGCCTCTTCTCTCCCTCCCTCTCCATGATTCCTGCCCTCCTCTTTCCTCAGGCTTTGGCCCCCCTGTCTCCTCTCACCACATCCTCGCCTCCCTCCCTGGCCTGGGAGGTTGGGTGTCCTGGAGGGGAGTTGGGACTTGGGGTACAGTTGGCTTGGTCTGAGCACAGCCCGGTTTCTAGAGAGAGGCAGAGACCACAGCTCCTCCTGAGCCTGTTTCCTGGGCGATCACGCCCCATGTCAACAGGAGTGAGGTGTGGCCAGTAAATGTCTCTAGGGCCCCTCGTTGGTCTCCCAACACTCCCACTGCTGGGTTCCTCTCAGGTTATGGAGCCCCCAGCTTTCCCCAGCTCATTCTGTACCCTCTGCCCCATGGGTCCTGGAAGGAGGCTTTGGGCTGCTGACTGTAATGCTGGAAGGGCCCCAGGGCAGCCGCAGGCCAGTCTGCCCTGTACTACCTGTGATGGGTGCTCACTGCTGTGCTCACAACCCCACGCCCTGCAAACTCCGCTTCTCCTTCACAGAAACGTGCCCCCTGAGGCTTCTGCATGGGGGCAGTCGCCAGAAGGCAGGGATCTGACTAGATGCCCTGGGACTCCCCCAAAAGGACTATAGATGGCACGTGCAACTCAAGTGGGTGATGCAGCATGTGTGCTGTGCAAGGGGGTGGGGGCTCAGCTAGGGAAATGAGGAGGCAGAGGTGAGGGTTCAGGGAGGGAAGAGGGGCCTCAAAGGAGGTGCTAGCACAGACAGGGTAACAAGGATTCAGGGAGATAGGCAGGGGCTTGGTGAGAGTGACAGGGTCTCAGGGATAGGTGGGGCTGCAGAGCAGGAGCTGGCAGAACAGAGGGAAGACAGGGTTCAGGCGAGGGCTGGAGGCCAGTGGGAGGATCCATTTGGGGATTGGCGGGCACATAGTCAGTCCATGGCAGCTCGGGGAGGAGGCTGAGCCTGTGCAGGGTGGCACCAGAACAAAGCCCCAGGGAGCAGCCCGGGCCCCCGCAGCTTCTTCCCAGCTGACAGACCCAGAGCTAATTATCATTAATGAGCAGCTGGGCCCAGCTCCTGGGATTTGCATTCACAGCGATAATCAGCACATCAGCACTTCTGCACACAGCCCTGCTAGCCTTCCAGGGGGTGGCAAGGCAGGGAGCTCAGTAGAAAGCTCCCAGCAAGGCATCCCTGGCCACTGCAGGGCTGGGGAAGGTGTTGTTTTGCCTTCCCTGTGGATTAGGAGATTGTTGCAGGCAGGGGGCGGACATCAATTATCAGTCCAGGTCAGGGTCGGGGTGAGGGTCCTGAAGAGCTGCCGGGTTGGAGAACCCACAGGCCCTAGACATTCAGCTTGGAGCCCCTCCGGTCATGTGGCTAGTCACTTGCAGCCAAGATGAGGGACGAGGTCAGAGAGGGGTGGTGCCCTGCTCAGGGTCACACAGTACAACAGGAACACTTGAGTGTGTCTCTCAGACACATCTAAAGCACTTTACTGAAACTTCACTATCAACCCCATGAGGCAACTGCTGCTATTAACCCCAGACAAGGAGACAGAGGTTCAGAGTTGTAGCCAGGAATCCCCACAGCTGGGATTTGAACCTAGTCTTCCTGGTTGGTCCCTGCAGGGGTAATAGGGCCTGGACCTAGGCTTCCCTGGCCGGAAGGCCAGTACCTCTCTTCCCTCATTCTCCTCTCTGCAGGGAAGCAGGTATGTTTGGTGCCCCCTGGCAGGGTTGGGAGGTGAGATTTAAGTATAAATAAATAAACAGGGAGCAGATGGTGGAGGTGGGGATAGGGCGGGGCAGGGGCAGGGCCAGGGCCTCCCACTTCTCTCTGGGAAAACATTGCTGCACTGGAGCAAATGGATTCCAGACTCAGGATCTAAGATCCCCCTTCCCAGGCTGGATTTCCAGTTTGCTGGTCTGGGGATTGACCCAGTTCTTGGGTGAAATGGCATACTGAGACCGTGAGTCCTAGGTACTGCCTACCTTTCATTTCCTTCTCTTCCCACGTGACCTTGAGCAAGTCATTTGACCTCTCTGCCTCCATTTCTCCATCTGTCAAATGAGTGGAAGGAGATGGTCAAATTTCTGCTCAAGGTCCACTTTCTCAGGGAAGCCTTCCTTGATTGCTCTAGGCAAACTTTGTTAGAGCAACAGCTGAACATATTGAGGAGGATATGAGTATTTGTGTCTTTCATTTCACGGCCACTATTGAACAGATATTTACTCAGGGTCTACTGGGCATTCTGCCACTCTCTTGAGTTGAAGGTGACATTGCATGGAAAATAGTTTTTCTCTCTAGCTCCAGCAGTCGATCCAGAGTAGCTACTAATAAATACTTGTCAAGTGAAAAGATGAATGAATGAGTGGGTGATGAAAGGGGAAACGAGGAGCTGTCATGTTTCCCAAAGGTGGAACCTGCATCACTGGGGCGAGGGTGGGAGTAGACAAAAGATCATGTGGGTGAACAGCAATAAAGTATTAAAAAAAAACACACAGGGCCTCCCTGGTGGTGGTGGTGGTGGGGGGGGGGGTTAAGACGCAACCTATGAAGCTATCTGCAGCCACTGCAGCATGGGTTTGATCCCCAACCAGGGAGCTACCCACATGGCACAGCAGACCTCTCCTGTCTCCTCATTGCTCCCCTCAGCAGTGTATTTCAGTCAATCTGCCTATTTCTGTTCCCCACTCTGTCTCTGGTGAATTTTCTCACACATACCCTCCTCCCAACCCTGCACCTCTGGCCTGTACTCCAGTTCTTGTATGCATAAATAAATAAATCTAAAAAAAAACAACACAGTGAGAAAAATCATTCTTTTTTCAATATTTCCAAGTTATTCTAAAGGGCCAAGGAGAAAGGCTCCAAAGATGCCAGTAATACCTTTCTAATGCCTGTGTCTCTCTCTCCTATATCTATCTATCTATCTATCTATATATATATATATAGATATATATATATAGATATAGATATGGAGAAAATTGGTCTTGGGTTCAAAGCATCTACAGCCAACGGTATCCAGTTAGAATAGGAGAATGTTGTTCGGTATCAATTTTATTCATTTTGGTGAGCTACTGTTTATTTCTGGTAAGTGATTCTGCATTTTCATTTATGTTTGGATATTGCTGGCAGGAGTGCAAACTGGTCCACAGAAACTCTGAAGAAGTGTTAGGCACTTTCTGATAAAGTGATTCCTAGGGCCAGGTCTTGAACGGGGCTTGATGGCATTTTGTGGAGGTGATGGGAATATTTTGTGTCTTAATTGTGGTGGTATTTTCCTGAGAGTATATTTGTCAAGAGGCATTGTACTGTACATTTTAAATGGGTACATTTTATTATACATAACTTATATCTCAATAAAGTTGATTTAAATATATATATTTAAATTTAAGTTAGTCTCCCAAGGCTGACTTAGGATATTCTGTACATAAGATGTATGTACTTAAGTACATTGAGTACAAATGCCAATGTTATGGCCAAAGTCATGAAGGTTGTCTATCAAACAGTGAAGTTGGGGAAATGTGGAGTCGGTGAATAAATGGATAATAGGAGACAGAATGAATGAACGAATGAATGAATGAGTAAATGAACAAATGAATGAATATCTACCCCATTTATGGTAATGAATCCATTCTACAGAGTCCCCAGAACAGCGGGTTGGGAAGGAGGGAGGAGACACTGGTAGTTGTTCTCAAAATTCCATCTTCAGGGGCCTCCCCGGTGGCGCAGCGGTTGAGCGCTGGGTTGCGAAGCTGCCCACGGCCTCTGCGGCGTCGGTTTGATCCCCGGCTGCTCCCCGGCAACCAGAGGAGGGTCCCACATGGCGCACAGACCTCTCCTGCCGCCCGCTGCTCCCCTCAGCAGTGTACTTCGTCAGTCTGCCTGTTCTGTTCCCGCTCTGGCTCTGGTGAATTCTCTCACCCTCCTGCGTTTCTGACTGTACCCAGTGCATGTATAAACAAAACAAACAAACAAATAAAACATGCCTCTAAAAAAAAAAAAATCCATCTTCAAGCACTGTGAACCAAGGATGATAAAATAGGACTTACATTTTAGTAGATGCTCAGTCAATGGATTGACATTAACAAGGCCCAAATAGTTCCAGTAGTTCAGCACTTCCAAAGTAATAATGATGTGCCCTCAAGGAACAGGACAGCCTGGTAGTCACAGGAATGGCCTCCAGAACCGCTGGGTTTGAATCTTGCTGGGTCTCACCCCTGCTGTGTGTCTGTGGGCAGGAGACTTCATCTGTCTGAGCCTCAGTTTTCTCACCTGTGAAGTAGGGATAATAAGTGTACCCAGCTTGTGTGGTTGTTGTGAGGATTAAATGATTTGCTCTCTGGGAAATATTCAAATAACCACAAAAACTCTCTTTTTGTTAAATGAAAAAGTTTAAAAAGGGAGTGAGGACATGGGAAACAAGACCACCATCTGTAGGGTAAGGAAAAATGTCAGGCTTTTCTGCACTCCTGCCATCAGGATAGATGATGGATCCTTGCGGTCCTGAATGCATGCCTGATGGCGGGCACCTGGAGTAGGGTGTGGGCATAGGTAGATGAGATTCACCTGGGCTAAGACTGCGCTTTTAAGGGCGGCGTCACAGGGGCTCCAGAAGCCAAAAGAGAAGCAGCAGAAGCCGAAGGAGAAGCAGAGAACGCCAGAGAGCCCAGATAGAGTGAAGATTTGCTGAGGGCTGGGAGGACTGCCAGCCTCCCAGCCCCCCAGCCTGCCGCGTACCCGCTGAACCCCAATAAAAGACCTGCAAAAAACCACTGAGGACTCTGACTGCTCCTTTACCCGGTCTGCATGGGATCAGGAAGACCTGCCCTGTGTCCATTCCTGCCTTTACACCATCCTTTTCAGTCTCTGCTATATTGTGAAGATTAAATAATTCAAATAAAGCCTTCATTAACACTTAGTAGGGGCTGGTGCACAGTAGCTGCTGTCCCAAGAGGTGAACTTACCCAGGTCCCACAGCCCCTGTGGCAAAGCCAAGGTGACTCCCCTCACAGACACAAAATTATAGCAATGGTAGTGGCAACAACAACAGTAATAGTAACGCCACCACCAGCAATGGTATTTCCCACCCCAGCTGGGAGCCCTGGAACTCAAAGGGTTGGAACTCAAAGCTGTCACTGGCCACACCTGCCGGCGGCTGGGGTCCATTCCTCCTGCTCTCACTCCCTGCGGGATGGTGACCAGCACAACCTTCCCCGGGACTGGCCTGGGGACGGGCCTCAATCCCACCGCCCGGGGGGCCAAGCAGGGGCCCTGGGCAGTATGGGAGCCCCCTCCTGCCCCTCCCCACCCGGGAGTCGAGCACCGCTCTCCGGAGCTGCGGGGCCTGGAAGCCTGGAAGACATTACACGGCTGTCGGCCGGGGGCGTCGCTGCGAGTTCCGGAGGGGGTCCCGGCGCGGGGCGAGGGGACCGCCCCACCACAAAGCGAGCTTTGTTCTACGCTCCCCCCGGGAGCTGGAACCAATGGATTGGCGGCAGCTGAGGTCATCTGTCAGGCAGCTCCGGGGGTCAGGCCCGGGGAAGGGGCCGCGAGGGAGGGTGGGGCGGATGGGCAGGCTGGATCCGTGGGGGAGGCGATTAAGGAGGCCGGGCTGGCGGGGGCGGTCGCTGCTTCACTTCGGGTCTCAGTTTACTCATCTGTCCAAGAGGGAAGATCGTTTCTGCTCTGTCCACCTCTAGGGACTACTGTTTTCAAGTATGAAGGTGACAACAACGATGCTGCTGCTGCTGCTGATGATGATGAAAACTCTTCTGTAAGGAGCACTTCCGACCTTCCTGCACTGTGGAAGTGCTCCAGTAGGGATTTGAACCCTAAAGTCTGGGTGGGAACATGGAAGCAAATGTGGTATAACAGTGGGTGCGGATGGGAGACAGGGATGGAGGGTTTTGCACCCCTTCTGGTTTAGAGGAATCAGGACCTCCCCTAGTTCCTGCTTGGGCCATGGTTGTCAGCCTTGACCTGCCTTTTGCCAGGGCTGATGAGTGGAGCCACCCAGACCTAAGGCCAGGGACTCCTTGGAGCCACCCTCCATGCCCCCATGCCAGGGTAAAATAGGGTTGCGCCCCGCACCCCCAGCACAAAGTGTTTTTCTGATTCAAGATAGATCAGGATCTAACACTTTCCTTTACCACTTTAAGACTAGACCCTGTTTCTTCACTCACTTCTTCATCTATGAGTGCCTTTGTTTCCCCATCCATACAATGAGACAGTTAAGACACACAGTCCAGGGGGCAAGACTATCAAGCCCAGGGATTCCTCAGATTGCCCCCCAAAATGTGTGCTTCAGATCCTTAACCAAGGACCACCACCCAGAAAATGTTCAGAATCATGGGCTGGAGGGCAGGGAAGGAGAGCAGCCTCCCAAATGCTTCAGCTTGCCTCTAATATTTTACTGTTAATACTTAATTACAGGGCCTTCCCGGTGGCGCAGCGGTTGAGTGCTGGTTTGCGAAGCTGCCCGCAACCTCTGCAGCGCCGGTTCGATCCCCGGCTGCTCCCCAGCCACCGGAGGAGGGTCCCACATGGCGCGCAGACCTCTCCTGCCGCCCGCTGCTCCCCTCAGCAGTGTACCTCGGTCCTTCTGTCTGCTCTGCTCCCCGCTCTGGCTCTGGTGAATTCTCTCACCCTCCCGCGTTTCTGACTGTACCCAGTGCTTGTATAAATAAATAAATAAATAAATAAATCTTTAAAAAAAAAAACTTAATTACAGTCTTCTCTTGGTATCCTTAGGGGACTGGTTCCAGGACCCCCAAGGATACCAAACTCCACAATACTCCGTCCCTTATATAAAATGGCTTAGTGTTTGCATATTAATATACACATCTTCCCGTATTATTTGAATAACCTCTACATTACTTATACCACCTAATACAATGGAAAAGCTATGTAAATTGTTGATTGTTACACTATTGTTTAGGGGATGATGATGAGGGGAAAAGGCTGTACCTGTTCAGTATAGACCCATTACAGAGGCCAGGTTGGTTGAATCTGTGGATGCAGCACTTTTGTATACAAAAATCTGACTATGATTAGCACTTTAATATCTGTTTTAAAGGTGATCCATTCACATATTACTTGTGAAATACTAAAATAATTTAAAAAATCCACCACAGTAAAGGGAGTCAGTTCCAGAGGGGACACAAGGGTCCCTACTGGGCCTTTCACTGGGTTCGGGTTTCCTGGGACAGTAGTTTGTTGGGGGAGTGCACATTGCTGGACCAAGGACACCTGGAAGAGACATGTGGGTCAGCCTGGAGGATCTAGAAGCTTCTTGGAGGAGGTGCTACCTTTGTTGAACTTGAGACCCTCTGGTACAGCACCTCCTTCCTGGAGACGAGGAGACAGGCCTGGAGAAGCCATGATGTGTGCAAGGCCACAGAGCCAGATTAGTCAGAACGTGAAACTCCAGATTCCCAGTCAGTTCTCCTCACCCCTGGATCCCTGGTTCAGGTCTCCTCAGCCAGCTTCCTCCCTCCATTACCTCCCAAGGCAGTTGTTCTGCCCCTAGAGGTGCACCCTAGTTCTGCAGGTCAGAGGGCAGCGCCACCTGCTGGTGTTAGAGGGAAACGCAGCTCAGTCTCCATTGAGCGCAGTCTGCAGGGCTTCCCTTTGAAATCTCAGCTCCTCTTCCTTAAGAATGACCAACCCTTCTCACTTTAAGTCTCTTCTGCACATCCTTCCCAGTGCCTAGCAGTACCCCTAGCACCTAGCCCCCCGCTTGAGTCTTACCTGCAAGAAGGAAAAGCCCTTTCTGAAGGGGCAGCCACCCACTCACTCTAGCCCGGTGGATGCAGGAGTTGATTACTCATGGGAGGCAGAGGCACCGCACTACAGCAGTTTACAAAGTATGTCCTCAGCGCCTGACCCTTGCTAAAAACCTCAGGGATAGCGAGTTCATTTGACAGACCCCTCAGGGAAGGGTCTGCCCAAAGTCACACAGTAAATGGATGGCAAACCAGTACTAGAACAAGGGGCTCTGCGACCCAAGCATCTTTCTTCTCCTTTGGGAGTGAAAGGGGACTGTTACCATAGTTGAAAATAATTAATGCAGCCTAGATCAGTGGTCATCAGCCTATGGGTCTTGAACAGCAACATTAGCAACACCTGGGAACTTATTAGAAAAGCCAACTCTTAGGCGCCACCCCAGACAAACTGAATCAGAAGCTCTGGGGCTGGGGTTCAGCAAACCCATCTAAGAACCTAAAACACTGATCTAAAGCTTTTAGATCTAAATAAACTTTTATTTGGGAATGATTTTTGATTTACAGAAAAGTTACAAAGAAAACACACAGTTCCCATCTACTCTGCACCTATCCTACCCTGTGAACATTGCTATATTAACTAAAATCCAGACCATCTGCAGATTGCCCATTCTTCCATTAATGTCCCTTCCTCTCATCCCTCTGCCCCACCTTTCTTTGTTCCAAGATCCAGTCCAGGATATCACAGCGCAGTTAGGACTACATCCTTTTTAAATTCCATTGGTCACCTCAGTCATCTTTCCCTGGGAGAAGGGGGAAGGCGGAAGCTGTTGCTTACTGAGCTGGGGATCTGGGGAAACTAAGGCTTGAAAACACCAAGTGATTGAGTTCTCTTAGCAGGGCAGAGAGAGCAAAGTCTATTTCTCTTTGCAGTCTCCCCTCATCCCCTGCCCCAGGACTGTTTTCAGAAGCCCCTTGGATCATCCCATCTGGTTTACCCCCATCCTTCCAGGACAAAGAGAGATGCCCTCACTAGAATAGGCCGAGCCCTGGCCCCCTGCCCCATCACCTCCTTCCCTTTAAAGGACCAGGACAATATCTCAGTGACTTTTAGCCTGGACAGAACAAGACTCTGTGCAAGAGAGAGAGAGAGACAGAAAATAACACTGTTATTTGCTTATCCAAAACTATTTGTGACAAATGAAAAATGCCACAAATTCTTGGGCAGTTTCTCCAAGAGATGTAGTTTGCTTCCCTACCACTTGAATTGGGCCAGCCTGATCATTGGCTCCGACCAAAAGAACTTAGCAGAAGTGATGGACCAATTCTGGGTCTAGGACTCAAAGAGCCTTGCGGTTTCTACTCTCACTCTCTTGGAAACCTGTGAATAAACCTGAGCTAACCTGCTGGGGAGGCTTCACAGAGGCCCAGCCAACAGCCAGTCAACAGCCAGATGAGTAAGTCAATCCTAAACTACCCAGCCCCACCTGACTGCTGTTGGTGTGCGGCTCCATGAGTCACCCAGGTAAGGTCAGCAGAACTGTCTGGATGAGCCCAGCCCAACTGACAAGTCACAAAATTATGGGCAAATAGTGACTTGCTTTTCATTGCTAAGTTTGGGGATGGTTTGCTACATGGCCAGGGCTAGTTGATGCACCATTCTTCATTTCTCTCTTGATAATAAGAATTTGATTTTATTTCAGGATGAAATGTGTTTGTCTCAGGAAATGAGATATGACTAGTCTACTCAACTGGGACTATTCTCTCCTTTGCTATCTTAGCTTTTCTTGCAGCTAGGGGTGACAATGGTAGCTGGTTTGGGCCCAGGAAATACAGGAGGAGAGACCTGAAAAAAAAAAAAAAGGTTTGATTTTATGATAGAAGATGACAGGTCCAGTTGACTGAGCCTCTCCTCTTCCCTACTCCTTTCTTCCTTGAACACAGATGTGATTTTTGGAGGTACAGCAGCCATTTTGTGACCAGGAAGTACAGGTGATGAAGGAAAGTTCAGAGAGATCGCAAAGATGTGAGTTCTTGGACCAACACCACTAGCCACCTATCCCCAGAATTCATGTTCTGTGGAAAAACAAACCCTGTAACCTAGGTTTTCTTTGACTTGCAGGTGAGCTTATTGCACATAATGGGCTATATCAAAACAAAATGTAGAGGGATCCTTTGTCCTTGGGAATCTGGAGCCAGCAGCCTGCAGCTCTCCAAATCCATCTCCTTGTTCATTTCATCCTCTCATGGGTCCTTCAAGAACACGGCCACCACCCATTTTCACGGAAATGGGAACTGGCACCCGCATACTGTTCAGTGATTCCAAGGTTTTGGAGCCCAGTAAGAGGATGCTCAATGTGCATCCCTTCTACACCGACTGCATGGCCCAGCCCACTGAAGGCCATGAGTGTCCTCTGGGCTATTGGGAGTGGTGGCAGGTGCCAAGGAAACTGCTATTGCAAGTTCGGCGTGGAAGCGCCCAGGTATACCCTTAGGTCTGAGAGGGTGGACTGGACAAGCTTGGCAGGGATGGTTTCTCGCTGTAACTGCTGGTAGGCTGCATAGCGGTGGCAGCCTCCAAATGAGTAGAAGTAGTCACCACCTTGGGCTCCTTTGATCCAGAGGACATCGATGGGGGGCACACTATCTGGGTCCTCCTGGAGAGAGAGGGACACAGGGTGCATGAGCATGGCACAATGCTGGACAGTTTGCAAAGCAGACTCGGTTCCCCTGTGTTGAGCTCCTACATGGTGCTCACTCTGGCTAACACAAGACAACTGGTAGATATTTAGGAATTCTGGAGCTGGTTGGCATCACCTTGGCAACTTGAAAATCATCCATGTTGAGAATATGTACAGGAAATGGGTAGTGGCGGCTAGTTGGGGCTTCCTTTCCTCTCCCCCTCCAGAGCTCAGGTTATTAAACACTGACCAACATAGCACATGCGTACTAGGGGGCTGGCACTGTCCTAGAGGCTGACAATAAGTCACAGCCTGAAAGAGACACAGCCCCTGCCTGCAAGGGGCTTCCATCTGGTTGGGCAGATGGAGTGAGGAGCGAATGTTAATAAATGCTATGAGGGTGATCAGACAGGGCGGCAGGGCAGTGAGGGCCACAGGCCTCTCTGAGGTGACAGAGGAGTAGAGACCACAGCGTAGAGGAGTCCATCTGGGGAGACAAAGAGGAGGAGTTGTTCAGAGGCCGTGCCCAAGACTGCCTGGCTTGAGTCTCGGATCTGCTACTCAATTGCTCTCTGTGGCCTGTCGGCAATGGCAATCTCTTTGTGCCTCAGTTGTCCCATCTATCAAATGGGGATGACAAAAACAGACCCACCTCATAGAGCTGTTGGATAGAATGAGTTAATATAGACAAAGCACCGATAACACATGCTGTGTATGGCTTGAGGGGAAGTCATTCCTGAGAGGGGCAGGTCCTGCTAATGCAAAAGGCCTGAGGTCAGAACAGGTTCACTACATCACAGGCTTGGCCAGGAGGTCCTGGGGTGAGAGGCCCAGTGAGACCAGAGAAGTCCCCAGGAGCCTGCTCATTCCCATTTGCTTCTAAGAGCAATGGGTCAGCCCAGTGTTTTATTTTTATTTATTTATTTATTTTAAAAGATTTATTTTATTCATACAACTGCTGGGGTACAGGCCAGATGCGTGGGAGGGTGAGAGGATTCACCAGAGACAGAGCAGGGAACAGAACGGGCAGACTGACGAAATACACTGCTGAGGGGAGCAGTGGGTGAGACAGGAGAGGTCTGCCGGGACATGTGGGACCCTTGCCGGCTGGCAGGGATCGAACCGGTGCTGCAGAGGCTGCGGACAGCTTCACAGTGCAGAGTGCCACCTCCTGTGCCACCAGGGAGGCCACCTGGAGCATTTTAAACAAGGGATGACACGATCTGTTGAACAGTCTAGACAGTTGTCGTAGGTGACCTGGCTTGGTGGGTGGAAGAGGCAAAAGTAGAGAGACCAGAGGCCAGGCCTTTGCAGATATTCAGAGGAAGACACTAGCCTGAGTGCGAGTGTGGAGGGAAAAGGGAGAGGTAGACAGGTGTGGATACCTTGGGGGGCAGCTCTGAGGGCACAGGTAAAAAGGGTGAATGTGAGAAGAGGAAGAGAAGAATCTAAAACCACTTCTTGTCAGAGTCCTGAGCAGAGAGTAGGGGGTTCCCCTAAGGCAGTGTGGGGCTGGGGAGAGAACTTACTGGGAGACCATACCCAATAGGCTCCACCAAAGACCTCCTGCCACTGGCCTAGGGGTTCTCTCTCATTAGGCTGTTTTGGTGGATTCATTTATCCATTTATTCCAGAAATGATTAAGCAGTGAGATCCCGCAGTTATGAGCTGGGATTCTGGAACCTGGCACACCAGAATTAGAATCTCAGATCCCTCACAGAGGAGCTAGGGCACCTGAGCAGGTGGCCTCACCTCTCTGAACATTTTTCCTCACCTGTAAAATGGGAATAAGATACTCAGTAGAGCTGTGGATGAAGAGGCAAGGAGCCGATGATATGAGGCCAGGCTGCCCAGGAGTGGAGCACACAGGAGGGGCACCTGTGCCAGGCAGGCCTTGTGTTGGTTGCTGGGGGCATGATGGTGAGTGGGCAGAATAACAGCCCCCCCCAATGTCTCTGTACTAATCCCTGGAACCTTACACAGCACGAGGACTGTGCAGGTGGAATTAGGAACTCGAGGTGAGGAGGGTCCCCTGGCTGATGCAGATGGGTCGAATATAATCCCCAGGGTCTTAAAAGTGGGGAGAGAGGCAGAAGAGGAGGTGTGATGCTGCTGGCTTTGAAGATGGAGGAAAGAGGCCAGGCGCCAAGGAATGTGGGTGGCCTCTAGTTGCTGGGAGAGACAAGGAAAGGAATTTTTTCCCAGAGCATCCAGAAGAGAACGCAGTGCTGCCAACACCTTGATTTTAACTCTGAGCTTCTGAGCTCCAGAATAATAAAATAATAAACCTATGTTGTTCTAAGCTACTAAGTGTCTGATCATAGAAAACTAATACACAAGGTCAGCAAAGACAGGCCTGGTTCTTGCCCTCGAGGAGCACATGTTTCTTGTTTGGAAGACAGGTGTCTAAACAGGCCATGAAAAGCCAGTGGGATGGGAGCTACGCCGGTGGGCAGGCAGCTGGCTGGGGACCTACAGGAGGCCCGAACCCCATAGGGGCTGTCAGGGAAGACCAGGACACTGAGACTGGAAGACCAGAGAGGGAGCTGGAAACAATAAAGAGAAGGAAGAGTTTTCCTGGCAGGGAAAAAAGTCTGTGTAAGAAAGGTCCAGGGCAGGAGAGAACATGCATGGTTACTCCCTCTACAAAGAGTTAGGTTAGGACTAAGTCCCAGCTCTTGTGCAGTTCACGCTGGGCTGGGGAAGGCAGCCAATAAAACACAACAGCGAAACGTGCACTGTAACTCAGGGGACAGAGCTTAATGGAGATAAATCTCAGGTGAAGGGGAGAGCCAGAGAGGCCAGGGCTCCTTGAGTATGGGCAGGCAGGGAGTGGGTAGCCTGGACCAAGCAGGGGGCAGGCCTGGGGGCAGCTGGAGAAGTGCTTCCAGGCGGTGGGAACAGCAGTGTAAATTCCAGGACTGGAGCAGCTCCAGGAGCTAGAGGGGTGTTTGGTGGGGCTTCTGGGAGTCAGTGGTCCCCTTCCAAGGGTCTGGGGGGAAGGGAATATGATTCTCTGCAGGCCTAACCTGACACATAGGTACCCCCTCCCCTCCAAGTTCCTGCAAGGGTCACGCCAGCATTCTTGAACACCCTCCCTCTGTGTAGTGCTGACACCTGTCCTCTTCTAGTTCCGGTTCAAAAAAAAACCGGCCCTCCCAGCAGACAAGACACACCCAGCCTCACAGCCTCTGACAATCAGAAACGATGGCCTGGCTTATCTTGGGACGGCACGGTGGAGTGGCAGCTGGATAGAAGGGGGCCACTCTCTCAATGTCTGACCTTGGACAATTGCTTAAATCCGCCTATGCCTCAGTTTCCTCCTCTGTTAACAAGGAGCAATACTAGTATTTCACTCACAAGGTTGGCACGAAGAAGCCAAGGCACTTGGGGGCCACGGCAAGTGCTCTTTATAAGAATTAGCGATCGTGATGTGAATGGTCTCCTTCAGCCCCCTTCTTGCTCAAGTGGGGCAACAGAGCCCAGAGAGGCGCAGGCATTTGCTCAAGGTCACACAGCAAAGGGCGAGTTCTGGCTGGCGCCGGAACCTATCCAGTCTCGCGCCCAGAGCGACCTCCGTCCCCCAGCCCACCCCGCAGCTCTCCCTCCGGCCAGCCTCCCCGGGGTCTCACCCGGATGGTCTCCACAAGGCTCTGCACCTTGGCCGGGTCCAGCACGGACGGCAACGGCCGGATGAGCACCCTCAGCGGCACGTTGTGCACCGCGGCGATGCAGCCCGAGTGGATGCTGCCGCCCGGCGCGCCCCCGCTGGGCCCGGGTCCCTCGGGCGCGCCTCGCCCCTCTCCCGCCCTGCCCAGCCTTCCTCCCGCGCGCAGCCCCATCGCCAGCCTCTGCCGCGGCGGGACGCAGCCTCCCTCCGGCTTTTACCCGGGCCGGGCCGTACCACTTTGCTCGGACGGGCGGGGGCGCCCCGGGCCGGTGCCGAGCGCGTTTCTACCCGCGCCCTGCAGTGGTCCCGCCCTACCCCGAGCTCCGCACCCCGACTTCTGCTCCACTCGCTGGGCGCAGGTCGACCCGTGCGGCTCTCCGCAGGGGGGCGCCTTGCGGTCTCCCCTCCGCCGCGCGGCGTCCCGGGAGTGGAGGCGCCGGGGCGGGCTGACTCAGGGTGAGTTTGCAGGTCGTGGGGCGGGGGGGCCGCGGGTGACGCACAGTCCGGGGTGACTCAGGCCGGCGGGAGGCGGGGACCGGGACGAGGTGAGGGGTGGCCAATCCTGCCGAGCCAGGATGAGTCGGCAAAACCCGCAGTGATGGGCCAGGATAGCTGTCACGGAGGTGATGCTGATACCTGCCCCAGCAGTAACTCGACGAACCTGCACCGCTCTAAGCACCTCGCATGTGTATTGATTCGCTTAGACCTCGAGACAACCGCGCACGCCGGGTGTGATGATTATGCCCATTTTACAGAGGCACGGCGAGGTTTAAGTGAATTGTCCAAGTTGCCGAGCTAATAAGTGAATGAATCGGGCCTCAAATCCAGGCTTTCCCTTTCTGGGGCGCGCTCTCTACCCCACCTCTGACTGCCTGGGTTCAGCGAAAGTAACAGTCACAAGGAGCCTTCTGGAATCGGGCTGAAAATGTGTGGGCACTGCCCTAAAGTTCCACACTGTCACTACAGCCTCACAGCACCAGGGGGAAGTAAGTGTGGCCAGGGTAGGGCAGTTGAAAATGAAAGTCAAATATCTGAGCCCAGAGTCCAGAGGAAGTAACCACCTAACACCTGCTTTCAGGTGCGGAAGCCAAGGCTGCAGAACATGTGCTGAAGACTTAGGTCCAGAGCCTGCCTACCAAACTCTCTTTTGAAGTACTCTGTCCCCTTGGGCTCACATTCAGCACCGTCTATCCTCAGGGGTCAGAGAGCAATAGGCAGAGGTTACTGGTTTTTATTGGCCCCTATGGCAACATTAGGGCCTTTGACACAGACTGGCCTGTGTTGAGGTCCTATCTGACCACTCCTTTGCTGTGTGGTTTCAGTCAAGTTGCTTAAACGCGGAGCCTTAGCCTTCTCTTCTGTAAAATGGTTGTGGGGAGATTGTGGGGATGATAGGAGATATTCGCTAACTGAGGATGGGTGGAGGGTGGTGGTAAATCAGTGCTTACATAGTGATAACCAAGGATGGCGACTGCTTTTACCCTGAACACCCCAAGTGCTGACGGAGAGGCCAATTTGACCAAGAGCATCAAGAAAGGCTCTAAGGAGGAGTGGCATCAAAGTGGAAATTGGTGAGGAGAAGGTGAGGAAAGAAGCAGGTGAATGTTGAGGGCGTGTACACTCTGGAATCAACTGAATGGCATGGATTTGAATCCTGGTGCCACCACCCGCTACTGGCAGTTTGATGATAGGGGGGTGCAGTATTACTCAACTTCTCTGTACCTCTATTTCTTCCCTGGATTGCCAAGGAGAGTATATGAGAATAACATGTTAAGTGTTAAGAAAGGTACCTGGCACATAGAAAGTGCTGAATCAAAGGTAGATATGAGGGATATCCACCCACAGGAGCAACTTGAGCAAAAGCAGGGAGGTGGGACCATCCTATACCCAGCTCAAGACAGGCATGTCTGGTTTGCTTGTCCTCTTCCTTGCCCCGGTTGGCACATGCCTGGGAAATGCACACTGCCAGCCAGAATACCTACACATGGTCTCTCCGTGTGGCTTGGGCTTCCTCTTAGCATGGCCGCTGGCTTCTAAGGGCACGTTTCCCAAGAGAACCAGGCAGAAACGGACCTTTTCCAATCTAGGCTTGAAAGTCATATAGCATCATTTCTATAGCATTCTATTTCCAGGATCTGTCCTACATCCCCAGGCTTGAGGAAAGGGGCAGAGAGTTCATTTATTGATGGCAGGAGTAATAAGGTTCTAGAAGGGCATTTGGGGTGGGAGGTATTGTGGCCATCTTTGGAAGACACATCTGCTATTGGGGATGATCCCAGCAAGGACTGGGGAGGAGAGACACTGCACTGAAGGGCTCGCTAATGTGCAGGCTGGCTTGGAGGGCACCTGGGGAGCACCGTGCATCCTGCATCAGAACTGTTCCTCTGAAGGGTGAGGGGGCCTGCATATGTATTTACTGACTGCTGTCATTCCTCTCTCTCCCCTTGAGGGTGGCCTGAGGATGTTAAATATCTGCCATTTTTGGACTGTTCTATGCTCAAACCGAGCAAGCGTCTGAGGATCCAGAGGATGAAGCTGTCTTCTTGGGGTGACCCAAGGGAATAAGGACATCAATAAATTCCTTTTCTGTCCAAACCAGCTGGAGTCCACATTTCTTGTCTGCATTCAAAGGCCCCTGCTACCTGCTCTCCCCATCCTGCTCCTGGTCTTCCTGATCATCCCTCAGTAGGTGGCCCAGATGCGGCACTCACCCCTTCTCTTTCATTTTGACAAGTAATCTCATAATGCAGCATTCAGGTGTGCAAAGAACCTCCCTAAATGGGAAGACGAAAGGATTTCTGTGCCACAAAAGGAACATTTGTTCGATCTTATATTCCCCTCCCTCTAAAATGCACTCTTCTGTTTCTAAGCTTGGATTGCAGAATCCTGCCATGTTGCTTGGTCCCATTCTCTCTTTTTGCTTCTCCATCTCCTCTAAGTTCCCATTCTTATTTTAGGTGGATACTTTTTACCTCTTCTGTAGCTTTGATACCTGCTGAGCATCATCTTGGGGTCCTGAGGTGGCTCTGCACTTAAACTGTTTTTCCTCATAGTCACAAGATGACTGCCAGTGCCCATTGGGACTACCTCCTCCTTTGTTCATGGCTCAGTCAGCTCAGACTGCTGGAACCAAATACCATAGGCTGGGTGGCTTTAAGACAAACATTTCTCGGGGGCCTCCCTGGTGGCACAGTGGGTTGAGCACCATGCTGTGGAGCTGTGTACAGCCTCTGCAGCATGGGTTCGACTCTCGGCTGGCCAGGGAGAAACCTATGAGAAACCCACATGAAGTGGCAGACCTCCTGCCTCGCCTGCTGCTCCCCTCAGCAGTGACTTTGGTCTGTCTGCCTGTTCTGCTCCCTGCTCTGTCTCTGGTGAATTCTCTCACCCTCCCACGCCTCTGACCTGTACCCCAGTTCTGGTATAAAAAAATAAATCTTTAAAAAAAAAAGACAAACATTTCTCACAGTTCTGGAGGCTGAAATGCACAGGTCTATTCCATCATTTTAGAGTAAGGGTTTTCTTCTCAGGGTCACCTCCTGGCTCAGGATTGCTGCTGGAAGGAGGGGGGAGAAATGGAAAGGCAAAAGGCTGTGACCCCTCCTTGTTTGGGTGCTGACTTAGCAGTTCCATAGTACACCTTTCCTTGTGTGTCATTGACCAGAAGTTGGTCACCTGCCACCCTGGCATTAGGGCAGCTAGGATATGTAGTCTTCATTCAATATGGCAATGTGCTCTGCTAAAATTGGAGTTCTCTTACCAAGGCAGGAGAGAATGGAAATTGATAAGTAACTAGCACTCTGAGTCACAGCTCTCAAGTTACAGGTTTTATGACTCAGAGAGAAGGAGAAAGGAAATTTCCAAGTTCTGGTCAGATGTCCACATATGAACCAATCAGCTATGGCTGTGAGGGACAGTCTTTTTTAAAAGCGTAAGTCATCATTATTGATTATGACTTAAATGTGTGTAGTTCATTAAAAAATAATTACTGGTCAACTGCTATTGGCTAGGCACTGTGCTAGACCCAGGGGATTTAATGATGAACACAAAGACACTTTAGTCTCGATCTATGTCCCAAAATAGACTACAAGCTTCATGAGACAATGACCTAATAATGACATTGATTAATGGAAAAGTGTAAGTGCTGTGAAGGAACAGCATGTGGCCCCTGAGGAAGTGACCTCCCCACTGGGAGATGAAGGATGAAAAGGCATTAAGTAGTAAGGTGTGGTGGTGATAGGGGGACAGACACAGTATATTGCTGGTGGAGTGACTAGCTTATGCAAAGGCCCTGTGGCGGTGGTGGGAGAGAAAGATTGCTGAAAAGAGACAGATGGAACTCCAAGAGAAATGGGTTGTGTGTGGCTGAAGATTCACCTGGAATGATAGAGCCAACCCGGGTGGGGTTTCGAAAGCCACCCAGGCAGATCCACTTTCCCCACACACATGGTGGGAAGTTATTGAGTATTTTAAGCAGAAAAGGGGAATGGGATTGACATGATTAGACCTGCCTATGTTAAAAGATCCCTCTGGCTGCACTGGACAGAGGAAGTGAGCAGGAGGAAGCAGAATGGGTCTAGGGAGATCACTTTGAAGGCTGGTCTAATTTTCTAGATAAGCAATGATAAGAGCTATGGACTAGGGATGAAGACTGAGAAGATGTAGAGAAAAACATCAGCAGAACCTGGTGATGGATCGGATGGTGGGAGAGATGACTTCTGGGTTTTGTGGCTGTTTAAGACGGGATGGGCACTGTTGCCATTCCGAGGAGGATCAAATTCTGGTTTCATTCTTAGGCTGATCTGTGGTCCTTGGAGATATCCAAGTGGGGGTGACCTGTGGGCAGATGTGGATTTACGGATCAAAGAGAAGATTGGAGGTGAAAAATGTAAATTTGTGAGTCATCTGCATGTGGGTGGAAATGGAAGCCATGGTGTAATGAGATTTTTTTTATGAGAAACAGCCAGACAAGTAAGAGGAGAACCAGAGGTTGTGTCAGGATGGTTTCCATTTAGAGATTTGTGAAAAACAGACTGGATAGATATGCTAATTGAGGTGCTCAGGGTTGCAGACAACAGGGACCTGAGTCAACTGCCTCATGCAATAAATGCACTCCTGCCACATGCCAGGAAGTGCAGAGGCAAAACACTGAGTGGTTTCAGGGAATGTCCTGTGGCTCCAGATGTGATCAGGATCTGTGTTTCCTCAACTCCCTCCTCTGCCATCCAGGTATAGACTTCATGCCAAGCCTAGTTCTCTTTATGGCCATAAAATGACATGCTTCCTTCTTCATATTCAGGGAGGAGAGAAACTGAGTTTCTTTTCCCTTAAAGAGAGAAAGAGGCAAAGTTTCCTAGAAGCTTCTAGGAAACCTAGGAAACCTCTCAAGTCTCATTAGCTAGAATTGAGTCCTATGCCTATCTTTCTACCCAATAGGGGTGGGATTACTCTTAGACCAGTCAAGACCACCCCTAAACTAATGTTTAGTCTGCAAATTGCATGGCTGCCAGTCCAGGAGTGAGGACTGATGAGATGGATGACAGGCCACTACAACCAGGCTGACCAGACAGTTGATGGGCACTCAGCGTCTGTTCCCGCTTCCCTCAAGGGTGCCTTTTTTATTGCAATTTGGAGAGTTAAAAAGTCATTTTTCAGACTTCTTTCAGCAAGGATAAGGTTTTATCCATTAGATGCATGTCTGTGGGGTTTGAATGGCAGAGTGGGCAGGGACATCTTACTGCCTTGTTTCTTGCTGCTGGCAAGATGGTCATGGAGACACTACGTTTTTCTTTAACAGTATTTCAGTGCTCAGCCATCAGTGTTGGAGGAGACAGGAGACAGTTACAGAGGCAGTGACAGGGGCCTCCTGACCCTGGCTGCTACGTATTATGCTGTATTCTTAAACTCAAGAGGTCCCAGTGCTCCCTGACTCCCCTCCCCTCCCATACATGGTCTGGTTGTGAAAGTGGCAGCAAGTCCCTTGGTAGGCCAATTCTGGGGTGATGCTATGGGGGGTCTAGCTGAGGGGTCAACCTTTCAACCTTTCTAACAATTTTGTCAGCAGTCAATTTTCTGTGTTAAGTACTCTCTGCTTCAAAGGGTTTAATGCAGATCTAGACTGTGTTCTATTCTCCTGAACCTGAAACAATGTAATTGAAGCAGACTATTAGTAGCCATTGAAGATGGTATGTTGATTCTAGGAAGGCATTAGGCGCCTGTGCTCCCCCAAGCCCCATTGGAGACTGGGGGGGGGGGGTTTCCTACACTGTTGTCATTGCTAGAGACACTTAACACTTCGCCTTGGGATGCAGCTGCTAGTCCAGAAGTGGGCAAAGGGGAAGGTGGACAGGCACCAGGATGAGGGTCTAAAAGGTGAGTGCATGGCCTCCAAAAGGCCGAAGCCTGAAAGGAGATCCCAAGGGAGATAGGCTTTCAGCCTATAGCTTCTGCCCTTGGTATCCAGCCCCCAAAGCACATGGGCCCTGCCTCTGTGTGAGTCTGTGTTGGGAACTGGAGATAAGCAATGTGGTGTTGGGGATGCCTGGTGAGGTTTTTTAGTAAGGCAAGCACAGATTTGTATTTTGAAAGATCACTAAGGCAGCTGGCAAGGAGGATGAGATTGGTTGTCCAACACCTTCCTGAACACTTTTGGTGAGACTCATGAATTCTAGGTGCAGCTTACTGTTTGGGGGGTTTTGCCTGCTGTGCCAAAGTCAGTCTTGTATGTATGTACTTGCTGCGTGTATGGCCAACAGGGGTGGCAGGAAGCCCAGTCACAGAAGTAGGGGCTGTAGTGGGAAGAATGTAAAGGTTGTGAACTGGCTGTCAAGGGACATTGGCTCAGAGTTGTATTTGTTTGGCAGGTGAAGTTAATTTGAATTGCATGTTTATAGTGATACACACTCTTTCCTTTTTGACACAGGCTCCACCATTCCCTAATGTCTTAGGGCAAACTGCTTGATTCATTTATGTTATTGATATGGTTCTCTAACTCTTTGAGTTTGCAACCCCAGTATTTAAGGAAAAATTAGCACTGAGGATGCCTGATATCCAAAGGGACTTTATGGATGCCAAGGGGTCCCCAGAGCTGTATGACCTCTGGAGGCAGCTATAGTCAGTTTAGGCTGCAAGGAAGGAAATGGAATGTAGAAGAAATCCCACTGCCTCTCAGAAACTCTTCTCCTTCCCTCCCACCGCCAATCATAGGGTCTAGAGGCTCTGGAGAGTGGCCAAAGTCCCTTTAATATCCCTGAATTGCTTACAAGTAATACTGCTGGAGGTGAGGAAGGGATAGGGTCTGGGGTGGGAGTTGGGGGAAGTGGAGGAGGGGAGCGCCAAGCGCTCATACAAAATATGGCCAAAAGGCTTAGCATGCATGGAAAATTATTGCTGTCGGAAGTTCCTATTTACAGGGTCAACACCCTCCATAATTGCTTCTGCGACCCCTCTCCCTCCCTCTATCCCTGTGCCTCCCTTTCCCGGCGGGCCTGGAGCTGAGAAGCCCTAGAGAAGTGCCCTTGCTCCCGGGGCCCTCCAGTTTCCACCCTCCTTTGTAAATAGGAGGAGAGTGGGAGCACGGGAGGTGTCCGGGACTCCTGCCCTGGAGCTGGGCGCCAAGCGATGGGGCAGAGGCATGTGCTTAAAGCAGAGGGGGCCAGGGCCAGCGAGCATGGAGGTGTGTGCTTCAGTCCTCGCCCGGGCATGCAAAAAGCGCGGCGGGGGAGGTAGTGGCGGCCAACGAGAGCGAGGCTGGCAGCCCTGGCCCCTCTGCCCGGGAGAGTTGCATAGACGTGGCCGGGAGGGAGCGCTCCTCCCGGGGAGCCGAGTGGGCCGGAGGCCCCAGTGGGGTCCGGGGCTCAGTCGGTCCCTGGAACCTGGGGTCCCTCAGAAAGAGAAATAAATAGGAAACAAATCGAGGAGGCTCCTCTTTCCGGTCTCCCTGGAGAGGGAGTGGAAGGCTCAGGAGAATGGGGACCTGCCCCATGACTACACCTCCTGGCATCTCCTCCCCTCCCCCATTGGAGGGTCATTAGGCTGCCCCTCCCATTAGCGAACCGCCTTCCCCAGCTAGTTCAGGCTCTAATGAGGGTGGGGCTCCTCCCTCACTTCTCGGAGCACAGGGGTGAGGTGGGGCCGGGGCAGCCCTATATGGCCTTTGCTGTCCCTCTCCTTGCCTGGCTCCCTGACCCCCACCCCCGGACCCCCCCAGTCCAGCTGGGGAAGTCAGACCGTCCCTGGGTGAGGCCAAGAGATTAAATACAATAATAAATAAATAAATAAATACACGAATAAATAACTGGAGAGGCCCAGCTGGTTGGGGTGGGGCATTTGTGAGGTGCCTCAGACCTCTCCCCAACAACTAAGGAGGGGTAACCTGTAGTCCTGGGGTAGGGGAAAGTGCTCAGAGAATCTGGGGAGAGGGCAGCTTGAGGCTGGAAGCCCAGGGAGGGGCTGTCCTGGGGTGAGAGAGGGGCTACCTTATGGAGCTGGGGCCCTGAATGCCTCTCAAGTCTACCCCAGGTCAGGGGACCCGGAGGGTGAGAGCTGCTAGGAGGATGAGAAGGTCCGGATGGAGTAGGCAGTGGGAATGGGTGTGAGTGAGGAGGCCCCCCCCCCCCAGGGTCCCAGAGAGTGGGAAATATGGGAAGGGTGAATGTGGGGGGGCGGGGAGGGATGTTAATGGCTGGACCTAAGGCCGCGTAATGGAGAGAGTCAGGGACAGACTGGGGGCTCCAAGAAGGGTGCATGTTAGATCCCTAGACGGGCACACGTCTGGGGAGACTCAGCAGAGAGGTCAAGAGGGGTAGTCTGGAATGTGGTGTGGGGCCCGCAGGACCTGTATCCTAGTGGGCATGAGGAAATCAGGGCAGGCCTGCCTGAGAGTCAAGGGTCGGGTGAGTCTTGGATCGGGGACTACACTAGGGGAATGGCCAGAGACTCAGCGAAATGACAGGAAAGCTCTGAGAGCGAGAGGGGAGAGGCGCGGTGCAGGGTCTGGGCAGGAGAGAATTTCGGCCCCGGGGCCTGGGAGAGGTGCGGACCTGGTGCCTGAGTTGGGAGCCTTGAGGGCCTGGACAGGAGGTCAAGGTCCGTGTCTGGGCAGCCGGAAGGGACCGTGTGGTTCGGGGGGTGTCGGGGAAGACAATGCTGGAAGTGGGCTGGGGTTTGGGGGCCCGGGGAGAACAGTTCCGGGCTGGGCAGGGCGAGGGGATGCAGCCGGGGCGGGGTGGAGAGGGCGCTGAGGGTGCAGCTGCGGGGCCCGGGGGCCCTGAGGCGCGAGGGCCGGCTCAGCTGGCGGGGCCGGCGGGGGCCGGCGGGGGCGGCTCGGCGCCCTTGACGCAGGCGGCCTCGCAGTGCTTGTGGAGGTAGGACTTGAGCGCGAAGCTCTTGTCGCACTGGCGGCAGCGGTAGTGCTTGAAGGCCGAGTGCGTCTGCATGTGCGCGCGCAGGTTGGAGCGGTCGGCGAAGGCCTTGCCGCAGTGCGCGCAGCCGAACGGCTTCTCGCCGGTGTGCGAGCGCATGTGGCCCTGCAGCAGCCAGGGCCGCGAGAAGGCCTTGCCGCACACGCCGCACTTGTGGCGCAGGTTGTGCGTGAGCACGTGCATGGCCAGCGCGGGCATGGACACGTACGCCTTCCCGCACGTCGGGCACTTGCGCGCCAGCTGGCTGTCCAGGCTGCGGTGCGTCTGCTTGTGGCGGCTCAGGTTCGACGACGTGGCGTACGTCTTGCCGCACTCGGCGCACGCGTGCCGGTGCCCGCCGCCCGCCGGCGCCCCCGCGCGCCCCGCGCGCCCCCCGGCGCTCCCGGCGTCCCCCGCGCCCCCCGCGTCCCCGCCGGCCCCGCCCCGGCGCCGCCGCGAGCGCCCGTCCGAGATGAAGAAGGCGTCCATGGAGTAGCTGTCGGTCACGGCCGCCTCCCCGCGGAAGTAGCGCGCCGACAGGCTGGACTGCGGGCTCTCGGGGTCGCTGTACTCCTCCGGCGCCGCCGGCGGGTAGGCGGGCTCGGCCGGCGCCAGCTCCAGGCCCGGCTTCTGGTCCGCATCGTAGCTGCTGGGGGGCAGGCAGTGCGGGGTGTAACCTGGAGGGGCGAGACGGGGCGGGGCGGACGGTGAGGCGCCCGGGAGGGCTTTCCGTGCCGGGCCTGGGCGCTCGCCGCGCCCTCCTGGCCCTCCAGGCCCTCCCGGCCCTCCTGCCCACGGGCCGCTCTCAGAGGACCGAGGTCGCTGTCCTACACCTCCGCTTGCCACCAGGCTGCCGGGGTTCAAATCCTTCTTGGGGCACAATAAAAATAGCCTCCACTCCTCCCACCTGGAGCACGGTGTCTCCCCCACGGCTCTGTTCGCTGTGTGTTCACTGTCTTCTTCAGTGCGCATACCCACACACGACGCTGTTACTATCACACCCACTTTACGGATGGAGACACCGAGGCATGCGGCGCCAGAGCTCAAGGCCTGTGTTGTGAGGGATGGAGCTAGAATTCAAGCCTTGGCAGGCTGCGCCAAAGGCCACGCGCTCTGTATTTCAACGCTATTCCACCACACCAGTCTTGTGATTGATCTGAGTCTCGGTTTCCTCATCTACAGAATGGAACTTATAGTTGGACACTCGTTCCCGAGGTCTGTGGAAGGACCCAGTAAAGTGATGAAAAGAAACGATTATTAAAGCCTTTCCGTGCTGGGGGCTTTATCCAGTTAACTCATTTAATAGTCACAGACCTCAGCAAGTGGGTTCTATTATAACCTGCATTTCAGGTGTAAGGAAATTAAGAGCGAGAGCACGCCGTAACTGCTACATAAATGTTAGCTATTATAATCATGCTTTTTACTGGAAAAAGTGACGTCTCTGAAGATTATTTGTTTGCCTCCCCCACTGGACTAAGTTTCCCAGGCCTGGATCTGTGTGCTCAGCGTGTGCCTGGCTCAGAGGTGTATGATGAATGGATGTTGCATTAAGCGAGCCTCAACCTGGTTAGACCCAACTGGCAGGGTTGCCAGAAGATTTCAGAGAGGTCAAGTGTGTGGTATGTAATAGGTGCTCCAGAAAAGGAACTCCTGTACTTGCTCTCAAGACTGCTTTGCTCCCTGCTCCACTAGAGGCCATCTAGAGTCTCAAGGTAAGAATTCCTCTCTTCCTCCTCCCTCCTCTAGAGTTGGACCAGAAAAGCTGTCCCTCTTAGGCTTGAGTGATTGGTGGCTCTTCCTGGGGATGCCACGGGGACTTCCCAAGAGCAAGGGCCACCCAATTTGTCTCTGCCTTCAGAGCCTGCCATGGTCCTAGCGCCTTCCCTAGGGGCCCTGGGGCTGGGTTCCCAGTGACAGACATATACACGCTCATCAGCCTGGCACTAAATTACCAAGTGTTTCCACTGTCCTTTGATTTCAGGGAAACTTTCTAAAATTTCACAACGGGGGCATGGCAAAACTGGAAATTTGACCCTTTCCTTCTGACCCCTGAGACCTGCATCCCCAGCCCCTGCTCCCTCCAATTCCCACACTCAAGCGAGCAGGTGAAAGAGGGCTTTGTAGACAGAGAACCACATTGGGACAGGGAGGCTGAGCTCTCTGGTGAGCTTTCCTCTAACAGCCTTTACCACTCATCTGGCACTGGGGATGGCCACAGGGTGAAGGCTAAGCGGACACCCCCCCACCCCCAAAGGGAAGGGTGTGTCCTTAGTTTTCCCTCTGTCCCTGCAACTGCCCACACAGGGCTCTCTGCACACAGAAGTGGTTGGAGACTGTGGGGGCAGATGACTCAGTAGGGAAGGCTCTGTGGTCAGGTGCAGAGAGTGAGTGGTAGGGGCAGTTTTTTAATTGGCAGGGATGCTTTCATAGACTCTCAGCACCCCATTCCCTCCCTTCTGCCTTTGGTCTAGAGTTACTCTCACCCCCCACTCTAGGATTCAGGCCTGATACCCAGGCCCCAAAACATTCAGGGATTATTATTCAGACTGAGTTAAATACCCCTTGGACACTCTCAGACCCCCTCCTTCTCCTGTATTTCTTCCCATTGTAATTTTCGATGATAATGATAATAATAGCTAATATTTACTGAGCACTTTCTCTATGCCAGACTCTGCACTAATTGCTTTACTCCTATCATCCTGATAAATTGTCACAAGAATACTTTTACTACAAATAAAGAGATAATGGTAGGCAGCAGTGATAGGACCTGCACAAGGGGTTGAACAATGATGGGGGCGCACCCCACTGCTCCCTTTGTTTCCCACATGCTGCGAGGTCCCTGAGGGAGGTGCTCTGGTTGAGTTGTCCACCTTTCTCCAGTGCCCAGGGTTAGTGGGCACTCAAATAAGCATTTGTGAAATGGCTAATTGAGATTTGTCAGGCCAGCTTCCCTGCCCATCCCAGCCGGGTCCGCTGCGGGCCATTCTGTCTTCCTGATCTTGGGACATCTTGATTCCGGGCAGATTCTAGCTAGGTGACCTTGAGCAAGTCATGCATCTTCATGCACTTCAGGTTCCCTCTCATGATATGAGGTAGTGTAGAATCAAGTTCCTGTTGTGGGACTGATCATGGGCCCAGTGCCTTGCATGTTATGTTATTAAGGAGGATGGCATACTGGCTAAGGGTGCAACTTTGGTGCTATAGTGTTTGGACTGAATTCTAGCTTTGCCATCCCCACCTCTCTGTGTCTGTTTCCCCAGCTGCAAAATGAAGGATAATGAAAGCACATAACTCATAGAGCTGCAGTACAGAGTCCCTGAGCAAACAAATAAGCGAGAAATGAACAAATAATAACTAAGATTCCTAGAGCACTTACGTCTGTTTTAAGGACTTTACAAACATGAATGCTTTCCACCCTCAGACCTCAAAGGTTGAAATCATCTTAATAGATGAGGAAATTGGTAGTAATAATATGCCCAGGATTGCATTCCTGGTAATTTAGTGCCAGGATTCCAACCCAGCACATGGTAAACCCGCAGTACATGTTGGCTGTTGTTATTAGTAATAATAATGATTTTCTTGGCATTCATCCAGACATATCTTGCTGCTCTTCTCTGAGCCCCTGTTTCCTTACCCGGGATGTGTAATTTTAAATGTTCTGGTGAGAAAAGTTCTGATGCATAGTAGGAGCTCAATTAAACAGGCCCTTCTCACCCAAACTGGGCTCTGCCTAGGGCGCCCTCTGGTGGCTATATGCAGCACTGCTGCACCTTATTCCTGTGCTGGGGCAGGGGATTCATGTAGAAATAGGGACCTCTCAAACAAAGGCTGCTCATCTGCCTAGGGTGGAAGGGGAGTTGCCTTCAGGACAGGAATTGTGAGGCCAGACCTGATACCCAGCAGCTTTGGAATTTGTAATAGGGGTGTGTGTATGTGTGTGTCATATGAAAGTTTATTATGTTAGGTCATATTAGGATGGGCTGGTTCACACTTGCAATATGACCTTGGCCTTGGCCAGGTCACTTACCACATTTGGATTTGATCTGTGCAGTAGAACGTTGATTGGGATACTATAAAAACCTCTTTGCATCATGGATGACTAGATCCCTCAATGATGCTTATTGTCCTGCCCACTGTACCACTCCCCCTGCTCCCCAGCCCCTATCAATTCCACCTCATTCTCAGATCCACAGCCCTCTCCCTAGTTATGTGATTTTGGGCAAGTTATTTAATCTTTTCTGTACCACATCTGTACAAGGGCACTCGTAATAGCACTGAACGAATTAATGCACGTAAAGTACTTAGTACAGTGCTTGGCACACAATAGCCACCCGAGCTGTTATTATTGTTATCAGTATTATCCCTATATTTCCTGGTGATATCCTTCTAATCTTCCAGAAAAGTATGAGACACACATGGATGTCTCAAGCTGCTGTGTGACCTTGGGCAAGCCACTTTATCTTTCTAGTTCTCACCCTGGAGGATCCCTTAGGACATGATGCGCCATGCTCTGACTCTGCGTGGAAATCAGATGGGCTTTGGTTGCCTTCTTTTGCCCCACAGGTGACTAGAGAAGGCTGAGCTACCTGTCCCCCCAGTGATTGGGTGGGACAGGGCTTCGTGTCTGGACCCTGATAGAGGCAGGAAGGCAGGGGCCCAGAGAGAAAAGAGCTGGCTCTCATTCTGGCCCAGTACTCACATCCTAGCCATGTGACCTTGGGCAAGTCATGCAGCCTCTCTGGGCTCAGATCCCTGACTTGAGGTGTAGGGAGCAGAGCCACCTGACATTCAGGGCAATAGGGAAGGCTCAGAAACACTGAAATGGAGACATCATGCACATGTCACCTGAGAATGACTGGTTTACATTGAAGGTCCAGCATCTATTAAAAGAAAATCCTGCACCCAAAGGAGGGCGGCCAGGGAATTTATGAGAGTTAAGTTGCTGGCCCCTCTGCAGACATTGTCTCATCCAGCTACCTGTCCCCTCGGGGTGAAGGTGGAGGGATCTCCAGCAAGTACTATTATTGCTATTACTAATGCTTCCAACTACCACTGAGCCCTCCTCGGGTGCCAGGCACTGCACCAATCCTAGAGGCCCAAGGACTTGCCCAAGGTCACTAGAGGAGGAGTTAGGTTTGAAATCCTCCAAAGCCTGTCTTTTTCCAAAACACCAGCGTGGACATGGAGACCTGCTTCAGGAGCAAGGATTTTCAGTTGGTGGTGGAGGGGCGACGGGATGGTGAGATTCTTCAAATACCACTACGCAATCAGCCTGTGTCTGATGGGATGATGGGATGGGATGGTAGGGGTGGGGAGGAGCTGCTGTTCTAGAAGATGTGCCAGTCCTTGTAAATTTTTGTAAAAAGAATTAATAAAAGTAAGGACGGACACTTATTGAGCACTTACTACGTTCCAGGCACCCTGCCTAGTAGTCATGCACAATAGCGCATGTCTCAGGGAACAGGGCAGTTATTTCCTCTCTTGCCTGAATTCTGCAGAAGCTGAGGCCCAGAGAAGGTCTTGACCCATCAGGTCACCAGGCAAGTTCAAGTCAGAGAGAGGTGAGCCTCCTGCCTCCCAGCCTAGGCTCCTTTCCCAGTCTCTCCCAGATTCCCAGGGCCCCAGACTTCCTGTAGGGAATTTACAGCCCTGATCCTACTTCCCTTGAGATGAGTAGAAAAAGAGGGGTGGTGGGCCTGCTTCCCAGGTGGCCCAGTTCCTGAGGAGGGCCCAGCCCCGCTTAGTGATGGGGGCTGAAGGGGCTGCCGCGTGGTATATTTAGAGCTGCTTCTTGCTGTGCCAGGGCCTCGGGCCTCGAGAATCAGCTCCAGCCAGCTGAGCAGAAAGCCAGGTCTGTCAGCAGCAAAGCGGGATAAAAATAGTTTCTCCTGTCTGCTCACAGAGCTGGGCAAAGGGGCTGGTACCTCCCCCTCCCCTTATTATAGAATCTTTGTTAGCGGTTCCCTGGGCACTGGACCAGAAACGACACCCACCTCCTTCAAGGGCCTGGCAGCTGGTACACCTGCCCACTGGGGAGGGGGACCTGGGGTGCAGATGAGCAGGGGGCAGAGTGAGCTCTGGCTCAACATGACCAGGGCTGCAGGGGAGGGCGGGGACTGCTGCTGCTGACCCAGGCTTAGGGGGTATCTGGAAGATGCCAGGGTCCCTTCCACCATTCCCACTTGCTGAAATTCCCCATACTCTGGTTTTTCCTGACTGTGACCCAATTCTTGTAGCCCACAGGGAGGCCCACAGCTCTGCTAGAATCAATAGGAAAGCTTTTTCAAGAGGCTGTGTGATAGGAGTGAGTGCCTGAGGGTCTTGAATTGCCCAGCACTGCTTGGTGGAGGTGCCCCCAGCTTCTGAGGAGTGTCCCTGTGGGCCTTTCCCGGACCTTTTTCTGGGGACAGGGTGTCTTGCACAAATGCCATATTCTCGCCAGACCCCCCTGCTTTCTGCCCTTTCTGCAGACAGAGGGTCCATTTCAAGGCCCCTCCCTACCCAAAGGCTGGCGGCAGACAATCCACTCCAGGGGAGACCGCAGCTGGGAAGGAGGCCAAGTGTTCTGGGGGCCTCAACACAATCAGCAGTGTCTTGCCATGCCCCCCAGTGGGTCTCCAGGCTCTGGGGGTCCCTAGAACATGCAGATGAAGCACCCACTAGAGGGAGATGTGATAAGGTTCACCATTTATGCTCTTGTGAACTCAGGCAAGTCATAGACTCTCCATGGCCTCAGGTTTGTGTCTGTAGGTTGGAGCTAATTGTCCCCTGTGCTTGTTGTCCATTGTCCTGTGTGTGTGTGTGTGTGTGTGTGTGTGTGTGTGTGGCCTGTGGGATGTATAAATTGCTGTGTTGATATAAGGACTTGATGTACTCTACTGTCCTCCCTTAGGATCCACAACCTGAGACTGTCCGAAGGGTGGACTCTTAGCTCAGAACTCTCATGTTTTCCCTTGTGACCCCAAGCTTTGGCGGGGCATGGACCCCAAAATTTCCTAGCCCGCATGGGTCCTGTTATTATACACTCCCACTGACTAATTCTTAAAAAAAAAAAAAATCAGATTGCTGGGATCCCCAGAAGGTCAAAACTGAAAGAGAGAAAGTTCAATAGCTCAATTTCATGAGAGGGAAGCGGATCCTGGGGAGATGAGTCCAAGGCCATGGAGAAAGGTTATAATGGATCTAAGGCTTGAACCTGACCAGTCTTGAGAATGGGTCTGAACATGAACTTGGACAAGAGATTGGACCTAGCTTTTGATTCTGGACCTTGAACTTTGACCTGGATTTGAACTTGGACACGGATTTATCTTGAATCTTGGACTGGATTATAACCTCAGACATTGACCATGGACCTAGATCTCAGGCCTGGTCCTAGATCTAAGGTTGGGCATGGATGCTGCACATGGATCACTGACGTATCTCCAACCTGGACTTGGACCTGCACCAAGACTGAGATGCCAGGGGAAGTAGTGGTTTCAGAAGACCCAGACACACCGTGTGTCCTTGGGCACCTCCCCAGCCTTCTCTAGCTCCCTCTGCCAAGGGATCGAGACGGCCCTTTTGCACCCTGCTCCCCAGAGGGCCTTTCTGAGGTGAGGGGTGACAGATTGGAACTTTTAGCCAGCCTCCCAGACTGGTCTGGGGTGACTCCCCTGCCCCATCAGAGGAAGTGAGAGGAAGTGGGTGGTGGTATAATGTGGCCAGTGAAGGCAAAAGTAGGAGTGCATCCTTAGTCTGCTGGGGAGGCTTAATGTAGCTGCGGAGGGCCCACAACTGCGTTATTGGATTGGCATTGATCCCTCATCTGCTTACACTGAAGGCACTCTGAAGGAGTATGGGGGAAGGACAGCATGTGGGTACGGAGGAGGGGTAGCGTGTCCACCAGCTAGAGTTCAGTTAGGGTGAGGTGAGGTAGATAGTCCGGGGCAGTAAAGCTGGCCTTGGCAGGGGCCCGTGAAGACCACCGCTGTGCAGGTGGATGAGCAGCAACCTTCTATGGGGTGGCCACAGTGCCAGCACCCCCCAGGATGGGACCTGGGTCTGTGAAAGGGGGTGGACTTGGTGGAGTTGAAGGGTGAGGCTCTGGGAGTGTTAGGAGGTGTGAGTGGCATCTCACTGTGTACTGAATCTGTGCTCAGAACCCCCCAGGGGAGAAGAGAGGAAGGGAAGGCTCAGCCAGGGCAGGAGACAGTGGAGGAGAAAGACGAGGAGGAGGAGGGGGAGAAAAGAGGCATGTTTGGAGGGTAGTGAAATTGGTTAGGGTCTCCCTTCTTTGGGGAGCTCTTCAGAGAGTCCTGGAGCTTTCCCCTTTGGGGAGGCTTCCCTTTCCCTAGCTAGGAGTTCTGTGGGTTTGGGGGAGACTGGAACCCAGATGCACCCTCTGCCCAACCCATGGAGGCTGAAAAGGAAGGAAACAGGGAGGCAAAGAAAAGCATTTGTGTGCGTGTGTGCGTGTGTGTGTGCGTGTGTGTGTGTGTGTGTGTGTGTGTGTGGGAGGAGTCCTCCAGGAATTCTCTAGCATGCCCAGGCATTCCCTGAGCTGGGTTAATTTGGGGTCCTGCATCTCCATCGGTTTGGAGCTTGTGGTTGCCCTGACCCCCCATTTACAGCCCCTCCCTGTACCCCCCCCCCTCTGATTCTCCTCCTAACAGTCTCACCCTGACCCTGCAGCCATTGCTGCAGGAATGGCTTGTAAGAGGATCTTTCTAATAACTGGAACTATCTCCAGCCCCAGGCCCTCCACCTCCCTCCTCCTTTCTCCTCCCTCCTTCCCTCCCTCCCTCGCCTCACCTCCCCCCTCCTCTCTTTCTCCTTGTTTACCCAGCACACTTACACACGCTGGGAGAGAAAAACGTCAGCTCAGCAATTTTTCACACTTCCCTCAAACGCTCAGCAAGGTTATTTCCGGCAGAGCAGAGACAACAGGCCACTAGGGGAGGTGGGCTTTTTGAGGACCCCTAGCACCCTTGCCCACCCGAGGGGTGAGCGCACCTTCACTGTCCACTTTGGCCACCCCCCAGGGGCGCGAGAGGCCCCTGAAAATAGGGCCAGGCAGACCCTGTATTTCCTGGTCCTATCATTCTCGAAGGGTCACCTCCTTGTCTCCAGTACTAGTCATCTACTGCAGACACTGCCAGAAAAGTCAGGCCAGGGTGCCTGTTCTCACCACGGGGAGCCTGCAAAGACTGAGGCAAAAAAAAAAAAAAAAAGGCAGATCTCAGAAACTCAGCCACCCCCAGCCAAGCTTTGGAGGTTAATGGTTCCCCAAAGAAATCCTGACAGTGGTCCCTGGCATTGGAGACCCCTGTCTAGGCATCTCCAATGCTTCCCACCCCACACTTGACCTTCATAGAAGCTGAGCTTGTCAAAGTTAGCAAGGCATTAGTTCATGCCATCTAAACTATTTTACTGCTGGGGAGGCCTAAGACCAGAGAAGGGAAGGCACTTGCCCAAGGTCACACAGCAAGTCAGAGATCTAGAGCTTGGGGCCCCCCAGAATTCCAGGCCAGATGTCAGGCTGTCAGGACACTCTTAGGATTTCCCAGAGCCCCGGGAACTGGCCTAGAAGTCTTTGGGGAGTGGACCAAAGACAGAAATGGTTCTAGAGGGTCAAACCTGGTAGAACCTCAGCAGGAACACCCTTGTATGACTTTGCCCTGACCCTACTTCCCACCATTCACTTGGGCTCCTTTCAAAGCTTCCTTGGACTGAATTCAAGGCAAAGCACTCCAGCCTCTCTCCTGAGGAACACCCTGCAGTTTTGGCTGTGCATGGGAAATTCTCTGGGCTTCCTCAGCTGGCCTGGGGACAGAACCAAGGGGCCTCAGGAGATGAGCACCCAGAGCTTTGTGTCAGTCCCCCCAGGATCCACATGCCAACCTTGCAGACATCACAGTTTTTATCCAGCTCCCAGTACACTCTCCCCAGTTCTGGCGTGGCCCCAGGTCCACCCTCTGTCCTTCCAGTCCAGGACTCAGCCAAGCCCAGTTATATCTCTGGGCTTCTGTTCTCGACCCCATGAGGCCCTGGAGTCAAGAAAAGAGGACAGTGGGATAGAGAATATGTGGGCATAGAAAAAGGGATTGATTCTGCTGGGGATCTGGGGCAGGCTGGGGTGGGGGGGCTAAGGAGCTGTAACTATATCTCTGATCTCTTCCTAATTTCTTTGACCTTGATGAGGTCACAGAGCCCTTTGCCCAGTGCCCTCAAGCTACCTGGCTTGGCAGAGTGATGGAATGTGAGTGAAGAGCTTGGAAATCCCTGAGGTGGAAACTCCCACCCTCCTTGGCTCCTGCCTGTGCCATCTCAGCTCTCCCTTCCTTCTCAGTTCTTTCTTCTCTCCTCTCCTCTTCCCTCCTTTGCCCCCTCCTCCCTCTCCCGCTCCCTCTCCCTCTCTCTCTCTCTCTCTCTCTCTCTCTCTCTCTCTCTCTCACACACACACACACACACACACACAAATCTGATGCCCCTTGTGATGTCAGATTTCTTACTGCCAGAGGAATGTCTTCTCTCTAGACACCTGCTCTGGTGGGAGCCATCAGAAGAGAACCCCTTTGTGATCCTCTTCATGGGGAATGGGTCCACAAAAGTATCCATGCCCTCCAGAGATCACACCATTCTGGGCCTAAATGACCTCTCTTGTCCCCCAAACCCTTGTCCCTGCAAGAACTTGCTCTGAGAAGAGATGGAGTGTGTTGGGGGTGGGGGGCTTACAAGGAGCTGCAAGGCTGCCTCTGGAAGCTGGTGAGAAGCTGTGAGTGGGAGGGAGTACAACCCAAGGGATCAGGAGTCACTTTGGGGGAACCCCTCCTAGAAATCCCCTCTACCTCATGGTCTCCAGGACAGGCCCAGCCTTTGGCAGGCATGTGGCTGAGGGTAACAAAAGAGTTCCTGAGAGAGGGTCCTGAGAACACTTGTCTGGCATCGCCAGGGGGAGCAGGTTTGAGGGGAAGGAGGGCGCTCCCAGCTCTCTGCAGGGAGCCAACCCCATCTCCCCGGGGACTGGTAGTCCAGGCCCTCTTCCCTTCCCCGCCAGGGAGAGGACTCCGGCCGCTGGCCTCCTTCCTCAACCAGGGAGAGGGGACCCGCAGGCTGTCTTGTGCATTAATCCCCAGCATTGGCCCTTCGCGGGCGCCCCTCTCTCTGGTCTCTCACCGCCCATCACGCCAGCCCCTTTCTAGGGCCACAACTTTCAAAGTCCTGGCAGGCGCGTGGTTACGGGATGGGCCGACCCCACGACTTTCCCTTTGTATGGCCCTAGTTCCTGCCCCGCCCGCCGGCCCTCGGGAAGCCCCGGAGGAGCTCACGGCCATGGAAATCTCCTCCCGGGGTTCCCTGCCGCGCGCACCCCTCCTCGTGGCCCGAGTTGGGGAGGGCCCGAACTCCCCACCCCTCTCCCACCCCCGCCCCCCGCAGGGTCCCACTTACCGCTGTCCCCGGGCGGCCCCCGGGCGCCAGGCAGCACGTAGGCGGTCTCCAAGGGGTGGTAGGTGGGGGCCGGCACCCCGCTGCACTGGAAGCCGTCCCCTTTGATCTTCTTCACCAGGAAGGAGCGCGGCATGGTGCTCCTGGCAGGGGGCTCGGCGGGCTCTGCGCGGCCCGGTGGGGGAGGCGGCCGCGGGCGCGATTGGCTGGCGGCGGGTTTCAGCACTGGACAGCTCCCCGCGGCGGCGGCCCGGCTCCGGCTCCGGCTCCGGCTCCCGCTCGGGCTCGGCGGCGGCGGCGCGCAGACTGGCGGTCGCTGGAGCTGTGCTCAGCACTCCGGCTGCCGGCTTTATATGGGACGCAGGCTGGAGGAGATCAGGTGGTCCCCTAGCAATGGAACTGTTCAGAGCTCTAATCCATCAAATGTCCCCCAGGACAATCGCTCCGCACACGTTCCCCTGAACTGGCGGCGGTGGGGGCACGCCAGGAGCAGGGAGCAGCGGGCAGGCAGGAGGGGAGAAAGTGAGGGCGAGAACGGCGCAGAGACACTGAGAGACGGGGAGAGGGGGAGGGGGGAGGGAGAGAGAGAGAGAGAGAGAGAGAGAGAGAGGAAAGACAGAGACATACGGAGAGAGACACACTCGGAGAGATAGAAATAGAAGCAGAGAGACCAAGATAAGGACAAAAAGACACGAGAGAAACAGAAAGAAGAGAGACAGAGATGGAGAGAAGTAGCACTGCACACACACACACACACACACACACACACACACACACACACGGGGGAAAAGAGATCCAGACGCACAAAAAGAAAGGTCCTTGGGGTGCAAAAAAGGGAAGAAAAGTGAAAGATGGAGAAACCAGGGAGAGAGGAGAGTGTGGGAGCCAGCGGGGTTCAGACACATGGGGACACGGGAGTGAACGCAAAGAAAAGAGAGTGAGCTTGCCAGCAGGGACCCTCCTGCCTCCGCCTCTCCCCCGCTTCCGAAGTGGCCAGTGTGGACACTCAGCTGCAACTAGAGGAAGTCATTCCCCCACCCAGTTTGGCTTCCCAGTGAAGCCCCCTATGGGTTTGGGGTTCAACTTTCTTCTCCCATAAATGGGGGGGGGGGAGTCCCCCATGCCCAGCCTGCTCAGCCAGCCCTGTTCCGGTGCCTAGCTCAGGCGAGTGCTGCAAGAGGAAGTGAAAATCGTCCAGTAATTAATTTCCCTGCTGCCGGGGGGTGGTGGTTTTGACACATCCGAGGCTGTGTCTTTCCCTGAAGCGGGGAGCAGACAATAGAGACACGTGGACTGGGAAGGGAGAGGGGGGAAGGGAGGGGGAGCGGGGCTCCCGCTGGAACTCTTTGCAGGTCAGCTCCTTTGTCTCTGGGAGGATCTCAGCAGACACCCCCACCCACCATCTGACCAAAACCTGGGGGAGCTCCCATATCTTGGCAGGACCTAGAAGCAGAAAACTCAGCCCCCTGCTCAGAGACTGCTTGGGGAAGTGCCAGGGTGGTGGGCCGGCCTCAGCAAGCATGGGAAGGCCAGTGCACAAGAGTCCCAGGATCAGACTCTAGGAATGCCAAGATCCCATTGGTCAACAGCATCCTGTTTATGGGATGCAAGGCTGGTGGAGCCAGATGTGCTTTGGGGACTGGGTCATCCAATACCAGTTGGGAGGATAAGACCCAGAAAGGGCATGGAGGTGCAGAGGTCTCTTAGTGAGTCAGCAGAAATTTCCAGAGATACCCATGGTTTTGGGTACCACTAAGTCAGGGGTGCAGTCTTTGATATGTGGCTTACAAACCCCAGAATAAAATTTAGGCACCTAATCTTGCCAAGACCCTGCATGATGGGGGAGGGGTGCCCCGTCCATCATTCCAGTTGTATTGCCTCATATTTTACCCTGGGACTTTTTTTTAACCTCAATCACTGAGGTTTAAGGTGACCCACCCCCTGACTCATGGCACTCCCCCCTTCCCCTCCCAATTCCAGCCACATAAGCCAACTTCTAGTTCCTCAGGCTTCTATGCTCTCTCTTTTTTTTTTTTAAAGAATTATTCCTTTATCGTAAGATTTTTATTTTATTTATTTTTGTATAGAAGAACTGGAGTGTAGGCCAGAGGTGCAGGGGGTGAGAGGATTCACCAGAGACAGAGTGGGAGCAGAACAGGCAGATCCGCTGAAATACACTGCTGAGGGGAGCTGCTCCCTGGCTGGGGATTGAACTCAGGCTGCTTGCTTTGTGTGGAGAGGGCCATCCTGGTGGTAGGTGGTAGCTTTGAGACTTAACCACTAGGCCACCAGAGAGGCCCCAGGCTTCTGTGCTCTTAGCTGCCTCTTAACCTCTACAGTTTTCTCCATTCAAGTTGCCCTTCTCTCCACTTTACCCTCAAAAATCCCTATTTGTCCCCAGGTCTTAACTGGGGCATCACTCCCTCCAGGAATTGTCCCTGATTTTCTACATTGTGGCCTGGATCAGCTTGCCCATTAATCCCTGAGCTTCATGAGGACAGAGACTCTGTTCTGCATATGACTCAGCACACTACAGTGGGCTTCTCCCTAACCATGGGGTCTTGAACTTCAACCGTTCTGTATCTCAACTTCCCCTTTTATAAAATGGGAATAATGTTGCTCGTTCAGTGGGTGTTGGGAATATTACAAGAGTTGCTACATGTGAAGGACTTGGCCTGGCAGAGAGTAGGTGAGCAATACATGTGGGCTCTGTGTGACCAGTTGTGCTCGGAGCACCCAGGAATCACTTACATGCTGGTGGGGTTTTGAGGAATAAGTGGTGCCTTAGACAGCCCTGGTTCCTGCTCTCTTGGATCTGACATTCGAAAAAGAGTGGCTGGATACTGATCACGGAAACACTGAAGTCAACAATATCATCTCAAATAGTTGTTCAGTGTTGAAAGGAACATAAAAACAGGGTGAGGTGACGGAGGAGGAATGGTACCTAGGCGGGGTGGCCAAACGGTTCTCCTAGAACAGGTGACATCTGACCCAAGACTTGAGTGTTGAGATAGAGGCAAAGAGAGGCAGAGACTCCGCAGTTTAAAGGCTCTCAGGCAGGAATGAGCTTGGGTTAGTTAAGGAACAGAGAGGAGTAAAAGGAAATGAGATTAAGAAATTGGCATGCAGAACTCAGGGGGCGCTCAGTTAATCACACATAGGTGAATGAGTGACTGTGGTAGAGGGATTCAGCCTTAAACGTTAGCCCTGTTGGTTGGAGAATAACTTTTTGCTGCTCATGGAAAGGAGTTGATAGTTGTTTGTGGCGTTGTGTATTTTTGAATGTTGTCACGGGTGCTGAGGTCTCTGTCCTCTAGGCATCTAGTCTAGTGGGGTGAATAAGACTAGTGGGTGACATGAGCTCACCTCTGCCTGTGCCATCTACCTCTCCCTTTCCTCTCTTCTACATAAGAGGCAGCAGAGCCAGAGAGCTTTACAGACACTGAGGTTGATAGTGACTTGGGAACAGAGCTGGGACTGCACTCTGCCACCTCAGGTCTTCTCACCAGGCAGGACAGAGAGGCCCTCCATGCCTGAGTTGACAGAGTCCCCATAGCAGTGGTGAATCCAAGGTCTTATAGTCTAGTGTGAGGTTGAGGATAAGATCCCAGGTATCTGACCTCAGGTTGTAAGATGGCATGGGCCACCTGAGTAGAAGAGGAGATAACTTCAGCCTGGAAGGTGAGGTTCAGCTATACTGACAGGGGGTGGAGGCCTTGAGCATGGATGAAATACACAAACTTTGGCATGATTTCATCACTGGGACATGGAGAAGGGTTTTTTTTTTTTTTTTAAGATTTATTTATGCATACAAGAACTGGGGTGCAGGCCAGAGGTACAGGGGGTGAGAGGATTCACCAGAGACAGAGTGGGGAACAGAACAGGCAGACTGCAAAATACACTGCTGAGGGGAGCAGTGGGCGAGACAGGAGAGGTCTGCTGCGCCATGTGGGCAGCTCCCTGGCAGGCTGGGGATCGAACTCGGGCTGAAGAGACTGTGGATTGCCTCATAGTACGGTGCTTAACCCCTTGTTCCAACAGGGAGGCGCGTTTTTTTTTTTCAAAGGTTTATTTATTTATACATAGAAGAACTGGGGTGTAGGCCAGAGGCATGGGGTGGGGGTGTGTGAGAGGATTTACCAGAGACAGTGGGGAGTAGAACAGGCGGATCTACTGAAATACACTGCTGAGGGGAGCAGCAGGAGAGACAGGAGAGGTCTGCTGCGCCTTGTGGGTCAGTTCTCTGGCCAGGGATCGAATTCATGCTGTAGTGGCTGCTGATAGCTTCATAGTGCTGAGACTTAACCCCTTGTGCCACCAGGAAGACCTTGAAGAAGGAGCTTCTGACCCCCAAGCCTTCCCCAATACCAGCTTCCTGGTTTCAGAAATTCCACTATTAGCAAGTTATTTCTTCAAGTCATATGAGTTAAAGAAAGGACTTTAATACCAGTGGTATTTGCTGCAGCATCAGATTGGAATTAAAACCCCACACTGGAGAAAATGGGGAGGGGTAGGTGAAGTAGCTGTTTACTTGGTGGCATATTCTGCCACTATTAAAATGATCATATGGGGGGAAGCTCATAGAATTATGTTAAGTGAAGGATGCAGAATCCAGAAACCTCTCACAGCATGTTCACAACTATGAATCAAAATAAAAATAAACATGCACAGAAAAGTAAAAGCAGGGTGGTAGGGCGATAGGATTCCCCCCCCCCCTTTTTTTGGTCTTTTCCAAGAAGACAATAAGATGTTTTAGCTCAACAAACATTTATCTTGAGCACTTGCTAACTACTCCCTACTTCAAAAAAGAAGAAACAATAAAGTTGTATAAAACATGTCAGAATATTCATTCTTCTGAATTTTTTATAGGATAGCATTGCCAGTGGCAAATTTCTCCAGTAACAACAATACTTATTATTGTATCAACAGCAACATTACCAAATGCCTTCATAGAAGCTGGCCTGCCAGGGGCTCTAGGTAAAGAATTTGGAGTCAACCTGTTTTCAGTTCAGCTCCATTTCCCATCTGTGTAATTCTCTATGTCTCAGTTTCCTCATCTGTAAAATGGGGCTATTAATAGAGCCTGTCTCACAAGGTTGCAGCGACGCTTAAATAACGTACCTGTTAAGTGCTTAGAGCAGTGCCTGGCACACAGTAACTTGACTTGATAAAAGTCGACTATTTTTATTTATATATCTTCACTCATCTGAGCTTTACCATGCCTCAATGGTAGTTCTATTATTGTTTCCTTCTAAAGATGGGGTGAAGTGACAAGCTTGAGGTCACATATCCCCATGCAGAGGAACTGGAGAGGGTCCCATATCCATGTGGTACACCACCTGCCTCCCTAGGAGCCACAGACTTGTCATAGGGGATCTAACTGGTGGGGGTTGCAGGCTCAGCCCTTCCTGCTAACTTACTCCAGGGTGCTCACATTTCTGTCTGAGGGAAAGGTCACTCTAGTGTCTTGGTGCTGTGTGACCCTAGGTGGCTGGCAGAGCCTCACTCTGCTCACCTGTAAAGAGGAGACAGGGCATCATAATTGCAGGCTTCACTCCACAGGGTTGGGAATGAGCACTGCTCTGGGAGTTAGGAGCCTGATTCCAGAGCTGCTCTGTTCCCTCTGCTCCCCTGTCTGGGCAGCAACTTTCTTGTCTGTCCAATGGGTATGGGACAAGATGGTCCCTGAGCTGCTGTCCAGAGCTGATAATGGAATTCTGTATGAATTCCAAAGAGGAGTGGCCACAAATGCATCCGCTCCACACTGATGGGGCTTTTTGTCGGGTAAGCTGCTCTTCCTCTGTCCTGTTTCTCCAGTGTGTTTTCTCCAAACCCGCCTCTTCAGAGCCAAAAGAAAGATGGAGGGGAGAAGACTGAATCTGAAACTCTTTCACAGGTTTGTAAGCCACAACTCACCAAAGGGCATGACGTGGGTCCTCTGGATGTTGACACATGCTCTGTTCTTTCTTGGGTCACTTTGGTCCTCTAGGAAGCAGATGTGAGAAGGAGGTAGAAGCAAAGAGATTTTCTGGGGATAATACCTGGGGAAAAAAAAGGAGACCCTTGCAAGAAAGCTGTGGCGCCTGAATAGGAGAGCTGGGAGTAAGGAAGATCGGGTAAGAGGACACTCGGTCCATGGGGCTGTGCTAGGGATGTATGGTCGATCAATAGGAAGCTCCATTGCAAAGATTTCCTGCAGAGGAGTCCCGCTGGACACAATGGCCAGATGCTAGTTCCCCGCTGTGCTTGGTTGTCAGCCTGGACTGTCCCGGAAGAGCGGACTGGCTCAAATGTTGTGGACTGATAAGGTGCTATGGCCAGAGGCTCTCAGGGACTGCAGTGGCAGGCACATATTGTGTGGCTACCGCATATTGTTCTGTACTTTATTCATTTAAGAACTTACACTTACAGTTCTGGGCTGTGTGCCAGGTACTGATGGGTGTACTTTACAAATATTACCTTAGTTAATCCTCATGCTCGCTTTGTGAGGCAGATCGCATTGTTAGTTCCCTTTTACAGAGGAGAAAACTGAGCCCAAAGAGGTTAAGCAACTTGTCTTAGGCAGCCAGTTGGTGGTTATCCTTGGGCTGCTGGGAGGCTGTGCTCTGACCATCCTACATGCTGCCTTCTCTGCAGCTGCAGAATTGTTGGGAACCTCTACATTTTCATTGTTTTTGTGTGCAGGACCTCAGAGCCTCAATAGATTTCAGGAAGGGGCTGACTGGGTTAGTTGGGGGCTCCCAGACTTTCCTGAAGCTTCTATCCTGTTCCCTCAAAGTCTCCACCTCCTGGCCTTTTCATATAATGTTCCTGCTCTCCAGAGCACTCTTCCCATCCCCTCTTTGCTTAGTTAAATTTCTTTCCATTGCTTCCCTGCTGGACCCCAGAATTGAGCCCAACAGGAATGATAAGTGGTGGGAAGAAACATGTTTCAAAGCCCCAGGTGATGATAATGCTAAGCACTGATGATGTAGCAGGAGTCAAATCCAACCCTTTGAGCATCACAACAACCTGGAAAGTGGGGCCTACTGCTAACCCCAAATTGCAGATGAGAAAACCAAGGCTCAGAGAGGCAAGGTGACTTGCTCAAGGAGCCCTAAGTGCCAGGATTTAAACGAGGCTGTCTGGCTGCAAAGAGCTGATCTTAAAATGACAAAGTCCCATCTGTAAGAGAACCAAAGGCACCAATGCCCCTGTTAGGGCTAAGTGCCCTCAAGTGAGGGCCCAGATCTGCCCCATTAACTGCCACAATTACCTACACAGTGCTGGACACATAGTAAGTGTTCAATAAGTATAGCTCTTGAATCAATGAATCGATTCATGAATAATGAGTGAATGCCTTCTTGAGATCCACATTCACCTTGGTCTGCTGTGGCCTGAGCTCAGGTTGGTTTGTCAGCCCTTAAGATTTCCCTCTTATTTCAGGGGATAATTAAGTCCCTCTCCTGACTATCATAGACCTTGACATTCCCCCATTAAAGTATTCCTCGCAGGCTAACCCCTGTCCATTACAAGGTCACACCTTAAGCATCTTCCTGAAACCTCTAGAAAAGATTGGCTGAGGAGTCTGATCACCAGCCTCTCTAGTGGGTCAAGGAACTTGAGACGGACCCCTAGTATGGGTTGGGAATAGAGTGACTATAAGGGGGCCTCTGTATAAGTGCCCCATATTTGAGCAGGTGAGATGGTTCAGAATTTGGGCCTGGGTCATCCCAAGTCAAGTTTTCATCCAGTTTCCCCCTCTTTAAGCTATGTTTCTTTGGGCAAGTCACTTTGCCTCTCTGTGTCTCTGTTACTTTGGGCAAGTCACTTTGCCTCTTGGTGCCTCTGTTTCACCTCTGCAGACTGAAGTCAATGATAGCACCTGCTAAATGGGGCTCTGTGAGGCCCGGAGCATAGTCAGTTTTTGATAAATGGAAGCTCTACATGAATAGTCTTTGGGATATGTCATCTCCTCCCATCCCCTACTTCACAACTGGGAAAGCTGAGGCCCAGATAGGGGAGTGCCTTTTCTGGGCTTTCAGGCTCCTGACTGCCAGAACAAGGCTGGCTCTCTTACCTCACTGTGGCCTCTCCTGCCTGTCTCTTTTCCCTACCAGCCGAGTCCAGAACCATCTCTGGCAGATGCTAAGGCGGCTGTCTGAGTTGCAGAGTTGGCATTCCCAGGCTCCCAGGGCTCTTGGCACAGAGGAATCAACCCCACTCAGCACCCCCAGCTCTGCCTCCTGCTCCCCGCCTCTGCTCATACACCAGCTGGGACCCATCAGCTTCTGGAGAAAGCCAGGAGGTGGCCCAGGTGCATGGAGGCAGGGGGCTGTCAATATTGACCCTTGCCTGACCCCAGTCTTGGTGGGTGGACAGACTCCTAAGGAGTCAGAACATCCACATGCCCCCAGACCACCTTCTCAGCCTCCTTCCACCTGCCTCCAGCTCTAGGCATGGGGGAAGCATGCGGATTAAAAGCATGGGTGGCCTGGATTCAAATCCTGCCTCTCAGTACTTTGTACTAAGTAACTCTTATTACTTAGTAACAAGTTATCTACCCCAGCAATTACTTACCTTCTTTGTACCTCAGTTTCAATGGCTGTCAGGAGGGATGTTCGTAGCTACCTCAGACAGGCGAGAAATCAGTGTGCTGTTTAGGACGCCAGTTTGTACATGTCCATGTTCAGCAACATCAGCCATCAGCCATGTTAGCTCAGTCCCCCCTCTCCAGTCGACCTCTTTGAGTCCTAAGAAGCTCCTCTGTGACTGCCATGGCTGGAATACTTGAGGCCCTCTCTGGTGAATTTTCTCACCCTCCCCACCTCTGGCCTGCACCTCAGTTCTTGTGTACATAAATGAATAAATCTTTTTAAAAAATGGCCAAATTGAAAAAAAAAAAGAAAAGAAATTACCCAAAGGCTCACAGCCTGGAAGTCTGCAGAGATTTGCTAACCAGCAGTGCCAGGCGCTATACCCAGAGCGGGGGACACTGCATTGACCCAGACAAAACCTGCCCTCATGCAGCTCACATCCTCATAACCTCACATCCTCATAACCTTCCTGCTGGGAAGGTTAATGATAAACCTGTTGGTGACTAGGCAGCTTTTATGTACAAAGCATTAGGAAGACAAGTAACATGGGACAAAGATAGAGCAGATTGTGGACTGTTTATTTTTTAAATCTTTAATTTTTTTTTTAACGTAGAACTGAGGTGTAGGCCAGAGGTGCGTGGGGTGAGAGGATTCACCAGAGACAGGGTGGGGAGCAGAAAGGTGGATCTACTGAAATACACTGCTGAGGGGAGCAGTGGGCAAGACAGGAGAGGTTTGCTGCGCCATGTGGCTAGGGATCGTACTCAGGCCATAGTGGCTGAGACTTAACCCCTAGACCACCAGGAAGGCACAGATTGTGGACTGTTTAGATGGGTTTGTCAAGGAAGGAAGACTGTTTGGTGGCAATGACTTTTGTGTAGGGTCCAGCCTGCAGCAGGTACTTGGTAAGGACAGGGGAATCCATTCTCAAATTGCTGTGGCTGACTCAGTCTGGAGTCCTTGAGATGCCAGGATGGGTGGTACGTTAGGGCTCCACTGCCTGGGCCAGCTTCAAAGTAGACAATGATTTCTCTGTCCCAGCTGATCAGCCTCTATGGAGCACTTAAAAGAATAGGGCAAATGGCTTAGATGGTCTGTGCCTCCCTTTTGTCACCTGTAGAAAGGGCATTAACCAGCGCAGCATACCCCACACCCCCCCGCCCCCCGAGCTGAGGAGTAGAGACATGGATGTGCAGGGTCCTGAGCACTGAGCCAGGCACACCAGAAGCACTTGATCCTGGGTGACTGGATTGGTTATCTGTCCAGCATCCTCTGACACCATTGCCTTGTGAGTCCCTCTTCTCACTAGCACAGTGCTGGCCTTCCCTCTCCCTCAGCAGCCAGCAGTGGTCATGTGGCCCAGGTCACCTGCACCATTCTGGCTGGAGTGTAGCAGCCTTTACATTGATGTCCCAAGGCAGTGGAGACAGCTGTTTGGGTGTCAGCATCCAGTGCCAGTGTCTGCAGTGTGTGCCCTGGCCATGGGGCCTCATGGTTCTAGCAGAAGAGTCTCCTGCAGAACAGAACTTTGGCCTAATTTGAGACTTTTTTTTCCTGGAGCTAAAGCATACAATCCTGGTTTCTGACCTGCTTGGAGATTTTTCAGGTATGTATGTGGTCATAGATCCTGGATGATTCAGCAGCTATGCCCTTGTTGGAAACTCCAGGGCTAGTATTTTTCTCATATTAAGTAGAATCTCATAAATTCCATCCTTCTGGCCCAAGAGGCCCTTCAGAGATCTGCAGATATCCAGTTCTTTCCACTGTTCTCAGACCATTTGTGTCCCCAGCTCGTAACACAATGTCAGAGAAAGTCTCAGTTTGTGTTCATGATATGACCAAGTAAGTGGCACAGGAGGTGGCTCCATACATATGCCCACCTCGGTTGCTTTTTTATTGTTCTTCTGAAAGTACAGAGCTCTGAACTGAATACAGAAATCCCAGAAATACCTGAGCAAAGCTGAGCAGAAAAAGATTGTCACCTCCCTCACTCTAGATAGTGGGCTTCTAATAACATGACCAGCTATTTCATAAGCTTTTCGGTGACTGTTTGCCCTGATGCCATACATTAAGTGTTTTGTTTTTACAACCCTTCCCTTCCGTGTTATAGCAACACCTCATTTTCCTACCCTTTCTCCTTAATCTCATGTTCACAACATCATTGTCCCCCTTCCCTACCCCCCAGGAAAGGCAAATTGATTACAGCGCAAGAGCCCATTTTGATTGGTGGAAGCAGTTGCCTGGGGCATGGTGTTGAAATAGATCCTGGAACTGAGCTTTGGTTTAGCAGGAAAGGCTGCTATAACTGATTAATGATGTCTGCCAAGATACGGAAGCGGAGCACTAGGATGTTCATGAAGTTCTGGTCATTCCCTAGCACAGGTGCTCTTAACATGGGGCCCATAGAAAGAATTCAGGAAGTCCACCATTAACTTGGATAGGAAAAGTATTGCATATTTAATTTCACTTACTTATTCCTTACTTATCATTCCTTCAGTGATGAAACAGACAACAGCCCACAGTCATATTAGGATCTGTGACTTATTCACTAATAGAATTACAGATATTTTCTTACCATATTACAGATGTTTTAGATATCTTGAAATGTCATTTAAGTTCATCATGACTTGGAAATTACAGTAGTCGTTTGCTAAATTTTGTGTTATGTAATAAAGTAGCACATGTATTGATTGCTATAATATGTATTTGCTTTTAATAGTTTGATAACTGTTTCAATATAATTGATTTCCTTTGCAAAACCATGTATTTTATTTTAATTTAAAGCATTACTCTGAGCAAGGGGCCATTGGTGTCACCTGGTATTGAAGGGTTTCATGAACTCTTTGCCCTCTTTCCAGGGTCTTTCCCTTATCCTGGATCTGGGGGGGAGCAGAGAATGAGATGAAGCCCTTTGGACCAGGAGAAGCTGACCACACAGCCAATTCCTGTGCCCTGACATGATGGGACCAGCAGAAGCCTTAGAATTGATGGAGAAGAGGTTGTACAGGTAACTTCTGGGCCAAGGCTGGACCACCTTATGACAGTGGTGGCAAGTTGATGTTTCCTAAGCTGTACAAAGAGGGAGTCTGAGTCTGACCTCCCAGAGGACCAAGAGGTCCCAGGTCGATCATCCTTATGAGTTAAGAGGCCTTGGATTCCAGGAGTCTGTAGCATGGGGGTGGGGAGGGAACCCATGACAGGTGGAGGACGATGTCCAACCTCTTTATCCAGCTTACCAGACATCACTCATTCACTCATGCACTCATTCATTTACTCATGTATATTTACTGGCCTAGTAAATGGCTTAGTAAGGTGCCAGGACCTGGACTAGGAACTAGGCAAAGGCTGATGTGTAAGAGTCAGTCCTGCCTTCAAAAGATACAGCAGAAAGACAGCAACAATATAAAGCCCTGATGCTTTGCTGGGAGAAAGTTCGTGAGGTTCCAGCCTGGAGTCAGGTAAGGCTCCCCAGAGGAGGTGACTTCTTCAATGATAGGAATTAACCAGATTGCTAAGGTAGAGTGTTTAAATGCAGGAACAGTATGTACAAAGGCATTGGGTGGACGGGGGAAGGACACAGGGGACTTGGCAAAGCATTCAGTGTGGAGGTGAAGGTGATAGGAGGTGGCTGGAGGGGTCATGCAGGAAGCTTCAAAGCCATGCTTGGGCAGTCCCTTGGTTGTGGTGAGAGAGGGGTGTGGACCCCTGCTGCCCCATCTGTCAGTGGCACTGAACTGTGACTTCAGTGGCCTGGGGAAGTTCAAGGTCACCGTCTGGGGTGGGGGAGGAGGAGACCATTTCCCCAGCGCTGGCAAAGGCTAGCCAGGAAGCTGGGGCCAAAGCTGGCCTGTCACAGCAGCCTCCACGAGGGTCCTTCTGCTCTGAAGGCCTGAGTGGTCCTGTTCCTTTATTTATGGGCTGTGTGAGCAATTTGCTCCTTGCAGGCTGGCTGGGTGTGTGTGATGCGGGGATTACTCACGCCCCAGTTGTGGTCCGGCCTCTGCAGGCTGCAGGGTAATGAGTGAGGTAATTAAGTGTAAAAGACAGGAGCGGGCAGGGGAGGGCTGAGGGGGACAAGCAGTCACTGGTTCTTTTCAGGAGCAGGGGAGTGAGATAATGTAGGATAATAGCCTAGCCAGGCCCTGCCCAGGCAGCTCGGCCTATGCCGAGAGGTGCCCCCCAAATGGCCAAGACAATTCAGCCTTTTCAGGGAAAATGGGGGGGCTTGGGGAAGGCCTGGCTCCCAGGGACAGCTGTATGGAAATGACAGCTCCTTTCCTACATCCTGTCCCATGTTGGCTGAGGGGGAGCAAGCCCCTTTGGCTGGGGGTAAGGCTGGGAAGTAGATGGGACCAGGGAAGTGCCTGAGGCAAGACAAGGGGTCCACATGAGGCTGGAGGGCTGAGTTGCATGTGTGTGGTGAGAGGAGGTGCCCGGAAAGCAGGAGTTGAGGTTGTTAGTGGCTTCAGTGTCTGGCTCATCTGGGCGGGGACTATTGGCCTTTGACTTGCTGTGTGACATCAGCCTACTTGTGCTCCCTCTCTGGGCCTCAGACCTCCCATCTGTAAAGCAGGGACATTGAAACAGTACCGATCTCACAGGGAGTTTGGAAGGTTCTCAAGTCCAACTTGATAGAGTCAGTCAGGTCCATTAGTTATTTATTCACTTACAGTACAAATATTTATTGAGTGCCTACTGTATTTTAATGGTTCCTGGCGCTGGGAAGATAGCAGTGACTGTTAGAATAGAGTCCCTTTCCTCTTGGTGCTGACAGACCATCATCCATTAAACATATAAACATAAGATCACACCAACAACCCCACTTCTGCAAATGTATTCTGTGCATATGTGTGGACATGTGTGAGATGAATGCACTCAAGGTTATTGCTGTATTGCTGTTTTGTTTGGCCTAACCAACTCTTAGACTAAAGTTAAATGTATATTAACTTGAGGTACTTTGTTTGTTTTTTTTTAATCTATTTTCCTTTTGAAATATTAAATGTAAAAGTTCTATGTGGGAAGTTTTATCAAAACAATGCTAAAAAAGCTCTTTTAATAATAATAAAAATTCTAAGTGATTACAATAATGGTGACATTGTAGCATAGTGGGGAAGGATTAGCCTTTCAATAAATGCTTTAAGTCCATTGGATGTGAACCTTGGTCCTTTGAGATGTCACATTCTTCTACCTATTATCATATCTCAAATCATCAACTTGAGGTACTTTGAGGAAGAGACTTGTCACATGAATTGACTGAAGTATAGACTATCCAAAGGCATACTATGTAGTCACTAAAAGGGTGAGCCACTTTTTATGTATCATTTCTGATACAGAATGATCTCCAAGATGTTTTGATAAATAAGAAAGGGATTGTGAGGAATACTTTGTGTAAAAGAGGGGAAAATAGAAAAAAATGCTTTCCCATTAGCATGTATATATAATAAACTAATAATATGTGTTACCCAGAGAGAGGATTGGAATGAGAGGGGAGACTTGTCCCTGTATGATTTTCTATAGTTTTAATTTTATACCATTATTTTTCTTCTTTTTTTTTTATAGAGGCATGTTTTATTTATCTGTTTGTTTGTTTGTTTTGTTTATACAAGCACTGGGTACAGTCAGAAGCGCGGGAGGGTGAGAGAATTCACCAGAGCCAGAGCGGGGAGCAGAGCAGGCAGAAGGACCGAAGTACACTGCTGAGGGGAGCAGCGGGCGGCAGGAGAGGTCTGCGTGCCATGTGGGACCCTTCTCCGGTGGCCGGGGAGCAACAGGGGATGGAACCGGCGCCGCAGAGGCCGAGGGCAGCTTCGCAACCCAGCGCTCAACCGCTGCGCCACCGGGGAGGCCCTATACCATTATTTTTATACTAGTAATTTTTATTACTGTTCAAAAAAAAGTATCCAGCTCCCCTCCCCAGTATTTGTTGGAGGTGGTAGGTGGGCTGTGGGACCAAGCAGGGAAGGCCACTGAGAGAGGCTGTGGGATGAAGGACTGGACAAATAAGTCATCTGTGGGCGCCAGATTTCTCACTGTTAGAGAAGAGAAGTATAAATATGGAAATAAGGAAGGCTAGCGTGGACCCCAGTGTTAGGCTGGAATTGGAGGAATTGGTATAAATTCATGACTTTTCACAAACATAGGTCAAAAAACATAGAAGCAAGTGTGTGTTATGCATTTGTGTGATGCATGGATTTCCCACATGCATCGATCCACAAAAAGCCCAGGCTCAGTACTCTCTGTGGAGCAGTGAGTGAGTTCTCCTGGCACCCAGATCTTAGTTTCTAAATACCACCCCCCCCACAGAGAGAAACCGGGGCTCCTCAAGGAAATGGCTAGCTTGAGGGCTGGGAGAGGGAGAGTACACCGTGCTCCTGGGTGTCTCCCTGTGCTGTAATGTCAATTGCAAACTGAAGTATTCCTGGGACATGTATTCCTGGGACAAGTATTCCTGGGATATGGACAAAATAAATAAAAAATCAAAATAAATAATAATTTATCAAAATAAATAATCATCATAACGGATTATAACCCAATGAAAAAATGGGTGTCAATGAAACCACACTGATGTCATCTATCCATCCATCCATCCATCCATCCATCCATCCATATATAGTCACAGAGGAGGCAAAAGTTCTTTCTGACTGTAGAATAGCCAATAATAAAAGTAGAAGGATGGAAATATTATAGTAGTAATGGATTCTGGCAAGAGTCATTACAGAATGCTAAAATGAAAATTGTGTGAAAATTTGTTGGGAACAGAATATTCACATAATCTTAAAGTGTCTCCCCACAAGATTTGTATTAATCACAAGGGGGAGGAAAGTGATGTTGTAATGGAAAAACAAGGCAGACGCTGCCTTAATTGACTGATAAAGGTATCATCACCAGTTACGGGGCAAAATGGACATGCCTCCTGGCAGGAAGCACTGAACTCAGTCACTTCTGTGATTTTCCTGCCAAAGATGCAAATCCTAAATCTAGTCATGGGGAGCCATCAGATAAACTCCAATTAAGGAATTTTCTACAAAATAACTGGCCTGTAATCTTGGTAAGTGTCAAGATAATGAAAGGCAAGGAAGAACTAAGACACTATATCGGATGAAAGGAGACAAAAGAGATAAGACAACTAACTACAATGAGGATTTCTGGATCTTTTTGTTTATTTATAAAGGACTGTTATTGAACAATTGACAATATTTGACTCAAGTCTGAAGATTACATGGTAGTGATGTGTCAATGATGGTCTCCTGATTTTTTATTTTATTGTAGTTATGTAGAAGAATTCACTAAAGTCTGGGGGCAGGGGAGTCAGCAGTTTGCTCTCAAATGATTCAGAAAAAAAAAGGCTCTTTATACAAAGAGAGAAAGATAAAGCAAGTATGTTCAAATGTCAACATTTGGGGATCTGGATGAAATCTATATGGGAATTTGTGTATAATGTTTGCAACTTCTGTAAATTTCAAAATACAAAGTTTTTAAAAATTTATTGAGATGGAACTGAAGCCATATAGCATCAGGCAGGGATAAGTGATATGTGGAAGAATCACGTGGACAGAGGAGTAGCCGAGGAAGAGTGCTGCTATTCTAGCTGTTGTGGCCAGGCAGCCGCTCTGGGGAGACATCTGAGCCACTTGGGTGAAGGGAGGCAGGAGAACCTTCCTGGCAGAGGGACCCATCAGAGAAAAGGCCCAGAGTGGAGCCAGCTTGGCCTGTGTACTAATTTCTATCACCATGTAACAATTTACCCCAGTCTTAGTGTCTTAAAACAGCACCCAACCAGAACAGAGCGCTGGTTCTTTGCTTAGGGTATAGTCTGAAATCAGGGATCAGCCTGGCTCAGTTCTCTTCTGAAGACTCTTCGGAAAAATCCACCTCCAAGTTCACTCTTGTTGGCACAGTTGAGTTCCTGGCACTTGTGAGCCCGAGCTCCTTGCTTCCCTGCTGGCGTCAGCGCCTCGAGGTCACTGGTATTCCTCAACCTGTGGCCTCCTCCATCTTCACATCAGCAGTGGTGTGCTGAGTCCTTCTCCTGCATAAACCTTTGACTTTCTCTTCTTTGATCGAGAAAACTGTACTTTTAAAGGGTTCATGTGATTGGGTCAGGTTCACCCAGATAAATATATCTTCAAGTCACCTGTGTCACATGTATAAATAACAGGGGTGAACTCCGTCATGTTCGCAGCTCAGGAGATTATCCTGGACATGTACTCAGGAGTGGAGGGGGGCTGGAAATCTTGGGGCCCATCCTAAAATTCTGCCATAGTGAGTTTTGAGGAACAAGGAGGCCAACATGGGCACAGAAGAGTTAGCAAGGGGGTGAGGGGCAGCAGAGAGCAGATTGTCTTCAGTAGGGAGACACATATATACCTTAATCCTAGAAGAAAATGAGGCCCAAAATGTGACCTTGTGCATTTCACCTCCTGAAAATGAGGAGGGTCATACTACTGCCCATGGACCCAGTTGTGCTCAAGAGCAACCCTGGGGTAGGACTCAGTAAGTGATTTAAATCAAAGGATCGCGTTCCTAAGAGTAGCCCCGGGAATCAGTGTGCCGCTGGCACGGGTGGTGACCGATCTGCTCCCTGCGTCTGGTCCTATAGCACAATACAGGGGAGACACAGGGTCTTCACCGGTCTGTGGAGAAGTATGCTACCTAAGACAGCTGGTTGGAAAATATTGTTAAAAACTTAGCAATGTTGAAAGCAATATGATTTACCCTCAAAGTAGCATATCCACTGATTTGCCTCTCAGAAAATTTATACACACACACACTCTGTATTTATTGTAATTTTGTTTCCATTTTAAAAATACTGTATTTATTTATTTTTCAACAGTATGGCATGCAATATACAAAATTAAAGGTACAGAAGAGGGTTCAGTGAAAGGGAAGTCTCTCTCCCACTCTTGTTACCCCATTCCCACTGAGGCCAGTTTCTTGGGCTCAGACATTTTTTGCACATAAAAGTGAAGGTGTATGTATTTGCTTTACCTCCCAACCCCACCCCACTCCTTTTCATAATGGTGTTGCTCTGCTTGCTTTTTCCCCTGGTGATGTGTCTTGGAGATACTTCCATTGTCCCGCTTGGAGCTGCCCATCCTTTTGTACTGGATCAGAGCAGTCTGTTATTGGATAAATCATCACTGTGAACCAGTCCTGCCCCAAACCCTGCTACCCCTTCCTTCTCTTAACACCCTAAACACTTTTTGGCCTCTCCTGAGCTACTGGGAGGGTTCTAGAGCTCATCCTGCTACTTCCATTCAGATGGAGACTATGCAGCCTGGCGGGCCCAGGGGCTGCCCAACAAGACTAGGTCACACCACCCCAAAGCATGAGAGAGTTAAAGCTTCATCCCTGGGGCAGATGTTGTCTAGTGAAAGTGAGTAGGCAGGGAAGAAGAGGGAGAACTTGATAAGTCATCCAGAGGGGCAGGGGAAGGGCTCAGTCCTGCAGATCTGAGCATTGCCTGCTTCTCTGCCACACATACACAAGTCTCTCCAGAATGTCTCCTGGAGTGGAGGGGATGGTGCGTGCAAGATAATGCTGACTCCCCATCACCAGAGTTAAGGAAGCTTTCTTATTCGATGTAAGTGACCACATTTAGATTTATCTAATTTTTTTGTTTTAGCAATCTAGTGGACATGAAATAAGCTTTTAATTTGGATTTTCCTGATTACTAAGAGATTTGCATATGTTAATTGGCTGTTAATGTTTTTGTTGTCTGAACAAATCTTTAGCCTATGTTGACCCGTGGACAATATGGGCTTGAGCTGTATGGGTTCATTTAATATGTGGGGTTTTTTTGCAAACTTTCCTCTTCCTCCTTTCAGCCTAGTCAATGTGAAGATGATGAGGATGAAGACCTTTATAATGATCCACTTAAGATTTTGTAAGTAACAGTTTCTTTTCCCTAGCTTACTTTCTTGTAAGAATGCAGTATATAATACAGATGTACAGTATATAATACAAATACAGTATATAATACAAGAATACAGTATATAATACAAAATATGTGTAATCAGATGTTTGTGTTATTGGTAAGGCTTCCAGTCAACAATAGGCTATTGCTTAAGTTTTAGGGGAGTCAAGAGTTATATTGGATTTTTAACTGCGTGAGGAGATCGGTACCCCTGACCCCCTGTGGTGTTCTAGAGCAACTATATTTTTTGCTATTTGGTTGTTTGTCTTACGGATTTATATGAGCTCTCTATATATTTTGGATACTAATCTTTGTCAGACAGATTATTACAAACATTTTCCAGCTTATTACCTATGTATTCATACTTTAATGGTGAACTGTCTAATGGTGAACATACTTTAACCTTGAACAGTCTTAATTTTGTAGATTAAATTATTAGTATTTGCCTTTATGGTTTGGACTTTTTGTTTCTTGTTTAGGAAATTCTCTCTAACTCAACTCCATGCCAATCTTTATAAAATGCCTATGTAAAATTTAAAAAATAGGATATTTACACATTTGATTTTGTAGCTACTTTTCTACTTAACAATAGAACAGCATTGTGGGTAAATGGTTGCATAGTTTTCCACTGTATGGAAGGTACTATCTATTTACTGAATCCCCTATTGATGAATACTCAGGTTGCTTCCAACTTTTCATACTATCAATAATGCTGCTAAGAACACCCTGAAGCTGTTGTTGTCCACATTCACGATGATTTCTTTTAGATAAAGCCCTAGGATAAAAATCGCCTGTCTCATTAAAGGTTTCTGATACATTTTCCTAATTTGCCAGAGGTCTCACTTTTGCTTACTTTCCCAGAAACAATATGCCATTGTGTTAGATTGCTCTTCCCAAGAGTCTGGAATCAGTACTGCTGATGGATAGGGGGGCCTGGTCCCTAAATCCCCTAAATGGGATTGCTTAGCGGGCATATTCTATTGTGTGCATGGAGATGGTTACCCCAGTAGAAAAAGGCTTTCCCCTCTCCCTTCCTTCCTACTCCACCACAGGTAAGAAGATTCCTTTGTTAGGTGGTCAGAAAAAAGAGCCAGGACATGCCCAGGGGGTCCTACTTGGGGATGATGCTCTACTAATTAATTGTGTTTTGAAGGGAGCTGCCTCAACTAGAACCCTGTATGTTGAGAGCTGGAAGTGGTGTCTCTTACAGCTGCTGCCACTGGGGCTGGGCACATAGGGTCCAGTGAACAAAGAATAAAAAAAATTCCCCCCGAGAACGCTCAGCTTGAGAACTTGAAACCCTTGGATCAAAATTCTCACGGAGGGAGCAGGGGGAGGGAGGCCCCAGGATCAGACCTAAGCATTTATTTTAGCAAATAACAACATATAGCTTCTTTTTATTAGTGATCAATACTAATTTTCATTTATGACAGTGCATGAAATTTCCCATTAGAATAAATTGGCTTTATTCTTTTAATGAGGCAATTTAAAGAAAAATATTAAGTAAATTGTGTGAATTGCAGAGAGAACGTAAATGGGAGAGTGGGAGAAGATGGTGTGGTTATGTCCAAACTTTCAGAAACTGTGTCTTAATGGAAATCTCCTCCTATAAGGAGGACCTAAGCCATGGCTCAGTTGGGGCAGGGAAAAACAGGATTCCAGATGGAAAGCCCTGGAAGGTTCTAGAAGATGTAGGAATCACATTCAGAGGGGGCAATAGAAGAGGCAGGCAGAGTGCTTCCTGGTATTGACACCATATTTAGGGGCTGAAAGGTGTGTTTCCCTCTTCCTGTCACTTGACACTCATCAACTTTGTGACGTTTTAGCTCAACAGTGTACAGAGGGTAACCAAGGCATAGAGGGAAGATGATTTGTCTGTGTTTACTGGGTGAGTAAATGGGGGTGGGGGGCTTGGCTCCAGAGGTGGGTTTGAAATTTATGGACATGTGTTAGGACATTGCTCTCTGGGACTGGAACCCCCCGTCCTTTTATGATGACAATAACAGCATTTATTGAGCACTTGCTGTTTTCTGGTTCTGTGCTAAACAACCATGGTTGTTACTACTCTGCATGATATCATCAAGGGAGGCTTCTCTGAGAAAATGACCTTAGAATTAGAGCTAGGAATGAACTGGATTCAAACCTGGGCCACTTCTCTGGTGACCCCAAACCTTCCCCACCTCTCTGGTGTGGATCACAGAATGCTTCCACCAGAGATGCCTTGGTCCCTTGCTAAGAATCTTAGATCCGCTTGTTCTGCTCCCCACTCTGTCTCTGATGGATCCTCATCCCCCCCCACCTCTGGCCTGCACCCCAGTTCTTGTGTGCATAATAAATCTAAAAAAAAAAGGAATCTTAGTATTGTGGCTTATAGAATATAGTGTGGGACCTAAGACTGGGAAGGGCTTTTAGCCACAGTCCTGCCCTATCCTGCGCCAGCGCCAGGAATCTTGTTCGCTGCCTGAGCAGAGTCGTGCAACCCTTGGAGGTCTCTCTGGGTGATTTCCCGTGGCCAGAGGGGAAACCAAGCCCCACAGAGGAGATGGAGCCTGCCCAGAGCTAAGGCTTACAGCTGTGCAAACTGTGCTGGCTCAAGGGTGGCCAGGTCAGGGCTCAGAGACTCCTTGCTCCCTGAGGAGGAGCTGCAGCACCAGAAGTAAGGGGTCCCCGCTTCTGATTCACACAAAGGGATGCTGGGCCAATGGTGGCCGTGAGCCTGGCAGAGGATGGGGCTAGAGAGACCCCTGTGTCACTTGCCTTTTGTCTAGTCTGTTTCCCAGCTTTGCAAGGGCAGGCAGGAGGAACATCATCACTGTTTGAGGATTTGTTTCTCTCCTTGACCTCAGCAAGGGGATCTTTGCAGGTCACTGGCTTTGTGATGGCAGTCAGGAGGAAGGGCTGGGACGGCCTGGGGTCTCTGTGGTGCTGACAGGTTAAGAAGTGGGCAGGGCATGGGGTAGGGGTGGCCCAGAAGCGCCTTATCTCCTCTGGGCCAGTGTCAGCTCATGTCTCCAGCCTGCAGCACAGGCTGGAGCTGCCAGCCAGGAGACTGGGGACCGCAGCGAATTTGCATTTATATTGGAGACTTCTGTTTCCAGGGCCTGGGGGGAGGAGGGTGGCCACTGTGGTCAGCTGAGCTCAGTGCAAGAGAGGAGGGGCCAATAGCCCTGTCCTGCCTGGGGCACGGGAAGTGGCCAATGGGCTGGGTCTGCCTGGCCTAGGAACAGTGGCACAGAAGGTTCTCTGGGCACCAGGCCGGCCCTGACAGCCTGCCCGTCCACCCTCCCAGTCACTTGCCAACATCAGCTGGGAGTTGGCACTGTCCCATGGGCCTGGGAGAAAGGTCAGAGGCCTGTGCCAGCAAGGAATCAGGCAAGGCAGAAGCACCCTGTGACTGAATGCAACTGTTTGTTGTCCTGTCTTAACCTCTCTTCACCCCTGAAATTGTTTCAGGGATCAGAGGGGTTTAGCAATTAGTCCAAAGCGACCCAGCTCATAGTCCAGTGCCCACGAAGCTGCACCCCCCCTCCCCTGCTGTAACACTCGGGAGAGCCATGTGCTCTAGGAGGGACCCTCTGACTTTGGGGGAGGCAGGAGCTGACATCCCTATTAGATCTGATTTCTAGAAAGTTGGAGGAGGTCACTCTAAGCTCATGATGCCATTAGGACTGATTTTCCAATGCCTTAGACTTTCTGTTTCATTCCGTGGTGAAGTCTATGGTCACAACCAGGTTCTGGCCAGGTTTCCGCTGCCTTTGGGGAATACAGCTTCTCTCTGAGATTTTGCAATGGGGAAGGAGGGAAGTAAGTGATGGGAGAAGGGACAGAAGGGCTGAAGGAAGAAAGGGGGGGGGTGTGGGGGAGGGATGGACGGAAGGCAGAAGGGAGAGAGGGGAAAGGCAGTAGATGAGAGTGAAAGAAGGTCAGGGCCAGAGAGGGTGCTGGGGGTGCCATCCCAAGCCCTGCAGGTGCATTGTTTCCCCTGTGAAGCCACTGTTCTTTGGAGTGGTGCTTTCCTTCCCATCCTGCTCCTCTCCCTGACTCCTGAGCTCTGGGAGCCAGCTAAACCCTGCTCTAGGTGGGGCACCAGTGATGGCCTTCTGGGGGCTCCAGGGAGTAAAGGTCAGCGTTCCCCTGTGATCTGGGGTTTAGCTTCTGAGACCAGGACTTGAATCTCCTCCCTTAGTGTTTTGCTGCTTCTGGGGGGTGAGGACGGGAGGCTCTGCCTGCTCTTTGGGTTCTCTTCCCTCTCTCCCTCCCCCACCCCTCCAGACGGAGGTCTTGGCCCCATTCCCCCAGCCTGTGACTGTGGGCTTGCAGCTGACAGGCCTCCTGGTCCTGGCTCTCCGTCCAGCAGCACAAGCCCTCCCTGTCTGTCACCAAACAGTCAGGACAGCCTGTTCCACCTGGCAGGCTGGCTGGTGCCCAGCTGAAACTCAGGAAGTGACAACCGGCTCTGACAACCCACTGCCTGGGTTCAAATCCTGGCTGTATCTCTTCCTAGCTGTGTGGCCTTGGGCAAGACCCGTTGCCTCTCTGTCTCCGGGTCCTCATCAATGAACAGGCATAATGATGCCTCTTGGTTGCTGTGTGGATGATAGCAGACCATGCAAGCATAGTGCTTGGCCCAGCGCCTGGCGCAGAGTACGCACTCAAGACATACTAGCTCTTACTGCCCGAGCATTCTTCAGGGCCTGTCCCGGTCTGGGGGGATGCCCCAGGGGCCTCGCCCCATGGCTTCTCCATTGACCCTCTCTACCTGAGATGACTGTTTCAGCACACGTAAGACTGATCCCTGCTACTCTTCTCCTCCTCCTCCCAGCTAGCACTTACTGAGTGCTTTGATGAAGCAGGCATTGTTCAGGTTCCAGATTTCTTGATAACACTCCTGTCAAGAGGTGGGCATCTCTGTCCACTCCTGGGATTGCTTACAGGAATAAAATGTGGCAGAAGGTGACATGTGACTTCAAAAGATAGATTAGAAGTGGCCGCGTCACTTCTGCTCAAGTCTTGGGGGCACTCACTCTGGGAACCCAACTGCCATGCTGTGAGGAAGCCCAACTGTGAATGGCCACCTGAAGGTCTTCTGGTCAATGAACTAGCTGAGCTAATCTTGCCTACCAGACATGTGATGGGAGACACCTCTGGAAGATTCTAGCTCCCAGCCTTCAGTTCTTTCCAGCAGAGCCCTCAGATATTGTAGAACAGAAGGACACTGTCTCCAATGTACCCTGCAATTCTTGACTCATAAGAATCTATGAACATAAAAAGCTGTTTAGCAACTTTATGCTTTATAGTGGTTTATTATGTAGCAGTAAATAACTGGAGTCCCTGCACTGACTCGTTGAAGCTGCAGAATGGGAAGTAGTTATAATCGTGTCCATTTCATACATGAGGACATTAAGACCCAAAATGCTGCAGCAAGTTGCCTAAAGTCACAGAGTTCATAAAAGCTGGGATTTGTGCTCATGAGTCTGACCTAAAGCTGTACAAGCACATCCTACAGAACCTGGGAGGCCAGGGAGAGAGTGGGATGTTGTCCCAAGGGCTGTGGGTTGCAAGGATGGAGACTCTGGGGGTGGAATTTGTGAGGTCAGGAGGTGGCAGTAAGAAACTTCCTTGTGTGCTGCATGGAAGGTGGGTGAGAAGGGGCTGGAGGTGACTGCAAAGAATGGATATTGCCACTCAACCATTGTCCTTAATCCTTTTCACTGCCCCTCAAAGCAGTGAGGGCAGTGCCAAGAGTCCCGGTCTCAGGTCTGCATGAGCTTGGCACTTGTCAGAGCTTGGTCCAACAAGGGATATCAGCCGGCTCTTTTGTATTCACCTGGGCTGTGCCCTCATGTGGGCATAGCTGGGTACCCAGGACTAGAGCTTTAGGGTCAGTGTGAGCAGGATGTAGAATATCTGGGAGAGTCCTCTGCTCTGTAGACTCCAAGGTGAGCCACAGAGCTTCAAGATCATCTGTGCCAACTGGAACTGTTTGTTTTGGAGTTAGCTGGGAGTGGCAGAGAGCTCAAAAGAAAGAGACTTAAAGGAGACAAGCACTGATTTCTCTATTATAAACACTTTGGAGGCAGGCTAGCAAGATGGCTCTTTGGTCCCCAGGGCCCCAATCTTCTTCTCTCTTGTTGTTCTGTCTTCCTCAATACCTTGTTGTGCAAAGTGGCTGCTCATTCTCCAGCCATCATGCCCACATTCCAGCCAGAAGGAAGGAAGAGGAGGCAAAGAATGCTCCCTCTCTCTTAAAGGACTCCTTCCAGAATTTGCACATGCTACTTGCCTCCTCTTGGCCAGAATGGAGACACAGGGCCACACCTAGCTGCAAGAGACCAGAAAGTGTGGCCTCTATTTTGCATGTCCATGTGTCCAGCTACCTCCAGGGTTTCTAACACTGGGAGAAAAGATGGTGATGGACCTAGGGAACCACCATCACAACTGGCAACCTGGCAGCTAGAGTGAGTGTTTTGAAATTCAGATCAGATTTTACTTTGCTGCTTAAAAACACCTTGTAGCTCCCACTTTCCCAAGATAAAGGCTAAATCCTCATTTGACCCCCAGAGCCGCCTGTTCTCACCCTGGGCCTGCCTCTAGTCTTACCCTCTCCAAGCCACCCCCAACACTGAACTCAGTCCAGATTCACCCACCCCCTCATCTTGTGTCTCCTTTGTACTTGGATTATTTAGAAAATCAAACAGGCTCAACCATAGAGGCAGTTAATGACTATAAGGTTATGGTTATAAAGTTCCTGCTATGTGCCAGGTACACACATACATTTTCCCATTTTATTTTTTTATAGAGGCATGCTTTATTTATTTGTTTGCTGGTTTGTTTGTTTGTTTTGTTTATACAAGCACTGGGTACAGTCAGAAGCGCGGGAGGGTGAGAGAATTCACCAGAGCCAGAGCGGGGAGCAGAGCAGGCAGAAGGACTGAAGTACACTGCTGAGGGGAGCAGCGGGCGGCAGGAGAGGTCTGCACGCCATGTGGGACCCTCCTCCGGTTGCCGGGGAGCAGCCGGGGATCGAACCGGCGCCGCAGAGGCCGTGGGCAGCTTCGCAACCCAGCGCTCAACCGCTGCGCCACCGGGGAGGCCCGACATTTTCCCATTTTAATCCTCATATCCTCACTGTGAGGTTGTTATTACTGGGAGCCCCCTTTACAGAGAAAGACACAGAGCGTGCGCTGGATAGAGCCACGTTATGACCCCTTGCTGTCGTGCCTGGCTGATGAGATGTGACATCTGTGGGCATGGAGCTTTACAGACCCCTCGATGCTTTTCCTTCCATCATCTCATGTCATCCTCAAGCACCGTCCCCTTTAGCAAATGAGGAAATAGAAGCTCAAAGAGGGATAGTGACTGACCCAAGGTCACACAGCCAGGTAGTAGCCATGAGCTGATTGGAATCCAGGCTTGCCTACCTCATGTGTCTCCACTGGAGGGTCGAGTGTGGCCTGTCCTGGGCCATATCCCACGTCCATGACCCTGGTGAAGGTGGCAGGGATTCCAAGGGCCAGCTTTCAGATCAGGAAACTTAAGGCTGCAGAGGGGCTAAGGCCCCTATCAGGAGGACTGCTAGGCAGGTACTCAGGTCTCCTGACCCCCAGAGTAGAGGTCTTACACACTTTGCTCATTCATGCGACAAATATTTCAGCACCTACTGTGTGTCATCCACTGTACTAGCCTCTGGGATCATGGGGTGAAGAAAAGAGACATAACTCCCTGCCTTCCATGAAGCTGACATTCTAGGGTAGGGTAGGGTGGGGGAGGTGGAGACCCACACTAACGGAATAAATCTCCAGCAGCTACTATCTTCCCTTTTTATTTCTTTCCTTCAACAAAATATTTACTGAGACCTATGTTTCTGTAAGATAGACACTGCCCTGCCTGTCCTGAAGTAAGAATCTATTGGTGGAATAGGCACTCTGTGAAGAGACACATAAATAACCAAGACAAATCCAGATTGTAGTAATGGCTGAGAAGAAAACAAGGTTAAGTACTAGGGGGTGGGGTGGGGCAGCCGTAGTAGCTTCACATGGGATGGTCGGGGAGGCCTATCTGAGGAGAGGACTCTTAAATGGAGACCTGAGGGGTGTGAAGGGGCCAAACAGGGTATTCTAGATGGAGGGAACAGTAGGTGCAAAGGTGCAGAGGTAGGGCTGAACTTAGGGTGTGGGAGGAACAGAGAGAGAGGCCAGGGGGGCTGGAGCTGGGTGGGAGGGGAAGCTTCAGAGGATGAGGTTGTCAGCAGAGAGGGGGCTTGAGAAAGTCCAGAGGCCCTTGGGGGAGCACTGAATAGAAAGAAGGGATGACTAACCCCCCACAGGGCATGGCTCAGGGAGGCCAGTCATCCCTGCATCTGGGGGTTTCCCAGCCACCCCCGAGGGCTGGGGGCCGAGCACCTGCTGGCCTGGCACGGCCTGCCTCTGCAGAAATAAAGCCCCCCAGTCCCTTGCAGCAGAGCCCCTGTGGCGATGCCTCCACCTGCACAGCCGGGCAGTGCTTTGTGTGCTGGCTCTGACGGGCACACCTGGTGCCTGCTGGCTCCCCTGATTTAGGGGCTTGTCCTGACTGGTTCTGGGGCCTGTTCCCTGAAGCCCACCAGCTGGAACTGGGCTGACTGAGGAGGAAGCAGTCGGTGATGGTGGTTGGGGAAGAGTGCGCTCCCCACCCTGGCAAACCCATTCAATCAAGAGAGGTGTCCTGAGCATCTTTGACACACTGGACTTCCTGTCTCTGGCGCCATCCTTCCCTGGGTAGCAAGGAGCCTGGGGCTTGGGCAGGAAGCTGCTATGCTTAGAAATTCTCTCACCCTCTCTGGGTCTTAGTTTCCTGATCTGTACACTGGAAGGGCTGACTTGACAAAATTTGTGGTGTCGACTCCAGAGCCAGATATCTGAATCTTTACTGTATAGAGGTTGTTTGAACATAGCTAAGTTACTCAGTCTTTTGGAGACTCAGTTTACTCATCTATAAAATGGGGGTATATAATAGCCCCAATTTCAAGAATTGTATAGAGATTAAATGAGGTATGCCCCATGGTAAATGCTTCTATGCTGAGTCTAATTGTCACTATTATTCCAATCTATAGAGAATGTACTGGAAAGACTCCGTGGAGATAACTATTCATTTGCTTGCAAACTTTTTGGTCTTTGTTTTTAACAGAGAAGCTCTGCATTGCTCAAGAGAAATTTTACTCAGAGCCCCAGCTGTTTGGAGAGGATGGAAGGGGGGCAACGGCCCCACCTGCTCCCCCGTCTCTGTGTCTGCAACCCCCAAGGGGGCTCCTGGAGTATAATCTGAAAACCCCTGCTCAGTTTGTCTTCTTCCTCTCACAGTCAGGGAAATTGAGACTTGGAGAAATTAGAACCAGCCCAGGCCCCACAGAGGCCAGGTTCCAGCCTAGCCTAGAACCCAGATCTCTTGGTTTTCTCAATGCAAGACAAGGGGCAGGGGCTGGGAGAAAAGGGAGGACCAGAAGCTGCTTAGGGGACTGGGTGCATTGTGGCGACAAGTCATTAGCATGCAAATGACATGCAAATTGATGCAAAACAGCATGTTTTATGCTAATTTGCAGAGTCGAGAGCGACGACATTTTTGGTAATAGGGCAGCAGTCCTGGTCCCTGGGCATTGCTGAACACGCGTCCTTTTTTTTCTTTCTTTCTTTCATTATTATGATCAGGCTCATAAATCTTGGTTTGGCTGTGGCCCCGCCCCTTTTTTCTTGCAAGTCTGGCTCCTGTCACCCTCAAGGACTCCCTCCTCAGGCTTCTGGTCCTGCCTGGACTCAGGGACAGGCCTGGGCAGTGGGTCAGAGAACCAGGACTCAGGAGCCACCAGCCTGCACCAGGATGTGAGCCCATCCTGGAAGCCACTTCTCGAGGAGGGGGCCTCAGCTGGAGTCTGATGGGACTTTAGGCCAGTACAGTGGCTTCTCTGTGCCAACTGGCCTGTGCTCATCTGGGATATGACTGCCAGGCCTCCCCAAACCCTAGCCCTAACCCTGGTTTTGGCACATCCTTAGCTCTCATGGCCACTGCCCTTTTGGGGCTGGCCTGCATGGTGGGTGAACTGCTCAGAGTATGCAGGGTCTGCCCCTTGCCTTGGAGGACTCACTTGGAGGTTTAGGCTGTGTTTGGTGTTGAAGAACTGAATCAATGCACAGCGATCTGGCAGTGAACCTGGGATACCCTCACAGTCTCTGAAACCTGCAGCTTGAATTCAGGTTCTGACACCACTACTGAGAAAGCACTGCTGCACATAGCTGTGAGCTCTTACATGTTCCAGGTGCCTTGCTTTTGTGTTCTGCATGTTTATTTCTCACTGACAGCAGTATCCCATGTGGTGGGTATTGCCACATGACTGAAGGGACGTTTGTATTTGCTGAGGATGAGCTCCTCCCGGGGCCACTCCACAAAGCCCCTCCTACAGGTACCAGGGCCTCTGCCTGTGCTCTCAGACAGCCCTTGGCAGTGTTCAATTCACCTGCGCCCTGTGCTCTTGGAAATCAGCCATGATTAAGAAACCTCCCTCAACTTTTGCGTTGAAATCACTCTGCCCTTTGTGTTCAGGGAAATAGCTTATAGGAAGAAACCACCCTTGTCCACCAGACTTAGATAAGACTCATCCACTCTTCCTTCTGACCCCTTTGTTTGCCTGTGACCTTTCCCCTTTGCCTGAACCTGCTGAGGGGGCCAGACAGACTCACTCACTTCCCAGTCTTCTTCTCATGGGTGATTAGCTGAGATTAGAACTGTTTGTCCCATCTGAGAGTACACACAGATAAACGTTTCCAGCTAAACATCCACAGGAGAAGAGTTGACAAGGCTTCCCCTGATGGCAAGACAACCCCACACTGAACTTCCCCCACCCCTTGTAACTGGCAACCCACCCTGGCCAGACCTGATCTTGGATCTGGGGTGCTCACCCTGTTGCAATAGCTTGGAAATAATCACCCGCCACCCCTACTGTCGGAGTCTCTTGTCTTGGACACTCTCCACCTTGTATTTTCCATCTCAGGCTGCAGGCCCGTGGAAGGCCCTGTGTGTGTGACCTTGGGGCCCTTCCTGAGCATCGCACTGCCTGGGGTCCTTCCTCTGTAAAACGGAAGCTCACGAGCCCTGCTTCCTCGGGCTGAGACCAGAGCACATCACGCCAGGGAAGGCTTGGCGCTGTGCCCCGCACAGTGCGCGCTCCAGAAATGTCAACCATTGTGCGCGGAGGACAGGGGAGCGGCGCAGAGACAGGACGCGCCCGGCACGGAGCCGCACCGCGGGCGGAAGTGGGAGTCGAAGGCGCGTCTGGAGACCTCGGCGCCCCCTCCCGCGCGGAGGGGTGCCCTGCGGCTCCCCACCCCGCCTTAAGATAGCAAGTGGGGGCGGGGGGATACTCCACACGCCTCCCCTCCCCGCCGCCCGCCTTTGATTGTGGCGAGCAGCGAGTCGCGGAGCAAATTAACTTTTTGCACACTTCATTATGCGCAGCCCCGCGTCCCCGGGGGCCGCGGCCCCGCCCCCGCCCCGCGCCAACAACTTGATTGGGCAATTAATCTTCGCGCCCCCCCACACCCCCCGCCCGGCCCCGGGCCTTTGTGCGCCTGAACGCAGGCCGCGGGCGCCCACCCGGCCGCCCGGTCTGCTCGCGCTGATAAGGCGCCCCGCGCCTCCCGGCCCCCGCCTTTGTCAGGGCGCCGGGAGGCCGGGCCGCCGCGTTGCCGTCTCGCACCCCATCAGCGTGCCCCCGCCCCTTCGGCTCCGTCCATCTGTTTGAGCTTTACAATCCTCCAGCGGCCGGGGGCTGGGGGAGGGGTCTCGCTCTTGGGCAGGGAGCCAGTACCCCCCCTCCAGCAGGCCGCCCCATGTGTGAAGAATGACCCCCTCCCAGCCCCGACACACACACACACACACACACACACACACACACACACACACACACGGGGCCGCCCAATTAAGCAGCGCGGTAGTAATTAAGGAGGGGGGGCCGACAAATCACAGCAGTAGTCGGAGTAGGATGGGGGCTTCCCAGCAGGGTCCAAAAAAATCTAGAGGACCCTGCCACCCATCCTGTACCCCAGGTGTGTAACGCCTGGATCTTGGCTTGGGGCCTGCAGCCTGCAATGACTGGGGTGGTGGGGAAGGGAGTGATGGGGGGAGTCCCTGGGAATTTGCCTGATAAATCTTGCCTCTTTGTGCATTTTCCTGGGGTTTTGCCAGCACTTGACCCAGCCTCAAAAAGGCAGCCTGTGATTCTGGTGATGTTGAGAACGGGGGTCCTTAATGGAGGGTCTATTGTAGAGGCCTATAGCAGGGTGATTGTGAAAGGTTCTGTAAATGTCAGGTAAGGGGCTGGGTTCCCAGGGGTGGTGGAGCCACGGCCTGAGGCCATATTGGTGCAGCGCTGGCACACAGCAGGTGCTCACATGGTGGTTCTTGGTATTTTCTTGGTTGCCCTGGACTTGCATAGAGCCAGGCCTGAAAGCCGGTGGGTGAAAGACAATGCTGGAAAGAGACTCTTGAGTTTCATTCCATGCCTGGCCAGTGGGATGCAGAGTGGTGCCCTGGCTTCAAAACTTGGCGGTGCAGAGCTTGGGGCTGGACGCTGTCTGTGGTCCTTAGGAAGTGGGTGTGCCAATCTGTGAGGGGCTTCATAGCCATGACTAGTTCTCCCAAGAGATGTGTGAGCCAGTGTGCCCAGAGTGAGGTCCAGCACCAGTACTGATTGAACACTCACTGCGTGCGGGGGTCCACATGAGCATGGGGGGGCTTGAGGCTCGTGAGCAAAGCACGTGAGCAAGCAGATGCTGTTGGCTGCCCTCGCAGACTCACAATTTGGGAGATGGACGAGAGATAAGATAAACACAAAATCCATGGGGTTCAGGGGGTGATATGGGCTATAGATAAAAACAAAGCAGGGGCCACTACTTAGGAGTGTGGACTCCGCTTGCTAGGCCTGTTAGGATGCCCTAACCCCACCAGAATGCCCTCTTGCCAGGGTAGTGAAGGTTGTACTCCTGGGTCTAGAGCTTTAGGGCCACCCGAACCTCAAGCAGCCTATCTCCCTCTTCCTAAGATCCACCTTCCTCTCTGTGGCCAGGAGCAGGGTCCCTGGGATGATGGGCAGACCTCAGGCCATGCTGCAGCCTTTTCCTCATTCTTGTGGAGGAGGTGGCTGTTCCCCCTGATAATGACAGCCTCCAGTCTTGCATGACTGAAAGGTCTCGCAGGCCCACAGTCCAGAAGGGGCCTCATGAACAGGAGCTGAATTAAAATGTAGAAATACAACCTCCCTTACCTCCCACCCTTCTTCCTCCTCATTTTTCTCATTCCCACAGCCCCTGAGATCATGGGTGAATAGTTTCTTAGACAATTTGCATTGCTGAGCTGGGTTAGTTAGGTGGGTGTACAGTTACTTACGGGTTCAAAAGTTAGGGGATACCCAGAACCAGCAGCTGCTACTGCCTCCCTCCCCCCAAATACGTGCACCAGGTGTAGATTCCTCATCAACTCCAATCCTTAATTCTGATATTCTAGATCTAAACATCTTGGAATCCTAACACTAGATATCTGACTTTTTAGAGTTGTAACGTCCTATTCATCTTAAATGAACATTTCGGATTTCCTTATAAGGGAAATATCTGATATATTTATTCATGTAGTAACATTCCTGGTGTTCTTTATTTCTTTGTGTAGATCCATATTTCCATACAGTATCATTTTCCTTTGACCTGAATTTTCTTTATTATTTCTTATAGTGCAGATCTGTTGGTGATGAATTCTTTAAGATTTTGTATGTTTGAAAACACTTCTATTTCACTGTCACAGTTCCTGATGTTCTTGATTGTTTAATTCCCACCCCCTCACTCCCATATGTGTTCCATTTTGGATAGTTTCTATTTGCTATGTCTTCAAATTCACTAGTCTTTTCTTCTGTTGTATTTTATCAGCCATTAATTAATCCCATTTTCATATTCATTTCAGACATAGTAGTTTCATTTCTAAAAGTTCAGTTTGGATCTTTTCATATCTTCCATGTGTCTCTTTAACTTTTCAACATAGTAGAATACAGTTTTAATAATTGCTTTAATGTTCTTGTCCACTCCTGTGTCAGTTCTGAATCAATTTCAGTTAATTCATTATTCTTTTCATTATGGACCATGTTATCTTGCTTCCTTGCAAGATGTAGTGAGAGCCAGACATCTGTTGTTAGATGCCAGACATTGTGAGAACAGCCATAATTTCTTACGATTTTTGACACCTATCCTGTGCTTCCTTTCTTCTGGAACTTAGCTCCTGTCTTTTCAAAATGCCCTTCCTCTCTCACCTACTTCACCTACTTCCCAGAACAGTCAAAACTGTTCTGTTCAAATCCATTCTGATCCCACCAGTCAAAAGTTGATACTGGCAGGCCCTAAGACACACCATTTCATCCCTGCCTTCATTTTAGGGCTGGGAACATTGAGGTCAGCCTGTGAGACAGGGATAGATCTGTGCAATGTCCCAACGCCTTCAGGCAACGTTCCTGTTTAGGCTCTTCCCCACTCATGTTCAGGGTTGAACAGAGCTCTTCATAAAAACTTATATTCTCTCTCATACTATTGGCCTTTATACATGCTGTTTCTGCTTTGGGATGCTCTACTCCACCCTGCCCTTCTGGAAAACTTCCCCCTTGAACTTGGAGACACAATGCAAGGATCAGACTTCTGGAAGCCTTCCCTATCCCAGGTGGGTCAGTGTCCTGCCTGGTATCCCCACAGCAGCTTCTGGGGCCCCCATGAATCCTTTCACCTTTCTCCACCACAGGTGTCAGTTTCCTAATCCTTTTGGGCAGAGAAATTGTGGCAGATTCCTAATAAGTGTTTGTTGATCAGTAGTCATGGAGTTGGAAAGAATACTGTCAGGGCAGGGACCCAACCCTGGGCTTAGAGGCAGAATTGCCAAGCTCAGCCCAGCTTTACTGCTCTTTCACACTGTGGTCTCAGGCAAGTCATGCCTTCTCTTTGAGGCTTGCTTTGCCAAGACATTATGATGGTTAAAATTCAGGCAGTCTGAATTCAAATCTTGGCAGTGTAACCTTGAATAGGTAATTTAAGTTCTCTGTGCCTCAGTTTCCTCATTTGTAAAATCAAGATAAGAAACACCCACTTGGTAGAATATTTGTGAGCATTAAATAAATATTTATAATACCTCTAGAATCATTTTGCCATATAATTTAAGCACCCCCTCCCCATAATGACCATTAAACCAAAGAAGCCCTTTCTTTCTTGAAAGGAGGTGAGAGCTAGACAAAGTGAAGTGCTGAAAGCCAGAACTATGATATCTATTATTAGGAAAGCTACCTGGGAAAGCTGTTTCTGACACTAAGTGGCTAATTATATGTACTTGAAGATATCATGTCATCTCTGGGCCTCAACTTACACATCTATAAAATGGAGGAATTGGCCCAGGGCATCATGGGTAAGGTATTTAGCCTCTCTGAGCCTCATGTCCTTACCCTGAGTGTGGGCTGATATGTGCATGTCTGTCATGGGCTCCTGGTGAGGGTTACACAGGACAACATCTATAGAGTATGTGCCCACCACATAGTGAGCACTCAATCCTGCCTGCTGCTGGACCTGAAACCCCAGGGATCCCTGGGGCAGGCTGCATGGGGGATATGCTGGACACCAATGAAGGAAGGGGCTAAGTCTCACCCTCTTACCCATTCGGAAAAGCGAAGGCAGCAGTGTGACCTCTGGGTAGTGTCCTCCTGTCTCTGAGCCTTATCTGCAGGTTGTGTATCTTCTAGAAGGATGAGGATTATACCTACTAGGGGAAGAATATGGCACCACCATGCTGCAGAAGGGCTATATCTGCTTTTGTGGGTCCTTAAAGGCTTTGGATCCTTCATGGCCAACAGTGTCCCAGCCATATATGAATAGTTCACAATTGTCGCCTGCCACCTGCTGGAACCTGGGAGTGGGGAAAGGTGGGAAGAGAGAATGTCCAAATCTGCTCAACACTCGCTGTATGGCCAGCAGGAAGGCTTGTGCCTTTGTGTCCCCAGTTCCTCACTTGTTACAAGGAGAGGCTTTGTGTGTCTTAGGTGTGGGGAATGCTCCCTCCTGATCAGGAGGCACAGTTGTCCTCAGCCAGGGCAGGGGAGCTAGAGTGTGACCCACTCTCCTGGACCTCTCCCAGGGTGAGTGAGAAGCTCAGTGGCCTCTCTCTGGGTCCTGAAGGTGGAGCTCAGGCTGGCTAGGAGGCAGAGGCTCATTTTGGGCTCAAGACAGATTGGCAGACAAAGGGGAGGCAGGCAGGAAGGGGCTGGGGTGCCCCTTGGGAGGGAAAGGATGGGCAGGGCCTGGAGCAAGAGAGGAGAAGCAGGGCTGTGTGTCACCCCCCACACCCCAGGCCTGTCTTGAAGACTTCAGCTGGAGGTTGGGACTGGACCCTTCCCTGAATAGGGTGGGGGAGGAGGGCTTGTGAGTTCACCCTTCTGGATTCTCAGAATAAATGAGGGAGGGACTTAGGGAACTATGATAGAACATTTTCACCTCCCAGATCCTGCCCCCACCTCCCTCAGTGCTATCACTAAACAATGGCTTTGCTGTGGCTGGTGGTTCTCAGCATCGCGTGAGCTGGTGGGCCCCAGGATGTGGGTGTCTTATGGTTCCTGGGCCTGTGCTCAGAAGCTGAGGTGCATCCTGAAGGCACTGCTTCTGGAGGCTGTGGGCTCACAGAACTCCTCACAGTTGAAGCACACCGTCGTCTTGAAGGGAGCTCAGGTGCCCCTTCCTCGGTTGCAGAATGATGGGGGGCCCCTTTAAAGCAGAGTGTCTACTCTGTGCTAGGCTGTTCTGACAACTCAAATACAGTTGTTCCCATTTAATAGATGGGAAAATGCGGCACTGAGGGATTGGCCATCTGGCCAGTGGTAGAGCAGGATCTGATCCCCAGCTTACCCCTCTCAGCTGCTCTGCGAGGTGAAGGTTGCTAGCTCCTCTTACAGCTGGAGATTCTGAGGTGTGGAGAGGTCAGCGACTCACCTGACCTTGCAGTGAAGTCATTGCAGGCCCTGGGGTTGGGCCCATGTCTTCTGATTTCAAGGAGCTGTTTCTTGAAGACTTGTAGAGGAATGTACAAGCAGAACTCTGGAGCTGGAAGGGCCTCCCTGGCATTGACCAGTGGGGACACTGAGGCCCAGGGAGATAATCAGCATGTCTGGTGCCTTTCTGTGCTCTGAAGGTGCACTCACCCATCACTCTGCATTCAGCACACAGCTATGAGCACCCACAGGTCAGCCCTCCAACCCAGTGCACTTAAGATGCAGTGGGGAGCCAGGCCTGACAACATGGGGCGTGTGTGGCCATGGGTGATGCATGGGGCATGGTCGAGGGTATTGGCACATGCAAGGGTGCATTTGGGAAGCCTTCTTGGAGGAAGTAGCCCAAGAGGTGAAGAAGTGAGAGGGCATTCAGGTCAGAGGGAAGAGCAGAAACAAAAGCGTAGAGGTGGGAGAATTCATATTGCTTTTAGGAAAGTCATCAAATCTCAGCAAGTCTAAGGAGGGAGACAGGTAGTAGGAAGGTGTGGCCAGAAATGGGGTAGAAATGGGAGCTCAGCCTGGGGACTGTGGTTGAGCTGGGAGGTAGACAGCTCTCGTCACAAAGCAGGAGAGCCTTGGCCAGTAGGCCCACCTCTCAGCTCCCCAGCCTGGACCTCCCTTCTCTGGCTCACTCCAGCCCACAAACTCTTTTGCAGAAGCCACTTTCCAGAGAGCCAGCCTCCCCTGGGGGCTTGGTCATAGCTGCCCTGAGCCTGCTGTGCAGCTCAGGGAAGCAGCTCAGGGCAAATGGAGAGAGAGAGTGCAGGTGGGGGTGTGGGGAGGGGCAGTGTGGGGAGGAGAGATGAGAGAAGCCAAGAGAAGCTCTTGCCCCCAGGCCCCAAGGGTGGCCCTCCTCCCCCTGAAGGCTTCCTTCTCCCTCCACTCTCTGCACATCTCCCTGCTGGTGTCTCCCTCCACCTCCTCTCTCCCATCTTCTTGTCTTCCTCCCTCTCCTCCCCCATCTTTGTTCTCGGGCCACTCTCCTCTCTCTTGTTCTTCAGTCTTTCTTCTCTCCCCGACCCTTCCCTTCACCTTCATAATGATTACGAGAATGGCATCGGTGGGTGTCAGCCTGCCTCGGGTTCGAACCCCAGCTCTGCTGTGTGCTGGCTGTGTGACATCTGTGCTTTGGTTTTTGAGCTGTGAGGTGCAGTAGTAACAGTATCCTCTTGCTGGTTATTAGGGGGAAGGATTTGGAGCAGGCCCATCTCCATCCCCTGTGGGTACTCTGTGGTGTTAATATTCTCCCCTGCCCCCCTTTTCTCCTTCTTGTCGCTTCACCTCCTCGCTCTCTCCAGGTCCAGTGCTCTGCCCTTACCCCTGCTCTGCCAGGCTTCCTGCCCCTGCCCTCCCTGCTGCGCCCACCTGTCACTGTGCAGAGGGGAGGGGCACCCAGACTTTGAGACAGGCTGCCCCAAGAGCAGTTGCTGAACCTGGCGATTGGTTGCAGCTTAGCTCATCCCTGACCCCGCCTGCCACTGCCTTGGTGCCACTAGGTGACAGCTCACGTGGTGCCTCTTTTGACAAACCAGGCACCTGGTCAGAGCACCCCTGAAGAGCTCAGCCTGGGAGGCAGCTGCCTCAGCAAGCAGGGTGCTCTGGGGTCCCCTTGTCATCTGACCCTGCCTGAAAGGCATCCCCGCCCCGGGGACCCTGGCGCCCACCCACAGCAGGAGTGCCATCAGCGGGCACAGAATGTAATATCAGCTCAGGCTTCTGTGCCCATGCTTCCTGCCAGCAAGCAGTGCAGATGCCTTCCGTCCTCACAGCAGCCCTGTGTGGCGGGGCGGTCATCACCCCCCCATTTTAGAGAGGGACAAACTGAGCCACAGAGAAGTGGAGGAAATTGCCCAGAGCTGAGTGAGTGAATGCAAAGTGAACCCCAGGAGAGAAGTGATGCACAGTAAGTGGCAAAAAATTGGAACCGGTAGCACCCAGGACTCCAGCCTGCTTCTTACCTGGCCCTGGCTGTCTCCCCACGCTGGGCCTCATGAGGGAAAGAGGGGTTGTAGGCCCCAAGTGTCCCTGGGCCAGGCCACTTCAGCTAGTGTCTCGGCGCTCTCCACAGGACTTTGAGAGTATTGGCCAGGCGAGGAACTTGTGGTTCCGAGGAGGCAAGTAACATGCCCAAGGTCACGCAGCCTGCATGTGTGACTCCCAAGTTGCACTTTCTGTCTTCTGGGGGAGGCCTGGGCTGTGGGCAAAGAAAAAGCCCAACGCCAGCCCCTCCCTTCCGTTTCTGCTGTCAAGGTATGATCTTCCCCCTTCTGCAGAAAGGTCTAGCCATGGCCTCTTTATTTTGCCCTGGAAGCCAGAACTGGCGGATTCCCCACCCCATCCACCCTTGCACTTCCCTCCCCTCCCCACTCCTCCTCTCCCCTGCTTCTCAGCTCTTGCCGCTCTTCTTCCTTTTTATTAAGGTATAGAATACACACAGCCAGGTACATGGAACACACACGTAACGTGTGCAACGCAGTGAATTTTTATGTAAGCACACACACCTGTCTGATCACCATCCAGATCAAGAACAGAACATTTTCACCCCCCAGCAGGCTCCCTCCCACCTACTCCCAGGTAATCATTCTTCTGATTTTTAGCACCATGAATTTTGCTTGCTCTGGAAATTCATATGGTGCCACCACTCCCACTGTGCCTGTTTGGCTAATGAGTATAGACCAGAGAGGGCACTTTGGCCTGTTGGCCGCTTGTGCCCACAACTCTGAGCAGTTACAGGTTGGTGGGCACTCTCCTGCTTTATTTGTCTAACTAGAGGAAATGTGACTCCAGACTCCCTGGCTATATGGTGGCCAGCCATTGTCTAATATTGCTCATTCAGAGGGTCTCGCGGGAGTCCGGGCATGTTTGCAATCCAGAGAATGTGGGGATGGTGGTGGACTCCCTTCAGGGATCACCACGTACTAGGTTAAGTAACATCTCCTCCCCAAGTTCATGTTCACCCAAACCTTAGAATGTGACCTTATTCAAAATAGGATCTTTGGGGCCTCCCCAGTGGCGCAGTGGGTTGAGCACAGCGCTGTGAAGCTGTCCGCAGCCTCTGCTGCACCAGTTCAATCCCCGGCCGGCCAGGGAGCTACCCACATGGTGTGGCAGACCTCTCCTGTCTTGCCTGCTGCTCCCCTCTGCAGTGCTTTCGGTCCGTCTGCCTGTTCTGCTCCCCACTCTGTCTCTGGTGAATTCTCTCGCCCTCCCGCAACTCTGGCCTGTACCCCATCTCTTGTATAAATAAAAAAATATATCTTTAAAAAAATAGGATCTTTGCAGATATAATCAGTTAAGATGAAGTCATCCTGGAGTAGGGTGGGTGGACCCTAATCCAGTGACTAGAGTCTTTATAAGAAGAGGGAAATTTCTTTTTTTTCTGTAACATTTTCTTTTTTAAATTGTGGTAACATAGGCTTATAACGCTGTATATGATTTAGGGGTACAGGCTCACACCTCTTCAGATGTCTGTTACCATACCCACCACCAAGGCACCCACCATCCTCCACCAGAGACCACTGGGCCCTCCCCCTTGTCCTCTGCCCCACACTTCCCTATGTCTAGTAGTCTCAATTCTACTGTCAGATTTCTAGGGTTTGTTTTGTCTGTTCCTTTGTTTTGTTTCTTTATATTCTGCAGATGAATGAAGCTATCCAGTATTTATTTTTTTCTTCTGACTAATTTCACTTAGCATATTCCCTTCCAGTTCCATCATGTTGTCACAAAAGACAAGATCTCATCTCTTTTTATAGCAGAGTATTATCCATTGTGTATATGCACCACATCTCAATCCACTCCTCTGTTGTAGGGCACTTAGGCTGTTTCCATAACTTGCCTCTTGTAAATAGTGCAGCAAGGAACATAGGAGTGTGTCTATCCCTTCAAATTAGTGTTTTTGCACTCTTTAGATAGATACCAAGGAGTGGCATTGCTGGATCACATGATATGCCCATTTTTAATATTTTAAGGAGCTTGCATACTATTTCCCATAGTGACTGGACCAGTCTGCGTTCCCACCAATGGTGTCTGAGGGTTCCAGTAGAGGGAAATTTGGACACAGACATTTGGAGAGAAATTCCTGTGTTGGTGAAGTTAGGAATTACAGTGTTGCAGCTATAAGCCAGGGAACTCCAAGGGTTTTGGGCATCCCCTGGAAGCTGGGAGAGAGGTGTGGACCCTCTGCGCCCCCAGAGGGAACACTGCCCTGCCGATACTGTGGTTTCAAACATTAGCCCGCAGAATGAAGAGACAACAAATTTCAGTGGTTTTAATTCACTCAGTTTGTGACTGTTAAAGCAGCTGACTGAAAACAAATACACTGTCCAAGCCTGGGGTCTCAGGCGCTGCCACCTTTGAGCTCAAATCTGGGTGGGAGCTGTCTCTGAAAAATTCCTAGACACACAAAGAAGCTGTCAAGGACCCCTCAGTAGGAGCCTGGGGCTCAGGACATGTAAACTGAACCTGTTGGGGGTGGAAAAAGAAAAATACCTCTCCTTTCAGGTGTGGGTTTTGAGAACCGAAAAGATATTAGATGACCTTGACACATCAAACATGACCTTTCCACATAACCACACAACTAACAGCCTGCAGCTGCCAAACAGCCCAACCTTCTTCTAGGCAGAGTCTGGCCAGAGTCTGGCAGGGGTCTCCTTAAGGCTTGTTACTCCCATTCTACAGTGGAGGCTCAGAGACGGTACTGGCAAAGGTGCCAGGTACCAAAGCCCAGGCTCTGGGACCTTGTGATTTGGAAGTTGCCTCTCTTCCCTGAGCGTCCTTCTGCTGACCCCCAAGCAATAAGATGCACTTGTGATGGAGTTGCCTTTTCAGACGTCACACTGCATCCTCACACAATCCCAGGAGGCACGATTACCCAACCCCAAGTTAAGTAGAAGACCCTGGGGTTCAAGGAGGCAAGGGACATGCAAGAAGCTGGAAAAATGTAAAAGAAAATCGCATCTCATAGAGTTGTGCAAGTTGAATGAGAGATAAGAATGTGAATGGGTTGGTACACAGTAGGTGCTTAATAAAGTCTTGCTAGAGGTCTCACAGCTGGTGAGTGGTGGAAGGGGAGTTCATCGCCAGGTCTCTCACTCCCAAGCCTACCCTCTGAGCTTCTGGGTGAAGCCTGAGGACAGTGCTGCACCCCATGAACCTTCAAGAAAGGATAACAGGGTCAAAGGATTACTCTATGAAAAGTGAAAACTCAAATCTCCTAAAATATACAGTGAACACCTGTCAAAGGGTTTTAAAATTCACTCGTGCGTGAGTGAAGCAGTTAAGGTAAAGCTGGTTGAGCATAGGACAGTGAGTTAGGTCCTCTAGGATCTCTTGTAGGACAACAAACCCACAGCCTCTGGCATTATTTTACTACAGGGCAGAAATCAGTGCCCATGGTGCATCTTTTATGAGAACTCGAAACATCACGGGTGGGGACTCTGATCGATAACAGGGAAATCAAACGGAGGTTCATCACCTAGAGAATCAGGTGACCCAGGCAGGTTGGCAGGCAGTGCCTTAGGATGACATTGAAAGGACACACACATTTCCCTTTGTTTCCAAGTCTGGGGTATGATCTCCTTACAGCTGTTGGGCGTAGTGGTGATAGGATGGGACTTCCTCTGGGAAGGGTGCTCGCAGACATCCCGGGTTCCCAGAAACCCAGGAACAGACCCCCCCAATCACACCGGGACCCAGGGTAGACCCCAGGGGGACACACAGGCCAGAGAGCAGCTCAGCTCAGGCCGGAGGGGGTGGCGAGCCTTGTTTTGTAGACAGCCCCGCGTGAAAAGATCTCCACATTACTTGTCAAGGAAAATCAAAAGACCCCTAGATAATAGATAGTGTGGGACTCCATTTAGGTTAATACATGTGTGTTATGCAGATACTTTCATGAGCGTGCACGCAGAGGAAGCTCTCTAGAGAAATAACCCCCAAGCTGACAGCACGGGGATGGGTGAGGATGAAGGCGCGATAATTCTGCAAAACCCTCTGCATTGTTTTAACTGGTTACCTCCGAACTGTTTTGCCAGCGTTACTTGTAGCCTCTTTAAAGCATATTTACATATGTACGCAGACACGGCGGGAGACCTCTGGGAGGTTATCCCGGGGGACCAGGAGCGGGGGTGGGCTCTCCAGCCTCTCCTGGACTCTCAGGCTTCTGATCATTGTTATCCTCGGGTCACGAAGCCCCCTCCGCCGGCCCCGGCTCAGGAGACGGACCCCAGGCTCGCGGGGGGTCCCGGGGCGGCGCGGGGCGGTGTGGGAGCGGGAGGCGCGGGCTTCGCGGGGCGCTCCCGCCGGCCCACCCCGGCGGGGCCGGGGCGCAGCTGACGGCGCGGGCGGGGGTGGGGGTGGGGAGCAGATGGACCCGGCGCGGGACCGCTCGCTCGCGTCCCCCGGTCCCGTCCAGGTGGCTCGGGCCGACTCCGGGCCAGCTGCGCGGGCCGGGGAGGGGCGGGCAGCCGGATGGGGAGGGCACCCGGCTTTCCATGACAATGCCGAGGCGGCGCGTACAAAGGCGCCGCAATCAGCGTTTTATTGGTTCGAGTTAATTATCTGCCGCCGGGAGGGGGCGGGCGGGGCGCGCGATCCCTCGCGGGACTGGGGGTGGGACTGGGACGGGGAGCCCCGCGGAGGAGGGGCGCCGGGGGAGCGCGTGTCCCCGGGCGGGTCTGCGGGGCGCGGGCAAAGCGCCGTCGCCCCCTGGCGGGCGTCTGGTCCATCCGCTCGCCCCAGTCATCCGCTGCTCGCCCGCGCGGCGCGGCCGGGTGAGGTGCCGCGGGTTCTTTGAAGTGCTGACCTCAGGGCTTGCAAGTGGGTCACATATTTTAAATGCCTCCTCCCGGAATGGGCCCCTCTTGGCTCCCGTCGGCACCGGTGAAGGGCTGTCCACCTAGAGCGACATGGTGGCCGAGGCATAAGCAAGGACGATGCAGCTGGAGTAGGGTGAGCGGTGCGTGTGTGCATGGTTGACCCTTCAGCAGAGGAGGGAGTTTGGGAGGGCTTCCTAAGGAGGCCCAGTCTGAGACGTGACTAGGAGACAAGTGGACACTATCCAGGTGGAAGGGGCATGACTGGTGGGAACTTTGCTGGAAGACGTTCAGCTGGTGCAGAGGGGCTGCAGTAAGAGCAAGTGCCATGCACTCCAGGAAGAGCAGCTTTTGGTGGAGGGGCCTGGAGCTCACAGTGCCAGGGAAGGAGGGGACGGAGCTGTGCAGTGGGGTGGAGCAGTGGGCTGGGGGTCGGATGGCACAAGGCCACCTGCAAGCATAGGCTGTGGTTGGGTGGGTGGCAACCCCTGTCACATTGTTCCAGTTGATCGTTCTCTCCTGTAGGTTTGGAGAGAATTTGGCTCAACCCACCTAAATTTTTTTTTTTAAGATTTTTTTATTTATACAAGAGTTGGGGTACAGGCCAGAGTCACGGGAGTGTGAGAGGATTCACCAGAGACAGAGTGGGGAGCAGAACAGGCAGATGGACCGAAGGCACTGCTGACGGGAGCAGTGGGTGAGTCAGGAGAGGTCTGCCTCGCCATGTAGGATTGATTCTCCCTGGCCGGCTGGGAATTGAACTGGCGCTGTGGAGGCTACGGACAGCTTCACAACACTGCGCTCAACCCACTGCGCTCAACCCACTGCGCCTCTGGGGAGGCCTATCACACCTAAATTGTTCTCTATAAGTCCAGGTCTATCAGTCTCTCTCCTTGACCATTGTCCCATTGTTCCTGTCTCCCATTATTTTGCCTTTCAATATGTTTGCATCCTACCCCCCCTCTCCCCCGTGACCCCACATAGCAAAGCTATGTGACACTGCTTTTCAAAATTGCAGAAGCATAGGATCTATAACCTGGTAGCTGCATGTGACAACCCTGCCCTCCACCCCCCACCACCAATATTAGCTATTTCAACAAAATAAAGTCTGGAGGCAGGTGGTCTAGGGCTGGCACGTTGCTCAGTAGTGCAGGGACAGAGACTCCTATCTTATTACTCTGCCACCCTCAGTATATGGCTTCCACCTCATGGCCAATATGGCTGCCCCAACAGTAGCCATCACATCTGCATCCCCGATGGAGAGTACAGTCATCATTAAAAAGGAGAACGGGGTCAAGAAGGGAGGGAAGTCCCATTAAAGGCCCTATCTAGTAGTCACAGGTGATCCTTTTACTTATAGTCCACTGAGTCCACTGGCTAGAACTTGATTACGTGGCCATTTTAATCTACACAATTAGATGAAAAATACAGTTTGTGTCCTAGGCACCTTGTGTCCAGATAAAGATCGGAGGTTCCATTTCAAAGGAAGAAGTGGAGCCTGCATATTAGAGGACAACATCAGTCTCTGTCACACTTGAGAGTTCAACTACTAGGACTGTGACCTAAGAGGTGCACTCACCGATGTGACACATTTACCAGGTTACTCACTGCAGCATTGGTTGTGACTGCAAACACCAGAATCAGCCTCGCAATAGGGGCCACCCAGCCATGGGGTGCTATGCAGTCACAAACACTATGCATTGATAGGAAGTGGTATTTCAGATATTCCACTTTGGGAAAAGTTTGGCAGTTTCTTATTAAGCTGAACATATACCTAGCAATGCCATCTCTAGGTTTTCCCCCCCAAAGAAAGAAAACTCTGTGTCCCTACAAGGACTAGTACTCAAATGTTCATAGCAGTTAAGTTTAGAATAGACATCTGGAAACAGCTGCATGCCCACCAACCACTGAATGGATAACAAAGCAGTGAGTCCATATTGTGGAGTGTGAGGGAGGGAGTGACATGGCGACAGCACGGAAGACTCCAACGTGCCAGCAGAAACAAGTAGACACCAGAAATCACTTGCTGTAGTGTTGCCGTTTTGATGCACTTTAGAATAGGCGGAAGAAGCCCATCTAAGGTAGCTTTCTCTGAGGGCTGGGGAATTGATCAGGAAGAGGCATGAAAGAACAACTTGGGGCACTGGAAGTGTTTGTCTGGTGATTGGGTGTCAGTCACGCAGGTGAGTTCTCTGTATGTGAATGGGTGAATGGCACCTCAATATTTTTCAAAAGCAAGGTGCAGACCTGTGAGCCCTTTGTGTTCTCCTTTATGTCTGAAGAGAAAAGACTGTATCTGCATAGACTATCTGGAAGGGAGCTTGCTTATAGGAGAGCATCTGGGGGACTGAGGGAGGAGGGAGACTTTGTGTCATATCCTGTTATACCTGTTGATTTTTGAAGAAATAGGTGACTGTACGCCTAAATAAACAAACAGGAGAGGTCAGTAAGATGAAAATTTGATACAGACACACCCCTGCTTGAAGTCCTTGGTGGGTCCCCATTACCATCAGGGCTAAGTTCAGACACTGAGCTGTTTCTGCCTGTGTACCCCCGCCTTCCCCCAAGTCCCCAAGCAGCATCCTTTCCAGCTCCCTGCCACCTACCTGCAGACAGCTCAGCACCTGGGCTTACTTAGTCCTTTGTGTCTCTGCTGCTCCCAGGAGCTGAACCGTATACTGTTTCCTATCCTGCAAAATCTATAAGTAAAGTTGTGTGGCACAGTTTTTCCAGATCACAAATGCAACCCAATGGCTACAAGTGGCAGCTCCTTGCTGAAGCAAGTCCCTGGTCTGGTTGGTTCCCCTAAACTCTAGTCCTGCTGCACTTTGCTCCCTCCTCTTTCTCATCTGTCCAGACCATGACCATTTATGGTGCTCACCATGAGCTGAACCCCTGGGTGCCCAGAGCTGGATGGCAGGGCAGCCATCTTTAGGGGCAAACCTGCTTCCCAGTCTGTTCTCTCAACAGCAGCTTCTCTGCCCAGATACCCATCAGAATCTCCCTCCCTTCCAGCTGTGGCATGGAGCAGAGGCTTTGATAAAATGGGTTGTTTTTAGATTTAGTGATGACTGCACAGGGAATATGTCCCATGACAAGATGAGCTGGGCCCCATCCTCTTGGAAAACACAGAGAACATACATTGTTGTGAAATTGTATCCCCGCCAAAAAAAATGTTCAAATCCTAACCCCCAGTACCTGTGAATATGACCTGCTTTGGAAATAGGGTCTTTGCAGATGTGCTTGAGTATGAGGTCATACTGGATGTGGGGGGTAGGGGGCGGGTGGCTAGTCCAATGACTAGTCCAAATGAGAAGACAGAAACTTGGACACAGACTCAGGAAGGGAAAGCACTCTGTGACAGAGGCTGAGATTGGAGCGATGAGTCCACACAAGAAAACCGAGGGTTACTGACAACACCCCAGAGTCTCCTTCTCGAGAGCCTAGCCCTGCTGGCATCTTACTCTGCAGCTCGTAACCTCCAGAAGTGTCAGAGAATACATTTCTGTTGCCTTAAACCACCCAGTTTGTTATTTTTGACTGTAGTCCTAGCAAATGAATATACACACTAAACCCATGGACACCTCAGGCAACTTCAGGTGGTGAGAAGTACATTGGACCAATAAAGCAAAACATGTGAATGGGGCATTTGAGAGTGACAGGGAACAGTGTCACATCAGCTGGTCATGGTGATCAAGGTGGGCTTCTTGGAGGAGGCGGTGTTTTCTGCAGGATGAGGAGCCCATAGGAGGGTTGGCAGAGGTGCTGGGGGCAAGTGGACAGGCTTGGCTGGTTTAATAACTATTGCATGAAGCCTTGACAAGGGAGGACACCTTACTGGGGTCTTTGGGGACATCCCCCAGAGTAAGTGAGGAAGGGACTGTCTTCTCTTTGCCTCTATAGGTCTTAGAACCTGCTGCAGCCTGATGTGGGTTGCCCCTGGCCTGGGCCGGCTGGCAGCCGATGGCAGAGGCCAGCCTCACAGCTGACACTCTGAGATGTAATTGTGATTAACTACAGGGTCCTCTTCCCTCCTTGGCCTGAGGCCGCGGGTGTGACAGCTGCAGAGTGAAGCAATGAGGCCAGGAAGGGGTTAATGGGCTGCCCCTCCATCTGAGCTCTTCAGACAAAGAAGGGAGGTGGGGAGGTCTCTGGTGGGGGTGTGTGGCATCAGCTGGGGAGAGTGAATGGAAGGGACAGAGGCCTTGGCCCTGGGGACAGGGTGTGAGTGCTCTATGGGGAGAGGGGTCAGAGCCCTCCCCCTTGCCATTATTTTCATCCATCCCCACCATACTCTCCCCTCCCCCACCCAGATAGAGCATCCCAGACAACTGCCCTCTTGGCTCCTTAGTGGGCAGAATTTTGGGCCTTGAAGAATCCTGAAGCAGGGAGTCGAAGAGCCAAAGAGCTGCAGAATCATGAAATGTCCCTGCAGAGGGTTCGCTCATTTGTTCCTGTCATTTTCAAACTTTTTTGCTTAATTATTAGCAGTGGAACCCAGAACTCCTACCTCATTTTCTCCCCAAACAATAGTGCACTGATTATAGGCTCAGCCCAGATCTGCCTCACTCATGTCCAGATCTGCCACTTACAACCAGGGGTACCTTGGAGGAGTCATGTATCACCACTGCTGGTGACACACAGGCATTTCCATGACGCCAAGCATTCCCTCTAGTCCCTTTGTAGTAGGTTGAATCATGGTCCCCCAATAATATCATGTTCTAATCCCTGTATTTTATAAATGTTAACTTATTTGGAGAAGGGATCTCTGCAGATGTATTACATTAAGGATTGTGAAATGGAATGAAGACTTTGGCTTATCCCGGTGGACCCAGACACCTGACAGGTGTCCTTGGGAGAGAGGGGCCAGCATGCAGAAGAGACTGTGTGCGGCAGGGACTGGAGTCTTGTGGTCACAAGGCAAAGAATGCCTGGAGCCCCAGAAGCTGGCAGGCACAAGGACTAGCTCATTTCCTGGAGCCTTCAGAGGGGGGTGGTCATTTCTGACATCCAGCCTTGGAATTGTAAGAGAATGAATGTCTGTTGTTTTAACTACCCAGTTTGTGCTACTTTGTTCCAAAGTAGGGACCACCCTAGGAAAGGCTTATACCCGAACCCCAGCAACTGTTTTTTGTCTGCATAGTTTCGCTTTTGCAAGAATATTAGATAAATGGGATCCTAAAGTACTAAGAGTTGGAGTTTGGCTTCTTTCACCCAGCGGAGTGCATTTGCAGTTCACCCTTGTTCTGTTGATCAGAAATCCTTTCCTTTTCATTGCTGAGTGGTATTCCAGTGTAGAGCCTGCAATGACTTATTTATCCATTCACTCGCTGAAAGGCATTTGGAACATTTGTCATTTTTGGCAATACAAATAATGCTGCTGCGAACATGTGAATAGCCAGGTCTCTGTGTAGACAGACGTAGGTTGTCATTTCTCTAGGAGCGGAATTATGGATCATATAGTAAGTGCATTTACAACCCTTTAAGAAATGGACAAACTATTTTCCAATAGTTTGTAACCAATGTCCTTCAGCCTCAGAAAGGAAGGTAGTTCCCACATATGCTACAGAGTGATGAATTTGGGGACATTATGTGAAGGGAAAAAAGAAACTAGTCACACAAAACACTGTATGGCAAATGGTTAAAATACAACAGTAACCTTCATGTGATGTATACTGACAAGTAAAACATTGAGGCCAAAAGAGAAAAAATAAAGGAGAAAAATGTTCTCTTGAAAAAACACTCTCCTTCTATGGTAGCCAGCTTGGCAGGATCCAGTCAGGCCCCAGGGGATTCCCTTCCCCAGGGAAGAGGGCTGCCCGGTGAAGCCAGCATGAGTGAGTGGAGATGAGAGAAGGTGACTTTGAGGCGAGGTCATAAAAAGGACTGCAGCTTCTTTCTTGCCCACCTCTGGGTCACTGGTGGGGGGGGGCAGTCATGAGGACACTCAAGCAACTGGACAAGAGGACCCAGAGTGCTTCCAGAACAACCAGCTCCATTGGCCTGAACTGTCTTGGAGGTGGGTCCTCCAGCCCCATCAAGCCTTCGGGTGACAGTGGCCTTGTGGAAATTCCAAGTCAGGGCCACCCAGCAGGCCACTCTTAAGTGGCTGACCCACACAAATGGTTTGAGATATAAATACTTATTATTGTCTGAAGTCACAAAGTCTTGACTTAATTTGTTACCCAGCTGTCAAATGACAGCTAATGCCTTATTACTGAATATATGTAATATATTAAGCATGATAAGATTTCGCTCAGATCCACATCAAATTCATCAAAGTCTGTGAGCGCGCCTATCAGGACATATCCAGAATATGAATACTGGGCCCATGGGCGCCTCCATCTTTGCCTATCAGGGTCATTGCCAGCGCCTCCTCCAGGGTATCGACTGCAGTCATCGCTGCTATAAGCGAACCGCAGGTTTAGTAAAACAGAAGTTTGTTAAAGAGGTTATTCAGAGCCAGGCTGAGGACCTGGGCCCCAGAGAAACCAGTGACTGGTCCTCACCCCTGGGGTTTGGGCCTCCCTTTATATAGGTTACATGCACAGAAAGAATGCAGAACTTTTTTTAACCAAGGGAAGAAGACATCTAGTTAATTACATTTTCAGTTAACTGTGGGGGACTGGTTTCTAACAAACATAGTTAATTGATAAAGGAGGAACACTGTTCACCACTTAAAAGCCATCCTTTGATCTGCGCTAATTCAGTCAGAGCTGCCTGTCTGGGAAGACGTGAGGACCAAAGGCTGTTTGAATTTTTTAAAGATGTGAGGGCGCAGCAGGCCGTTGTCTCAGGCTCCTCATTCCCGCAGCTCAAGACAGGGCAAGGGCTGAGTCCTGCAGTCCCTTTATGACCTCATCCTTTGGTCTTGTCCCGGGAGTCTTCACAGCGAACAAGAATCATTGTTCTACTGACTCCAACCTCTGGAGGCAGCCCTGGCAGGCCAGGGGTGGCCATTATCCAACAAAGCAAACAGTAGCCAGCATCTTCTTTTGGTCCACACTGGTCTCCTTGCTTCGCTTCTGCCCTTCTCCAGCCTGTCCTGTGTCCTGCTCTGGCAGCCATAGAACTCCTGACCCCCGCCTTCCTGCACCCCGCCCTGCCCAGGAGCAGCATCAGTATAGGTGACCCCATGGCATTTTGGGGGGCTGAGGGAGAAGTTAAGGAGCAAGCGCCCTTGGGGAGATGGGAGTGTTTAGCAAGTCCTTTCCAGGGGAGGTCTCTTCTCTCTCAGTAGAGCAGTGGCTCATGTGGTGATGGGGTGGGGGGTGTTGCCAGGCCCAGTGAGGGGTGTACTTGTGGCCTGGTGCATGTCATAGCTCCCGAGGGACCTCTCCTCTGTACTCCATACAGTCTGTGGCCACTCTGGCTGAGCACGGATGTGAGAGGGTGCGTGTCTGTGTACACCTGTTTCCAGCAGGCCAGGCAGCAGTGGTTTACAGCACAGAACCTGTAGTAAAACTTCCAGTTCTTGTGCTTTGGCTGTGTGGCCTTTGGGTAAGTTGCCTGAACTCTCAGTGCCTCTATTTCCTCCCTATAACATGAGACTGAAAGTGTTAATGCCTGCCTCATAGGGTTGTATGAAAATTTAATGAATTGATGTGTGCGGAAGGGCTGAGAACAATATTAGCAAGAATTACATTAAGGTTGGCCATTAATATTACCGTGGGTGTGGATTAAATCCCAGCTCTGCCATGGGCTCGCCGGGTGATATAGCACAGGTCACTTTTCCTTTCTGGGCTCAGTTTCTCATTCTTTTTTTTGTGGGACTCTCGCCGGTGGCCCGGCAATGAACCTGCGCTGCAGAGGCTGCAGGCAGCCCAGCGCTCAACCGCTGCACCACCAGGGGAGGCCCACTGGGCTCAGTTTCTCACCTGTGAAATGGGGTCATGTTAGCATAGCACATAGAGGGCAGCGGTGAGGATTCAAGGAGATCGCAGGTGGCTTGGACTCCTATCTCTCCTCTGACTGCTCCAGCTCAGCCCCAGCAGCACCCCTCCAGCTGATCAACCCTCCTGGAACACCCTTTTGCTTGCCCCCATTTTTCCTGCTTATTGGGCTGCAGCACCACCTATTGGTGAAACATCACATTGCATCCAGGACCCTCTACCTGCATAGGTAGGACAGAGGGAAGGATATGCCCTTGAGCACCTGCTGTATACAGAATACACACACACCCTCCCCCAAGATAGGTAGGTGTCAACTTCTATTTTGTTGAGACTGAGTCTGAAAAGTTCACACCGATTCAGCTGTGAAGCTGGGATTCAAATCCCTTTCCCCCCAACTCCAGACATCCTTCCAGGGTGAATTCTGCATGGACCTGGCCTCCAGTCAACTCCAAGGAGGCAGGAGCTGAGGTTAGGGTTGTTCCCTTGGACCCAGACTGCACATGAAAGAGCACTGGACTGGGAGGGTCCAGACTGGGATCTTCCTCTAGCTCAGCTGAACAACCTTTGGAAAATCCTTACCTATTAATTCTAACATTTATCATTTTGAGATACAGTTACTATGAGGAGAGTATTTAATTTGGGTGTAGGGTGCTATTGGGAGGATATTATTATAAAAATAAGCAAATTTTTAAAAAAAAACTCCACTAAATCCTTTAAATCACTCACAAAGTACAGTATGGTTATTTTTCTGAACAAAAAGGGGACAGTGTGTGGTAGCAATTGCATAGGTTTGCAAACTAATTTTAGATTCAGCTCTCACTTGAATGTGTGGGATTGTGAACAGTGGGTGCATGCCTCCCCTGGCATCTTGCTGCAGTTGGGCTCATGTCCAGGCAGAATCGCCCACACTGAGTGCAGAATTGCCCACACTGAGTGCATGTTCTCCATTTTCTCTCTCTCTCTCACTCTCTCTCTCTCAGTACACACAGTTGCATTTCTGAAGTTACATACTAAAAACATCTGACATTTACTGAGCATTTATTACATATCAGGCACTGTTCTGAGTCATTTAACTGTCTTAATCCATGCAGTCCTCCTAACAAAGCTATGAAGCAGGTGCTGTGATTACAGATGGTAAAATTGAGGTGCTGAGAGGTGAATAGCTAGTCCAGGTCACACAGCCAGTGAGTGGTAGAACCCAGACTTGAAGCCAGGGTATGTGGGACCAGAACCCACAATTTTTTAAAGATTTTATTTATTTTTGCATAGAAGAGCTGGGGTGTAGGCCAGGGGTGCGGGGATGGGGATGAGAGGACTTACCGGAGACAGAGTGGGGAACAGAACAGGCAGATTGACTGAAATACACTGCTGAGGGGAGCAGCGGCCGAGACAGGAAAGGTCTGCTGTGCCGTATGCAGGTTAGCTCCCTGTCCGGGGATCAAACTCAGGCTGTCATAGTGACTTAACTCCTAGCCACCAGGGAGGCCCCAGAACCCACATTCTTAACCTTGCAACCCCATGAAGGGACCCCCCTGGGAGCCATGTGTACATGTCCGTGTATCTGTGCTTAGCCCAAAGCTCCATTAGGTGGTCTGAAACCCAACAGATTGTTCTGAGCATCTGTCCTGGTCCTTTCCACCGAGGTGTGTGCTCAGTACTGTGTGCTGAAGCCATGCAGGAGGCTCGCTGAGCCCGGCTCCCTCCTCTGTGCGACAGGACAGGAATGACAACACTTCAGATTGCTGGCTGCCCAGTGGGAAAGATCTTGGGAAAGATCTTGAAAGATCTTGGGAAAGACCCTCTGTTCTCCTGGGCCCACCTCCTGTTGACCTGCTCCCTGGGTTTTCTGCCTACCCACACCTGGCCTGCATCAGTCCAGGATAGCTGACTGTGCTATCTTTTCCCAACCCTGCTTTCAGGGTCATCATGTTTGTAGCCTGAAATCAGCCACAGTGAGATCATTTACACCATGGAATTGGCACAAGGAAACCTGGAAAATGGGGCCTTTACTCCATGTGCCTGGCTAAAACTCCATCTCTATGACTATGAAAGAAATAGGAGAATGAACATGGTAGCAACTGGTAGGCCTATGCTGCTTATCTTCATTCTTTCAGTAATTCTGTTTCTCCCCATCAAGAAAGTTCTTTATCTTATGTTGTAACTGTTGACCCCTGTGAGAAGGGCCTGGGTTGAACCATAAGCTGCCAAGGAGGCCCCTCTGGAGCCAGCTGCTCAACAATAGGTGATATCCTATGGCATTTGTCTTTCACTGTTTGACTCCTTCCCCTCACTGCCATGTCCTCAGGGCCCATCCACATTGCTACAAATGGCAGGGTTTCCTTCTTTTTATGGCTAAATAGTATTCCACTGTGTATGCAAATATATGGATTATATATGTATAAATTACATTTTCTTTACCCATTTATTTGTCAGCAGACACTAGGCTGAATATGGGGGTGTAGATATCTTTTTGAGATAGTTCATTTCCTTCAGGTCCATACCTGGATCATATGGTTCGATCACATGGCTGTTTTAGTTGTACTTTTTGGAGGAACCTCTAGACAGAAAGGTCGAGGCCCGGGGCAGAGATGAGGCAGAGAGGGGGACTTGAAACTGCTGCCACCTGCATCCCAGGAGCCGGCTCTGTCTGGTTTGCATTGCCCTGATAAGCAGCCTTGAAAGAACAACCAGTTCCAAGAGAGAAAAAACTTCTTTGAAAAGCAACTTCACTAGACTCCGCATTCTCCACCTCCCTCCAAATCAGACCCCGCCCTGTAAAAGCTTGCCCTAATCCCCCAACAGGTGCCACTTCTCCCAGCCCTGCAGCAAACCTCGCTGGGGAGTGCAATAAATTTCCTACCTGTGAGAAACTTAGCCTGGCTTTTCTTTTCTTTTTTTACCGTGCCAATCCTTTCAGATACTATTTCCATGGTGGCTGCACCAATTTACAAGGGTTCCCTTTTTGTCACATCCTTACCAACACTTGTTATTTCTTGTCTTTTTAATAATAGTCAGGCTTCCAGGAGTGAGGTGATACCTCCCTGTGGCTTTCATTTGCATTTCCCTGGTGATTAGTTACAGTAGCACTTTTTCATATATATCTTCTTTGGAAAAATGTCTACTGAGGTCCTCTGCCCATGTCATCAAAGCAGTTTGATGACCCTCCAGACAAGGGAAGGATTTTTAACCTTTCACCAATGCCTCTGGCAACGCGAGTGAGGCTGGGAGTCAGGAGTCATGGGCTAGGGGATGGCTTCCCAGACATCAGGCAGGCCTGTCTGACTCTTGAGAACCCTAGTCAGGACTGAAATGAGGACTCGAGGCACCTACCAGAGCAAGGAGGTGTTAAGGTTTATTGTAAGTGACTAGACAAGAGACAGAGCTCCAGGGACGCCACTTTCGTTTTCGTAGGTTTGGAATTATATAGGTTTCTGGGGCTTCAGGGTCTGTTGCCCTGAGACTGTCCAGTCTGTTATCAGGTCTTCAACTCCCCTTGTCCCAGCTGTCAGGCCACATAATGGATGGAAGGCAAAGATAGCTAGAACAATGTAACAAGATGGTTTAAGATTAACCTGAAGACAAACAAGGTAGGATTAACTTGAAAAATGAATGTTGCAAAGTCATTGTCTTAATAAGCTCCTGAAAACTGCTGGGTATGGTGAAATCAGTTGGTTGGCGCTGTTAGGGGTGAGAAGTCGAATGTGTTATGTTTCTACTGGCCCAGTGTTTCCGTCATGGCTGGGTCCTCCTGCTTCAACCCATTTTTTTTTTAACCATTTTTTTTTTTTCCTATTGACTTGTATAATGTTGCATCTCTCGTCTTATTTCTTACACTGAATGTTTTCTGATTCTCTGTTTTTAAGGACTCATTATCAGATTGGGTGCACTAAAGTAATTCAAAATATGCCCCTATTTTTAAGTTTGTAATCTTGATTCCAGCTGGAAAGTCCCTTTGGCCATGTAAGGCCACATTGATAGGTTCTAAGAATGAGGGCATGCACACCTTGGCCGGAGAAGCATTCCACATTCCAGAAACTAATGTTTGCTGGGCTCTCCTCAGGGCTCACCGTGTTGAGCAGTCAGACTTGGACCCTCCCTCATGGAGCTCAGAGACTTGAAGAACAGGGACCCCCACTAGCACACCGCCCCATCTGCAGGGCTGGTGTTGGCAGGGAAGGATGTCCTGAACAAACTCCACAAATAGTTTTTTTGGACTCCACCCCCACCCTGGACCAAAGAGATCCAAGACACCAATCCCATAACGGCATCACCACGGAGGGAGGGTTGCTGGGAACTGAGGGTGGAGTTAAGTAGCCAGGTTTGGTTTATTACCAGACATGTGGGCCTTGGAGGTCCTTGGTTTTTCGCCGACTCTAAGCGTGCTGTTGGGGTTCCAGCTCAGCGGAACTGGTAGGACACATTCACCAATTTATCTCTTTCTCCCTCAGTTATTCATTTCCTCATTTCCCCTTTAATACCCTAGAACCAGGACAGGATTGACCTGATCAAGCTCCCCGGGGAGCTCGGATCCATGAGACCCCAGCCCAGGTCTCACTTTGTGGGCTCTGTTTTCTAGACCGTTCTGAAAGTCTTTAAGAGTACATGAGTGCAAGAAATGATGGAGGGAATGTATCTGCCTCAGGAGTTTGGGTGGCCAGATTTAACCCAGAGCAGCCCTTCTTGCTTTGATTCCTTGGGGGCAGCAGCCTGGGGAGGCTGTCCTTCAGGAACTCCAGGAACCACCTGCTGCCAACCCCAGGCTAACCCCCGGCCTGCTCTCACTTAGGGACCTTACTCGGTTGGGCTCTCACTTAGGGACCTTACTCGGTTGGGCCATAGACATACCGTCAGGCTCCCTCGCAACTAGATTTGAGCTCAGGAGGGTGGGGGGTGTCCAGGGTATGTGGTGGATAGTTTCCCAAAGTGGCAGGTTTTTCATGACATTTCTTGAGCCATTACTGTTGGCAGGTATGTCACCGATTAGCTCAATTAATCCTCACAACAGTCCAGGGAGGGGGCTGCTTTTATCATCCCATTGTCCAGAGGAGACTGAGCTGACATGCGCAGTAACTCAAAGGCTGTCAACAGCACAGGCCGTGACTGTCAAAGACTTTAGTGGGTGAAAGCAAAGGCACAGAGGGTGGCTTCCCAAGTCCCAAGTCACTCACCCTCTCCCCTAGTCCTTGTCAGAGTATCTGAGCATGGAGAGCTCCTTCTTAGAATTTATATAAAAGAATTCTTCCTAGTGCAACAGGAGAAAAAAGACATCCTCCTCCTCCTTTTCCTTAAAGCATTTATTTTAAAACTGGAAAATTCTTTCTCTGCTCCTTTCAGTCTTTAAACAGAACTGAGTAGGCCTTTTGCCAGTGTGACTACCCAGGAATGCGTCTCTCCAGGATGGGGAGCTATCTCTTTGTAATGTAAATATCAGGGCAGCCAGCTTCTCTGGAGTGTTAGGAAGGCTCCTTCAGTGTTTGACTCCAAGGTGCAAAATAACTTCCTCTCATTAAGATACGAGTATATTTTCCCTGTGGATAAGGACAGGGAGCTAACACGGATAGCCACTCCAACAACTAGGTGAATTCAGGGTGACCTCTGAGAAATGGTGCTGTCTAGTCTTAATTGAGAACTGATTATCACTGAGAACATGAATGTGATAGGCTGGATCTGCTGGACTATATCAAAGGGCAGGGCTCCTCTCTGCCTTGGCAAACTCTTCAGTGGATTGTCTGTGACTTGCCACTCCCATCTGGTTTAATGCTCGTTCAATAAAAGTTATTTTCTTCCTCTTCTGCTTTTGTGGAGAGGTTTTCCAGATTGGTAGGATATTGTTTTTAATTTTGCCTCTAACACCTTCAAATGTGTTTCTGTTAGGGGGAAAGGATGTCCTAAAGCTAATTCCATACAGGCTTTGTGGATAATAAGTCCCTTTTAAGCGCGCGGTGAGGACCCACAGCCAGGCAACCCGTTCAATATCGGGGCTGTCCTATAACATTTCCACAGAGTATTGGGCGCTTCACGGTGGAATACTATGTAATCATGACAAAGGAGATCACACTTTCCATTTTCAGTCTTGAAAGTGCAAGGTAAATGGTAGTTTACTACTTTTTTACTGCTGTCCTATAACACTACTACTCCACATTTTATTTGTTTACATTTGTATAATCTCTAGAAGAGTAAATGAACTAATATAAGTGCTGGAGTGTATTAAGAGGAACTGGGCAGAGAGGGGAGAAATGAAATTTTATCTTTTTTGATTTTTAAATGTGACTATATCATCTATTCAAAATAAATTTAAAAGAAAGGATGGTGGCAAGCACACAAAACAAACCACTAAAGAGAAGAAATTCCAGGACTAGACATTCTCTGAGCATATTTGATTCTGTTCATTTCTGAGCTTAGCCTTGACTGGAACCAACTGAAAACTGATTACAGGTTTTCCTTGCTATCCCAAAGTGGAGTGTTCCTATGAAATCTTTCAGGCAGAAATGATGTAAAGTGGAAAAACAGTTATCATTAATTAATATGGAAAAATTGATGTATTTATAATTAGCTAAAATTAATTTATATGGAATCCCCAAATTAACAAGTCATACCAGATAACACCTAAGAACTAACAAGTCACACTAACATATAGTAAAAGCAGGACTGCTATGGGCAACACTAGCCTGTGGAAAGTGCTGCCTCCAGGGAGGGCGCTGGTGGGACTGTTCTGGCTGCTCTGGACTGTGGGTCACCTCCATAAAGGTTGCTCCTAAACAAAGACTGAATGCTAATTTCACCTTTCACCTTTTATCTAAAAGGGAAAAGCCCTCTTTGTATTTCTTTCTGTTAGTGAAAAGAGGCACTAATGAAGGTATTTCCTAAAGTCAAGGACTTTTGAAAAGCGGGGGGGTGGGGGGGGGGGTGGGGGGTGGGGGGGTGGGGGGGTGGGGGGGTGGGGGGGTGGGGGTGGGGGCACGGACTTGTATATTGATAACACAGGAATATCTTTATTTAAAAAAAAAAAAAAAGCAAAACAAAACCACAATCAGGTAGCTGATGTGCTCTCCCAACCCCCACTCTCTTCCCTCTAGTTGGGGGAGCTGCTTCCAGAGGCCCCAAATGTCCTGTACTCCCAGCTCGTGTGTGTGTGTGTGTGTGTGTGTGTGTGTGGGGGGGGGGGGGGTGGGGGGGTGGGGTGAGGGGATGGACTCACTTCCAGAACCAGCGGTCATTTCTCTCTGCCTCCCAGGAGTTCACGCACTCTCCAAGAACAGGTCTTGGGGTCAAGTGGGATGTGAGGAAGGGGTGTGGGCACAGCGGCCTCCATGATGGCACTGAGGTTCCACCCTTAGCCCCCTGTCTTCCAGCAGCTCCTCCCTGAGGGTAGCGAGAAGGGCACAGAGGCGGGGCGTCTTCCAGCCCCTCTCACTTCCAGGTTGTGTTGATCATCGTCACTCTTGTTATTTTTGTTGGCTGTCAGGTTAGGAAATGACCCTGACTGGTTACCTCTGGGTGCCTCTCCCTTTCACCACTGTGCCAAGCGTAGGAGGTAGGCACTATTTATTTTAATCCCCATGTTATAGAGGAGGAAACTGAGACCCAGAGAAATCAGGTGACTTTCCCAAGGTCACACCACTTCTTGCAGGGGTGAGCTCACACTCCCCTCTGACACATGGGGCCTGCCTCTGCTGGACGCTGCCAGTCAGTTCCTTCTCAAGAGTCGAAAGAGGGGCTATCTGAAATGGTAGGAGTGCAGGCATCGTGGGCTTTGCTTTGCATTTGCAGGTCCCCTGCGGGGGAAGCGGTGCATTCCCCACTGTTGCTGAGAGGCGTTTGTGTTGAAGGTTCAAGTACTCAGGCTCAGTCTCCAGATTCCCAGCACGTTGAGCCCAGGCCTTGCTTCTTCAGTCCCAGCTTCCAGGATTTGGTAAGAGGGGCGAGGGCAGGGTCCTCTAACGGACCCCATCCCTGCAGTTGGCTTAGGCAGAGCACTGCAGGTTGCAGAAGTCAGCCGAGGAGAAGAGCCTCAACACGTTGACCAGCGGGAACATGAGCAGCGCTCCTAGCAAGGAGCCCAGCTGCACCGCCGCCCCGCACCACAAGAGGGCGCTACGGCTCCGGTCGCGCAGGATCATGCCCAGCATCACCTTGATGTAGCTCATACACCCAGTGAACAGCACCCAGGAGGCCACCTGCGGGGATGGGGCCCGAGAGATGCAGAGTGAAGGGGGGCTTGTGGGACGAATCCCAGGAGCAAATGGGGCTTGTGGGGTGACTTAACAGGGGCTAAGGGAATCAGGGGCTAAGAGGGTGCGTGACATTTGACCTCCCCAGCACTAAAGGTGAGCCCGCTGAATTTTCTGTCCCTATGATAAAGCCAAGGGCATCTGGGACATGCATATGGCGAGCTGACTGACATTGAGGTCAGGGGAGAGACTGACCCACCATCTCACTCCCCAGTGAAAAACAGCTTCTCCCTTGCCCCCTCCCTACCCCGGGGCTTCCCCAGGAAGCAACAACAAAGACTTTGGTCCATAGGAAAAAACTATACCCTGGTCTCCCTGGGTCTGGGCTAGGTTGGGCATCAGAGGTACAGCAGATACTTACAATGAGGACTTCTCCGCCCCAGTGTCCCTGCAAGAGAGGGCAGGGGCTCATCACCGCCATGGCCATGTTGTAGGCCCCAAAGCCGGTCCCGAGTACTGTGAGGACACTCAGGAATGTCAGAGACCTAGGGGACAGTGATGGAAATGAGTGGGGAGTAAGAAACCTGGCTTCTACCCTTCCCTCACCAACTCCTCCACCTCCATGTAAAATGGTCACCGTCTCCCAGGCTAGAGGTTAGATGCCTGTGGAACTTCCCAGCTACTTGGTTCAAGCAGGTCAGTGAGGCTCCTGAGGGAAGACTGGCTGAGTCACCCTGGGCACTACGTCAGGGCCCAGAGTCCCAGAAAGAGAACCAGATGGCCTCTTGTGCTGCATGGACTTGTTCAGATCCTAATTCTACCCCTTAAGCTGTGAGCTTTACAAAATAAGCTCCCAGCAATCCTAGAACCATAGCTCCATTTTCCAGCTTAATACCCCTGAGGCACAGAGAGGTGGAGTGACTTGTTCCGTATCACACAGTGAGTGCATGGCGAGTCAGGTTTTGAACTCAGACAACTGAGCCCCAGAAACCATATCCTTAACCACTATAACCTGAGAATTCTGGGTTCTGGAATGAAGTGTACCCCCAAACAGAGTTCCCCAGGGCCAGACAGTGGGGCGGACCTGTTAGGTAGGAACATGGAGAGGAAGCAGACAAGAGGGCTGGTCATGGAGCTGAGGGTGGCGGACAGGTGGTAGGCCACAGGCCCGTAGGACAGGCAGGAGTAGGTCTGCACAGAGGGCAGCACGCCGTTGGTGAGCGCATTCACGAAGGCCACCAGGCCATAGATGAAGGTGAGGTGGGCTGGGTGGTGGGGGGCTGTCTTCTCTGCTAGGCGCCCCAGGCCCTCGCTGCTGTTGGCCATGGTGGGGAGACCCAGGTCGCTCTCTGCCCGTGGCCGGATGGAGTGGAGGGTGACCTGGGAGGTGAGCAGGTCCTCTATGGAGGTTTCCCAGTGTCTGGGTTGGCGTTGGAGGAAAAAGAAGGCGAGGAGGCAGCAGACCATCATGGCCGCGAGCAGCAGGAAGAAGACGGTGGGCGAGAAGTTGGCAGGGAGGTAGCGGCTTTCCATGGTGGGCAGCGTCCCCAAGAGGGCAGGCTCGAAAGTGCTGTTCACTCCCTGGGGAAAGACAGAGAGGGGCAGCGCAGTCAGATCCCGGGGTGATGTCCGGACACCTAACAACAGTAATACAACGCAAGTAGAAATTATGTGTTTATTAATAATAAGTGATGTATAACATACACTTAACGACTAAGGTAATGAGGCTAATTGCTCACTGGGCACCAGCATTTGGGCTGTGTCAGCTCACGTGTGCCTCAGGGTCCAGGTGGGTTGTCCCCCAGTTTAGAGGGAATGGAGGTGTCAGCACAGTTCGTCTTACCTGCAGGTCACAGGAGCACCTGTTTTTTGGTTTTTGTTTTTTTTCCTGACTCAGAAGCTAGCCCCTGCCCTCCAGGCCTGCAGCCGCAAATATGTTTGGAGGAGAGCAGCCAGCCTCACTCTGGTGATATGTGACCAGTTCTCTTTTCAAGAGATGCCATATATCTAGATGTATCTATGTGAAATTACAAAACTGAAATATCATCAATGAATCTAAATGCTTCAAAAAAAACCAAAAAAAAAAAAAAAGCAAAAAAAGACTTGCAAGGCCATGGTATGAGTCACTTGTTTGCAGCCATTGCTGTACCTCTGTGGTTTTGATGACACCAGACCAGTGTCAACTGTTCAGTTTCCAGTGGAGAAATGTCTGCTGTCTCAATAACGGGAGGAACTGGAGCAGTACTGGAAGACTGTGGGACTCAACCCTGGCAGCGGCTTAGCATCACCTGGGGAATTTTGAATAAATACGAGCTCACAATCTCTGACCTGCAATTCTGACCTCCAAAAAGTCAGAATGTTTTCATGACTCAGGACCTTTTCAAGACTTGAATGGACGGGAGGCTGTCTTCAGCCCCAGTCTGCCCAGCGGGTGTGAGTGCTGGCTGGCTGTAGCCATGGGGTCCAGTGCTGGATCGATGCACCCCAGGGGTGAGTCCAGACTGCTACGTGCCTCATCCTAAAACTGCATTTCCAAACACATCTGACCCCCAGGATTTCAGGGAAGCCCTGCCTTGGAGAGTTTATTTAATTGGCCTGGATGTGTGGGGCCCATCGGTGTGTCTTAGTAACCCCTGCAGGTAATCTAAAGTGCAGCCAGGTCTCCCAACACCAGGAATATGGCCCTCTGTGTGCTCTCACTGTGACCAGACACAGATGAAGCTTGCCCTTGCTCTGACCAGCCACAGGACACTTGGCCCTGGGTAACACCGGGTACCTGCAAGGTGTTGGTCTTCCTGGTGGCTTCAGGGCTTGAGGTGCTGTTTGATGGCTCAGTGACATTGACACAGGTGGTGAGACCTGAGCCCTGCGCCAGTGCCACCAGGGCGGGCAGGAGGCCGCTGAGCCCTTCTCCCACAAAGAAGGTGATGAGGTAGTGGTTGGACAGCCGGCTCATGAAGGGCAGGAAGGTGACGGAGGAGGTACAGTCCACCAGGGCCAGGAAGAAAGTGAGGACCAAGAAGACGATACTGTGCTGATTTCCTAGCACCCATGAGGTGACGTTCCAAAGGAAGGCGAAGAGGGCACAGGCGATGATGCCCACACCCAGCACGGCGAAGATGATCGGCACCTCAGATAGGCAGCCTGGTTGGAAATGATGGAGCAGGGTGACCAGGAGGGGGCCAATGTTGGCCAGCTGGATGACCACAGTAAGGTAGGAGGGCAGGTACCAGCCCTCGGGCAGCTCCGTCACCAGCAGGGGCAGCTCCACCCAGAGCCCGTTGATGGCCACCCAGGAGCCCATCCCGAAGGTGCAGACCAGCAGGTGTATCAGGAGGGCCATGGTGAAGTCTGCCCTGGGCTAGAGGCTCCCACCTCCCCAGATCAGCCTGCAGTGGGACCGATGGAGAAAAAAATACCGGGTGAGCAATATCAAGTTCACCATCTAGCAAAAGACTGTGCTTTTGGACCCAGGGTTTTCTCTTATCATTCCCCTCTCCATGAACAAGGTGACTTTTTACTAACATGTAAAATGCCTTTATAGCCAACCTTTAGAGTGGGAAAATCTTTCCTAGCCATGATTTGTATGTAAATTCAGAGATCACAAAAGAAGTGATTGATTCACCTGCAAAAAATATTAAAACACAAAAGCAAGCAAGTAAATGAAGGAAAAAAAACCAAGATCAATAGATAAATGATAAACTTAGGGAAATATTTGCAATATAAATCATAGAAAGTTCATCTTCCTAATATATAAAGAGTTTTTAGAAATTAAGAACAAAACATCCCAATAGAGAAGTAGGCAAAGGATATGCACAGTTTGGAGGAAAAAAATGTACAAAGGCCTTAAAAATATGAGGGCATCACTCTCATTCATCATGGGAAACTGATGGACAGTGATTACAAAGTATCTTTTCTCATCATGAGATTGCCCCAAAGCCACAGGGTATCTGTCCTGGACAGAATGACTTAATGTACAGGTTATTATTCTTGTGGCTTTGTTGGTAACAGCAAAATATGGGAAAAGATCCAGAGGAGGGACTAATAAAAGTGATATTTACAGCACCTGTCAGAATATCACACACCTGTTTAAAGGAATGAGGATTGTGGAGGACTCGCTGACTGATAGGGACAGGCTACATTGATCCAACAGTCTTGATAGACAATATGCCACCGATTGGCCACAGGGAAGAGGGCAGAGAACATGTTCTCTTTGCTTGTACTTGTGACAGCCCCTTGAGGACACACAGGAATGATTAAGGTCCTTTCCTTTTCATATAGCTTAGATTTGTGAACCACGCCAACATACTACCTGTTATAAAAATATGGTTACCTGAACTAAATTTCAATCTTTTTTCTTCTGAAATTACAGAAATCCTAAACTGGACAGGTTCTTGGATACTTCCTAATTCTAGTTCTTGGAGCCATTCTGTCATCCGTTTGCCACCTTCTCAATCATCTGTCATAGCCCCCGCACTGTTGTTGGATTTCCCGTCTACCCTCAGTCTAAGCAAAGCTATTGGAGGTTGGGAGTAAGGCTGGAGTCAGTTGCCTGGGCTTGAACCCAGCTCTGCCATTTACTAGCTGGGTGACCTTGGGCAAGTGACTCTGCCTCTTGGTGCTTCAAATAGAGGACAATGATAATATGGACTTCATGGTTAGTAATGAGATGCAAATATGTTAATGAGTTTATGTCATCTCAAATACAAGCCTGGCACACAGTAGGCACCCACTAAGGCCCAACTATTATTTGGTAACATAGTTACTTTTTTCCAGTTCACATGAAGATGAACAATGGCTATTAACATTAAAAAAGGAAAAACAAATCCCCCATAAGCTATCACCTGAATCACTGGTGCCATCTGCATCATTTTGGAGACAAATATCAATTGGGCCTTTTACAGATGGGAGATGATGTGGGGTCTGGAGGGGCGGGGCTCTCGTGAGGCTGGGAGTAGGATTTGGAATGTGTCCACTGCAGCCCTTGCTCCCTACTCCCAACCCCAAGGTGACCCCTGACTCCTCGTTTGCTCAGCTCTCACCTGCAGTGCTGAACGCCTAGTCTCTCTGCTGGCACATGTAGGCACATTCTTGTGGCTGTGCCTTGCCAGGAAACTCACCAGCCTCACCAGGACACACGGCAGCATCTCTCTAGGCTCCCCCACACAGAGTCAACTGTCAAGGCCTGACGCCCTTCCTCTTGCCTCCTTCCTCCGTGGAGGAAACCTGATTCATGCCGGCTCCCTGTCACCTTGGCTTCCTGCTAGGAAACTGCAGCAGAATGCAGTCCAACCCGCTCCTCCAGCTGCTCTCTGGAGGACTGCAGCTTTCTCACCAGGACTGCTTTCTCACCAGAAGCTGCCTGTCCCCCAGGGATAACTCAGCTCCTGCTTTGTGCCGGTGTGTGGGAGTACAACAGCCAAGTCACCACCCTGGCCCAGCTCTGGGAGTGGTTCCAAGGGAGAGGAACCACTCCAGGGTCCGTGGGGCGCCTTGCTGCTCTGGACTCTGTGCTGTGCTCTGAGCCTGGCGCCTGTCCCTATTCCTCCCTGTACACCCCAGCTTTCCACAGGACCCCACCCCAGGAAACCTCTGTGGGCTACCTGGCTCTTCGCAGGTGTCCTCATCTGGGCCCCACGGGCCCTTTGTTTAAGGTGGTGCAGATGTGTGCAGGGAACTAGGTACTGGGAAGACCGAGGCTTCTGGAGGGCAGCGCTGCTTTGGAATCCATTCTGAAGGCACAGTGCTGGCGTGTGGGATGACCTAGCTGAGGATTTATAAATTGGTTGCCCACTGGCTGCGCAGGGCAGCAGGCATGTTATTTTGGTTTGCTGCATGTTGTACACGGTTACCGAAGCCCAAAAGTCAGGAGGTGGCACGTGAACTCAGGCTTTCTGGCTTCTCAGGAGTTTTGGGAAGACCTGGCCACAGCAAGCCTGCAAGTCCTCATAGCAACACCCTCCCTTGGTTCACTTTAACTCAGGTTACCTGCCTGGGTCCCGCTGGGCCCGTGGACAGTGTGAGCCTTGATGGAGCCCAGCTCTTATTTTTGAGAGGGAGATGCTGCTGCTCAGGGATCCTTCCTAGTTGGGGGCAAAGTGGGGGCTGCAGTGCAGTCTTGGGCCTCCGGGCACTGGCTCCAGCCACCGCATTGCTTCCTCCTGCTGTGCATCTGAGGCCGATGCCTGGGCTCAAATTCTGGCTTCCAGCCTGAGCAAATGGCTTAACCTCTGACAACTGATTTTTCTCCTGCAAAATGGAAGGAGGCCCCCATTGCCAACACCAGGGTCATTGTGACTATGAATGTGCAAGCATTAGAACGGTGGCCTACATAATACATGCTCAGTGAACGTTATGTGCCACAAACGCTCTTTCAGCAAACATACCAATTGTATTTGAAGACATAAGTGTGCCCTGATCACTTCTGGATACCACACTATAAATAATTCCTCATGGCATCACTTCCTCCTCATTTATCAGCAGTGGATAATTCAGTAGCTACTTATGCCAGTGCTGTGAGGGAGACAACAGAGCAATCACTGCCACAGTGGCTGCCCCAGAGGGAAGTATAAGGAAGAGAGGTGTGGGCTGCAGGCCAGGCACAGCTAGTGATCAAGGCAGCGGTGGAGCTGGGGGTGGAGAGTGGGTGCTCAGAGAGGGAGACAGGGGTGGGGATGAGGAGGCAGGGCCCCCTCCCCACTCCACTTTGGCCAAGGCAGATAACTCAGGGCTGCCAAATAGGCATTTCTTTATTGGGGGTGGGGGTCAGTGGAATGCAGGAAGGAGAGGACCTTCTTCAAAGGCCAGGAGCTCCAATGTAGCTTCCTGGTTTCCCACAGAATGGTCCAAAATGACCCAGAAAGGGCAATGGCTGCTCACCTCCACCAGAAATGAGAGCAGGCACAGGTGACTGGCTATTTCCCATCAGCCGCTCTTTCCTTCCTCCTCAGTTGTTACAGAGACCAGATGTCTACCAAGCTAACGGACCACATTCCCTAGCCCCACAGTGCGTGACCATCCTATCAACTGCAGGTCAGTGAAGTTGTGAGGGGCTTTGAGAAGTCTCCTTGAAGATAAGAGAATGTCCTCTTCTGCTTTTCCCCTATCCTGCTTCTTGGAACTCAGATGTGATGGCCAGAACCCCAGCAGCCATTTTGCTCTATGAGGAGTGGTGTGGAGGCTAGATCTCAAAATATGTGGCACAGAACCACCATACAAGTCCCGCTCTGCCTGCTTCTGAACTATTTTGTTTAATGCTGTTGTTTACATGTAATAATCTTCTGTTAACGTCAGTCTTACATACTGCAAAATATTGGGTAAATGTACAGAGATGTGTTCAAGGATGTATACTGACTGATTATAGTAACCTAAAATGAATGCATGCATTTATCTTCTTTACTGCTAATGTCCCAACTCAGCAACAAGGGTCTTGACCCCAATTGGGATGTGATCAAAAGCCAAAATCAAACCAAATCAGTTGCTTAGTCACAGTTTATAGGGCACTATAAGGTTAGGAGCAAACTTGGGGCAGAGGCTTACAGAGAAATTGGAAAGAAAGGAAGGAAGGAGGGGCCTCCCTGGTGGAGCAAGGGGTTAAGACACAGCATTATGAAGCTATCCGCAGCCTCTGCAGAACCCGTTTGACCCCCGGCCAGGGAGCAACCCACATGGCGCAGCAGACCTCTCCTGATTCACCCGCTGCTCCCCTCAGCAGTGTACTTCGGTCAATCTGCCTGTTCTGTTCCCCACTCTGTCTCTGGTGAATCCTCTCACTCCCCACATCTCTGGCCTGTACCCCAGCTCTTGTATGCATAAATAAATAAATCTTTAAAAAAAAAAGGAAGGCAGGAAAGAAGAAAGGGAGAGAGAGGAGTGGAAGGAAGGACAGAGGAAAAGAGAAAAACAAAATGCTCTCAATATGGAATTTGATAACAAAAATATAAATTGAGAGCCAGATTTATTTTGATAAAGACTGAAATTCACAATGGACCATAATAGTGAATCTCTATATCCTGAATAACATTCCTCAAAAGCCTCAGACATGCCGAGAAATGAACAGAAGGTCAGCAATAGTGGGATGTTCACTCACTCTTCTAGCCCTTGACAGCAGACAGTGGTATAAAAATAAACAAGAATATAGAGCCGGAGATAAATGACATGGCTAATAGCGAGGAATAAGTAAATAATTAAAGGGAGGAAGTGAATTTGCAGAAGATGGTTACCTTTATCATCTGAAAAGCTGGTAAGCTAATGAGAGAGTTCAATAAGCTGGCAAGTTACACATTTACTAATCTGCAGTTTCCCTGCATAGAATGAGTTAGAAATAAGACTTGCTATTGGATAGTCATTGGGAAAAACAAATAAAGCTGTATTTCTCTCTTACCTCTTACCTCCCCTCTTCTCTGCCCTCACCCAAATCAGCTCCAGCTGTATTAAATATTTTAAAAATGGAAACAATAATAAAAATACCCAAAGAACATATAGGCAGAGGAGATACTTGTGCAAAGGTCCTGGGGCAGGAGTGAAACTGGTAGTGTGACTAGAACAGTGGGTTTGAGTGGTACATGGGGGTGTACAGGGCAAACCGACTTGTCATTTATATGCAGTGGGTCCCCTGCATCAAAAGCCTAAATCCCCACAAACCACAGAGCAGAATTGTCTGAGTTCTGATCCAGGTGTCCCCAAGGCTGTCATTTGAAGGAAATAATTTGGTTCTGTGAGTCTGTTTCCTTTTCTGGAAACCAGTCACAAAGGTGCTACGGTACTCCATTATGGTTACCCTGCCCTGGCCCGCCCCCAGCCAGCCAGCCACATGGCCCTGAACCTGAAGGGTGCGCAAGGAATGCCATCAGTGACAAGGAGGGGGGGATGTCTGAGGCGGAGGGAGCTGCATGGACAGAGGCCTGGCTGTTCCAGAGACCTAAGGAGTGGCTCAGAGTAACTAATGCTCATTGTGTTGGGAGGAATATTTTTAAAAAGGCTATCTCTACTTTCTACTTTTTCTATAATGATCTTCCTGTACTTGTTCTTTCATTTAACCAATATTTATCAGGTACTTGCTGTGCACTGGGCAACAATCTCGGCTCTCCGGAAAGTGTGGGAAGCAATCACTAAGTAAAATGTAAAACAAAAGGATAGAGCAAGCCAGCAGGGATAAGGGCTGTGCAGGATGCAGAGCTGGGAGGAACAGGACCTCAGGAGGGTGGCTGCAATCATAAATGGGCTGATCATCAGGACATGAAGGGATTGTGGGAGTGAGCCTTGTATGGGTAAAGAGTGGCCCAAAGGGAACAGCAAGTGCAAAGGCCCTGGGGTAAGGCCTCACCAGCTGTGTCCCAGAAACAGAGCCTGATGTTGGACGAATAACCAGGAGGCCAGTGTGGCTGCAGCAGTGCAGGTAGCAGGGAGACACACAAGTCACATAGACCCCTGCAGGCAAAAGTGTGGGTGTTTTCTGTGAACCCAAATCACCATTGCCTAACAGAGGTTGGGATAGCTCTAATTTAGTATTTAACTGAACCTTGCCAGCTGTTATGAGAATAACATGGGGCCAGGGTGGAAGCAGGAATAAAATCTATTAGCCCTCTAGGAATCTGGGTAGTAATCCAACCAATGGAAGACAATAGTAATAACAACATGAACAACTACATCAGTAGATGCCATTGGCTGTTTATCTTGCTGGGTCATGTGCTAAGTGCTTTACATCATTATCCATCAAATCTGTGCAGCAACCCTGAAGCAGACATTACAATTGGCTCCATTTTTAGAGAGGAGAAAACTGGGGTTCAGAGAGGGAAAGTGATTTACCCAAAGTCACACCTCTGGTCATCTGGGAGCTAAGATTTGAACCCAGGCATGTCCGACTGTGGTCTCGGCCCTCTTGACCAGCCTGGGCTGGGCAAGGTTCTGGGGTGAGGGGGTAGCAAAGAGGCTGCAGGGCCCAAGTTGGAACAGGATTTCTTTTCACTTACCCTCTGCCTCCTCAATACTTGAACTGGGAAGGGGAGAAATGGTGTGCAGGCCCGAGGCAATCTGAGAAAGTCTCAAAAACATCTCTGCTTCTGGGGGCCCCTTCTGCAATTGTGAGAGACCAGGAACTTAAGACTGAGGCGCCCATAGAGGTGGGACAGTGCCAGAGAAGCCAGAAGATTAGCTCCAGGCAAAGATGTCTCTCCCTACATTCTTTCATCCAAAGCTTGTCCTGGGCCCAAGGGAGTGAAGGAAGTGGGGGTGGCTTGCCCAGGTCAGTGTGCCCTCGCTAGGGTCCTCCTCTGCCTGGCAAAGAAGGCCCTGTGCTTCCCTGGCCCCTGGGGCCCAACGGCCTCCTCCCCCAGCTCTGTGTCCTGCGGGCTCGGCTGGGCCCTTGCACCGGCTCCGTCACGCTTAATCGTGTCTATCTTTTAAAAGCTGGCACAGTGTCCATGCGAGCAGGTCCTTGTCCTCTCTCCCAGTGTCCATGTGGCCATCTGGCTTGCAAGGGCTGGGCCGCCTGACCCAGCCTGCTCAGCTGTTTCAGTTGAGTGGCGCGGGTGGCCCCGGGCAGAGCCAGCTGGCAGCCTGGGCCCCAGCCACACCCTGCTCCTGGACAAGGGTCTGAGTTATGCTGTCCCAGGTCTCAGCCTCCTGGAGAGCTTGGCCCAGCGTCTGTGTGGGCCCTGCAGGCGCCACCTGGGGTAGGGGCTGCTCTCACCCTAGTTAGGTCAGAGAGGTGGGGGTGTCCTCCAGCTGGACAGCTGGCGCCGCATGGCTTTGAGTCCACACACCAGGAAGGCGGACTGCGAGGGTCAAAAATAAAAAACCTAGAGCGAGAGACAAAGAGAGAAGGGCCAACAGAGGAGCTGAGGAAGAGAAAGAGGAGGAGGCGAGGAGATGGAGATACAGGAGCAGCTGGCTGTGCTGAGAGCCCACGGCCCAGCCCCAGCCCCAGCCCTCACACCCACGTGGCTCAAGAGACCTTTACTTCTCCTGCCGCATCTCAACTCGGCATTCCCGTGGTGCCGATGTGGGGAAGCTGAGGCCCAGAGAAGAGGTGGTGCTTGCCCACGCGCTGGTAATCCAGGCCTGTGCTCACAGGCTGTGTGTCCTCAGGCCAACAGCTTACCCTCTCGGGACCTCTGTTTCTCCAAAGGTACAGAGGCTTGTTGAACTGCCAGGGAAGAAGCAGGGAGATAATGGAAGCCAGGCCAGCCTGCGGGGGGCTGAGCTCTCCTCCTCCTCTCTCCCACAGCCTGGAAGTGCTTCAGGCTTCCCACAGGGCTGACCCTGGCTGGGTTCCCTTCGCCTTAGCGCCCATCCCAACTCCCAGCCATGGAGCTAGTGAGGTTCTAGCCTCTACCTGGTAGGAGAGGCTGCCTCCATGTCCCAATGGCATAGAAATGCCTGTGGGCAGAGGACAGAGGAGATCCAGTCTTATGGCCTGGACAGGAGGGGTCTGGAGTACACCCATTTGGCTCAGGGTGTCCCAAGTCCAACCCGTCGAGCCTGCCGGCGGAGGAGGAGGCCCTTCTTCTCTCCTATCTCGGTGGCCTCCTGATCCACAGCCTGAAACTAGGGGAAAGGCCACCTGCTGTCGCCAACAAGTACCCCTCCAACGTCCAGTGCTCCCTTCCAGCAGCCCGTGGCCCCTGGTACCTGCAGCTGTGCCCTCACAGGCCTGAGCCGCCCGGCTCTGGGGCTTACCTGCTGGTCCAGTTCCCGGCTGCTCTGTGTGGGAGGGGCCGGAGGCAGCTTTGTTAGTATTAATCTGTCCCGCCCCCATGGAGGGGTGTGGAAGGGCGGAAGGAGGGTAGGCGGGGCTCCCAGAGTCAGCCTACTGTGTGCCGGGGACCTGCCCATTGGCCCAGCTGGGAGGAGACTCCTGATGGGACCAAAGACGCAAAGGACTCACAGGATGGAGCCTTCCTACCTGGTGGAAGAGAAAGACCTGCCCTGGCAGTTGGGTCTGGCCTCAGCCTGGGGCCCGCATAATTCCTTTTACATAGGAATAGGGTCCCCTGTGCAGGAACTCTTGGTGCAAATACTGGTGCTTAAGTGAGTCACTTCAAAAAGTGGGGTTGATAATAGCATCCTGTAAAGAGATTGGAAATCAGAACAGCCAGCATGCTGAGTCAGCTGTGCCAGCTCTGAGCTTGACATGCATTAACGAACTCACGACAGCCTCCTGGGGAGCTAAGACTCTCCCCGCTTCACAGATGAGGAAATGGAGGCTCAGAAGAGTCAAGGGTTTTGGCAGAGCTGGTGTCTGATACCCGCTGACAAATAGTAACAGTTAATATACGACTATATCTTTTAATAATCCTGGACAGTAGGCAGGTACTACTTTTTTTTAACGACTTATTTATTTATGCTTACAAGAACTGGGGTGTTGGCCAGAGGTGTGTGTGGGGCGGGGTGAGAGGATTCACCAGGGACAGAGTGGGGAACAGAACAGGCAGACTGACTGAAATACACTGCTGAGAGGAGCAGCAGGTGAGACAGGAGAGGTCTGCTGCAGCATGTGGGTCAGCTCCCTGGCTGGGGATGGAACTCATGCCACAGTGGCTGGTCTTAGCTTCATAGTGCTGAGACTTAACCCCTTGCGCCACCAGGGAGGCCCCATAGGCAGGTGCTGCTTTTACTCTCTGCTTTATAGATGGGGAAACTGAGGCTCAAAGGGTCAAGTGACTTGCTCCAGGCACTATTGTTGGTGAGTATAGGGTCAAGATTGGAACCCAGACAAACTGGCGCCCACAGGTATAGAATGTATGGCCAGGCCGAGCACCTGGTAAAGGCTCACAGATGTTGACTTTCATGAGGAATTCTGGCTTGCTTTTTGTGTGATTTTCTGAGCATTTGTTTACAGAACAAGTAATCACTCTCTGGGAGGAGAGGCGAGCAGGTCCTGGGGACGGCTTGGGAGGAGAGGCGAGCAGGTCCTGGGGAGAGCCCCAACCCCTCTCTCAGCTACCAGGGGCTCAGGGAGTGTGGGTACCAAATCCGTTGGATCTCAGGGACAAGAGAATTTGTTCCCTTGGGGAGTCTGAAAGCCTGACCTGAACCAGGACTCCAAGGGGAGGCAGATCCTGGGCCAGTCCCTCCCTCCAGGATGCTCCCCTCCTCCCATCCAACCAGAAGTTCTGCCTTATACAGGACCCACATCCCTCTGGTTGGGCTTGTCTCTGACCATATCACTGGTGCTTCGTGTTATTTTTATGTAAGGTTTTTTTTTTTTTTAAGATTTATTTTATTTATACAAGAACTGGAGTGCAGGCCAGAGGCATGGGAGGGTGAGAGAATTCACCAGAGACAGAGTGGGGAGCAGAACAGGAGGATGGACCAAAAACACTGCTGAGGGGAGCAGCGGGTGCGACAGGAGAGGTCTGCCATGCCATGTGGGTATCTCCCTGGCCAGCCGGGAATCGAACTGGTGCTGCGGAGGCTGCAGACAGCTTCACAGCGTGGCGCTCAACCCACTGTGCCACTGGGGAGGTCCTATTTTTATTTTTAAATGATATTTAATTTTTAATTAAAAAACATCTTTATTGCAAACATTCAAATTTTGTTGCGCACCAAATTAAGAAAAAAGAACAAGCCTCCCATTTGTGTCCTTTTTCAGCTGGAACCAAGACATCTTGACAACTTTCTCACTTGCTTTTTCTTGTATATAGATTTTACTTCTTACAACCAGAACTATTCTCTCAGTAATTATAGCACCTCTGAGCCTCCCAAATTCCCATGCTATTCCTGTCACTAGAAGATCTCTTTCTGGCGCAGACCTGTCCATATTTCAAAGCCATTCTCAAATGCCACATCCTCCAATGAACCTTTCCTCATAGCTGTGTCTAATATAACAAGGGTCTAACAGGAGCTTTTTTTTTTTTTTTTAAAGATTTATTTATTTATTTATACAAGCACTGGGTACAGTCAGAAGCGCAGGAGGACGAGAGAATTCACCAGAGCCAGAGCGGGGAGCAGAACAGGCAGAAGGACCGAAGTACACTGCTGAGGGGAGCAGCGGGCGGCAGGAGAGGTCTGCGCGCCATGTGGGACCCTCCTCCGGTGGCCGGGGAGCAGCCGGGGATTGAACCAGTGCTGCAGAGGCTGCGGGCAGCTTCGCAACCCAGTGCTCAACCGCTGAACCACCGGGGAGGCCCCCTAACAGGAGCTTAATGAATGTTTGTTGCACACCCAGTTCAAAGAACCCCCACCAAAATGTTCTCCCTTTCTTTGGCATCTCCAGTCATCTTTATAGCTTTATTTATTAGACTTTGTTTATTTTGGGGTGATGACAGTATACAGGAAAACATTGCACCCACATTCTTTACACGGTGGAACACAGTGTCCATGTGATTCTAGAGTTTTCTTTTCCCACTTAATATCCTTGAGGATCTTTCTGTATCCTGTGCTCTGCAACTTTCATGCCGTTGGCTTCACTAATTCAACAAACTTTTATTAGGTGTCAGCTCTCTGTCAGGCACTGTGAGAGGAGCTTAGGACACAAAATTGAATAAACTAGATGAAACCCTTGCACTGGGAGAGCTGAGAGTCTAGTGGAGCAAGATGGACAATAAACATAATAAATAAGGAAATGGCAGCAGATATGTTCTGGGAAAAACATAGCAGGGCGAGGGGACCTGGAGTGGGGGGAAACGCAGGGGACAGGTTGCAGAGTTGGGGGAGCCAGAACCAATTTGAAGGGGCAGAGTCCCAGGCAGGGTAACAGTGGGACTTAGGGGTGTTCCATTTTCCAAGGGCTCCAGGAAGAGTTTAGCATATACCCATTGCTGGGTGTAGATCATCTGCTAAGCACGTGCTGCAACAAACACCCTGGCAGTGTTTCTGCGTGCTTGTATGTGGAATACCCATAGAAGCTATTTCCAGCAGTGAATGGTCTAACTGCAGCATGCTTGAGAGAGATCACCCAGTTACATTCCAGAGCTGCTGCACCAGGACTAAGAGTCTCCCACCAAATGCTGCCCCTGGTGCTCTCAAACATACAGATCTCTGACATATCAGGAGGGCATGCACATTCCATCAGGAGAGCTCCCAGGACAGAAACTGTGCGGGTGGTGGACAGGCAGTGCTGCTTTTGGGTGGTACAACAGATGAGTGAATGGATTAAGGGCTGAAAGTACCACTTCAGTTACTCAGACAAGCCACTAGGGGGCACAGGGAGCCCCAAACTCCAGAGATGAACATTATAAGGGCATCTGGAGGCTAGGTCCTCTTACAAGGGACTGTGTGAAGCCTAAGCGTCAGGGTGAGAAAAAGGTGAAAGGGTGGAGGAAGGAGAGTGGGGGCAATGAGGGGAGAAAGAGACATTGGAGAAGAGGGTTAGAGAGAGGGGCTTCTGAGGATGCCTCCAGCCCAGTTTGCTTCCCACAAGGGCCTGCAGTAACATATAGACGCCCATCAAAGTGAGCTCATGAATTGAACTCAAGAGCCAAGAACACAGTGGAAGAAAAAAGTCATAGGATAAATATCTGCAAAAATGATTTCATTTGTGCAAAAAAGAAAATAATAAAAATAATGCTCTTTATTCTTAGGGAGCCATGCATACAGGTGTTCACTGCTGCCAGTCGAAAAATTAAGAAGACAAAGTGTTTATTTGGAATCAAAGAATTGCAACTCCCAACACACAGATTCAGGTAGAAACCTAAAATGTGCCCTAAGAAAGGATACATTTGGATGGTTTTTATGGGAGGAAAAGAGGAAGATGAGATACGTGGTTTAAGGAAAGAGTTGATTAGTAGTAAGAAGCTGAAGCTTTTCTTGGCTATCCAGAATTCGGGACTGATTCTATCCTCCAGTAAAAAATTCATAATCATCAGTCTGGTAATTTGGGTGACTTCTCAGACAATTTTTTGCTTGATAGTTTCTTAAAACAATTGCTTCTGGCCCAGTTCAAAGGTCTTTGGTAGAAGTGTCTTTGGTACAGTTCAAGTCTTTGGCCTTGACAAGTACTGCAGGTTCTCCACTATAGTGTCTTTGGCTTCATTTTAAAATGGCTCCACAAATGTCTGCTTTTCACCATTGCGTTTTCACTGAGATCTTTCTTGGAAAACATTGCTGCTCAACTTTGGAAAGCATGGCCAATCAGTTATTGGACTGATAAGATCTCATACTAATGAACTGAACTCACAGTATGAACTTACGCTTAGTTTTTGGTCCCTGGTGGTCAGGAAGATTCTTGGGGTATATCATGTTTGCTACAGGAGGGAAGGTGGTTCCTTGGGAGCTTTTAGGCCACATTTGAGCAACAAAGGCCTTAGGTCATCTTGAAGTTCCTCATACGGAATCCTATAAACCTTAGCAATCATGTTAAATTGCTGAGTGACCACTATTCAGTAGTGTCCTTGCAACGTCGAGTTGTGTAGAGGAGACAAAGTTTCATAAGAACAAAAATTCCTGAAATAACAAGCGAAATGCTAAGTCCAAATTGGAGAATAGACTTGAACCAGGAAGCAATGCCTGAAGGCAGCCAGTTAATAAGGTCACAGAACCATGGGGTATCAGTAGGCACTGCATTTCACCATTTGTCTTCTGCCCAATACTTCTTGTATGCATACTTATTTATGCATACAAGAGCTGGGGTGTAGGCCAAACGTGTGGGGGTGGGGTGAGGGGATTCACCAGAGACAGAGTGGGGAACAGAGCAGGCAGATCTACTGAAATACACTGCTGAAAGGAGCAGCGGGTGAGACAGGAGAGGTCTGCTGTGTCATGTGGGTCAGTGCCCTGGCTGGGGATCGAACTCATACTTCAGTGTCTGCGGATAGCTTCATAGTGCTGAGCCTCAACCCCTTGCACCACCAGGAAGGCCCCTACAACATGAAGTATTTAGGACAGAACAACCCCTGCCTAATTCACCTAGATACTCATAATCAAGGGCAATTCTATTGTCTAGTACAACTTGTGCAAAGAATTAAAAGATTTCTTTTGGGTGGTTATTCATTTAGCAACAGATCCAGCAATCTCCACTAAGGTTTTCAATAAATTTCTGTTCATGTATTCATTTTCACCCACATACCCCCCCGCCCCCCCGGATGTGAAATTTTCCTATAAGTACCATGTGTGAACTGATTATACCCCTGGAGCTCAGGGTATATTTTCAAAAATCATATTCCTTTGTTGTGAGAAACACCACCCAGTAATCACATTTTAATCTGTGATGCAAGTTTAAGGGTGGTGTCCAGTGCAGAATTTCTGGTTGAATATATAATGAAGTAGTCCTAACAAATGATTCAAGGGAACAATAACCTTCAGGTTGATAGGGGTTTGAACAGTGTGTCTCCTATAGATTTTTCTGCCAGGTGCAAATGAAAACATATCTTAATAGAGCATGGATCATAGAATTATTATAACAAAGTAGATTGAACCAAGGATCTGAAGGTTGTGAGTGATTAAGAATATTACCTGCAGGTAATAGAATTACCTCAACATACAGAAATTGTAGGAACCAGGGATGTTCAATTGTCTAAAATTTCCATTTTCTCTTAGTTCTCTGGAGGTTCAATTAGTTAAGCAAAGGGTTCTAGCAGGAGTCCAAGTAAGACTTACATGGAATAAAGATTCAACAGTGCAATTAACACCAGGAGTTAGGGGAGGAATGGTGGACAGATTGGTAGCTAAATGTACTAGGGCATTCTGGAGTCATACACAGAGGGAGGCTTCTGCTGACAAATCCAACAGTTGTCAAATTCCCTCAATGCAAGGGATTGGAATACGTGGACAATGGTGTTATCTTTCCAGGCAGCTGTGGGAAGATTGTTCTACCAGGCTGTGATTCTTTTCAATAGTTTTAATTGATCCTTTACAATGGAACAGCGTGTCTTCTCTAATTAGTTGGGTATCAGTGGCAGATAAAGTTAAATGCATAGAACTGCCTGTGACGATTTCAAAGGGCGAGAGCTGCTGTTTACCAGAAGGCAGATCTTAAATTTAGGACCAGAGGAAGTGTTTTCAGCTGGATTAGCTTTAAGGCTTCCATACATTTTGCCAATTGAGTTTTATTTTTACTCTCTGCTGGGTCTGCCTATCCGGAGGGCAAGAGCAAGCGTTACAAACAGGCCATGCTCTCCCTACCTGTTTCACAACATGGTTGAAGATGTGCACGCATTCCTCGATCACCGTGGAATTCAGACAGGACCCTCCAGCTAGGTACAGTCTTATTTACCTTTCTTAAGGAAAAAAACCCTTTAATATCTGAAGAAAATATAGATGAATGGGGGCCTCCCTGGTGGCACAAGGGGTTAAGCACAGCACTATGAAGCTATCTACATCCTCTGCAGCACAAGTTTGATCCCTGGGCAGGGAGCTACCCACATGGTGCAGCAGATCTCTCCTGTCTTGACTACTGCTCCCCTCAGCAGTGTATTTCAGTCAGTCTGCCTGTTCTGTTCCCCACTCTGTCTCTGGTGGATCCTCTCACCCCACTCCCCGTACCTCGGCCTATACCCCAGCTTTTGTATAAATAAATCTTTAAAAAATATATATAGATGAACATATGTCTTGTGTTATGGAAAGGAGTTTAAGTACTATAACATAAAAAAATGTATTCAGAAAAGAAATTTAACTGATTTTTAGGAAAAAAAACTAAAGGAAAATGAAATCATTAGGAAATGATTTCATTTAGGAAAATGAAATCATTAGGAAATGATTTCATTTAGGAAAATGAAATCATTACCTACAAGCTGGGAGAAGTATTTGCAATCCATAGCGCCCATAAAGAAAACTGGACAAAAGTTAGAAGCATTTTTCAGAAAAGTAAAGCATTTTTCAGTGAGCAGTAAACATAAAAGTACTGTGATGTGACAGGACTCAGTGGGTCCGTCCTCTCAGGCGTCTGCACTGAATAAAAGACACCGCCCTGGTGGGTATAGCACAAGGCCAGGCATCTACTTCCTTGGGACAAGGAGACAGTGAAACCAACATCTCCAAAGAAACTGTCATCTAGAGGGACAGTGAGTGCAGGTGAAGTTATACAGAGAGAGCTGCTGGTGAGGGAGGGGGTTCAGGACAGCCTTTCTTCCCCATGCTGGCATCTCGTGAGCCCCGCCTTCAGCCAGGCAGTTCTGTTAAAAATACACCTTCAAGGAAACATGAAAGTTTGTCATCAGCTCGATTCTTATCGAGGTTTTATGACCAAGAAGCTGTGTACAAGGTGACCTACATGCCCAGTGACCTGGACTAACAGGGGCAATTTCTTGTGCTCACAATGAGTCACGAGAGAAGTGCAAGTCAATTTGTGAGATAGCCGTTCATGCCGATTGGTAATGATGAACAAGCCGGACAAAACCATGTGTTCTGGTGTTCCAGGTCAATCTCTTACATATTCATTTCAGGTGAGAAGGTATCATGGTAAACCACGTTGGGGAATAATTTGGCTTTTTTTTTTTTTATGACATATTTTGTTTTTTTAAAGATTTATTTATTTATGCCAGCACTGGGTACAGTCAGAAGCGCGGGAGGGTGAGAGAATTCACCAGAGCCAGAGCGGGGAGCAGAGCAGGCAGAAGGACCGAAATACACTGCTGAGGGGAGCAGTGGGCGGCAGGAGAGGTCTGCGCGCCATGTGGGACCCTCCCTGGGTCCGGGGATCGAACCGGTGCTGCAGAGGCTGCGGGCAGCTTCTCAGCCCAGCGCTCAACTGCTGTGCCACCAGGGGAGGCCCTTGGCTTGCTTTTTTTTTTTTTTTAAAGATTTATTTATTTATGCATACAAGACAGGAGAGGTCTGCTGCGCCATGTGGGGAGCTCCCTGAGGATAGCTTCATAGTGCTGTGCTTAACCCCTGCACCACCAGGGAGGCCCCTGATTTGGCATTTTGAAAAGTTGGATTCACACAGCAATTTCAGTCTCACATGCGTACACCATTCTTACATTCCTGGATGTTCATCGGAGGAGTCACGCTGTGTTAGTTTGGGTCCTCTAGAAGCAAGTGCTAAGACAGAATGAGAAGTTCAGGGGACTACGGGGAAAATGAATGAGAAAGGGCAGAGGATGCAAGAGCCTGGAGGGCAAACCTATAAACCATGAAAGTCCCCAGCTGATGGGGAGCCCCAGAGGAGACAGGCTGTAGACAGAAAGCGCCCTGCTTGAATACCCCTGCCATGCTCAGTCACCGGTTGAAAGCAGTCTGGGGAGCCCGTGACCTCTGTGTAAATACTGTAGGAGGTCCTTTCCTCTGGAGGACATTGGCTAACGACCATCACAAGTTTTCTCTTGAAGGTAGATCTGAATGCCACTCCTCCAGTGCTGACTCAAATCAAACAGTCACTGACAAGAGACTAGATAAATAAAGGTATAATCTTTTCTAATAGTATCTTAGCGACAGCTGTGGCCGCGGCGTGGCAGCCGGGAAGTGCCGCTGCCGAGTGGGGAAATGTCATCACAAGAGCAGATCTATAACCTTGAGAGGGAGGCCACTGTGTGAAACCCATTTGTCCCGTGGCCTGTCTGAACAGGGGTTCCTGGATTGAATTGTGAGCACACAGCACAAGGTAGCTGAACTTTCTTTCATCCACATTCCCCATGTAGGGTCAGGAATGGACACTGAGCAGGTTTTCTGATCCAGGAGACCGGGTAAAGGAGGAGTCAGAGTACTGGAGCCCTCAGTGGGTTTATGCAGCTTTTATTGGGATTTACCCAGTACACAGCAGGCAGGGTGACCCCATCAAGTCTTCACTCTATCTGGGCCCTCCGGCGTTCTCTGCTACTCTCTCTGCTTCTGTTTTTCTTTCAGCTTCTACTGGTGTCCCCATGATGCCGCCCTTAAAAGCCCAGTCTTAGCCCAGGTGAATCCCATCTGCATATGCCCACACCCTACTCCAGGTGCCCGCCATCAGGCATGCATTCAGGACCGCAAGGATCCATCATCTATCCTGATGGCGGGAGGGCAGAAAAGCCTGACATTTTTCCTTACCCTACACCCCCACCTGCATTGTTGAATGAAACACACCAGCTTGTCTGTTGCTTAGTGAATCATCCAATAGTTGTTTTTTTTAAAGGTTTATTTATTTATTCATACAAGAACTGGGGTACAGGCCAGAGGTATGTGTGGGGTGAAAGGATTCACCACAGACAGAGTGGGGAGCAGAACAGGCAGACTGAGTGAAATACACTGCTGAGGGGAGCAGTGGGCGAGTCAGGAGAGGTCTGCTGCACCATGTGGGTTCCTCCCTGGCTGGGGATCGAACTCGTGTTGCAGTGGCTGTGGATAGCTTCACAGGTTGTGTCTTAACCCCTTGGGCCACCAGGGAGGCCCCCAATAGATTATTTTGAGGCAGGGTCTCTCATGGATTCTGACATTACTAGGTTCTTATTGGGACCATAATAATTATCAGTGGGCTGAAAAGGCAACTGTTATCAGTCCAAAATAGTCTTTCTTTGTGAGGCCATCTGGATTGAACGTCGCGCACAGTCTGATTGAGATCTTCATCTGGAAAACACTCAAGGTTTGCTGTAATAGTTTTTAGTTGTGATAAAACTTTAAGGTCTGTCTTTTCTGCCTGATCAGCCAAATTGTTCCCTTTAATTTCATCTGAATCCAATTGAGAATCCAGAGGGCTCTTGACAACCCTCAGGGCATTGGGAGTTGTAGTCAATTTACTGTTTCATTAACAAACACCCTGTTTTTCACTTGGGATCCTCCAGACGTTAGAAATCCCCATTGTTTGCTTAGCATACCCAAATCACAAACAACCCCAAAGGCGTACCAACTGTCTACAGTTTTGCCTTCAGCTGAAGCGTAGGCTGTGGTCAGAGCAGACGGTGTTGGGCTCACGTGACTGTGGGCAGTGGAACGGCAGCAACTGCGTGTGTCAACAGGCGTTGTGATCACACACAGCACCAGATCCTCCCTCATCATGTCCAGATCGGAGCCCTCATTGCAGACCCCGAGAGTTCGGCTTTCGCAACAGGAGCCTTCTGCAGCTCGCTGTCCATGTCAATAGCTGGTCCGAGTTACAGTCTGGAGGGCCTTGGCCAGAAGGAAGGGGAAGAACAGCAGGGGCAGGCTGTTACTGTGAGAGAGCGTGACTTGGGGAGCAGCAAGATTTCAGAAGTGAGTCAACTAGCAGAGAGATGCTGAGCATGAGGGGAATTCAGTGGGGCCTCCAGCTGCATGGCATGGGGCCCACAGGGCTAAGAGGCAAATCCCTGACAGTGATTTAGAGAGGGGCGCCATGGCCGATTGCCCTCCAGCAGGGGTGAAGTCCTTTGGCCACAGGTCTAATAGTGTCTTAGCGACAGCTGTGGCTGCTGGCTATCTTAGCTAGGAGGCCTCTGTTGTCTTCCATGTCTTGAGTAAGAATCCCCAAGCAGGGCCTCCCCTGGTGGCGCAGCAGTTGAGCGCTGGGCTGCGAAGCTGCTCGCAGCCTCTGCAGCGCCTGTTCAATCCCCGGCCACCGGCAAGGGTCCCACATGGCGTGGCAGACCTCTCCTGCCAAGCCCACTGCTCCCCTCAGCAGTGTATTTCATCAGTCTGCCTGTTCTGTTCCCCGCTCTGGCTCTGGTGAATTTTCTCACCCTTCCGCGCTTCTGACTGTACCCCGGTTCTTGTATAAATAAATAAATAAATCTTAAAAAAAAAAAAGAATCCCCAAGCATTTCCTTCTTTTTTAAGAATAAAGAGGAAGAAAGGGAATTGGTGATTAGGATGCCTTAATGCTGGCAGACCAACTAATGCTAGTTGACAAATAACTGTGAAGGCTGTTTCTCTGGAATCTCCAGAATCATGTTTGTTAGATTTCGGTAGGGTGTGCAGGAGCTATGCTATCAAAAAGTTTGGTATCAGTTCCCACAGTATCCCACAAGGCGTAGGAAGTCCCTAAGTTTAGTCTGTGATGGTGGGTGGCAGAGGAGTCCTTGGTCTGAAATTTAACATCCCAAACCCTTTACTTGAGTCTGAAAAAAATTTAAGTTTTTCTCCAGAGACCCTGTGACCTTTGGTTATTCACATCCTTTGCTGGGAGAAGAACAGAAGAGAAGATACGTATCATGAAAGAGCCATTTCATTTGGAAAAGTGACATCTGTTAGCTCTGTCTTTAGGATGGGTGAAAAGTTGGAAGGGCTTGTGGCCTAAGAGTCCAAGTTCATTATTGACCTTCCCATGGAAAGGCAAATAAAAACTGCTTTTCTGATATATGGGTAGCCTGAAGAGGCACTGCAGAGGCCAAGGACAGCAGGGTCTGCTCTCCATAGTCATGGAAGGCAGGATGGCACATGGGGATTGGGATAACAGGAAAAGAACAATATTATTCATGGCCCTGAGGTCCCGGATGAACCTGCTCAACCATGAAGCTTTTTATGGGGAGGATGGGTGCATTGCTGGGACTAGCGCAGGGAATGACAAGGCTTGTGTCTTACATTTTTCAAGAATTGATTTAATCCTTGCAAGGGCTATAGACTTGAAGGGTTAGGGAGAGGATCAGCCTGAATTTTTATCAGGGAATTTTTATGAGGGGGTGCGAATGAATCAACCTGTTGTCTATTGTGGATTTTGCACAGAACTTGTAGGTGATTTTCTCTAAGAGGATTGAACGGTTTGACTCTGTTAATTGGGGGAAGGGAACAAACAGGTGTTGAAGGATTTTCAGTGCCACTGGCTGATCTAGACTTTGAATCAACTTCAAGAATGATTTGCCCCTTTTGAGACAAGGAGGTGGCATCATGCTATTTCTCTAAGCAGTCTCTCTCCAGCAAATAAGTCTTGTTGAAAGGCAAGGGGAGGCACTTGAAGGCTTTTAGGGGGTTGAGAACTCCACCAGATGGATCTTTTCAGAACTCAGAGGAAGGGCTCTCAAGTTTGAGTGTGGTGGTACTGGGCACAGAAAGAGTCGCTCCAGTATCGATTAAGACAGTTCCGACCACCTTTCAGAACATTATAGAGGTTCGTCCCTAGGTGATGAGTTGAGTCGGGAAGAGCCCCTAGTTGACCCTTGGAACAGCCTCCGTCCCTGGAGAGGCCACCGGCCTGGCTTGCAGCGGTTGTCTCAGGCTATTTCATCTGGGGGACCTTTCTCCAGGGGCCAGGCCGCCTGCAAAAGTGGCAAACTCCCTTGGATCCATGTTGGTCCCGATTTAGGTCGCCGGGGCTTTTTGGAAGAGACAGACAATTGTCAAAATTATAGATTCATGTTTTTAATTACTTTCCCTTTAGTTGCATCATCAAATGTCCAGGCCAGTTGGTTAGTGAGGGTAACCCGGCCGGGGGTGGAAGATGTTTTCCTCTCCTAATTCCTTCCTAGTTATTTTAAGGAGAGAGGGAAGGTCATGGTTCAGGTCCCTTACAAAGAGCCGAAGGCAATTCTCACAGACGCTATATCTGAGGAATCTCAGCGTTTTCTTTAACACCCTGGATTCCTATATTTCTGAATCATATGCAGAGTCACCCATTTCCAGGGGATGCTGGTAGGTGAGGGTGAGATCACTTCTGGACCCACTTCTGACAGGAGTTAGGTCAGTCAAAAAAATCAGGCCTTTAAAAAGATAAAGCATTTATTTGGGATCAAAGACTTGCTATTCAGGATACACAGGTTAAGGTAGAAACCTAAGGCCTGCCCTAAGGAGGGATAAAGTTCAAGTTTTTACTTAAACTGGAGCAACTGGGCTGGTGGGGAGTTGCTTTTCAGGAGTGTGTGTGTGTGGTTGTGTGTGACAGAGAGACAGAGAGAGGTGGATACCCATAGCCAGGTTTCTGCAGGGTGCCCTGGGACAAGATCTAGAAGTGAAAGACAATGGAAATTGCACAGGTATTGGGGCGCAGGAGAAGCCCACCCCATCTGGATGTGTGAACAAATGAACATTAGATTAGTAGGAGAAAAGATCAAAATTTAATAACCTACATATGGAGAAGTCACATGGTTGTACATTCTAAAGAATAATGGAGAGGTTTGGGGATATTTCTCTGGCATTTAGGAATCTGGGGTATCAAGGAGGGAGAGGGGACTTTAGGTGACAAACAAGAAGAGATTTTAGGTAGAGAGGACATATTATCTGATAACACAGTGGGTGAGGCCCCCACCCCACCAAACTACATTCTTCTAGGCCATGAAAGGAGAAACAGAGATTGCTTTTCTGATTACAAAAAGGGCAGAAGTTTAGGGCATCAGTTGGGAAAGGTGAGGGACCTAGGCTGGAACAGAAGCTTCTCCTCAGCCTCAAGGGATTTCATTGCTCTCAGCTCAATGCACTTTGCCTGCCAGAGCTGGAGACCAGTTCTGAGAGTCGTGGTCTGATTTAGCACCTTCAGAGATTTCCTGTCCAACTTAAATGTGGGTGGTATGGGTTAATCTGGAGAGTTGGAAATGCTGAAACCTGGGAGTATGCAGGCCAGGAAACACTGCATAGAGTTAAAAGTCAGAATTCCTCTGAATGAATTTGGAGACGTAGCTGACTTCATCCAGTGGTTCATGCGTCAGGTGGAGTCCCGACTAGCACGTAGATAGGAGTCGGACAAAATGGAAGGTTTTTATAGTCAGAAAGTGAGTGACTCAAGGTTATGAGCAAAAGAAAAGATTATTTCAGGCAAAGCCACCTTCCTGGGGAAAGGCAGGCTGGTCTCCTCATTAGCAGATTATCTCATTAATGGTGACTGGGAAATTGGACATTTGGTTTAAAGTTTCACCTTTGGGAGTGACTAAAATTGCAGTGAGTAAGTCTTGGTGGTGGTTGGCATAAATGACTCCATTTTGAGCCTGCTCTTTTTTTAACAGTAGGAATGTAGGGATGCCGTGTTCGAACCGCAGTGTCCTATGGGAGAGTGAGGGTGGGGAATTCTTGAGAGGTCCATTTGCCTCTGTAAAGCAATAGTTGAGAGGCCAAAAGTTGTGGTCAGGGAGATGGAGATCAGACCTCAAGCTAGGTGCCCTTCAGTATCCTCATCTGTAAAGTGGGTGAGGGGTGGAGTGAGGTCTCTGATTTTATAGCCTCCCCCCAAGCCCCCGCCCAACCTCCAGGGCCTCAACCTGAGGATTTGCAGTTCCAATAATTAGCCACCAGAGGTCGCCTTCTGACAGACGTGGAAAAACCAGAACACCACCATCCCAAACCAGTCTGGTTGGCAAGGGGAATCTGAGCTTGGGAGGCTTTCACCCTTTATTTGATCTTCACTTTAAGTAACTGTTGATTGAGATAAACTCGGGCGAATGCACTGGGGATACAGCAAGGAACACGGCGCCTGAAATGGAGCTGCTGTCTCCCCTACCTTTTTCTCCCTCGGCAAGCCCATCTGATCCCTCAGCAGATACTGCTCTGTCCAGAATTGGCTAACTTTGTCCCCCTCCAGTGCCCACCATCCTTGTCCAGCCTTCTCCACGTGCTACCCGGACTGTTGCAGTGGTCTCTTTGTTGGCCGTCCTACTTCAGGCCTTTCACCCTTCATCCACTTTCAGCCATAGGAATGTTGCTGAGACACTGTCAGAATCCGTTCCATCTCTGGGCAGATCCCTCCCAAGCCTGCTCAGCTGTCCTCACAGAACCTTCCCTATGACACCAGGCCACATCTCCCCTCCTCCCAATCATTCTCTGCTCCAGCACATTGGCCTTCTTGCTGTTCTCTCAGGTGGCAAACTCTTCCCTGCCTCAGGACCTTTGAACTTGCTATTCCCTCAATGTGAGCTTTTTCCCCAGGTAGCCCCAAAGTGCTTCCTGAATTATATTCAGGTTTCTGTTCAATCCCCTCAGAGGTGACCCCTTTATTAAATAGCCACATTATGGCCACCCTTTACTTCCTTACTCATCTTGCTCAGTCTCTTCCACCAGTGTCAGCTGAAAAAGGATGGGGACTGTGCCTCCTTGTCATGGCTGGGGTTCTAGAGACTTGGTGCCTGGCACATGACACGAGCTCAACTCAGGAAATACTTATTGACTGAATGAATGAAAGAGAAGGTCTTAGATGGGCTACTGGCTGAACTTGGAGGTGAGGGAGAGTGCACTTCTTCTCAAATTGGGGGGGGGGGCCTGGGGCTGCACTGATACAGGGGCAAGACTAAAGAGGGGGCAGTCATCTCTTGCTGGGGCTGGGGGCTCACAGTCTGCATTGCTTCCCTCATTTCAGAGACCTCAGACTTTTGGGCTCCTATCCCCTCTCCTCTGCCTATGACCCTGACTTCTAATGCTTTTGGTGCCTTGGGCCTTCTCTTTACCTTTTCCCTCTGCAGGATTTTATGTTCTGGGTCAGGCCTGAGCCTCAGTTTAGTGGGTAGACAGCAAGAGGACAGATGCCCAGGTTCAGGCCCCAGGGGTGAAATGGGCCAGTGTGAATGAAGGGGCTGTGTCTCTCCTGCCTGCTTCCAAACTTGAGAGTAGAGGTACCAGGGACAAGAGGGTGATCAGCAAATGACCCAGACCAGATGCAAGCCCTGGGGTGGGACATCAGGGTATCCCAGGGGAAGTGACCTCAGACAAGGATGGGACAGTTGTACAAGGCCCTTGAGTCTCCCAAGTACATGGCTGGTTTTTCTAACTCAGAAAGTTCTTTCTACCTTGCCAGGTTTCTTTCTTTTTCTTTTTCTTTTTTTTTTTAAGAGTGCCTGCCTTTATTTTTATTTTTTTAAAGATTTATTTATTTATTTATTTATTTATACAAGCACTGGGTACAGTCAGAAGCGCAGGAGGGTGAGAGAATTCACCAGAGTCAGAGCGGGAACAGAACAGGCAGACTGACAAAGTACGCTGCTGAGGGGAGCAGCGGGCAGCAGGAGAGGTCTGTACACCACGTGGGACCCTCGCCTGGCAGCCGGGGATCGAATCGGCACTGCAGAGGCTGCGGGCAGCTTCGCAACCCAGCGCTCAACCGCTGCGCCACCAGGGAGGCCCTTGCCAGGTTTCTTTCATTCTCACTTCATATCCACAATTTTGGTCATAACCAGGGCCTGCATTAGTGACTGTTTCTTAATGTTTTTCTTTTTTTAATGCCATTCTTTTTCCTTTAAATATTTATTTATTTATGCATACAAGAGCTGGGGTGTAGGCCAGAGGTGCAGGGGGTAAGAGGATTCACCAGAGACAAAGTGGGGAGCAGAACAGACAGACTGAAATACACTGCTGAGGGGAGCAGTGGACAAGACAGGAGAGGTCTGCTGTGCCATATGGGTCACCTCCCTGGCTGAATAATATTCCATTACATATACATAGCACGTTTTCTTTATCCATTCATCTATTTGGCTTGTTTCCATGACTTGGCTACTGTAAATAAGGCTGCTGTGAACGTGGGGGTGCAGATAGTGACTTCATATATACCCAGAAGTGGGATTGCTAATACAATAATTCTATTTTTAATTTTTTGAGGCTCCTCCATCCTGTTTTCCATTATGTTTGCATCAGTTTACATTCCCAAAAACAGTTCACAAGGGGTCCCTTTCTCCACATCCTCACCAGCATTTGTCATTTCTTGTCTTTTGGAAGATAGTTATTCTCATGGTGAGGCTGTGACATTGCGGTTTTGACTTGCATATCCCCTATGGTTAGTAATGTTGAATACCTTTTAATGTCCCTATCTACGGGTATGTCTTTGGTGAAATGTCTATTCAAGACCTCTGCCCATTTTTAATTGGATTGTTTGCTTTGTTGCTACTGATTTGTATGAATAACTTATGTATTCTGGATATTATCCCCTCACATCCATTGTATGCCCTGATCCTAGTGCAGGGAGCCTGAGGGTGTGTGAGGATGGGCCTGGGATTTGGGCTTCTGGTGTCAGTGGGTGTCTGGACCAGCAGGATGGGCCCCAGCAAGAGAGAAAGTGGTAGGCTCCAGCAGGGCCAGGGGACTGATTTGCATTTGATTTGCATGTGGAGTGGAAGGGTCAAGTTGAAAGCTGGAAAGGTCTGTGCCGCCTTTTGGATGGAGGGTCTTGGGTGTTATATTTTCACAAAGATCCTTTCTCTAGGCTATGACCTTCCTGTTCAATGGGGCTCTCACACCCTCACCCGCCTCTGGCCCGGACCCTACCATCTGGGGTTGGAGGACAAAGACTCCTTACTCTCAAAACCCTCTTTCCCTGCAAATTCCCACCTGTCAAGCTCAGCCTCTGACCTTGGACAGCTCTGCTAGCTCAGGCAGCAGAGGGCTGGGAGAGTCCCCCAGCCCTAAGGCAACCCAGCCCCCTCCCAGCCTCCACCATCTGTCCCAGGCAGCGTCCTCTTCTGCCACCTGCTCTGTGTGAGCCAGACCAGGTCTCCTCCCCTTTCTGGTCCTTGGTTTCCCCATATGTCACATGCAGAAGTGGGGCTGGGTGCTGAGTGCCTTGTGTCCCACTTTTTGTAATTGTTGCCATATCCAGGGCCTACCTGGTCTATTAGTGGCCTAGTATTGACATGAATTTACTCGCCTTTACTTGAACATATTTAATGTAGAAAGAAATATCTTACTTCCTCTGTAAGTGGAAATCCAGTATCACTTTTCAGAAAAATAATGGAATGGGAATTAAACAGTATTGTTAAATTCTAATCTAACTTCAAATGAAAGCAGCTGGCACATTTACATGCTATTCTAGGAAAGGCGAAACTGTAGAAAAAGAAAACAGATTAGTGGATGCAAAGAGCAGGGAAGTGACTGTAACACAGCACAGGAGCAGATTGAAGGGGGCAGGGAGGACTGATTTGTTGTCTGAAGTCGGGGGCAGATGTCCTGCTGCTGGGGCTGGAAGCTTTGTGGGTGGAACTGACAGGACTCAGCTGGGGGGGATTCAGGTCTACCTGTGCCCCCCCCCCCGGCTTTCCTCTGTTGCCAGGGTGCCCCTAGCCTCAGGAGCCGGCTGGGAACCCCTGTGGCTCTGGGCTGACACCAGGTTCAGGGCGCTCCAGGGTGCTAGCACGCGTGCCTTCTGCCAGGACTCGAGGAGGCGTCTGGTCGGTGTCTGTGTAATCGCCGGTGCGGGTGTCAGCTCAGGGACTGTCATTAGGGAAACACACACTTACTGAGCCATGCTCTGGCTGCATCCTGTGCTGTGGTTTCACTAGCATCATCTTGTGGGCTCAATGCAGCCTATGACAACGTAGGTGAGATTATTCTTCCTGTTAAAGATGAGGGAACTGAAAGTGCAGAGTTTCAGGAACTTTCCCGTCAGGCTGACCCCAGAATTATTGATCTTGAACACAAATTGCTTTTTTTTTTTATCTTTGAAATCCGAACCCCTCCATGTGGGCCACAGATGCTCAGCAATTTAATATCAGCCTCTTCCTGTCCTTCTATTCTGGCCAGTGGCCTTTTGGCTCAGATACACTGTAGTGTAAATGAATCAATCAGGTTTTTACGCCACTAGCCTCTGTGGCCATCACCTGTGGCCTTGATCTTGTTTACGCAAAAGGCGCCTGGGAGCGCGGGCGTGGGGCACGTGTGCCTGACTGTGAGCCCGTGGTGCACGGGCGTGGGCATGCATAAGTGTGCACACCTGGGCCTAGAGGCGGGCTGGCAGCAGCGGGGCAGTGAGAAGAGCACGAGCACCGTTACTGCAGAAGAGGCGAGACCATGAGGCAACATGAGAGAGAACTCCAGAGCCCAGAGAAAGAGCGTAAAGATTCGTGAGGGAGGCCTCCCCTGGTGGCGCAGCGGCTGAGCGCTGGGTTGCGAGGCTGCCCGCAGCCTCTGCAGGGCCAGTTCGATCCCCGGCCACTGGCAAGGGTCCCACAAAAAAAAAAAAAAGAAAAAAAAAAGATTCGTGAGGGGCTGGAGGCTTGGTTGCCTGCCTGCCTCCCAGCCCCTCTGCCTGCCATGCTGGCCTCCCTGCCTGGGCACCTGGTTCTCCGAGAGACCATTAAAGCCTGAAAATCCCACTGACGGCCCCGGGACTCTATCCACTTGTTGGAATCCATAGTGAACCTGCCCTGTGCCTGCTGGCTCTACATACACCTAATTTTTGCCTCAGGACCTTTGTACACGCCTTCCTCTAGGTTCCTACATGCTACATGACTGCCTTTTCTTACCCCTCAAGTCTCAGAAGGAAAAACCTCCCTGACCACATGTAGGGTAAGTGAAGTTATCAGGCTTTTTGCGCCCTCCCTCCATTAGCATCTATGCCCAGCGCCTGCAGCTTTGCACGCACCTGTAATTGTGGACACCTGGGCCCAGAGAGCATGGGGCATGCGCGTATGTAAATGAGGGTGACTGTGGTGAGGGGATATAAGGGCAGAGTCAGTCTGAGACGAGTTGGCCACTACAAGGAGGAGGGCGTGATGAGATGGGGGAGAGGAGAGCCAGCCAGAGAACTGCTGAGAGGGAAGGCTGGCCTGTCCCTGGCTCAGCACTAAGGGCCTGTAAAAATCTACCGAAGGCTCCAAAATTACTTGCTTGCAAGAACTGAAGATGAGCCTACCCGGCCTGGGGTGGCTGCAAAACACTGCAGATATAAAGCAGTTCCTTTCCTTTCTCTGCTTGATTTCTATTTATAACATTTCTCGGTTCACTGGCTCATCTGTGTTCTTTCTCCCTTACTAGAATGTACTCTTCTGTGTTTCCATCTCTTCCTAGAAACTGGCACATACCAGAGGCTCAGAAAATATCTTTTGAGAGACTAAATATTAAACTAAGTAGAAGGTGAAGGGGGGAGGTCTGCAGGGGCAGGTATGGGGTGCCTAAGTCCTCTCTCCCACTCAGCAGCTGCTGGCGCTGGCGCCTAATTGTCCAGACAGAAAATTTAACTGGGGGTAGGGGTAAACAACAAAACAGAAAATAACAAAAACAACAGACTCAAAGATGAGAGAGGATGCCCTGGCTCCTGGGTGCTGTGTCGCTGCCTCCATTCACCTGCTAGGACCCTGCACCCTGCCAGAGCGACAGTAGCCCTGGGGCACGAACTCCAGTGGTAGAGCAGGGGGCCCCAGTTGCCCATGCAGGGTGCTGGCTCGACTCCCACCCCTTGCTGGTATCTGAGCAGAGCAGAGAGGACATTCCCCCCCACTCCCGCTGTTTTTTTTCTTGGACTGGTGCAATCAAATTAACAGACAAGTTAGTAGGAGAAAAGAATGAATTTAATTACACACAGATGCAGAATCCACAAGAGTGAATTCTGATGCCAATGGGGCAAAAGGAGGGTGGTTATCCTGAGGCAAAGAAATGGCCTTAGGGACATGGGGCTTCCTGGAGAGAGGAGGGGGGCTCATGAGGACCAGATGCTGTGTAACTGGATGTTAGCCCTGTCACAGAGCAGTTCTTCTGATAGGATTTTTACCAGAAATAACCTTTCTAATAATGGGTTATACCCTTAATTTCCATTCCTCTAGGTAGTTAAAGGAGTAGTCAAAGCTTTCTGTGAATCCTCTGGGCCTTAACTGACCTCAACTCAAAATAATCCATATACCGAAGTGACACATCTTGGGGAGACCTGTTCTGAACATCTTGGGGGAGGGTCTGTCCTTCACTGGTGCTGGAGGTTGAAAACAACCCTCTCCCCCAACTCAACAGAAAAGGGATCAGGACTGATCTGCCCACAGATGGAGCTTTACTCTGATGGGGCAGCCCAGGATTCAAACCAGAAACTTTTCAGGGGAACCACAACTACAGTAATAGTGACAGCAGCCATAATAATGTTTGTTGGTCACTTACCATGGGCCAAACTCATGCAGAGTTCTCGGTGCAGAATCATTTGATTCTCCTAACATCCAGATGAAGCAGGGTCACCGTTCCCAGTTGGCAGTGGGGGAGATGCAGCTCAGCGAGGTGGAGCGGCTTTCCCAGAATCTCACAGCCAGGAGGGTGTGCAGCACCAGCATTTGAAGGCGGGTCCATCAGGAATTCCGAAGCCTCCAGAGTCACCCCTTTGAAAGCCCCTGGGGGGAGTAGGGGATATATGGGAGTTAGCAGCCTCTTTCTCAGTTCAGTTCTCAAGCACTTAGGGAGAGCCTGCTGTGGGCCTTGGGGCACAGGAGCAGGAGCAGGCCAGCCCCTCCCTCCTCTGGCACATGCATGGTCTCCTGAGTGGGAAGCGCATGGCCCTGCAAATGAACAAATGCAGCTCACTTGGAGATGGCAGGAGAAACCTGGGAGGTGGAGGAAGTGTGGAAAAGGGCTCCAGAGATCAGCTGCAGAGGGAGACAGGAAAAGTGGAGTGAGCGGGGAGAAAATGGAGGAAGACTCCAGGTGGGCGCTGAGATCTTCAGCTGGGGGTGGGAGGCCACAACTCTGGGGTGGGGAGGTGGGCTTTCTGGATGCTCCTGAGCTGAGCCCTCCCCGCTGCATCTCTCAGCCACAAACATACCTGGAGTGTCCAGGCTGCATGCTTTTTCCTGGGCATCTGGGGGTGGGGGTGGAGGTGGGGAAATGGGTTCCTGTGATCTTCAGATGTGGGTAATTGCTTCTTGAGCTTCGTGATTGCTCCAATCCTGCTTGGGTTAGAATCAAATCCTTTCTAAGGTCAGAAACCCAGAACTTGTCCTTGGGTCATGTCTTGGGGCACCTCCCTGAGTGCTCTCTAAGTGAGCATCTGTAAAGGGGCAGGTAGGACACGGAACAGGATCTCTATGACCGAGCAGATGGGGTAAAGGAGAGAGAGTCCTGGAGCCCTCAGTAGGCTTTTATTGGGATTTTACTGTGTACACAGCAGGCAGTAGTGCCGGGGGGGCCGGGAGGCTGGCAGGCCTCCTAGCCCTCAGCAAGTCTTCACTCTTTCTGGGCTCTCCAGCTTTCTCTGGTGGTCTCTTCTTCTCTGCTCTCCTCGTGGTTCTCATGGTTCTTCTGGTGTCCCCGTGATGCTGCCCTTATAAGCCCAGCCTTAGCCCAGGTGTACCCACTTACGCATGCCCACACCCTACTCCAGGTGTCCGCCAGCTGGCATGCATTCAGGACCACAAGGATCCATCATCAATCTTAATGGCGGGAGGGCAGAAAAGCCTGAAAATCACTTACCCTACAACATCACCTCCAGATGGAGGGATCGAGACTCCGAAAGAGCCCTGCCCAGGGCCAGGCAGCCTGGGTGGGTGGGTGGAATTGGGGGTGGGGTGGAGAGTAAGGGTGGTCAGCTGTGTGGCTGAGTCAGAGAGGTCTGTCCTCAGGCTGGGCTGTGACCACAGGGGAAACCTGGCTCTCTAGAGGTGTGGAGGTGGTTTGAGAGGCATGCCCTGTGGAGCCTAGAGATAAGGATAGTTCCTGCCTCTGGGCTGTCTGGTCCCAGGGAATGTACCTCATACTCTAATGGGGACTCTGGCAGAGGAGGAAGTGTCCTTATATTCTGAAGACCCACCCTCTGCAAATAAGTGTTCCCACCAATTCTGTGGGCTGTTTAGTAAGTGTTGTAAACACATCGGGCTTGACGGGTTCAAACTGTTTGGAATCAATGGAGTAAGGAAAGAGAAAGGTGTTTTTGACCCAGTACTACTTAGAACCTTTACTGTGGTGGTGGCGTGCACTGCGGATCTCAAATTGCAGGAAAAGTGGGTAAGAGAAGTATGGATTCTGCCTTCAGAGCTCACAGTTGTTGGTGGAGATAGACAAGAGACAAACATAGGAATATGCCAAATGTCAGGAGATTGGAGGCTAGAAAGAAGAATGTGAATGATGGGGGAAGATGGGAGATCTGGAGGGAACAGCATTTGAGCAGACCCAAAAGAGATGGAGGCGGTGAGAGGGCAACTGTGTGATTGTCTGGGGGAGGAGTGGGCCAGACAAAGAGCATGTTCAAAGGCCCTGAGGCCTGAAAGTGCTTAGGGATTTTTTGAGCAGATACTTGAGGGTTGAGCAAGGAGGACTTGAGGGGGTGGGTGATAAGAGATGAGGCTGACAGGGGTCAGCTCCCAAAGATCATGGTATTCACAGAGCCTTTGGAGGGTTTGGGCAGAAGATATAAAGATATTTTCTACAGGGCCTCCCTGGTGGCGCAGCGGTTGAGCGCTGGGCTGCGAGGCTGCCCGCAGCCTCTGCAGCGCCGGTTTGATCCCTGGCTGCTGGCAAGGGTCCCACATGAAGCGCAGACCTCTCCTGCTGTGCCCGCTGCTCCCTTCAGCAGTGTATTTCGTCGGCCTGCCTGTTCTGCTCCCCGCTTTGGCTCTGGTGGGTTCTCTCACCCTCCTGCACTTCTGAGTGTGTCCAGTGCTTATATAAATAAATAAATAAATCTTTAAAAAAAAAAATATTTTCTACAAAACTTTCCTTCCTCCCCTCTCCCGTAGTCGACCTAGTAGCCACCACTTCCAGAGAAGTTCAGATGCAAGCAAACAGGCATAGAGAAAATTAAATGAAACAAACCAGAAAAATTCAGATGCAAGTGATAGAGTTCAGTTAAACTTTACAATTAAAACTGGTCCTGGGCTGGCACACCATTAACACCCTAATTGCCAGCAGTATTTCCTGTAAACTGATCACCCCTACCAGCCCTAGTCACTAGTAGTGTTGCCTGTGAGCTAGTGCCCACACCAACATTTCAACCACCTGCAATATTTCCTATCCCACAGCCTTAACAAAAAGGTGTTTTTTGTTTTTTTTGGTTTTTTGCTTCCCACCACCCCCCTTCCAGGACAAAAGTACCCAGCACTTTCTAAGTGGGCAAAAAGAAAAGGAAATGCCAGGGAAGCTGAGATATCAAAGCAACTGCACTCTTGCCCCGGGGTAGGCTGTCAGTTTGATGCCTGTCCTTTCTGCCCTTGGAAAGCACTTTCAGTAAACTTTGATTTACTTGGAATCTCTAAATCTGTGGCTTCTTCCACAACCTTCTACGTGCTCACCGAGACCCTTGCACAGCACATCAACAAGCAAGCACACATGGAGAGAGTGCCCTTTAAATGAAACAAAGCAAAATCTAGCTATCAGGTGCAAGGAAGACAGGCAGCTGTTATCACAGGCTGATTTCATCTTGGTTTCGAGCTGAGTGGAGAAAGCTCTGCCAGCCTAGTCAGGGTGCACAGAAGCAGCCACAGACCTACCCAGGGGCAAGATGTTACTGCTGCTCACCTGCTGGGTGAGGAGAAGGCCATAGGATGGGCCAGCTCTCACTCATCAGGACACACTAATAACAGTGTGTCCAGCATCTTATTCTTACTGGTTTTCCCCCTGATTCCCACACGGTGAGGCAGGGGAAGGATTGGGATGCTTTCAACCCTTCAGAACTGGCACTGCATACTTCAAAAATAGGAAGCAAGCATCAGCAATATGCTATTGGTATGTGAACATTCTAGGATATGAGTGTGCTCAAGTGATCTTTTTGTGTGCCTAGTTTGGAATCCTGGGGAAGTCCCGCCTGCCCTCTTCCTCTAATTTTCTTAATCTGGGAATGCGGCTCAGGGTTTTTGTGTTGTGTTGTTTGTTTTCCACTCCAGGCAAGCTTTGAAGATGAAAGGGTCAGCAGGGCCTTATCCAGGCATCTCAAATATCTTCCAACCCCTGATTGAAGGTGTAGATCTCAGAAGAATCTGACCACAGCACCATTGTTGTCATTCCCGTTCTAATGATGGGAAGCCAAGTTCTGGAAGGCACCCAGGCTATGCATTCACATGATCAAATGCTTTTGTAAAATTTGCCAAAGTAAGGTTTTTTTAATATTTGCTCAAACCACCATCTCCTTCCACTCCTACTTCCCCTTGTCACATTCACTCCAACATCATCTGATACATTTTGGGGATCTGACTTAGAGGACCTTGACATTTAGTTAGGGGTTTGTGGTTTTACTTATGTTGCTTCCAGTCAATTATGGGAATAAATTACTAGCAACTGACCTGGTATAGGAATGGTTTCCAGAAATACCCCTACCTAGCACACTGAGCTGATTCAGTTGGTGCTGTGACATGGAAGTGGAGAGTCAGGTCATATCTCCATACCTGTGAATGGGCTTATGGTTTGAAATGTACATATCAGCCAGAAGCTTGTTTGTGAAAAGTATTATGGAGTCTGTTTCATAGGTAATTAATAAAAACAATGTTATTTTTCTGGATTTTTAATATTTGCAGAATTTGCCATGTATTGTGGTTTCTTTTCTCTAACAAAATAATTTTATTACCTAATTTTACATTGCAATTTTGTAGTTCTTAAGGAAGTCTTCCTAAATTATATAAGTCCCAGGAAGTACAAAGTCTGGATATGACCCTGCTCAGTTTTCTGTCTTTTAGGATCACAGGATCCTCCTTGTCTGTTTTCACTGTCCCTGCCAAACCTGTCTCGCACTTTTACATGGGAATGTAACAATGTTTCAGAGGACTCCTGGTAAACATAGACAAACCTTAGTTTTCTCTCCCATCAATGGGAATAATAGAATCTTTTCAGATAGTAATGCAGTCAAGGCCCTTTAGTCCCTTTCCCCCACTTGCCCAAGCTTCATGTACAGTTAAGTGCTCAGTCACTGGCAATCCAATTAAAGAATGAAAGACACTAGCTGGAATACAAAATATAGAGTCTGGCTGCAAATCGAGCGATACTCCAGACTCAAACGATGGCTCACAGCTATAAAATGTCCTCATTTGGAAGGGCCCTTAATTCCAATCCTCTGGTTAAAAAAAAACTTTTTTCTTAACATGTTTAACTGTTGAACATTTGGCAAATCCACACAACATACATGTATACATGTGATTACGATTATTTAATACATGTTTATGTTGCGCATAGTGCTTTAAAACATACTTAAAAAAACTTAATACTTTCTTTGCCTTTCTCCCATACTTTCAATCTTTTAACTACGTCATTTTTAATGACTGCATAATGTTACTCATCAGAAAGTGGGGATAATTAAAGGCACTTATCTCGAGTTATGCTGTGAGCACTGACAAGAATTATGTCATGTAAAGCTACCAGGCATGTGAAAAGCTCAATAAACGGAGCTCTTCCGCAGGATGGGTTTATATAACCCGTCCCCTTTCACTGGGCATTGAAGTCATTTCCAGTATTTTGCTGTGATAAATAACACGAGGCTATATTAATCTTTGTTTATATTTTTCGTCATTTCCGCAGATTTCGGGACTGCTGGGTGTACACATCTTAAAACTGACCCCTCCTCAGTCAGGGGGACAGAAAGGGAAAGGGGCCTGCGAGGGGTCACAAAGGAAGTGGCTGCAGAGCCGGGATTAAGAACCGGTTCGGGGAAAAAAAAAATAAAAAAAACCGGTTCGGGGATCCTTCTAGCCGGGCACCCGGAGAAAGTCCCGCCCGAGCCCGCGACAGAGGCCGGCGCCGGGGCTGCGGCGGCCGCCGGAAGAGCGCGCGGCCGGCGCGGGGGGCGGGGCTGGGGTCGGCGCTCGGCGTTCGCGCGCCGGGCTCCGGCGTAGCGGTCGCTCGGCAACCCCGGCGGCGCGGCGTTCGAACGGAAGCGGGGAGCCAATCAGGATGTCCGGGGCAAACCATTCCTGCGCAGGGGTGGGGGTGGGCGCGGCGGGCTCGCTTCCCCTTCCTTTGCGCCCCGGGGACCTGCGCTCCAGCGGGGGCCTTAGACGGGGGGATCCCCCCGCTCAGCTCAGGTGCGGCGGGCAGCGCCGAAGAGGTCCTCGCCGGCCCCCACCCGGGCTTGGGCCTCCCGAGCCGCGTTGGGAGCGGCCATTCCCCGTCCAGGTCCGAGCTGTCAGCCTCTCCGGGCAGACCCGCGCTGGAGGAGTCTGGACTCGCTTAGCGCGGGATCCAGGTGAGGGTGTGGGTGGCCTGGGGCCGAGCCCGGGGCTGGGGCGGGGGCTCCGTTCCCCGAGTGTGTCGCCGCGCCGTACCCCATTTCACTGACGAGAATGCTGAGGCCTGGGGGCCGGGGTCTTGCGGGGCGAGTTCTGGCGGAGAATCCAGCCCCGCTCCTTCCGCTCCGCCCGCGCTGTCCAGTCAGGGTCATCGAGATTGGCCGCGAGAAGCCCGGTCGGCAACTGGTCGTCACTTTCTCGACTTCTTTGGCCTCAGGGCACGACCTGTGGAGCCCTGACTGGATTCCCACACCACCCTCGGAGTGCCCCTCCGGCCTGCCCTCCCCCGGAACGCTTGGCCTTACTTGAGGTCCTTCTGCGCGCGGGGCTCTGAGTGACAGCGCGGCCCCTCTCTGCGCCCGGGGAGGACGGCGTGGGACGGACGCCTCTGTGCTAGGTGCTGTGCGCGGCAGATGCTCCGGCCCTGCAGTCGCTGCTGGACTCCTGGGAATCTGCTTCAGGTCGAGGGAAAGAGTGGATAGAGGGAGCCCCTCGGCCGAAGCCGTTTGTCTCACCAGAGACTTTGGAGTTGGGGGTGGGGCCACGACCCTTCCTCATGGAGCATCTGACCTAACCTGGGCCTACCTGCTGGGGACGACCCTCCCTCCCAGGATGCTCTAGTTAGTTTCCTTTAGTAGGTGGCGAAACCGAGGTCCTAACAAGACCCTTACCCAAAGTCACCCACACTTGGCAACTCTGGTATTGACTCCCAGTTGGCCTGGCATCAAACTTGAGTCCTAAACACCCAGAAGCAGAACACTGGAGAGTCTTGAATCTCTTTATCTTCTGGAACCCTTCTCCTAGATTTGGGGAGAGGAGCTCTGGGAACTCAAAGAAAACAAATCTTTCATTCACTCTTTAAAGAAATATTTACTGGCTTCCTATATCCTCATTCCCTTTGCCTATTTTTTTCTCAGTATCATTTCACCCCATCCGATGTGCCATAATTTCACTTATTATCAAGTTTGTTATCTTCCCTGACAGGAATGTGATGCAAGGAAGGGCTAGGATGAGGCAAGCGAGGTACTTGCCTCTGGCACAACATTGAGGAGTGCCAAAAATCACAGTCATCAAAATAACGAAGTTAACATTTGTTGACTGTTTGCTCTGTCAATAGCAATGCTGGTGGGAGATTAACTTGGTCTCTTTGGAGCACAGTCACCCCACCTCTGTCAATTACAAATGCATTCCCCTTCACCCAGCTTCTCTACAAAATGCTGTGTGTGTGTGGTTTGTAATGGGCAGAGGCGGGACATGCTAAGTCCATCAGTAGGGGCGGGTGGGCTCTTTTTGTATTAGGGAACATTTTTGTGACAACATATTATTGAACAATAATGTATGTTAATATTAAGTTCATTAGTGCAATTATAATTAAATAATTAAAAATTATGACATTATTAAGAACAAAGTATTGAGTATAAAGAGTAGGATGAACAGTACATCCAGCATGTTGCCATGTGTTTGTATGTGCTTAAAACTCCCTGGAAGAACATACAACTGTCAGGACACAGTGATTCCTGTAGGGAGGGTAATTAGGGGTGATGGGGACAAGAGTGGGAGGGAGTTTGTTTTTTAACTCCCTCTCCTTTATAGCTTTTGAATTTTGAGTTATTTGCATATATGACCTGATTGGAAAAACTATTTTAATATAAAGATTACATAATATATGTGTGCACATATATATGTATATATGTATATTGAGACAGACACACAGAGAGAATATATATTTAATCATGAGACTATTGCCCTGTCCTGTCTGATCTGCACTGCCTTGCTGTGTGACTTTGGGCAATTTCTTTACTTTTCTGGAACAAGGTAAAAAACCATGATAGTGAGGGCAGTCCAAGACAGGAACGGCCTTGCCTGTGGGTCTGCACTAACCCTCTCCTTCCCCACCCTGAGTGCCAGGCCCTTCCCTCAGGCTTTATATGTGGTGTCTTATTCAGTCTCTTCTATAAGCCCCTCTGTCCCCATTTTGCAACCTTAGGTGCAAAACAAGGTCCAGAGGATTGAGTTGGTGGAGGTGGGCCTTTGCTGGACTAAATAGGAATCTTAGGTGTCTGCACCCACACCCCTCCTGAAGTCTGCTCACCTCTCCCTTCCTGAGGTTTGTGCAAGGCTGACTTCAGGCAGGCCAGGGCACGAGTGTCTGGGGAGACTCCAGAAATAGCATGGGGCTTGGTGTGGCCCTGGAAGATGTTCAGCTGGGTGTCTCTGACCCCGACAGCTGGGTGAAATTGATCTGGGGCTGCCCTACTGGCTGACCCCTCCCTGCTGCCTGGAGCCTTTCTGATCCTGTTCTGGGGCAGGTGAGGGCCTCCCTGTTTCCACCCAAGTCTGGGCTGGGCTTCTGCTAAAGAGACAGAAGCAGGTGGAAGTAAGGGGTGGGACAGGGGTGCAGAATGTCATAAAATTATAAACATAAGACATTACACCTCCTGCCCCCTCAGCAAAGAATAAAAATCCCTAACACCTTTTGAGCACTCAGTCTAAGTACTTGCCAAGTATGAGCTCATTTAATTTCCTCAATTCTGTGAAGTAGGTTGCTGCTATTATGTCCGCCTTTCAGGCAGCTGAGCACAAGAGAGGTCAGTAACTTATACAGGGTCATATCCATTCAAACCTAGGGCAGCTGTGCAGACTCCTCTGTCTCCATAAAATGTGTGTGAAATAAAACCATTTTAACCAGGCAGTTGAGTAGTGTTATGTAACTGTTACCACCATCCAGTTCCAGAGTTGTTTTTATCTCCCCAAATGGAAATTCTGTGCCCATTAAACATTAACTGTCCATGCACCGTGTCCTCCCTTCTCTCCAGCCCTAGGCAACCTCCAGTCTACTTTCTGACTGATGACTCTAGATACCTCACAGAAGCAGATTTTTCCTTTTGTGGCCTGCTTATTTCACAACATAATGTTTTCAGGGCTCATCCGTGTTGTAGCACATGTCAGAATTTCCTTCTTTTTTGAGGCTAAGTAGTAATCTGTGATACACACACACACACACACACACACACCCCACATTTTGTTTATCTGCTTATCTGCTGATGGACACTTGGGTTAGTTCTACCTTTTGACCATGGCAAGTAATGCTGCAGTGAACACTGGCATGCAGATAGCTGTTCAAGTTCCTGCTTTCAGTTCTTTTGGGCATGTACCCAGAAGTGGAGTTGCCAGACCTTTTGGTAGTTCTGTTGATATTCTCCCTAACCGCCATACTATTCCTAGTGGCTGCACTATTTTGCCTTCCCACAAGCAGAGCGCAAGAGTACTAATTTCTCCACATCCTCACCAAAACTTGTTATTTTTTTGCTTGTTAGTGGCCATATTAATGGATGTGACAGGGTGTCTCGCCATGCTTTTGATTTACATTTTGCTAATGCATTATGTATGAGGTGTGGCATCTTTTCATGTGCTTACTGGTCATTTGTTCAAATACCTTCTCTGAAATGAACAGACAGAAATGTCTGTTCAAGTGACTATGCTCTTAACTGACCCCATAGATTTGTAATCTCTGACAGAAGTGGATCAATATTCTGGATTGATGAAGGCCTTGCTCAGGAGCTGGGTACTGGAGCTTCTGTTGGGTTGAATAGTTGTCACTGTTCATTTTGGTGGCATTTGTCATGCACAGGCCTCATGCTGGGAAGGAGGCCCTGTTAACAGTCCTGCCTTACAGTTGAGGATGCCGAAGTATAGAGAAGTTAAGAATCGTAACCATTACTAATGGTAAGGTCTCAGTACTAATCATTGGGAGCTGAGACTTGAAACCAACAGGATGGATCTAGAGATGACCAGGGTGACGGAGTAGAAAAGGGTAGGCAGGCAGTTGACCCAGCATGTACAGAGGTGCGGACATGGTGTTTTTGGGAAAACACCAGGGCTTCTCTAGAAGTGGCAGGATCCCATCTCGACTGGGGGTGAAGAGACTGGAAAAGTGGGACAGGCAGGGGGAGGCCGGGGAGTTGGTCAGGGTTGGTTGGAGGCTTGGTGCTGAGGAGCTTCTGGCCTTTGAAGTGGCCTGGCCACGCCACTTGGGCAATGGTTTGTTCCCTTTTGCCTTTGGTCCCTGGAGGAAGAAAATATGGAAGAGTATAATGGAGCTTCCAGCCCAGAGGGATGGGAAATAAGTGCTAGCTAAGTGGCTATCTAAAATGATAGGAATGTGAGGAATATTTGGAAGAGAACAAACCCATGAGAGGTGGCAGAAGCCTCAAAGTGATCAGGAAGGTCTCTTTGTGGGGTGACATGTGAAGCGAGACCTGCAGGAGGTAAGGGAGGTTTCCGGTAAAGAACAGATGAGACAGGAAAGGCTCTGTGGCTGGAGCAGGAAAGGTTGGAGAGGAGTTGGGAGAGAAGGTGCAGGGACGGATCCTGGAGGGCCTGAGGGCTGAGTAGAGGGTTTAGGTTTTATTCTAAAGTGATGGGGTGCCACAGGGTTAGGTTTAAGGAGGACAGTGATGAGATCTGATTTCTGTTGGGAAAACATTGTCTCTACTTTATGGCTGAGGAAACTGGTGCCCCAGAACCACAGCGAGGAAGTACTTCTTAAGCTGACTTGCTTCTCACTCTGGGGTCCAGAGAGAGGCTGTAGATTAAGTTCCCCGGTGACTCCAACACTGAGATTTTCTTCTCCACACCCCCACGCTCTCCTCCAGACCCTTGGTTCAAATCCTGGCTCTGCCCTTTAATATCTGTGTGACCTCAGGCAAGTGGCCTCACCTCCTGTGCCTCAACTGTAAAATAAGCATACTACTACTTCACAGGGTGAGTGTGAGGATTAAGTGAGTTAATGTATGAAAAGTTTTTGACTCAGTGGAGGGCTAGACAGCCCTCCTCATCCCCCTAAAATCAGGCCCCAGGGACTAGAGGAGGCCTCAGGGCTGACTCACTCCCAGCAGGGAGGAAGGAAAGCTGTTCCCTGAGTCATTTCCTATTCCCCTCACCTCCCACACCCCCCACCTCACCCCAGGTCTAGCATGTAGCCCCACCAGGCACAGATAGGGAATTGGGCCTGCTTGTCCTCTCCAGGGATCAGGTGGGCACCTCCTCTGGGCTTCAGGATCCCAGGGAAACTGGCCTAATGAAAATGACACCTGAGGTGACATTACATGCTTCAGGCTGGCAAAGGAGATGATCACCTGCCACCTAGGGTTCCTTCCTGCAGGGTCCCTCCCAGGGGGTCCAGAATTTAAATAAGTACTGTGCCTGGCACATAAAAATTCTCATTATTATTGTGCTGTCATCACTAATGTTTACAGCCTGCACAGAGGTTGTGGGCGCCCATGGACCCTAAGGTCCTGTCCTGAAGTGGCCTGGAGGGGGGACTCTCAAGTGACAGAGCCGCAGAGGTCCAGCGGCCTGCCCGGAAACTCCTGCTGTATAAGGCCCGTCTGGAGGGAAGGTGCCCAAGTTGGACTCCTGGGGTGATGTCAGGCAGCTGACTCACCGGGTCCCAACCTCCGTTTTCCATTGGCCGAAAGGGGGTTTTGGGAAGTTCATAATGGACTAAACAGGAAAATCGCTTCGGTGCCGGCGCTGTGAACTTTAACCCGTGGTCGTCGCGACTCTGAGGAGGGCGGCTCGGGGTTTCCATCCGTGGGTTGGTGCCCTTGCTGGAGGGGGCCGTGAGGACGCCACAAGCCAGATGTGCGGATGTGGCCCGTCCAGCGGTGGAGGGGGCGGCCCCGGGCCCCGGAAGAGCTTCCCGGGTTAGAACGGGCGGGTGGCGCGCCTGGACCGGGTTCCGGCTGCTGGTCGCCAGGCTGTCCTTTCCCCACTTCGGGTAGTACCTGCGCCGGCGGGTTCACCTGCTCGCCGCTGGCCGGAAGTTGCGCAAGCGCGCGTTACCTGAGCCCCAGGTGGGCCGGGCGGGCGGAGCTCATTGCGGCGGGGGCGCGGGCGCTGTCAGGTACGTGTGAACCGGGTGGCGGGTTCCGGTGGGGGGCAGCTCGGGCACCTCTCCCTTCCCGGGAAAGCGGGGACTTGGCGGGGTTCCCGTTCCTGCCTGGACGACACCGCAGGGATCGTGCTGGTAACCCCCTTATTTCAAAGCCAGGCCCACCTGGACTCCTCGAGGGCCCGTCGGGGCTCAGGTCACACCGGGCCGCTGGGCTCGCGGACTCCTCCGCCACTGGGCGTCCCCCAAATTACCCCGAAGTCGGGAAGGGCAGGAGGTTCGCCGCGGCTCGAGCTCCACTTCCCGCCGCAGCCTCCTGAGGTTGATCCCGAGGGAGCCGGTGTGGAAGGGGCCAGCTGGGGCCGCAGGCCCGGGGGCTGCCGCCGAGAAGGCACCAGGCTGGGCCGGGGCCAGTGCATTTGGGGCCATTCATGGGGAGCGTTTGAAACCCGTAGGAGGGTGGTTGAGCGGTGCGAGGCGGCTTCCGAGAGGACCTTGAGTCCCGCCTCGGCCCTGGGACTCTGACCTCAACTTGCAGGAGCCGCCGCCCCTCCTTTTGCCCGCCACTGAAATGGGTTTTTTGGGGTCAGCTCGCTGGGTAGCCTCTCGTGTGCCTCCTGTGCTCGCGACTCTGCCTCAGGCCCATCTGGGGCGTCTTTAGAGACCCCCGCGGGGGCTGGGCGCTCTGCGCAGCTGGGTCCTCAAAATCCCAATAAAAAGTAAAGAATCGGAGGTGCAGCGCGGCCTTTATGCCAGGTGCTGAGAGTCCCCGGCCTGTTTTATCTTCCAGCCTTGCAGTGACCTGGAGGCTCAGGAAGGTCTATTTTTAACTACATTTCACAGATAAGGAAATCGAGTCTTTGTGCGAGGCGCAGCTGCTTGCGCAAGGCGCGCAGCAGGCGGCGGCGAGCCCCGGGCGAGGGTGGCAGCGGGGGAAGCCGGCGGGCGCTGCGCGTCTGTTCCCGGCGTCGGGGGCGCCCCGGGGCCGAGAGCGGTGGGGGCTGCTCTGGGGGCGCGCGGGGCTTCTGCCGGGGCCCTGCCCGGCTGACCTCCTTCCCTCTCCTTCCCCGGAGGGTGACGGGAGGGGACCGCGGTCGCCGACGGGTTGGACTGGTTTGGGAGGCGGCGGCCCGGGGTGGGGCGCAGGGCTAGACTGCCTTTCCTGCCAGCCTTCCCGGCCGCGGCCTCCTCTACCCCCTACTCCATCTCCTCTGCCCGTGGCTCTGGCTCTCTGGACCACAGACCCCAAGGTTCTCTTCTCAACTTGCCATCTCTGCAGAGGTGTCAGACCAGGCTGGGGGCCGGTGTGGGGGTGGATACGTTAGCCCCATATCTGTAATGTTTTAAAAATTACAGCCAGGCACGCCAAGGTTAGGAATCTAGAATGTCCACGTGCTTTTGGATTTCCAGCATCCTAGGACTCGCTACACGTTCCATCTTGGGGATCTTTGCAGGAGGCTGGATGTGCTTTCTCTAGTTTATTCCCATTTGCCCATTTCTTTTTGCTGGACCCCCCCCCCTCCACTCCAGTTCGGTAAGTTAATTGGTTATGTGTCAAAAACACTATTTTGATTATATGTCGAGAGCGATATTTTGAAATTGAGGTACAGTGAACAAAACAAATCCCCTGCCTTCATGGAGCTGATATTTTAGAGGAGTGGGAACAAGAAAGAATAAAACTACCATCAACTTCATAGATGAGTGAATTGGGTTTCATATAAATCGGCCCTGGGATGTAGGTCGGTCACTTCTGAGTCTTTCTCCATCTGTGAAAACGAGGTGACAGTGACCCATTTCATGGGTCTTTGGAGAATTTGAGGAGAGGATGGTGTCAAGTGTCTGGCACACAGCAGATGTCTGCCACTACCTTTCCCCAATCCAGAGTCTCCCTGCGTGAATTCTGGATGTCTAGGCAAGACTTCAAATTTAACTTTCTGCGGTGGATGGAATGTTCTAATCCTTGCTGGCTGCATGTGACTGCTGAGCACTAGAAGTGCAGCTGGCATGATCCAGGAACTGAAGACGTGTTTGTTTAATTTCCATTTAAAGTTAAGTCTGAGTGGCCAAAAAGGGCCCTTGTCTGTTGAATTAGACAACACAGATCTAGGTGGCCTGAATTACAAAGACTTTTGGAGGCGATCTTGATAAAGCCCTCTTCCCCTGTTTTATGGATGGGAAGGTACTTGGTTTATGGATTTTCTTCTGGTCCATCTCCAGGCTGGCTGTGGTGGGCTGCACTTTGTGGCCCCAGCCCTTTCTTGGAATATGTGATGGGGTGGCATGGTGTTGGGGTACCAGGCCCTGATGCTTAGGTGAGCACTTGTGCACCCCTCCTGTGTATGGGTGCCCATTCTGTGTATGGGTGCCCATCCTATAGCTGCTGGCAGAGCAACAGTTTGATCTTGGGCAACTGTGTGATCTTGGGCATTTCCAGCACCTCTTGGGGCAATATAGCTCAGGGCTGAGGTTTCCATTTGACAGGCACTTGCACTCTGGGCCTGGCATTGGAGTCCCTTACTGGCAACTGACGGGTGTCTACTCAGCTGGGGCGGGGGAGGGGATTTTCTGCACTCCTCCCGAACAAGCTCTGCTGCTGTGCCTGGGGCCTGGCATGTCTAGGCGGGTGGATGGCACAGGGCAGCTTCCTGCCTGGTCAAATGAGAGGTGGAGGTGGTACTAGGCTCTCTGTGGGCTGGCCTGTTGGGGGATGGCATTGGAGTCCTTTTGTTATAGGGCAGTCCCGATACAAAACGGGGTGCCTGACTGTGGGTCCTCACCCCCGCGCTTAAAAGGACTTATCAATGCTCTACTGCAGGCACACACGAAAGGCTAATAAAAGGTTTATTTACAAGGGAAGGGGAAATGAGGAAATGTACAACTCAAGGAGAAAAGTGGGAGACAAAGTTTTAAATGCGTCCTACCCGATCCACCGATCAGGAATCACAAAATGGCACGCTGAGAGCTGCCCGTGAGCTAGGAGCCGTGGAGCCAGGAAATGAGCGAGAGAGCGAGCCCCCCAAGGCCCACGTGTCTGGTTTTTATACCAAACCTGGCTGCTTAACTCCACCCTCAGGTCCCAGCAACCTTCCCTTTGGTGGTGACGGGATTTGTCTTTCCCAATGTCCTGATGGCTTTGGTCTGGAGTGGGGGTGGAGGCCACAAAGCCTGCATGGAATTAGCTCAGGACATCCTTTCCCCCTGACAATTTCTTTTGGTCACCTAACCCCAAGATCCTTGCATTAGCACCTCCCTGCTTGGAGGCAAGGGTCGGTCACCAACTTGCTGGGTTAACTTATTAACTTGGTTGCCTCCCATCTGCCAAATGGAGCTGTTAAGAGACCCACTGAAGTTAGGCCCCTGGTGTCTCGCCCAAGGCTGGGAGCCCACTTTGCTTCCTTTAAAAAGCATGCCTTGCCTGTCTGTTTTGCTCAGACTGCCCTTGTCTTTGGCACCTTTTTTCTCTTTGCCTCATCAGGGTCTGGTCCCTAAGGAGGGTGGGGGTGTGGGTGGAGCCACAGACACTTCTTTGGTTGCGTCTGCCTGCTGACTGGCCCCTGTGAAAAAGGGGCGTGGCCTTTACCTTTTAATAGCAAGGCTTCTTTTGGGCTCTTCCAGTCTCTGCCTGAGCCTTTGTCTGAGCAAGCTCAGCCCCTCTCTTTTCTTCTCCTAGCAGCCGTTGCTGGTGTCCAGCTGCCAACTTTCTGTCTGGATCTCGGGCTCCTCATTTCTCCAGTCCCCTTACATCGCAGCCCTCAGGATATGTAGCAGCCATGCCTGTGGACACCCTGACCCCTGGAACTCGGGATCCTCCTGCCCTACCTTTTCGCCTGCGAACTAAAGTCCCTGGTTACCTGCTAAGGCGCCCGACAGACGGTGGGGCCCGGAAACCTAGTGCTGTGGAGCGGCTGGAGGCTGACAAAGCCAAGTACGTCAAGAGCCTGCACGTGGCCAATACACGCCAGGAACCTGTACAGCCCCTGCTGTCTAAACAGCCACTCTTCAGTCCTGGGACTCGCCGCACAGTGCTCACTCCTAGCCGCCGAGCCCTGCCTGGCCCTGGCCGCCGACCCCAGCTGGACCTGGACATCCTTAGCAGCCTCATCAACTTGTGTGATAGTCCCGTGTCCCCTGCCGAGGCCAGCCATACCCCTGGACAGGCAGAGGGAGACCACCAGGCACCCCCAGCCACCTCCCCACGCCCGCCACCTAGTACTGCTGCTGTCCGCCGAGTGGATGTCCGCCCGCTGCCTGCCTCACCTGCCCAGCCCTGCCCATCTCCAGGCACTCCTACGGCCTCCAGCCCAGCCAGGACCCCGGGTTTGCAACGCTCCAAGTCGGACCTGAGTGAGCGCTTCTCAAGGGCAGCAGCTGACCTTGAGCGATTTTTTAACTTTTGTGGCCTGGATCCAGAGGAGGCACGGGGCTTGGGGGTGACCCACCTGGCAAGGGCCAACTCAGACATCGTGTCCCTGGCTGGACCCAGTGCCGGGCCGGGCAGCTCTGAAGGGGGTTGCTCCCACCGCAGCTCTGCCACTATTGAGGAGCGGGCGCGGGAGCGGGTCCCCTATGGTGTGTCCGTGGTGGAGCGCAATGCACGTGTCATCAAGTGGCTGTATGGGTTGCGGCAAGCAAGGGAGACCCCAGCAGCTGAGGGCTAGATCTCTGGATTCGGTATTCACCACCAGACAGATCTCAGAGAGGCCATTCTCGGACCCTTCCTGCACCTTTTCCCTGGCTTGGGGCAAACGCGTGCCAGCTGCCGTGTATGAACTTGGCTTGGAAGCAAAGGCTCAGGCTGGACCAGCGTCCATCTGGCAAAGACTGACCCTGGAATAAGTTGCCTCTTGGTCTTGGATGCCCCTTGCTGTCCCCCTCATCTGTAGGGGTTTTGACATGAAGTGTACCCCTTGCTTGGATCCTCTTGTGGGTTTGGATTTGGGCCACTTATTCCTCACCACTGAGGGTGAGGGGGCCAAGGGATCTTGCCAGGCCTATCTACCCAGTGGCTCTGCTTCCTTCTTCCTTCCTTGGTCTCTGTCATTGGCTGACTTCCTTTTTCTTGCTCAGTGGGTCCTGGTTACCTGGAACTGAACCCTGGGGTGGGGACAAGGAGGAGTGGCCTCTCCACCTCTCTTCCTGGTTTTTGGCAACCTGGCTGGGGAGCCGGGGCTATAGGAGGGACTGGTTGGCAGTCTGCACTCCTTTTGGTTAATAAACACACATGCTTGTTTTTCAAGGACGACCATCAGACTGTTTTGTGTTTCTAAGGAGGATAGGGTGGGAGAAATCTTGGGGTAGGGCCTTCAAAACTTAGTAATTGTCCACCTGAGGATCTGGTGGGGCATGAGGTCAGTGGCTGGAGTGGCTCGAGACACCACTCTGGGAGGCAGTTGCGCCTCTTTCAACGAGGAAGAAATGGGATCTAGCCAGAGTGAGAACAGAATTGGGACGAGGCCTGGGGATCTTTTCCCTTCTACAGGAAGCGGCCCTGCAGAGGAAAGGTGATGAGCGCATGGATCCTCCCCTACCACGGCTGTCTGTCCTCTCCTACTCCCTGTCCAGTTCCTAAGGAAGCTCCGGGCCAACCTCGAGCTTGAGGATTCAGGGTTGAAAGTGGGAGTTTTTGGAGGAAGGGGGACTTGGGATAGAGACTGCAACATGGGTGGTCTTGTCTCCAACTCTAGGTGGCCCTGGACAGGCCAGTCTCCCTCTCTGAGCCTCAGTGGGAGAGTTGGATGACAGTCTTCTTTGGGTTGGGAAAAAAGGGAGCTGGCATTGTGAGGTCTCAGCTCCTTCCAGTTTCCCTCCAGGTTAGCTACCTGCTAGGACACCCCACCTTGGTTGGTGGAGTACCTGGGGCTAGGGCTGGGTGCACAAAGGATGAAAACCTGGGTGGCCTCTGCCGGCCCTGGGGTGGGAGGGGCTGGGAGGTGCTTCCTCTCCCAAAGGCTGTCTTCGCTACAGCACTCAGAAACAGGAAGCTCTAATGGGGGCCCTGGTGACAGGTTTGATGTAGGTTTTATTTTAAGCATAAAGAGGAAATTTCCACTGGGCTATTGACCAACATCCAGGTCAGTCCAGCTGTCTGTCTGATAGTCCACGACCAGTGTCCAGGGGACTGGACTGGGCCTGGGTTGTTGGGGGAAACAAGGGGAAATTGGGTCATAGAAGAGGATGGTGTTCAACTCACAAGAGTGGCATCTACCCTCCCCACCCCGTGACACAGATAAGGTACAAGGGGAGTGATGACCTGCCGCAGGTACCTGGCAGGTTTGACGATGCAGGAGCTGATCCTGGTCCCCATGTTAAAGGAGCGATGGGGACAATTTGGCAGGTCATGCAGAGGTGTAACCGGGCCAGAATTCTATGTTAAGCATTACCCCTTGCTGTGATCTGCCAGCTCCCCAGAAACCCAGAGTGGGTTTTGACTGTCTTTTACATGTGAGGAAATTGAGATTCAGGTCAAGGGGCTGGTGGCCGAGAGAGTTGGGAGATCCATGAATCCTGGAAGAGTTTCCCATGCTGGGCTCACACTCTTTACACTATTCTTCATTGAACCTTTGAGGTGACCTTTCAAGGGTCACCTTAGAAGGTCATTTTTTGTCTGAATGCAGGGAGGGTAGTGGCTGGCGGGCTGTCAGAATAGGTATGCACTACAGCCTGGGGTCACACGACCTGCTGGACACCCCAGTGAGCAGCCTTGCTCCTTGATTCTCCTAACTTGTGCCTCACTTCCCCATCCTGGTAGCCTTTGCTCCCGGTCACTTTCTTGGGCACCTACTGGGTATCCAGCAGTCGATAAGACACACGTGGCCCCTGCCCTAGTCTCGGGGGAGGGAATGGGCAGCTAGGCGACAAGCATATCAATAGTTACGTAATGTAGAGCAGATCTGATCAGGGATGTCTGCCCTAAGACCAGTGCTGTCCCCAGAAGCTAGGCCAGGAGGTAGCTGAAAAATGCATTAGGACGGACTGTCAGGAAGAGAGCAGGGAGGGATTCCTGAAAGTGGGGAAGGTGCCAGGCTTATCCTTGACTTTACCAACAGGGACTGTCTGGTTCACCAGGACTCTGGAATCTCCCAACCGCCCACATGGGCATAAGGGGTCGGGGGTAACAGCTAGGAGTTTCTTCTACTCCCCTCTATCCCCCATCACAGCCTCTCAGCCTTGTAGACATTCAGAAACAGCCCCTCTATTGTTCTGCTTCTATTAGGAGTGCGAGGGGCAGCCCCTGCATCTCAGCCCCTCCGAGGGCCTGCAGCTGCTGCTCCATCCCCCGAGGCTGCCTGGCCTTCCTAGCAGCTCCCTAGGCCAGACTGGTCCCAGCTGCCTAGCCCCTAATTAGGTAGAGATGAGATCTGCTCCCCGATCTATTTCCCAGCAGCTAATTATATACACGTGGGCTTGGGAGACCGGCAACCTGGCTGCTCACTGCTGTCATTGAAGGTGTGATGGACCCCTGGGAAAGGTACCTGTCCCTCTTGTGGGACCTCAGTTTACCCTTTTGGAAGAGGATGGGAAGTAGCTAGAGGGCCAGTTTCTGTCCCTAGTGGACTGTGTCTGCTCCAGAGGCATTCAAGGGACTGGGGGGTCGGCGGGGCAGGGAAGACCCCTATCCTACCTAACATTCTATGTCCAGGGAGAGTGGGGATAGACTGAGGATTAGGTCCCTGACTCCAGGATCCCAGGGCAGGGAGGAGGAGGCACAGGTGAGAGCCTTGTGTTAGCTGCCCCAGGCGAACTGCACACTGCAGGGCTTGGAGTTGTGCGGGTCCTCCAGGCCCAAGACACAACACTCCATACAGGTTTTAAAAATTTATTATTTTTCAGACAATGCAGTCATGTATTTCCCAACACTTTATTAAGAAAAATTTCAAACTTAAAAGTTAAAAGAATTATACAGTAAGCACTTTTATACCTATTAAATGTACAGTTCTTAATACTTCCTTGGGTTTGTTCCATCAGGCCTATATCCATCCACTAAGGCAACTTATTTTCTGGGAAGCTTTTCAAAGCAAGTTGACTTCCCTGGTATGTCACTTTAGCATGCATACAAAGTGCCCCATAGTGTGCACACAATATCATGCATCTAATACAGTGCATAGAATATGGTGCACATACACTATATGCACAGTGCCCCAGAGCAGGAGTGTAGATGGAGTTCAATATTTGTTTATAGTTCCTTCTATTTTGAGGGGGAAGTAAGGTAAATTTATATACAGTGAAATATACTGTACCATTTGCCGAGTGTAGACAAGTGCCTGCCGAACCCCAAATCCAATCAGGATACAGAGCAAAACCATCACCCCAGCAAGTTCCCTCATTCCCATCTCCTGTCCATTCTTGTCCCCATCTCATGGATCCATGCGTCTATATGCATTAAATAGTACTAATAAACATTTCCTTGTGCTGTCTGTCTGTCTGTCTGTCTGTCTGTCTGCCTCCCCAAAGCAACCGCATTCAACCCTCCCAACTATTCCTTCTATAACATGTTTTTCCTTCTGTTTTCTTGATGAATATTAGGCAAATATTGACCGACATTCTGGTCTGCTGTCTTCATAGTATGACTGGACCTGAATCCAGCCCTTCCCCTTTCTGGCCATAAGATCTTGGGCATATGAACTCCTTGTGCCTAAGTTCTCTCATTTGTACAGTGAGAGTAATAAGAATCTTTAAATTATTGGATTGTTATGTGAATTTAACACAAATGGTGCCTAGAATAATGCATATTATCCAGGAAGGGTAAGAACTTTCTTTTTATAATTATTATTTTTTTAAGATTGATTTATGCATACAAGAACTGGGGTGTAAGCCAGAGGTGGTGGGGGTGAGAGGGTTCGCCAGAGACACAGTGGGGAGCAGAACAGGCAGAGCTACTGAAATACACTGCTGAGGGGAGCAGTGGGTGAGGCAGGAGAGGTGTGCTGTGCCATGTGGGTCACCTCCCTGGCCGGCCAGGGATTGAACTCCAGCTGCAGTGTTTGGCTGGAGCTTAATAGCGTTGTTTTTAACCCCTGCACCACCAGGGAGGCCCTTTTCATGATTATTATCAAAGGACACTTAACTTTTCTCATCCTTCTCTCCTTTAAATCTACATTTATCATAATTTATCCTTTAAATCTACAGTAAATGAATATTTAATGTTTATATTGTGACTATATAAATATCGTGTCCTGCCAAGCCAAATTTCCTATTACAGTTGCTCATATTACAGTTCCTTTCTTGTGAAACTCTTTGCTCTTCCTGGAGTAACTACTTGCTTTGCTTTTCATTCAGTTTCCTTTTAATCTACCCTTAATTCTCTGACATCCTTAATTTCCCCATAGTTACATACATAGAAGATAATTTACTGTTTCCAATTTCCTTCTTGAAACCCTTCAAGTGCTTTTTGACAGTCCCCTCCAACCCCTTAAAAACAAGTGGGCCAATAATAAAAATAGCCTCAAGGATAAGTACAAGCTCTAAGATAAGCAGATACTGAATGCCTCTGTCCACGTGGGTCTCTCAGATGGAGAAAAATTGAGGCTGTGCCCCATTGCCAGGCCTTTCCATTTACCCACTGGTACCCTTCAACACTGTCTGCCACTGGTGCCAACCTCCAACTCAGTATGTACTCTCTGCTTATTCATCCACTCACCCAACAGTCTGCAGGGTCCTTTTCCATGCCCCACATTGCACTGGACTGTGCCAGGATGTAGAACTTGGGCAATGCCAACCCACTCATTCCCAGGTCGGCATTACATTGACATGTGAGCAGCTAGCAGTGGCCTGCATAAAGATGTGTGTGGGATTGAGTGATGATGGCTGGGTATGTGCATATATGACCTGTAATGGCCACGTGAGTCTGTGTGTGGGTGCAGACAGATTTTCTCTGGCCATTTTTGTATATTTATTGTACTTGTGTGTGTAGGTGTTGTGTGCACCATGCGTATTCACCAGGTATGTGTATCAGTCTTGGGTAATAAACCACCCTAAACCCAGAGGCCTAAGACAACAATTTATTTGCCTATTTTTTTATGACTTGGTTTATCTGTTTGGGCTCAGTGGACAGTTCTGGTCTTATCCAGACTCATCCTTAGAGTTGCAGTCAGCTGGAGCTGGGTGGTCTTGGAGGGCCTCCCTCACATGTCTAGAACCTGATGAGTATTTGCAGGGTGCCTCAGTTCACCTCTGAGTCTAGCTCAGGTTCATTCATATGGAAATCTGAGTTTATGTTCAGTAGGAGGGCATCACCCCTAAAGAACAAGTGCTTCTTTAAGTCTCTGCTTGTGTCATCATTACTAACGTAATGTCCCATGAGCCAAACGAAGTGACACAGCCAAGTCAGATTCAAGGGGTGGGGAAGTAGACTCCATTTCTTAATTACCTTGGCATGAGTACTGGCATGGAGAAATTATTGCAGCTGGTTTTTAATTTACCACAGGCTTTGTGTGCCAGGTAAAGTACTGGGGAAAGTTCCCAGCTTTGGAATCAGCGAAACCCGATTTCTCAGTGCTACCGCTGACACTCACGTGTCCCTTAATGATGGGATGTGTTCTGAGCAATGTGTCATGAGGCTATTTCATGGTTGTGTGAACATCTCAGAGGGCACTTACACAAGCCTAGGTGGTCTAGCCACTGCACACCTGGGCATTAGCATAGCCCGTGGGGACCAGCAGCCCCTCTGTGGTCCATCGCGACTAAAAAATCATCAAACAATGCGTGACTGAACTTGCTGTCTGACCTTAGTCAAGTTGCCTCACCTCTGAGCTTCAGAAACTGGATAAAAAATGAATGATATGAGAGGATCCTTCTAAAGTACTGATGCTATCCATGTGTTCATTAATACAAAACATTTAGTAGGGTTACTATGTGTGAAGTCCTAGGCATACCCTGGGGCTAATTGTAGTGAACAAAATGGAGCAAAATTCTTGCCCTTGGGAAGCTCAGTCTAGGTTGTGCAGACATTAATCAATAATTCCAATAATTTTATGATCACTAAGATTAGGTCCTGGAAGGAAGGAGGGGTTGCTGAGCTCACCAGGGATCTTGGGATCCTGACATATTGGAGCCGAGATGTGAAGGACTGGTAGAAAATAACTGGAAGAAGAGGGAATGTGAGTGGGAGAGGACTGAGAAACAGCATGTGCCAAAAGACCCTGTGGTGAGAGGAGTAGATTCTAGGAACAGAGAGAGAAGGTGGGTAGTGCTAGACCTGAAGCACTAGGACCAGACCATGTGGGGTTATGGGAACCTTGGAACAATGTGTGAGTTTATCTTGCCAGGCAGCCTAAAAATAAAGCCCAAAAGTCTAACTGGTCTATAAAGCCTCATGACCTGGATCCATGTTTCTCCTCTTTCTTCCTCTTTACTCACTCTGTTTTAGCCACACTGCCTCCTTGCCTTTCCTGGAATATGCCAGATACATTCCTACATCAGGGCCTTTGCACTTGCTATTTCCATTGCTGATATCTGTTCTACCCCAGATACCCATGTGACTCATTCTCCCCCTTCATTTAGGTCTTTGCCCACATGTCACCTCCTCAGAGAGGCCTTTCTGATCCACCTCCTCACTACCCTCCCCAGCTAAACAATCGTATTCCAATAATCTCTGTTTCATCACCTTGGTTCATTTGCCTTGCCAGAAAAAAACCACATCATCCATCCCCTGACATACAGCAAAAAGAAGCCACATTATCTGTTTCTTGTCGCTGTCTTTCACTTGAATGCTGTTCAAGGAAGCAGGAATTTTGCTTTACTCTAGGCTGTGCCCCATCCTGGGGAACAGTAGGTGTTTCACAAACATTTATTGGGTGAAGGAACAAGTGAAAATGAATGAACGAATGATGTGCTAGAAAGAACTAACTCCCAGAAGTGAGGAGGTCTGGGTTTAAGTCCCAATTTGGTGAACTTACCATTCCTTGGCTTCCTCAGTTGGGCTACAAAACATTTATGCTCTCTAGGTAGCTACTAGGTTTGGAAAGGAAGCTTCCAGTCTGTGGAGGGGACAGGGCTTTGGGGAGAAAGGGAACAGGGCCCTCCTAGGGATGAAAATAACCCAGCCTAGGCCCTAAACTGGGCCCCTACCCTCACTGTGGCATCTGGCTGGAGCCAGGGGACTCTCTCTGGAGCCTGCCAGCCTGGCGCTGGGCTGGGCTGGAGGCTGCCTGACAGCTGGGCCAGGCAGCCCCAGGAGGTTCTTAAGGGCAAATCGGTCTGTTAGATATTCCTGACCACCCTCCCTACCTATCCCTCCTCCCTCATTGTCCTCCAGCAGAATAAATCCCTTAATCTTCTACATGCCTGCAGCTTTTGCAGCTTGCAAAGCTCTTTCTGCTCCATATCTAATTTCACTCTGTATGATAGCTACTTTACTGGTGGGGACACTAAGGCTCAGGAGGGCAGCTCCCTCATTAGAGGTTGCACAGCTAAGTCATTGTGCAGTTGCAATTGGAACTGAGGTCTGGCCTAGTCCTGGCCTGCTAGTGTGTGTGCATGCATGTGTGAGTGTGCGTGTGAAGAGAGTGTGCATGTGTAGGGTCACATGACTGAGGCTGAACCTCACTAGCAGTGCCTTCCTTTCACTGCTGGCCCCATGGGTCTCTGATGAGGAGGGGTGGTTAACAGTCCCTGGGACCATGCTGCCCTGGTCAAACCCCACCTCCCTAATTGGGTGGACTGTCTCATTGTCCTCCCCATCTCAGTGTCTGCCAGTAGAACAAATCCCTTAACACTGGACCCATCAGCACTAACATTATATACATTGACCAGGTTAAAGCAAATTTAATTAGTTGACAAAACTTAAGCATTTAAACCTTGGGGAAAATCATACATGCAAACCAACTCATGAGCATCTTTGAGGCCCAAGCACCTACCATGTGAATCTATGCAGAAAAAATAAAAATAAATTTAAAATAAAGTGAAATAAGCTAGACAACAAGAAACCTGAAACGAAGACAGGCAGACAAACGTACAGACCGAGTTCTCCCTATCCCTGGGGGGAACTTGAGGCACTAGGCTCAGCCCAGCTTGGTGCTGTGGCTCCACCCTCTACGGTAATATTTTGGTTTCCACATCCACAATGCCCACGGGAAACTCCAGCCAATGGGGCTCAGGTTCCGGACTGGGCCCCCTGCCAAGGTTGGTGGTGGGCATGACACAGCCCCAGGAATGGCGTCGTCCAAATGCCTGAGTGATGACACAGCCCTGGGATGGAATGATGACGCTTCCCACAGTCTCAGGCCCTGCTCCTCTGGCGTTTGTCTTGCATCCTCCAGGTGGGTGTGCAGACACTTCACAACAACCATCCTTACCAACTAGCGCTGAGCCTTCTGGGATTGAATTCATCTACCCATCCGCCCATGCATGCATCCACCCATCCATTCATTATCTATTAATCTATGCAGCCATTCATCCTTGCACCCATCCACCATCCACCCATCCATCCATGATTTATCTTCTACCTGCCCATTCTTGACCTATTCATCCATTCATGCATCCAAACGTCCACCCCACCCAATGTTTGACCCCACTAAGTGCCAAATACTCTTCAAGACACTGAAGATGCAGCAAAGAATAAAGCAAAATTCCCTGCCCTCCAGCTGGGAGACAGGCAATGCGTACCAGAGAGCAGAAGTGCTGTGGAGGAAAAAAATCAGGCAGGGAGGCTAAGGGGACTCTAGTTTTTTTCTTTTAATGAGGTATAATTGATACACAATGGAAGTAAAAATTGACCATTTTTGCTACATACGGTTTGGTGACTTTGGACATTTGTCTATATCTACAGACAAGCCATAAAAGGTTTTGTCACCCCAAGATTCCCACATGCCCCTTTATAGCCAGTCCTCAACCCCACCCCCCCACCACCTCTCATCTGGGAAAGTGCTGGTCATTTTCTTTCACCGTAGGCTGGGTTTGTCTTTTCTGGACTTCATATACATGGAACTGGCGACTTTCGTCAGCACCGCTCTTTTGCGGTTCACCCAAGTTGCTGTGTGTGTGTTGCTTTCCGCTGCCGAGCATTCCAAGCTGGCTGCCCGTGTCTGCCCACCCATCCAGCCTACTGATGGACACCTGAGTTGTTCCTGCTTGTTGCATATTGCAAGCGAGCTGCTGTGTGTACCAGGCTTCGCGTACACACGCTTTCATTTCTCTTGGGTAAATGCCTCGGGCTGAATTGTGGGGCTAGTGGTGTCTGTTTAACCTTGCTAGAAGGGGGATCCTGCCTTTGAGTAGGGTGGCCAGGGCAGGCTTCACTGGCCAGCTGGAATTTCAGCAGGGGCTGGAAGGAGGTGAGGGGAGCTCCGTGGATGCCGTGGAGAAGAGTGTTGACGGGAGAGGGAATGGGAGGTGGGACGGTGCTCCTGCTGTGTTCGAGGAGCAGCTTGGAGGCTTGTGCTTTGGGTGTAGTGAGTGAAGGGGAGAGTGCAGGGTGGGGGAGTGGTTAGTGTGGAACAGGGCTGGATGCTGTGGGGCCTTGTAGGCCATGGCAAGGATGTTGATTTTCTTTTTGTGGACTCATGGGAGGGTTCTGAGCAGAGGTGGGCCAGGATAATTGTGTGTTTTTTTTACAGCCCTGTCCCCCCAGGCTGCCAAGAGGAAAGTGGGCTGCAGAGCAGCACAGAGGAGGCAGGAGGCGAGCGAGGAGGTTGCTGCGGTGGTCCTGGAGGAGAGAGAGGGCGGTGTGAGGATGAGCAGTGTTAGGTTCTGGATCTGCTCTGAGGGTGAGAGGATGGAAGTATTGGCTGCTGGTGGCCAAGGGAACAGGGACTTGAAGGATGGCTCGACCCTGAGGTGACCCCTAGCCGACAGGCAGCAAGGAAATTTCACATGGGTCTGGCAACCACCAGGAGCTGAACTTTGCAGCGCACCTGAGTGTCAGCTTGGTTTCAGTCTGTGGGGACCCTGAGCCAAGAGGCCAGCTAGGCCAGCCCAGAATTCTGGCCTATAGAAAGTGTAAGATTGTTGTTTCTAGTAAGTTTGTGATGATTTTTTCCCATGCTGTAGATGACTGCTGTACGCATCCCAGAATCCTACAATGTCAGAGCTAAGTGTCCTTAGCCAGCCTTGGGTGCAGCCTCTGCCTGTGCAGAAGGTGACACAAGGTCTGAGAACATACAGGACTTGGACCCTGGTTCCGTCAGGCAGGAAGCATCAGGCAGAAGCTGGCCCGGCTCTGGACACCCTGCCAGGCCCAACCTCTCATCAACTAGGAGATAGCACTACAGCCCCTCTGCCAACCCCTTAAGGCAATGACCCCCCAGAGAGCTGGCCACCCACTGAACACCTCAGCTTCAGGGGCAGCAAGCTCGGGCAGGCTTCCCTCTGAGCCAGGCCAGGTGGCCAGAGAGCCCTCGCCCCCACAGCAGAGCATGACCTAAGGGTGCAGGAACCAGGCCCCAATCTAGAACAACACCCCCCCGCACCCCCCAGGAAAGCAATAAAGCACAGGCTTAGGTCAGCGGGACCCTGGCTGGAACTCCAGCTCTGCCACTCACCAGCTGTGAGACATGCTCAGTGGATATCCGCTCCCCCTGGCTTTGCTGTATTGAGTGTCCACATCTACGGAACAGGACCCAGGGGTGTTTTCCTTCAGATGTCAATGAACTAAAGTGCGTGAAGCTCATGGGGGAGCCCCGTAAGTATACAAATTCACGCCCCCAACCTCTTCCTTATCAGCCCCTCAATTTCTCACCTGCTAAATAATCTTGTGCCTTAGATGTGTTTTGGGGCTCCTATACCTCTAACAGTCAATTATTTTAGGATTCAAATTCTGGCTCTGCTACGTACTAGCTGTGTGATCTTGGATAGGTTACTTAAGCACTCTGAGCCCCAGTTTTCTCACCTATAAAATGTGGCTATTAATATCTACCATTACATGGGAGATGCAGGTCAGATACCTTGTCACGTGTCTCCAAAAATGTCAGCTAGTTTTATTACCTTCCTCACTGTCATCATTCCTAGGGTGTAAGCTAGGTGGTAAGTGCGTGCTGGAAGTGGTGATAGGGCAAAGCCTCCCAGGGACAGGATGAAGGAAGTTTGGTTTCCTTGGAGACAAATGTTTGTGGGCTGGACTGGGCCCGGCATACATTCTGGGAAAACAAATAAGTTCTCCACCCCCTCCCACCCCGGGGCCCTGTACCCCTCTAAAACCAGGCCTGAGAATCACTGTACCTATAAAGCACATATCCACACAGAGGTTTTGGGAAATGAAAAAAAGCATTTATTTCTGTTCCCAGTTCTAGAACTACTCCTGATTTTCTCTAAAATGCTGGCATAGCTGGTGCAAATACCCGGAGGTGGTAATGTGTGTCAGACACAAACTGCGTGATCGTCACTGCCATGTCCCACTGGCCATGTTAGAATGATGCATGCTCTCCTCTGACCAGAGCTGCTTTGTGGTGGTCACAGACCCCTGACTGTAGGCTGGGTGGGCAAGAGTCTCTCCTGGGAATTTGAATCTTGAATAGGTGAGAAAACTGGGGCTCAGAGTGCTTGAGTAACCTATCCAAGATCACACAGCTAGTAAGCAGCAGAGCCAGAATTTGAATCCTAAAATAATTGACTGTTAGAGGTATAGGAGCCCCAAAACACATCTAAGTTGAGTTGAGACCCCCAAGGAGTATTCATGCCGGGGGCTTGCTCTCCCTCCAGCCTGGTAATTCCTCCCTTAAATTCCCCGCAGAGATCATTGGTTAGTCACTTTCTGGTGTCTGACACTGATTCCCTTCCTCAATGTGATGATTGAGGGGACAGCATTGTTGGGGGTGAGGTGGATGGGGATGGAGCAGGGGCCCCTGTGGCCCATGCAGTCAACACTGGGTGCTTCTGTGCAAAAAGAGCTGTGGATTCAGAGTCTGGCTCCTCACAAATTCCTGGCTATGTGACCTTGGGCAAGTCACTCTGCCTCCCTGTGTGGTCCAGTGGGCTGAACCTCAATGAGCAGATGGAAACCAAGGGCTAGAGAGAGGAGGGGCTTTCATTAAAGTCACTTGGTGGGGTTAGGATGGACCCTGGAGAGCTGTCTAGCCTGGGGGGCAGTCCCTGGAGTAGGAAGCTTATCTCATTCATCATAGGGTCTATTTCCCCTAGCTAAACTATAGGTCCCCAAGCACTTCACACATCACAGATTCCTTTCCCAGCCAGTTGTCACATTTGACCCCTTTGGATCAACATCCCCTTTGGGAACTGACCAACTGGACTTAGCAGGAGCAGGACATGTCCAAGGTCACATGAGTTCATGGCAGAACTGGAGTCTGAACCAGAGCTGAAAAGCCCATGCTTTTTCCTCTTAATCAGTATTTCTCAAGTTGCTATCTGGGGATATATTTGTGGTTATTAAGTTCTCCCTAAGAACTTTTAAATTGTTTGCTTTCATTTTGGTGATAACCTTAAGAAACTAATTCAAATTTGTATGACCACAGGTGAATCCTACCTGAGGTTGTATTTGGACTTGGCATCACACTGGCACCAAAGAATAACATTTAGTGAGAACTAACTATTGGCCAGGCACTGTGCTTTATACTTGTCATGTATTAGTCATGTGACTCTCACAACAACCCTATAAGACAGGTACTAATACATCCCCATTTCACAGATCAGGGAGTTGAAGCTCAGAGAGGTTAAGTAACTTGCAACAAGATCAACAGCAAAGAGATGTAGCCAAGGTTTGAACTCAGGCTGACTCTGGAGCTTGTGATCTTCCCTGCGATATTGTAACCAGCTCTGGATGATGAGAAAAGGACAGAAATGACCTTGATATGCAAAAATGAATTCCTGCTATGTGAACACCAACCGATGGAGAGGAGAGCGTGGGGAGGAATTTCGCCATGGGTAAAGCACAGCCAAGTGGTGGGAGAGTAAAGTCGTCACATGGACTTGGGTGGAAGCCTGTGATACACCCAACAGAAGCACAGCAAGGGACAGGAGGCATGCAGTTGGGTGCTCCACATCCACTCTGCCAGTGCCAGGTTAGGTTGAGCAAAGCAATTCCACCCATATAATTTATTTAATGTTGTTACAATGATGCTCTGGCAGTATAACTCGGGGGGTGGGGCGTGGTCTCCGGGGTCATGATTTCTGATTCTAATCCATCTTCCTCTTGGCCTAGACTTGGAAGCTCACTCAGCTTCTCTGAGTCTCAGTTTTCTTATCTCTCAAATGAAATTATGACAGCACTTGAAAAACTGTTAGCACTGCCTGCAATTTCTTCCTCTCCTTTGACTTTATTGACTCATCCCTGATTTTATTCTGGTGGTAATGTTCCCAGGTATAAGACATACTCTCAGTCTCTCTTCACTGCTGGGGGCCAAGCAGAAGTTGTTAGGTGAGTATGCTGGGAAATATCCTTAGAAGACGCCGATGCAGATGGAAGGAAAGTCAATTTGACCTTCTTTCTCTTTCTTCCTACTTGGGACTCAGGCATTATGGCTGAAGGCCCAGTAGCCATCTTGGATCAAGATGTCCTTGGGGCCTCCCTGGTGGCCTAGGGGTTAGTTAAGTCTCAGCGCTATCACCACTATGGCCTGAGTTGGATCCCTGGCCTAGCAAGGAGCTACCCACATGGCGCTGCAGACCCCACCTGTCTCTCCCTCTGCTCCCCTCAGCAGTGTGTTTCAATAGATCTGCCTGTTCTGCTCCTTACTGTGTCTCTGATGAATCCTCTCCCCCACTACCCTGTACCTCTGGTCTACACCCCAGTTCTTCTTTGCAAAAAGGAAAAAACAGTGACCTTGGTTATGAAGCCATGTAGTAAGGGTGAAGCAACATGAAGCGAGAGGGAACCTAAAACGTTGAAGACACCTGGGCTCTTCCCAGTCCCCCAGTGTTGCCTTAAATAGAGAGAGAAAAGCAGCCCTTCCAGCCAGGAACTGGCCTGGTGAGTATCTGCTGGGTCTGGGGGTTGCTGGAATTGGCCTGATGCAGGATGCAGCTGATGTCTGCTGAGCATATACACCAGTGTCGGCCAAGGTGCTCTGTGAGTGATGAGCCGAGACCAACCCAAGACCACTGAGCACAGAACACGGCATGTCCACGCCATGAAAATGACCAGAGCAAGGCAGAGTTCAAAGAGGAAACAGGGAAGCAGGCATGCCTCATCCACAACGCTGCACGTACCAGAAGCCCGACTCTGGGTGGCTTACGTAGAAAGGAAATTTGTTATCTACAGATAATCAGGGTCGGGCAACTCAGCACCTGGGTGACGTCATTACACCCCCAGGCTCTTTCTGAGCAGTCACCCACCTTGTCAGGTTGGTCCCAAGCGTGGGTCCCTCGTGCTTTTCGCCACCCCCTCTGATTAGCTGGAGAGAAAACCCTTCTATATGCCCAAATCCTGTGCTCTAGCATGAGCGAACTAGTTAGTCTTGTGACCAGCCCCATAGCATGGCCAGGGAGTATCATGAGTTGGCTGGCTGGCAGCAGTTTGGGCTCCTGAACTGATCGGTGCCCAGGAGATGGGCTTATGGGGAATCCCTCGGACTAAGGGGCCCAGCTGCGCTGCAGCCGTGTCAGGAGGCAGAAGGAGGGAGTAAGTGTCCCTGTGTGTGGGAGCTGCTCTGATGTGGGGGCTCAGCCAGTGTCGACCCAGTTAGTGACCCCCTTGCAAGGGTAGCACTTGAGCTGAGTTCAAGGGGGCAGGTGAAGGCTGAGGGAAGAGGTCTTAGCCAGCCAGGGGACTTCTGAGCTCCCATAACCCTTCCCTCTCTCCCCAGATTAGAACCAACAAGCATGGCCTGTTCCTGCCCCTCCTCTCCCCAGGGCACAGAGGCGAGCCCAAGGAAGCTGACAAGGCAGAAAGCGAAGTCCTTCTCCAAAAACAATTAGGGGTGGCAGGTCTGTTGCCTCATCTTCTGCAGCCAGGACAGGTAGGCAGGAAGTCAGATGCAGGAAGGAAGGCTCCGTCCCTGCCCGGGAGGGTCCTGCGGGGACAGTGGGCCTATATCTCCCTGGCTGATTTCGAGCACTGGCCAGCTTGAACTCGGGGCCAGCTCATGTATGTATTTATTTTCCTTTAACCTTGGTGACAGGGAATAGAAGATCCAGGTACACATGGGCTCGAGCAGGTGATTTAGCTCCCAGTGCACAGTCACTTCTGCACATGACTTCACTTCCCTGAGCTTCTGTTTTTGCACCTTAAGGTGGGGGAGAGGATAACAGCACCTCTTCCACGGGGTTGTGGTGGGCCTTGCACAGACATTCTAAGGGATGTTCTTTGTGACGACCAATAGAAATAATGGGAGGTCGCGTCACAGGGAGCTCATTCTGTGCCCGTGCCTGTCCCGGGTGACTTACAGCTTACTGAGCCTCACGGGAAGTTTGCTGGCTCCGTTGTTACCCTACTAAGGGCAGAGTGGGACCTGGATCGCTCTCTCAGGACTGAGGCTAAGCCTGTAAACCATATGGCTTTAGAGAGGACCACTGCATGCTGGGCCCTGCATTCTGTGCCATAGGGAAACAAAGGTTTAGTGGAAACGGGTAATTCTTCCAGAATAACTGGTGGGCATCTGGGGCTCCTTCTTCAGAAGATATGAGTCAAGTCTAAAGCCTCTGAATCCCTCTGAACCCCAGAGCAGATGTGGAGCTGGAGAAGGACTGGACGAGGTCATGAGGAGCCCTGGTTGCAGGCTGAGAGCAGGGTACCAGGGAGTCGCTGAAGGCTCCAGGCAGGGGGGGTGACATGACTGCAGGCCAGGAGGGAGTGAAATAGATGGGGACCTATCTATCTGAGGGGATCTTCCAGGCTAAAGATGAGGCTGGGGTGAGAGGAAAGGTGCTGGAGGAACAAACTACTGGTGTTTCCCTTCCTGCTAGTTGGGAAGTGGCATCTTTGGGTGCAGGACTCTGGCCCCAGAGAGGGATGCTTGGTAGAGGATGGTAGCCCAGCCAGCTTATCAGCCAAGAACCGATCAGCCCCAGACTCACATGGAAGAGGAATATTTAACCTGCTGAGTTTTGGGGGGCTGTACCCTAACTTATTGTGATCTCAGGCAAGGCACTTGGCTTCTCTGAGCCTGTTTCCACAACTGTAAAATAGGAGCAATGACGGCATCAGCCAGGAGCCAGAGAGGGTGCATGGAATGAGCAGGGAGGCAGCGCACCACCAATGCCTACTGCCCACCCAGGGCACACTCCTAGTTCCCCATTTAGTCTGAGGGCATGTCCCTCATTCTCTCTTCCTCCTCCTCCTTCTGACTCCCCAGTGCTACCCAGCTGGGGCAGTGGACATAATAGGCTCTTGACCCAGACTTATACAATAACAAAATCTGGATGACTTTCAGACAGGGGTGATCCCTTGCTTCCCTTTTACAGCTTGGAAAACTGAGGTCTAGAGAGGGGCAGGGATTGTTCCAGCTCCACAGAGACTCAGCCAGGGTGAGGCTGGATCCCGCCTTTGGCCGGCGTGGGGTGGGGAGACCATCTCTGACATAGGTGCACAGAGGGGACACCCACCTCCATCCTCTTGCTCACTGTGTTCCAGTCGCTCTAGCTTCCTGTGGTTCCCCATGACAACCCCAGGGCCTTTGCACTTGCTATCTCTTTAAGTGGGTTTATGCTTCCCACAGTTCCATGGCTGCCTTCTTACCTTATTAATCCTCAACTTAAGTATCACTTCTTCAGAGAGGCTTCCCCTCATCACCCTAGGTTGGACTCTCTGTAATCTTTATCTCTACCTCCTGTTTTTCTTTTTCATTTGTAATATATTGACATGCTAATTCAGTTTTTCAAAAATTGTTTTAAAAACTTGCTTTTGGCCAGTCTCTCCCTGTAGCCTGCAAAGCTCTTTGGGCATCTGTCTTGTTTCTTCCCCACCCCATGGCCCTATCAGGCCTTGGCCAGGCAGGTAGGTCCTCAATACATGGTTGCTATATGAATGAATGAATGAATGAATGAATTTAGGACTAACAAATGCATAAATGAGTGTGCCAGGCTTGGATGTGCTCATCACATTGACCTCTACGACTTCCCTGTGAGCTATACCTAGCTTTTCCACTATGCAGGTCCATAAAGGAAGGCTAAGAGAGGTCTCACAGCAGCGGGCAAGAAAGCGGCAGATGTTAAAGGCCAGGAGACCTCCCTGCCCTCAGAACACCAAGAACCTCTGCTGTGCCATCTCACTTGAATCCAACACAAGGAACACATCTGTGCTGGATGTGCCCTGGACCAGGCCTCATTCTCAAAAGATGCTGATGCTGGTGTTGCCAGGGTAACACCCTTAGCTTTTTTTTTTTTTTTTTAGAGGCATGTTTTATTTGTTTGTTTGTTTGTTTGTTTTTGTTTATACATGCACTGGGTACAGTCAGAAGCGCGGGAGGGTGAGAGAATTCACCAGAGCCAGAGCAGGGAGCAGAGCAGGCAGCAGGACCGAAGTACACTGCTGAGGGGAGCAGCGGGCGGCAGGAGAGGTCTGCGCGCCATGTGGGACCCTCCTCTGGTGGCCGGGGAGCAGCGGGCGGCAGGAGAGGTCTGCGCGCCATGTGGGACCCTCCTCTGGTGGCCGGGGAGCAGCCGGGGATCGAACCGGTGCCGCAGAGGCCGCGGGCAGCTTCGCAACCCAGCGCTCAACCACTGCGCCACCAGGAAGGCCCACACCCTTAGCTTTTGAAGCATCTTTAAAAGGGAGAAATGAATGACCACAGAGACAGGGAGGGGAGGAAAATCTGGAAATGGTGGTCAAAGCCCCAGCTACTGAGACAAACTATCCTGCAGCTGCCTTCCCTGCCCCCAGCTTCCTGTAAAGGGCCGTCTTCCACCACAGCCATGGGTGTGCACAGTGGACTCTCCTCTGGTGAGGACATCATCTTTCTGGGAGCACGCAGATTCCTCAGGAACATTGTATCCTGCCCATCTGCCTCCATCGGGGCCTACCAGGTGCCATTGGGAAAGACTGGTCTTGAGAGCTTTCCAGAAAGTTCTTTCAGATCTAGGCAGGCAGAAGGGACACCATCACACCAGCATTTTTATGTTAGATGCCAAAATATCTCCAGACAGCTCTGGACTAGGGAGGCAGCTCATAAATACAAGTGCAGTGGAGGTGGTGGTTGGCAATGCTGCCTTGGATCAAACCCTTTACTTTTCTGAGTTTTAATTTCTTTATCAGTAAAATGGGGAGAATGCTGATCTGAGGCAGGAAGAAGTGATAGATTCTGCATAGAAACCTGCAGGTGCAGATTTCCAGAAGCCAGTTCCTGCATCCTGTGGTCCCCAGGAGATCCAGCTAGGGCCGAGGCAGTGCAAAAATAAAAGCTGTGGATGCAAAGTTAAGGTGCTTAACTTATCTGGTCCAGGAGAAGGAATGGTGACAAGTGTTAGGGGCAGATTTCCTCTCCCCATTCATTCACCTCTTTGAGAACTAACATTTATTAGGTACCTGCTTCATGCCAGGCTGTGGTAAGAAGTTTACGTACACGGTCTTGTCCCCTCTTCACTGCAATCCAGTGAGGAGAAGTATCATGAATCCATTTCACAGATAAGACAACTGAAACCTCAAGTCCGAGGTGAAGCATGTCTGCCCATCCCCAAGACCCTGCCCCTGGCACCACACGGTGCATGGTAGATGCTAAAGAAAGGCCCACTGAGCAATGCTGTGGAAGGTCATGGAAGCCCTCAGAACATCGACATGCCCCCATGTAATTTTCTCCCTGCTTGAAATGCCACCATTAGCCACCACCTTTGCTTCCAGGAGATCAGCATTAATCCACGCTTTTGTCAGGGCATTAGCTGGAGTGGGATGCAGGGGCTGCAGCAAAGTCAAGTGGGAAGAAGGGGTTCCATTTTCACCATTCCGGGCTCAGGTGGGGCAAAACTTTCTGAAGACAGGAGCACATCTCCGTGGTAGGGCAGGTGGATCCTGGCCTGCATGTTGGCTGATGATGACTTGGCTGTGGTGGTCTCCTCAGGGCTGAGGCAGGTGACAGGGTGGCTAAGGTTCATCTCTCACCCTGTCCTCTGCAAGAGGCTCACAAGAAGCCTTTGGTCTCCCAAGCCTAGGCAAAGGCCCAGTGCCCCCCCAACCTCCAACCTGCTCCCAGCTGCAGCATCACTGTTGGATGAGGCAGGAGGATAAGTTGGGTTTCTGGCTTGGAGGCAGAGAGGATCTAGACCAGGGATGGATGTCCTGCCCACGGCAGAGCAGACAGTCCCTAGAAGGCCCTGAATGTGAGTTGGGGTTACATGGAGCACTTGGGGCAGCCCCAGGCAGAAACTTGTCTTCCTAGGACCAAAGGAACATTGGAGGACCCGGCCCATAGCACAGAGGGGAAACTGAGTCCTAGACCCTCTTCAGGCATGTGTGTCTACTTTAACCAAAGTTTCCTTCCAGTTGTTTTTAGAGGGTAAGACTGTCACTGGGGCCTTTTTAGTCAAAACGGTGAGTACAGCTGGAAGGGGGGTGGTGGGTCTTGGCGTACCTCCTCATGATATATGAGCACCAGCTTTTTCCATGGGCATCCACAGTCCCCAGAGATGCTCTGGGACAAACAAGACCCATTTTCAAACATGTACATTTGGAGAAAGCTCCCACTTTAGCCCCCTTCACAGGCAGTCACGAGGCACATGACCACATTAAAGGCTCTGACAAGTCCCACGCTAAGAATGCCTGCTCATATGGATTTAACCTGGTGTTACCTCTCTTACTCGACCAGAGGTACTTTTCAAGGGGAGCCCTCTCCATTATCTGGAAGCCCTGGGAGATCAGATCTGAGCTCTAGACATGGAGGCCCCAGAGTGTTGGGCAGTGTGTGGTGGAAATAATTATTCCCACTGTGGGGTGGATGCAACCTCGTTGGCCTTGAACAGAAAGTTCAAGGACGTCCAAGGTTGAGAAAACTTGGAGCAAGAGACAACCCTTTTACCCACCCTGCTATAGAATCTGGGTCAGTATCTGAACAGTTGCCAGTTTGGAAATACCTTCCCACCTGCCAGACATTCTACTGCTAGTCACGAATTCCTTTGAGGAGCCAAGATAAGTCTGTTCTCAGCACATTCAGGATGTTGCAACTCTCAAGCTGGTAGGGGCTCCCTGCAGGAGACCAGATGGAAGAGGAGTCTTGCAGAGGCAGGAACCCCCAAATGCCCTCTATTTCACCACTTGAGGGGACTAGGGAAGCAGCCAACTCTCCTTGACTCCTGGGGCGAAGAGGGCTGGCCCAGAGCCCTGGGTGTCCAGGACAAGGCCACGGCACTGTGTCCAGCATGTGGGTCCAGGTTATTCCGGCTCCTGTGGGTCCAGCCTCTGGCACTGCTGCTCCTCAGATGCCCACGGGCCGCACCATCATGCGGGTGGCGCGCAGCGAGTAGCTGGGGCCCTGGAAATAGTGCCAGCGGATGCCGTTGAGCTTGCGCACATGGTGCCGGGCCGGGTAGTAGATGCCGTTGAGGTTTGAGAGGCCGCAGGCGTCAAACCACCACCCTGGTGGAGGGGGGGGAAGGGAAGAGATTCTGGGGAGTAGGGGCCCAGCCCTGGGTGAGGGCAGCCCCCTAGCTCAAAGACTAATCAGGACTATGATCGCCTCCAGGAGTGGGCTTGAGGGTGGGGCAGTCTCCCACGCCCTCTGGTCAGCCTGGGGCCTCTGGAGGCAGCACTGGGCTCCCGCCACCCCTCCTAGCCCTCTGCTCCTCACTTCTCCCCAACATCCTGGTCCCGATCTCCCCCAACCCCTCTGCCTCCCCAGTTCCATCCATCAGCCTTGGTTACAGTCTCACTTGCTGAGACTTTGTCCTCACTCTGCCTCTGCCTCTTTCTCTGATGGTCTCGGGGCTGATGTCGCTCTCTCGCAAATTGTGCTTATTTCTCTGATAGTCCGTGTCTCTGGCTGCCCCGTCTTTCTGGGTGTCTCTATCTCATGTACTGTGTCCATCGTCCTTCTGTGGCCTACATCTCTGCCTCTGTCCTCATGTCCTGCTATAGCCATCTCCATTTGCCCCTGATAGGTCCCTCCTATCTTTGTGCCTCCACTCTGTCTCTGACCCACCTCACCCCCCAGTTTCTGATCTCTGTACTCCCCAAAGGCCACTGCTTGAGCCAAAAGTGGTGGGGAACTGCCCTTGTGTCCCTCTGCGCAAGTCTGGACCTGCTTGGGGAACTCTTGGGCCTGGACTGGGACTGATGGGGCACTGTGCCTTCCTTGTGCCACCCCGGAGAGCCCACCCTCAGAAAACTGGTGGTGCCAGGTTTAGGAGGAAGTGTGACCATGGGGGCAGAGGGTATCGATGGGGCATAGGCAGGCCAGCCTGAGGGTAGGTGACACCCTGACCTGTGTCCACTTCCTGACAGCACCCTGTTGCACAGGACTTGGGTGGGAGGGAGAGGGGGAAGCCTGCAGCATGTGGGCTTCACCCCTTCTGCACCTACCTCCAGACAGCATCTGGGCACACTTGCAGAGGCAGTTGTCATTGTCCGCGTCACGGGTGCTGAAGTTGGTGCCCTGCAGGACCAGGCTGCTCTGGCGTCCTGCTGAGCCACTGTACCCACTCAGAGAAAGCCTAGAGGCCATCCGGAAGGGGTAATGCGAGAGGGGATCAGAGTCAGCATGGAGCTGATTGAGAAGGGGCCTTCCAGGAGGTGTTGTCCAAGGCTGGGTCTTCCCTCCGATTGCCCTGGGAGGGAGAGCCCTGCCCTGGGGTGCCTAGGCTGCCCCCCGACTCCTGGATAGTCCTCCCTGCCTGCTGCCTCCCAGGAACAGATTACCCACTGTGTGCTGGGCCTTCCTCATCTCATGGATCTGAGTCTTGGATGGGATTGAACATGATAATGATAATAATAATGAGGATAATAGCTAACTTTTTTTTGACCATCTAGTATGTGCCAGGCACTGGTCAAAGTGTTTTACATGGATTAACTAATTTAATCCTCCCAACACCCTATTATTCCCATTTTCCAGATGGGAAATGGAGATCCCAAGGTCTCAGAAGGGAGGAGATGACTGCCAGATCCCAGCCTAGTGTGGCCTGATGTGGCAGGATGTGGCCTGATGTGGCAGGATGTGGCCGGAGCAGAGCAGTGTGGGCGCATGGGAAATGCTCAGCTTAGTGCAAGCTGTTATTCCTGTTCCCAGCTCTGGGCACATGGCTGGCACCGTAGAGCCTGGCTGGAGTCTGTGTTGGGTGATTGTAGCAGGAGAGGGGACTTACTGGAAATTGAGGGGCCAGTGGGGCTGGTTTAGGAGCAATTAAGTTCCAATGGGCAAAGGTAAGTGGGGCCTAGATGTGGCTGGGGCAGCTCATGGAGCACTAGTTCCCCCAGGGCAGGGCCTGGACCTGTGGGGCCTGGGCATGTGGCCTGGTCAGTTCCTGCATCTCCCACCATGGGCTCCTTCTCTTGTGGTGAGGCAGGGGCATGGCCTGCAGGGTCCAAATAGCTATGGCCAGCCATGAAGCCTTAGCCGTGCCCTTGAACATGTGACCCTGGGCTGTCATGCTGAGTGTTGCAAACCCACCCCACTCCACCCCTAGCCCCCCATCCTTCACCAAAAGGTCCATTTGACCAGGGGTTCCCAAGGGTGGGATAGGCAGGCTGCCCTTCCCCCACTCCTGGCTAATCTTGATGGCCACAGTGGGCTCCCCTTGAAGTCTCAGTGATATCCGTTCAAGGCCAGATTAGGGGCCAGGGCTGAGGTTTGGTGTCACAGTCTGGGATGGGACAAAGCTGATTCGATCTCATGGGGTTACTCCTGCAACACTGGTCCCTCCACTGCCCCCAAATCCTCAGCTCAGGTTCTGCCTCTTTTCCCCACCCCTCTCTGTGAGGCAGAATGGGGATCTGTGACTTCTATGCAGTGCTGAAGTCATGCACCAGGAAACCCACTTGTCTCACTGTTCAGATGCACATTGAATATGTTTATGGCTCAGGCCTGCGGAACCCAAACACACAAGTCTCTGGAGATTTTCAAGTTAGGCAGACAAGGTGTTTTCCATGTGTCTGTGCATCTGTGTGTGAGTCTGTATGTATGTAGTTGTGAGCATTTGGACAAGAGTCTTTGTGCCTGTGTGTGTGCTTGAGTTCATGCTGGAATATCTATTGTGAGTCTAGGTGTGTGCTCTAGGTGTGTGAATTTTATTATAACCAGATACTTCTGATATTTTTTCCTCAAAAAAAAATAGTATATCTTGGACTTAGAGCCACAGATATTGTTGCTCAAGAGTTGGGTGAAGTAGATGAGGCTGAACTGCCACGTGAGTAGGGGAGACTTGAGAGGCTCCCCCAGCTTCCTGTTATGTGTTTACCTTGTGCCAGGCCCGGGTACAGGAACAGCAAGAAACAAGGCAGTTCTGGAGCCTGCTCACACGCAGGCCAGCCGCACGCGAAGGGCTGCCTTGGGGACAGCGATTACACAGTCATGCACAACATAACTATGCTTTGGCATGGCGGCTGCATAAGTAATGGTGGCCTCCGAATTCCTATTGCCTAGTGATTTCATCACCATTGTGAGGCTGTGGGTTTTACGTCAGCAGTGGCTGCCTACATCTCTGACATTTGCTCAACAATGAAATTGCCCAAGGACACATTTTTTCTGAGCGTGTCCCCATTGTTAAGTGACACATGACTGCTATTTACTGGGTGCTCAGTAGGTGTGGGCTGTGCTCATGCTTTGAGTGCAGCATCTCATTTGAGCTTCCTAACACTGCGAATGAGGCAGGGGCCCCTGTAGCACCCATTTTACTGGTGAGAAGGTGGAGGGACTTGCTCGGGGTCACTCAGGGAGAGGTGGGTGGGTCAGGATATGAGCCTTGATGTTGGTGGTCAGTGGCTTAAATAGGACTCAGCAGGGTGTTGTGGCCATTCACGGGTCAGCTTGAGAAGGGGGCTATCCAGCTCAGCCCTAGCAGGACTCAGCCCAGGCAATATTTCATTCAGCTTTGGACCTTGCATTTTAAGGAGGAATATTATCAGATTGGGGTGGGTCCCATAAGGAGATGTCAGAACAACCTAACTGGAGGAACCACAGGCATTTAATAAGGTATTTCATAGAAGATTTAAGGCTTTTCACCTTGGAGTGTTGTGAAAAGCTCCCAGAGATAGAATTAGGCAGACAGTGCTAGGGACAGAATGACAACAGAGATTCCTTGTGGGGAAGAGACCACCCCATCATTGGATGCAACCAGCATGCCTGGAGGATTGTGTCTGTGAGAGGATCATAGCATGTGACATGTGAAATCCTTTACACCATGTGTTTTGGTAGCAGGGAGAGCTGAGTTTAAATCCAGGATCTACCTAACTTGTAACTTTGGGCAGGGGTTTTAAGCTCTGTTGCCCCAGTTTCCATATTACTAAAGTAGGTAGAGCTATCCTCACCTTGGAGTGTCATGGGGAGAATTAAATGGAGTAATGTGCCTGGAACATAGTAGGTGCTCAATAAATGCTCATGCTCATGCTGAGAGATTTGGATGATTTTACAATACACTCATATTTAAGAACAGAGGGAAAGAGAAACCAGAACCTTGGCTCACCCAGGTTCAGAAAGTGAGCTGGGGCAGAACCAGAACAAGCCCAGGCCCCCAATTACCAGCCCAGAGACCTTTCCACCTCAGCTTCCCTGCCCCCTAGCATATAATAGACTGGGAAAGTCACCTCCCCCTTCTGGGTTTCTGTCAAATGACTGACTCTGGGTGACTGACCTTGGAAGGCCCCTTCTCCCTCCCAGATGGCAGCGTCAGCAACATTCTCTCTACCCCACCCAGTGTGGGGATGTGCTGAGTGCTAACCAGCCGCCTCCAGGTCCCATGACGTATGCTCAAATGGGGGACAGATGGTAGCAACAGGAGACGCCCAGGGACTGACCCTTGCTGCAGACTCTACAACCACTATCCCGGGGCCCCCAGCCCGCCCATCAGCCTGGGCCCCAAACCCACCTGTATAACTGCCCCTCGCTGCCCAGCTGGAAGTGCTCATACTGGGCGTAGGCCTCGTTGCCTTCCCAGTCTTGCAGCTCCACGCGCAGAGAGTAGGCTGCCCTGCTGGTGAGCTGGTGTACCACCTCATTGCCCAGCCAGTGCTCCCCAGCCGGGTCGCCGAAGCCCTATGGGGCGGGGAGAGTGGGAGTGGGCTGCTTGCCGAGGAGGGAGGCTATGCCCCTACTGAGGAACTGGACCGGGTCAGGCTCCAGGATCACTTATCCAAACCTCTTTGCCTAACAATCAAATCCATAAAGTGCAGTGTGGGCAGGCCTGGGGGTGGGACACTCCCTCTTCTAGAACAAAAAGACTAAGACTTTTGTGAATGTAAATGCCTGTTAAAAATAATTGAAATCAGGGCTTCCCTGGTGGTGCAAGGGTTTAAGTCACAGCACTATGAAGCTATCCACAGCCACTGCAGCATGGCATGAGTTTGATCCCCGGCCGGCCAGGCAGCTAACCCACATGGCGCAGCAGACCTCTCCTGTCTCTCCCTCTGCTCCCCTCAGCAGTGTGTTTCAATAGACCCACCTGTTCTGATCCTTACTATGTCTCTGGTGAATCCTCTCACCCCCTGCACCTCTGGCCTGTACCCCAGTTCTTGTATGCATAAATAAATCTTTAAAAGATAATTGAAATCATATTTCCATGAAATTCAAGAGCTGTTAAAACTAATCTGTGGTGACAGAAGTCAGGATAGTGACTACCCCAGTGAGAATTGATCAGGAGGGCGCACAAGGAGGGCCTCCGGGTGCTGGGACTTTGTTATATCTAGTTCTGAATGGTAGTCACATGGGTGAATACTTATGTAAAAATTGACTAAATCTTACACTTAAGATTTGTGCACTTATTTGCATGCATGTTAAACCTCAACAAAAACTTCCAAAATGTAGTCAGCTGCATAAATGGTAGAGCACACTCTGCTTAGTGAAATGAGAGCCACTATGAAATTTCAGCAATATAGGAATAGAAAGCTAAGGTCCTTGGTTGCCATTAGTATCCCACGGTTACAAGAAACCGGTGCCTTCTGTCAGAACAGCAATTCAGCACCAAGGACAGGGGCACACCTAGGCCCCACTCCCCATTTTAGATGGCATGTGCCCGACTATCCTGTCAGCTAATATTCAGCATTCTCCTGTGTACTTGTGTATTCCTGCACTGAGCACCCTATTTCTCTTTAAATGACTGCTTAAAACCCAATGGGTTCAAAAACTTGTTTTAATTTTAATTTGATATTATTTTTAAGTATTTATCAAATGAACAGGAAGCAGACATAAAGAATAACATTGTATTTTCCTGCAGGTATACTTTCTATGTCTTTTGTTTTTGAAAACTTCATGAGCTTTTACATCAATTTGCCAAAAATCCTTTATTCAAAATTTGCTTTAAAAAATGGGAAGAAGGGCCTCCCCGGTGGCGCAGTGGTTGAGCGCTGGGTTGCGAGGCTGCCCGCGGCCTCTGTGGCGCTGGTTCAATCCCTGGCTGCTTCCCGGCCACTGGAGGAGGGTCCCGCATGGCGCGCAGACCTCTCCTGCTGCCGGCTGCTCCCCTCAGCACTGTACTTTGGTCCTTCTGCCTGTTCTGCTCCCCGCTCTGGCTCTGGTGATTTCTCTCACCCTCCCGCGCTTCTGACTGTACCCAGTGCTTGTATAAATAAATAAATAAAAATAAAAATCTTAAAAAAAAATGGGAAGAAAATCAGGCACTGTTTCTCATTCTTGTAAAATGCACATGGCCTTTGAGTAGCAATTCCATATTAACAAATTTCTTCTACAGATGGGGTCACATATGTGCAAAGATAAGGAAATTCATTTAAGCAATGCAGACAGGGATAGGCAGGGTAGATTCTTTTCTATTCCCTTATTGATATTCTTAAAATATTTTAAGCAATATATATATATATATTCTGTTCTAAAAATAACAAATAAAGTTAAAATTTAATTTTCAGGCTATATATCAGAACTTGCAAGAAAAAAAAAAAAGACAAAACAGGTTCAACTTTAGGTGATGGAGTCCCTTTTTTATTCCCTTTTTGATATTCTTTAAATATTTTAAGCTATATATATATATATTCTGTTCTAAAAATTAAAACAAAAAAATTAAAATTTAATTTTCAGGCTATATATCAGAACTTGCAAAAAAAAAAAAAAAAAAAGACAAAACAGGTTCAACTTTAGGTGATGGAGTCCCCGAAAGTGAATATGCACAGGGCCAACCCGTGGAAGGGGTTTGGTTTTAGGTGGGCTTATTTTTATTTTGGGGGGAGGAGGGTTAAGGTCAAACCAGTCCCCTGTTCACATTCCATTTCCTGCCCCAGGTTTCTGAGCTGAAAACCCCGGCATCGGGCAACAATGTTACCTGCTGGTAATCCTTCCAGTTCCGCTGAAAATTTACACTGCCATTCTCACGGCGCTGGATGAGGGTCCACCCACCTCCATTGGCCTCCATGTCACAGAAAACCTGGAGGAGATTGGGGGAGGGGAGTATTGGAAGACTTGGAGGCAGCCAGAAGCTAGGTCTGGGCTGGCCCAAGTGTGATTTGTGAGTGTGGTAAGCCTGGTGGTTAAGGATCAGAGAGATACATGTTCACATTCCCACCCATTGTCATCATTTTTCTCAAGTAGGGGGCAAGTGAAGCTCTCTTAGGGCCTTCCTTTCCTCATTTGCAAAAACGGATATTAACACTTTAACCTCGTTATGCTTAAGTGTCTCTCCTAGAAACAGGAATTGTGAGTATTAAATGAGAGGAATCATCTAAAGAACAGAGCCTGCTACATACTCAGAACTCAGTACATAGAGGCTTTTCATTCACTGTAACTGCAAGGTTGCTGTAGGATCAAATATCCATAGATTTACAGTGCTTGGCACACAACATAGACTCAGGAAATGGTATTATGTTTAGTGGACAAATGTGTTCCAAACACCTGCTATGTGCTGAAGGCACTGGGATGCCACCATGGAGAAGATAGGAAAGGTTCTTCCTTTCAAAGAACTAACCATTTACCACAATCACATCTTTCAGTGTAATTTTTAGTTTCCCTGCCAGGGCAATACATGTTCAGTGTTCAACAAGGACAAACTTGGTCTCTGGCCTTGCACTAAATGGATAAGAGGCAAATCAGAGCTAAACTGACCCCCAGAACTGGCATGGTCTGAAGAAGGGTGTGATAGGGCGGGCAGGTTGTGATTGTGAGCACTTGGGTAATTACAAGGAAAGCCCCAGAGAAGGACCCTTAGAATGGGTGCACTGGAAGAAAACCTTGGATGATGACACGTCTGCCAGGGAGACACCAGTGGGTATGGCATTGCCAGGGACTTTGGCTGTAGGAATAGAGGCTCTGAGATGATAAAGGTCTGCTCAGAGAGAGAAGACAGTGGTATCTGGTGGGGGTGGCAGAGAGGGCAGGAAGGGCAACTGAAGCCTAGAGAGCAGGATGGATTTGGCCAAGTCAAGTCAGTTAAAAGGACAGCTGAGGTTTGAGTGCAGATCTATTGCATCCAAAGCCAGTTTCCCTCTCTATGAGGGTTTTTGAATGTCAGCCATTCACAGCTGCCTGAGTGCCTGTGTTTACTTAATTTCATATAGAACATTCACTTAAAAAATGATGTCCTTGGGCCTCCCTGGTGGCGCAAGGGGTTAAGCACCGCACTATGAAGCAATCCGCAGCCTCTGCAGCATGAATTCCATCCCCCACGGGCCAGCGAGCAACCCACATGGTGAGGCAGACCTCTCCTGTCTCACCCTCTGCTCCCCTCAGCAGTGTATTTCAGTAGGTCTGCCTGTTCTGTTCCCCACTCTGTCTCTGGTGAATCCTCTCACCCCCGCACCTCTGGCCTGTACCCCAGCTCTTGTATACATAAAGAAAGAAAGAAAGAAAAGAAAGGAAAGAAAAAGAAAAGGGAATTATGAAGTGGGAAGATTGGCCAGTTATTCCCCAGACTCTGCCACATCAGGGCCTGACTGCCCAAAACTCCCTTTTGATGCCCATACTTTCCCTTGAACCCCTCCCCATCTGGTGTCTGGACCTCAAAGCTCAGGGCAACCTTGGGAGCCATTCCTTGAAGGTGGTGGGATCTCTACCAGCCTGGTCCCTAATTTCCCACGTGGAGCAGAGCCCCCACAGCTGCCTTCGACAGGACTACATGTATACTAGAATAAACTTCCTTGCATGAAGTCCCTGGAAGCTCAGGGTTTATCTGTTATGTCAGTTAGCATTACCTCAACCAGCACAGAACTATTTCCTACCATTCCAGCTCAAAGCTTTCTGGAGAAGATGCAGAGGAAAAGCACTTCCAACTTTCTGCTTTAACCCCATCATCTGATCCCTGACGGGTGGGGGGGGGGGCTCCAGAAGGGAGGACCATCCCATCTTCTGTGGTATCTCAGATGCGGGACCAGGCCCGAAGCTGATGGAGGTGGGTCTGTCTGAGAGGCCCCTGGCTCCCTCCCCAGGAAACCCCCTGACCTTCCTGGGCTCGGTCATATTGGCCACATGGATGATGTAGACACCACTGGCATTGGCCCCGATGCGCTGGATTTCTGCACAGTCCTGGAACACCTGGTCAGCTGTCCTCACGGAAGCTGCAATGGGACAAAGCAAAAACAATTGGAAGTGAGCTAAGAGAGGGAAGGGGCCAGGTCCTGCTGTGGGCCAGGTCCTGGAGTGGAGGTGCTGGGGACAGGGAGCTGAATCAGACCTGGGAAGGTTTCCTAGAGGAGGTGGCAGAGATCTGGAACATGGAATAGGATCAGAAGTCACTCAGCTGGAGAAGGGGAGGGTGTTCCGGCAGAGAGAACAGCATATACAAAGGGTCCAAGGTAGGAGCCATCTGGGGTATGCAAGAAAGGGGTGCAGTGAGGGGAAATGACTGTTCCTGCGGCCCACACCACAGGGGCAGAGCTCAGGCCAGAGAGCTCTGGCTTTTGATGACTTGAGAAGAGTGGGGCAGGGCTGGCAGGATGGGGTCACCAAGGAGGGAGCAATGAGGCTGGATTTCAGTGGGGTGAGACTTCCTGTTTTGGTCCCACCCTTCAATCTGGACCCTGGGTCCTGGATCTGGACTTCTGTTGGAAGGAGGCCCCTTGTTCCCATTGGAACCTGTGCACAAACTCCAGGGTCAGAGTCTCCACAGTCCCTGGTCCCTGGGGAACTGCTGTCCAGCCAGGCGAGGGTGGAGTGGTAAGGGGGTAGGGGTGGAGGGGCTGGGTTGGGAGATGCTGGACTGGGAAGCAGCAGGAACAACCCAACTTACCCTGTGCGTGAGGGCAGAGCTGGGAGCTGGCCTCAGATGCCAGCCACCCTTTCAAGACTCCCTAGTTAACACCAGTAGTGATAACAACTATAATAAACAGCAAAAGTGAAAAAACCACCACATATTGTAGTGTTTCTTAGCCAGGTACTACAAGGGGCAATTGGGGGCCGGGAAAATATTTTCTGGAGGGATTAGAGTTAGGATGGACTCTCACAGTTTGGTCCCGATCTGCCCTGCCCTCCCTTCTCCCTGAAACTATACCAGCTTCATCCCCTTTAACCCTAAGCACTGAGTTCAGTCCCTTTGTGTGCATGACTATCTGTGCAAGAGCTCTCCGAGATAGGCACTATGATTATTCCCATTTTATAGGCGAGGAAAATTGAGGCTCTGAGACATTAAATGACTTGGGCAGGTCCCAGGGAAGCAGCCAGAGCGTGGACCCTGGTGCATCCGCTGCAGAGCCAGCGCCCTTCTTCCTGCTCCCCTCCCTGGGGGTTTCCGAGCCAGAGCAGACCCAGCTAGCAGACCTTACAATGAGCGCCTCCGCTGATACTGTTCCTGGGTCAGGATTTTCCTAGCCATGACCCCCTCCATCCAACCACGTGTGCCCTCTGAGTTCTCCCCACTTGACCAGCCTCTACCTGCCCAGGACAAAGTCATACAGAGAGGGTGCAGGCTGCCTGCTAGGAGGCCTGGTTCCTGTGCCTCCTCTGTCCACACCTCTGTTCTACACCTGGTGACTAATCTAGTTTTTCCACCAAGGTGGGGGCGAACTCTCTAGTGCCTTCCCTGGGGACAGTGGGGCAGGAGGACCTAGTGGTTGGGCAAAGGGTGCCCAAGGTGAGGGACCTCCCACCCAGACAGATGCTCAGATATTTTGGCCACAGCTGGAGACTGGGTTAGCGGTGAGGAGAGGCATGGAGCCCAGGCCCCATTCCTTGGACTGAGCTACAAGACACCCACATGAGGGATTCATTTCGGCAGCCTCCTGCCAGCACTCTGCACAAGCCGGCGATGGGTCAGGTCACCACATCTCCTGGCTTGGAAGGTCTCTCCCTGTCCCGCCAGCGGCTTCCTTGGGGCCTCAAGCCCCTACCCAGGAGGGCTGCCTTCGATGGAACCTCTGCCCCCCAAATCACTGCCAGCCACAGTGCCTGGAACTCATCACTATTGCTTGATTCCTTGTGCCCCAAAGGCTTTCCCACTCCCCCATGGAGAACCAGCACCGGTGGGAATGCTCCCCCTGACCTTTCTCGCTCATCAAATCAGTCTCCATCTCCGGGTTCCCATCAGGCTTCCTAAAACCTTGTCTCACCCTATTCAAAATCCTCCCATGCTCCCCTCCACGCTGCCCTCAGGTTAAAGTCCCTCCTCCTTAGCAGATTTTTGGCCTTTCATGGTTGGGAAATCTCAGGAACACAGCTAGCAGAGCACCTGGCACAGAGGCATCGCTACATCTTGCTCTTCCTCTCCTTCCCTCAGAGACCCGCAGACAGGGTGCTCAGCATTTTTGCAAGAGAAGGGGCCGTGGCGATATTGCTCGCTGCTGTGTCCCCAGCATCCTGCACTGGGGCTGGCACACAGTGGGTGTATTTGTTGACTGAGTGATTGGAACTGAAACCCAGGATGCCTTGGCCACCCGGAGGGGCCCCACCAGGAGTCAGCAAGGGCTGGGGAGCTGGCCTAGGCATTGTTCTCCTTTCTCAGAAACCAGGGCCAGAGATGCCTCCTCACCTCTGCTGGGTTCTCTTGGGCTTAGAAGCAGGCTTCTTGGGGCTCATTGGGTCCAAACTTTCTGTTCTTTAGATTGGGAAACTGATTCCACAGCGGGTGGGGCAAGCCTAAGCAAGTGGGAATGGAGGCTAGATCCTGGAGCCCAAATGTGCCAGTTTGGGTTGATGGTGTCTTTGTTATTACCACCATCATCACCTCCATTAAATAGATGGGAAAACTGAGGTCAAGTGAAGGACAAGGTCATGCCAAGGTCAGGGGTAAAAGTTATAAAGTCAGGGGTGAAAAGAGTCTGGGTTGGTTCCTCTGAGAACTTTTGCTGTGGACACCGTCATTTTTGTGGTTTGTCCTTCTTTCTATCTCACACGTGAAGGAGCCTTTCCCTAGGTGGCTTCCAGGCCCCAGCGTCAACTCGGAGGGAAAGTGGGGTCTCCCTCCCCTCACTTGCCCTCCTCCCACACCCAAGCGCACCCGCTTGCTCACCAGGGCCCTGGGCCATGACGCGCACCAGGCGCTGCACGGATTCCAGCAGCTGGCGCTGCTGGCGCTGCAGGAGGCTGGAGTTGCTGCTGGCAGCGCGCAGGCTGCGCTCGAGGCCGGCGAGGGCGCCGCTCTGGCGGCCCAGGAGGCGCCGCAGCCGCTCCTTCTCGCCGCGGAGGCTGGTCAGCTCCGCTTGCTGCTGCGTCTCCAGGGCGAGCACCCGAGTCTCCAGCGCGCTGAGGGGTGGGGACGCACGGAGGTGAGGACGCACAGGGGTGAGCCCCGTGTCTCCACCATGCATTCACTCTCGTGCGCTTTCTTATGGGTCCCGGGGTGATCGCGGTCAAGAGAGGTAGAAACCTGCCCGGGGTTACAGTCTGAGGCTCTGTGCCCACCGATGGAATTGGGGAGACGGGGGAAAAAGACTCGCCTTGGGTAAGGATGATTGGGGTCCAGTAGAGGAAGAAAATGGGGATGCGAAGGACATGCGGCAACCAGGAGGCCATTATCAAATCCCAAGCATGCTTGCCCTTTGAGCTGTCCACACGCAGGAGGTAACCCCCAGGGAGGTGGGCAAGAATGCCCATTAGGAGACTGAGCATAATGGGGGGGGGGAGGGGAAGTCAGCCTAAATGCTCAGCCAAGATTGCCTGAGTCTGTTCTGTTTTGATGTCCCTGAAAATGTTCTGGAGCCACAGAGAGGAAGAAGGCGGTGTGCATTTGCACAGAATTGGTAAGATGCCCAGGACTTGGCGTGGAACAACCCTGGCACATCAGGGCCTCTAGTCTAACTCCACTGGTCAGAAGAGAAAAAAGAAAGAGAAGAAAAGTATTAATGTCCATATAGAAGGACACCGGTGAGCTCACAGGAAAGCTGTGGAAAGAAAGGAGGAGGACACAGTGGTGTCTGTGCTTGTAGGGAAAGTGAAGGGAAATCCACTACGTGCTGTTACTTCAAAGGCAGGATTTGAGTGGATGGAGATGGCAGGAGAAAGAGGGGGCAGGTGGAGGGACCAAATTCTCTTTCATTCCGTGTAGATCACTGTCGTCTGATGATATAACACACAGGAGGCATTTGGTAACGGGTTTAAAAAAAAGAAGAATTTAAAAAAGAAAGATGCTTTTGACTCAGCACTTCTGATTTGGTCATTTTAGCCTACAGATTTGCTCACAGGTGTGTGCCATGAGATCTCGGAATATTATCGGTGGCATCACTGGCTGGAGTGTGAGAGACTGGAAACCACCTCACTGCCTGCTCCCTGGGGACTGGGGGGTGTAACTAGAGGGACAGCCACGCAGCCAGACTTCATATAGTTGGAGAAAAGAATAGTCAAGTGTGTCATGCAATTATAGAACCTTTTTCAGGGTAACTGAAAAAAACACAACCGAGGTGTAGAAGAGATGGAATGCTGCATTTGCGTTTTAAGAAAGCAAAAAGGGGCCTATACTTTCACGTTTGTTTGCACATCCGTGAGAAACCCTGGAGTATAAGTTATAGGATATCAGCTCCTCAAGGACATGGATTTTTGTCTGTTCATTTCTGTAACTCCAGTATTTACAATTACGTCTAACACATGGTAAGAGCTCAAAAAGTAAACGTTGCTTGAATGAATGTAAGAACACACAAGAAGTATGGAGCAGCAGTCTCTCTGCTGGGTGGCTGAGGGGGCGGGGTGGCAGGGAAACATTTTCCTGTATCTGAGGTTGTGCTGGCCCATTCTCCAGAGTAAAAAAAGAGGCCAGCCAGGGCAGAAGGAATTTCCCCTGGGTCCCCAAATATGGCACAGGCAGAGAGAATTTGGGCACACCTGGATTCTGGAGCCCTAGCTGTCTGTCTGGGCCCAGAACCTATTCATGACATACTCCATCTTCACTGGTTTCTAGGCATCTGCTGCCAATTTAGAGTGATTGACAGTGTCCCAGTCCTCGCTCTCCCACACCTTGGGGTGGGAGGACAGAATGAGTAGTGGGCACACTATCATTAACCGTGCACAGACGAGAGGGAGCTGGCCTGTCCTGGGGCCTTATCAGGACCCAGCAGGTGTAAAATAGCATTGCGCCCATACACAGGCTGCTAGTGGCTGCGTGGGCATTGCCTCTCCAGCTCCCTGACCTAGGCAGTTTTTTTCCTCTGCTCAGCTGGAAACTAAGATAAATCAGCCTCAGACATCCGGGGTTTTTTTGGCCTTATCTGCTCCCCATGACTCTTTTTTTCCTTTGTAATTTAAAGGGTGTTCCCTGCATGCATGTTTGCTTATAAATGCAGAGACTCTGCTAGGATAGACAAGAAACTGGGAACTATGGTTGCTTCTGGGGAGGGGAATTGTTGGGTGACATCAGATTTATTAATTTTAAATAAGTAAATCAATTAAAATGTACAGGGTAAATTGTAAGTACTTTGTAGCTCAATAAAACTTTAAACATTTCTAAAATACATAAAGGAAGGAAGGGAGGGAAGGAGGGAGAGAGAAAAGGAAGAAAAAGGAAAAAGAGAAAGAATCAGGGTGTTCTGAGTACAAGGAAAATGCTTGTCCCTGCACCACCCAGTTCAGAGTAGCCAGGCTGTGACTCCTTGGCCCTCAGCCCAGCCCCAGCGTTCACCTTCTCTCCTGGCTTCCAGTGCAAGGCCCTAGATTCAAGCCAATTAGTTTTCTTGAGATAGGTGTTTCAATACAAGGTTTCTCGAGTGTCTCTGGCTGAAGAGACTGTAGAAGAGTTGGAATAATAACAGAAACCGGTGCCTAACATATCAGTGGCCCAATGCAATAAATATCTTTCTGTCCCTCAAGACTCAATCACATCACTTATTCAGCATATGGATGACTTACTATGTCCTAATTATATTGAAGTCACTTTTTGTTGACTGGCCTGACCTGCCCCAGCCTTAGTACTAGTCCACATCCCCGAAATGATCCCTCACTTCAGTCCTAACCCAGGCCCTTAGATCTGGCCCCAGCCCGGTCCTGGCTCTGGTACTGACCCTGGGCCCCAAGCCCACTTGGAACCCAGCCTGGCCCTGGCCCCCAGACCCAGCCCTCACCCAGCCTGGTGCCAGGGTGCCAGTGCCCACCTGTTGCGGCCCTGCAGCTGGTGGAGCTCATGGCCCTGCAGGAGCAGCTGCTTCTCCAGCTTGTTGGTGGACAGTGAGGTCTCCAGCAGCTGGATCTCCATCCTTGATGTCTGGTTTAGAACCTGCCCCAGCAAGCAGGAGGAGGTGGGGGTTAAGCATGCCCTGCACATAACCTGCCCAGCAGCAACCCCCTACTCAAAGGCATTGTCATTCCAGAAACTTGCTGACCTATTTCCTCCCTCCCAGTGGTTGGTTACTGTGGTCATTGTTTCATTCATTCATTCATTCATTCATTCATTCATTCATTCATTCATTGGTCTTCATTGAGTTTAGGATCTGCTTCTTAAATTTCTTCACTCTTGTCACTGCACATGGCGTTTCTTTTCTTCCTGCTGATCAGGCCCCAGGAAGAGTCATCCTTGACCTGCATATCCAGTCCATCAGCAAGTCCTGCCAACTCCACCTTCCAAATGGGTGCCTGTACCCACCCCTACCCCTATGGTATAGTCTCTGCTCAGCAGCATTTTAAATGTCGCCCTTCTTTTCAAAATCTTCCTGTGCTGCCCACAGGACACTGCAAAAACCCCAGGCCTCTCCATGGCCCACAAGTCCTGCTGATTCAGTATGGCCCCATCATCCCTCTAACCCTTTGCTGCCACCATCTCCTTAGGTCACCTCAGTTGCACTGGCTCCTGCATGTTCCTGGAGCTTGCCAGCACAGCCCCACCTGCGGGTCTTTGCACACGCTGTGGTTCCTGTCTGGGACACTGTCCCCGGGGCCCTGGCTCCATTCCTACCTTCTCAGTGTGCCTTCCTGGCCTCACTGTCGAAACTTGCAACTCATTCCCTGCTGCCACTCCCAGCACATACTCCTCATTGCTCCAGTATAACGTCCACGCTGCTTCTCCTTAGCACTCTCACCAGCTCACACACACACACGTGTTATTTATACTAGTTGTTTTCTTGGTGTTTATTAGAAAGGACGCTCTATGCCCATTTTATCTACAGCTATAAACGTCAAACAGCACCTGTCATGTAATGGGGATTCAACAAAACCCGGGCCTCGTGTCATTCATCTCTTCATCCATTCATTTACTCACCTGTTCCCCCCACCCTCTTTTCTGCTCCCAGTGCCTCTTCTCTCAGACAGAATATTTTATTATCCATTTTCTCTAGTGTACAGTAAGTCCCCTGAGGGCGGGGGCAAATGTGCTGCTGCCCCCTCATTCCAGGGCCCAGCACATCCCTGGACACTAGAGTCACAGGCAGAAGAGCCAAATCTAGTGCCTTCCCTCAGGGGGCTCGTGGCCTGGTGGGAGGGTTTTGCAACAGCATCATGGTGGGGGCCTCAGGGGTTCCAGCCCCAGAGGAGGCCCTAAACTCAGCCAGGGACAAAGGTCAAGGCAAGACAACCTGGGCTGTGAGCCAGCCTTACTGGCCACCCTCTGCCCCCAAAGAGGCTCCACCTCCAGTGCCACCCGCTCACCCCTGGGTACCTGAGCCTCCACATCAGTCAGCTTTCGGGTCTGGGCGGTGGTCTGGTTCAAGAGGCTGGTGCCCAGCTCCAGCATGGTGGCTGTCTGGTTCTGGACCATGTCCTGCTGGGCCTGGGTCAGCTCTGACTTCAAGTTCATCTGGATGTATCTTTCTAGCTGTGGGGAGACCAAGGGCTGGGGTCATGGGTAGGGTCTAGAAGAAAGCTCCTGTCTTCTCCACGTGTGTTCAGGGAAGGACACGGAGCAAACAGGGGAGGCCTCCCTATATGCCAGGCCACCATTACTTCTCACCTGGACTTTTCCAGAAGTTTTCTCCCTGGCCTCTCTTGTCCCCTACATGGTCTACACAGTCCATCCTCCACTCGCCAGCCAAAGGGATCCTGTTAAACTTAAGTCAAATTATATTCGTCCTCTGCTCTAAACCCTCCCTGGGTTTTCATCACATTCAGAAGAAATGCCAAAATCCTCCCCGTGACTGTAGCCTGCTCCATGACCTAGCCTTTTGCCACCACCTGATTTCCTTCCTATTTTTTTCTCCTTCATCCCACCCCAGAAACCTGGCCTGTATGACACCTCTCCAACAGAGAGAACATGTGGCTACCCCAGGGCCTTTGCACATGCTGTTTCCTCTGCCTGGAGCTCACCCCCTCCCCCATTCCCATCTGCATGGCTCACTTGCTACAGTCATTTCATGTTTCTTTCTAGTACTTATCACACTCTGACTTTATAGTGCTTATTTGTCTACTGTCAGTTTGATATAAATCAGGGACTTGGTCTTATTCACCACTTCATATCTAGCGCAATGCTTAGTGAACACTGGGTGCTCAATCAGTATATGGTCAATGAATCGATGGAAAGAGGGGAGTGGTAAGGGTCAGAGCATAGCCCCCAATGTCATGCCCATCACCCAACTTCCTAGGGCTAAGCCACTCAGCAGATGGGGGGGCCCTATCTTCCTTCATACAATCTTGCAGATCCCTCTGCCAAAGTGAACTTTCTGCTTTATGGTTCTCTCTATTTGCCAAACAGGGCTGAACCAGCCAGCTTCCAAGGGCACTCCCAGCTCTGATCCAATATGCTAACGTTCATTTCTTTGACAGGGCTGCTTTCTTTCCCAAGATCAGGAGAGCTGGTTTGGCTTGAGGCCAGGATCGAGTTGCAAAGGTGAACAGTGTGTTCTCAGGGCTCAGTGCCCATGGGCAGAGTGCTGGTGCCCCTCCTCCACTCCCTCTTCATTCTGGCCTTGCGCCACCTTCCCTACCCCTGGCCCTGGTTCCTTCTCACCCTCGTGCTCAGTCTTCCTGGAGGTCCAACAGGGCAGCTCCCAGGGTTCCTGGGAAGACTGATGCTCTCCAGGGGAGGTGGTGACCTTGGCAGGGGGGCCAGGCTCCAGCTGCTTCCTCCTTGTGTCTCTTCCCTCTTCCATTTCCACTGTCTGCTCCCATCCCTCTTTCCTTCCGCCCCTCCAAGTGCTTGTGAAGGAGCACACTCCATTGTAGTGCAATGTCAAATCCTGAAGGGGGCGTACATGGGCAGGACTGGGAGTGATTCTAGGCCTGGTGTGCTCCCGGTGTGCTCTCCAAGTGTGCTCCTTGGATCAATATCATCTGGGAACTTATAGGAAATGCAAATTTCTGGGTCCCACCCCAGATACCACCCCACCCCTAGAATAACGAACTCAGCAGTGTTGCCCAGCCCTGCAGGTGAACTTGAAGCTTCCTCCAATGTGAGAACATGGCGCAGAGGTCCCAAAGGGACCTGAGGGAAACAAGCACGTCCAGGTTTCTTAAGACCTTGGTGCCCTTGGCCCTGTCCCTCCTCCTTGCATTGTCCATTCCCCGACTCTCAGTCCCCTGTTGCACACACGTACTGTCTTTTAATAAAGACTGTCTTCTAAAAATTAGAGAACAATGTCCTTGATTCCTGCAGCCCCTTCCAGCAGCAGTTCCAAATTTTTTGCTCCCCTCAACAACAAATGAACAATTTTCTCAACTCCATACTTACCCTTATCTTTAAAAATATTATATTCTTACAGTTTATGTCACACTTACAATAAAGAATAATGTAATGAAATCTGTGTGTTTTACCAAGTTCAAAAAAATATGTAACCTGAGTCCTGTGCACCCCCAGGTCTGCTTCCCTAGCTCTTGGGAACCCCTCTGTACTTGAAACTGCCTCCTTGTCATCCTCCTTGAATTCAAGGGAGACATCTGTGTTATCATCTTCTCCAACTCAGCAGCCTTCAACCCAGAGAGCAACCTCCTTTTTCTGGAATCATCTCTCAGATGCACTTTCTCCTAGTTTTCCATGTACCCCTTGTACCTTCTGGCCACCCCCTCTCTGATGCCTCATCTTTCTGTACACGATCTCCTGAGGTTCAGGGTCCTTAATGTGGGACCCTTTAAGAACCCACAAAGTTCTGTGAAAAGAATTCAGGGATAATAAATTTGTGTAAGAAAAAAATTTACATCTTTTGTTCATGAACCCGTAATAAAAATTTGGCATTTCCTTCAATTATGAGCCCAGGCCACAAACCGGAGCACTATTAGTTAACCCTGCAACTTCATTAGGATAGAAATAAAAAAAAATATTTTCGTGTCACAACATAGTTACAGTGTCTTCAAATGCTATTTTTACTTAAGATTTTAGAATAATGGATACTCAAACTCACCACTGGGTAACACTACAATTATAGTGCAGATTTAACTTTTAGTATTTTGATTTGATTGTGATATTATTAGGTATTCCTATGCTTATATTTTATGCCTTTAAAAATATTATTCTGACAGGAGGATCCATAAGCTTCACCCAGCTGCTTCCGCCTCCAGATACCAAAGGGCTGAGGCCCCAAATGCATCAGAACCCCGTGGCAGGCGTTAGAGTTGGTCGTGGGGCTCCCACATCCCATGTGCTGATGGGGGCGTCTCCACCTCCCACCCAAACTTCCCCCGTGAATGTCCACCGATTTGCCATCTCCGTGCGGGTGTCCAGCAGGGGTTGCATGCCAAAGCATCCAACATGGAACCCTGATTCCTCAGCTCCCACTGCCCCATCTCCGCATGCTCACCTCATTCTCCTCTGTTTTCCCCTCATTCAGTGGCCTCCTCCAGGTCTTAAACCCCCAACGCAGACCTCATCCTTGACTCTTTTCTATTCCCGCTGCGCTCAGTCCACTAGTAAGTTCTCACTACTATCTCTCTCTGAGTTTCGAATCCGATCTTGTCCCTCCACCCTGAGCCAGTTACCCCCACCCCCTGGTCAGCCTCTCACCGTCCCCACCAAGCCTCTATCAGTGCCCACCCCCACCTCCGCTGGGATTCTAATGTTGGCTGGCTGGGCTGCCAGGGTGGACGGGGTAAGCAGAGCTACGCTGAGGCTGCACTGGGACTTCTCCATGAGTCACAAAACTGAACCTGCTGAGATGCAGACTCCCAGACCTGACAGTAAAACCTGAGCTGCCCTAGGTGGTCCAGCAGCAAGTTCGTTTCTGCAGTGAGACCTTCTCTGGCATCTCTCCCAAGTCTCTCATTTGCAGATGGACAAGCTGAGGCCGAGGAGACTTGCCCACGGTCACCGCCTGGCAGTCTGGGTTCTGTGACTCTTAGCGCAGGGGCTTCTTCAGCTCTGCAGAGTTAGGCTGAGGACTCTGGGTTACTTGGGGTCATCTCAAGTGATGTGAGCTACCTCACTGCCCTCATTGGTCCCTCACTTGTATGGCGGCTGCAAGTGGTTGGGTGGGTGGGGCAGAGGCCACCCACAGCTGGGGCCCATCACCCAATTTGCCATACCCGCCCACCAGCATGGGCTCTGGGATGGATAATGTGGCCCAGATGGGCACAGTTGGGCCACGCTGTGATTCTGGTGACTAATGTCAGCATTTGTGGTGGTGGGGGTTGGGTCTGACCCAGCGGTATGGCCCAGACCTCAGGCAACAGCTGGAAGGGTGGGGTAAGGACAGCAATGGAGGAACTGACCCGGACGGGATCGCCACCCTCCCTCAACCTCCAGGATCAGACCTGCCCCTTCTCTGTCACCCTCATGGTGACAAATTCTCAGGTGAGACGCGTGCGGGCCTGACCCCCGTCACCCTCTATCCTGCAAAGGGCTGAATTTTGGCCCTCGGCTACCAGCCACTCCCCTTGGCTTTGGGTTTGAGGCCTGGCTCTTCTACCTTCTAGCTGTGGCTTCAGTTCTCTGAATCTCTTTACTAATCTGTGACACGGGGACAGTAAACCCTGCTCCTGTTGGGGACAGAGCATTTGAAAATGACAGTGAAAGAAAGGGAGTTTTGACAGGCAGGGGTTGGGGGTGGAGGGAGGAAGGGTGTTGGAGAGGTAAGAGATGGGTATCGATGGATGAACAGTCTTAGCAGAAGGAAATCTGCTTTCTCCAGCATTATTTATATAAACACACTTCAACAGGCGAGTGGATATGCAACTGTGGCCCATCCGTGCATTGGACCCTACTCAGCAATAAAAGGGCCTGAACTTCTGATAATTGCAACAACATGGATGTATCTTAGAGGGCTCCTCGGCGGAGCCCCCAGTGGGTCTTCAACTGTTACAGGGCCAAGAGTGCAGGGCCTTTCCTGCTGGAAAGGGGCCTGGCAAGTCACAGGTGCTTCATGAATATTTGTTACATTGAATGAGTGAGGGGGTTGGACCCTGCCCTCACCCCTTGCCCAGTCCCCTGCCTTCCTGGAAGAATTGGCTTTGAAATGAAGGATGCCAGAAGGCTCTGTGGTCCAGCCATCAGGAAACAGAACAGCAAGAAAGGGAAGAACAGCCTTTATAGAAAAATTAAGCCCCAGCCCATGCTGGCTCATGACTTGCCGCTTCCCGCCTTTGTGCCTCCATTTCCCCCTCCGTAGATGGTGTGATAACAGTACCACTCTGTGGGGTAGAAGGGAGGGGAGTCCCCATGTTCATGGCCATACACTCACTCCTGCCTCCAGAAGTGCCAGGCACATTAAGAGGTACGCAGTGACTATTTGCTGAGAGAGCAAATGGGTCAGTTCACGTAGGGGGCAATGGATTGCCATAAAATGATTTTTGGGCTCCTAAAAATTAGTTTGGCTCTGCTGATCCAGCCCAGCCATGGTTAGAGCCTGTGATGGGAGGTGAAGCCAAAGAGGAGGCCAGAAGGCCAGAGAGCAGGACTGAACATAGACAAGATCAGGAAAGAAAGGGAAGCTGCCAAGGGAGAGGAACAGAAGGAGGCCCACAGTGAGGGGGGAACCAGCATGGGGTGTGTGAAGAAGGAATGTTCTAGATACGAGCATGAGACAGTTTGGGGCTCATTCATCTGTACATTGTGCAGAGGCTGCACACATCTGTGCTGGGAGACAGCAGTGGCCAGGATGGACTTGCTCTGTCAGCTGCCATGGCCTCCGCAGGCAGATCTCAGAACCACTGAGGTGCTGGGCATGGCTCCGAGGCCTTACAACCTTACAAATATGGCCCCTTAAGTCCTCCACTCTCTCCTCGTTCCCATTTGACAGATGAAGAAGACACACAGAGAGAATGAGATCATTACCCAAGTCACACAGCTATGAGTGGCAGAGGTTGGATTGGAAAGTGGGCCTTTGGGGCCCAAAGATTACATCCTTACCACTTAGGGGTAGAGGGGAGGGGAGCTGCTTGTGGCAGCCAGACTCCAAGAGGAGCCCAGAGATCCCTCCTCTGACAACTCGAGTGTAGTCCCTCCCTTGCTGAGTTGGGACAGGCCCGCCTCCCCCAACAGCACCCCCCCCACCCCCCCGTGATCAATGGGGATATTGTCAAAATGTTGGAGTGCGATGTCATTACATTTTGGCTTCTGCCTCCTCCCCTGCTCTGGAAGAGGCTGAGGACCCACAAGCAGGCCTGTGAAGGGGCCCATCTTGAGAGGAGCTGAGAGGTCCCACCACTGACAGTTCCCACCTATCTGTGAACAGATCACTGGGAGGCCAGTGCCCCAGCCCCAGTTGAGCCTTCAGATGCCATCAGCCCCAAGTGACATCTGAGTGTAACTTCAGGAAGAAACCCCAGTTCACAGCTACCTGTTAAGTTGCTCCTTTTAATTTTCCTGACTGTCGGACAGACTACATGTTTTTTGTTATTTTAAGCTGCTAAATATTTTAGGGTAATTTGTTGCTCCACAACGGATAGCAGAGACTTCTTGGCAGAGATTACAGAGGTCTGGCCCTCTTGCTTCTAGGTTCTGCTCCCCTTGCTTGGCTGGTCACAACCCCACCCCATCACCCCCAGCCTCGGTGTCTTTGGGCTAATTTTGCAGCTTGTGAGCCTGATGTTAAGGGTTGGCCTCTCCTCCTCTGCCTTGTTTTAGGGTCCCCACTCGCCACCCTGGAATGCACAAGCCCTGACCCTGTGTTCAATGCATACTGGCTTTTTCTGAGCAGCCAGACCAGGATTCCTTGGCTGTCTTCCCTCCTACACAAGATTCTGTTGCTTTTCTTCTAGGTTAGGGCTCAGAGCTTGCAGAGCGGTGGGCAGGGAGCCAGGGCTGGAGAGTGTCGGGGGCCAACAGGCTCTCGCGGAGGGATGCACTTGTCCACTTTCAGCCAAGCACCATTCCCGGCACAGGCCTGGCTTCTCCACTCCCAGCTGCAGCCCAGTCCAGTGTGGCCTGGAGCACTGCGTCGGGCCCTGGCTCCAGTCCCAGCCTTGCCATTCCCTTTCTCTGACAGTGATGCAGCTTCTCAAAACCTCAGTAGCCTCATCAAACAGGGCTCATGTTTTCTCCTTGCAGAGGGTCTGTGTGTTCCAAGGGGTCTGGAGCTTATCTGTTCCGTACAGTGCCCGGCACATGGTAGGGCTTATCAATATTTGTTGAGTATCTGTGGCCATCCTGCCTTCTGAGCCTCAACTTGCATGGAATGGATGGTGCTCAGGGTTTGCCCAAGGCGAGGGGGCCAGGGAGAGGACAAGGTATATTGGGGAGAGCCCTGTAGAGGGAGGGAGGACACGCCACGTCTGCCTCTGTCACTTGAGTCTCTTACTTGCTCATCTATGCTCCCAGTGGGCCCCTTTGCACTTCCCACGGAGGTTTCCTGTGGGGGATTCCCCTCATCTTCCTTCCTGGGCCCCACTTGGTGGCCACACTCTAGACCAAAGGATGTAGAGTTGGAGTCAGGAGTGAGGGGCCTAAACTCCAGAGGCGCTGTTCTCTGTATAAGGGGAGGTGGGTCCCCAGCTTCGAGGGCCCCCAGTCACCTCACCTATAGAAGCCCCAGATCTCCCCATGCTTTGCCTTGTTTTGTCCTCACCTGAGGTGTTTATGGTCATGACACTCACTTTGCAGATGAGGAAACTGAGGCCCAGGGAGGAGAAAAGGGGGCTCTCCCTAGGTCATACAAGGCAGGAAGCAGAGAAGTTGGAGTGAACTCCCTTCCTGACCAAGCTGAGCTGGCCTTCACGAGGCTCTCACTCCCTGCTGAGCCCTCTACCAAGCCCCGGAGATAACCTCAAAGCAGCTTCCACTAGAGCCCATTTCGCAGATAAGGACAGCGAGGCCCAGAGTGCCCAAGTGACTGACAACACAGGCCAGAAGCAGCAGAGCTTGGATTCTACTTGAGTCCGCTGGACCCTGAGGCCCACACTCAGCATCTGTGGGATTTACCCCAGGCCCTGGGCCAAGGATGGGGGTGGAACATGAGGACACCCAGATGGAGGCCCTGGGTCCTCTCAGTTCCAACGGCTCAGCCCAGCCTTTGTGAAAGAGCATAGCAGGGCTTTCCTTGGCTGAGGGGCTCCCTGGGAAGGGAAAAATCTAGTACCTGAGTTTCCCCTTTGGTGGCCAGCGGCTCTCTGCTCCCCAGGCGCCAACTGGGGGCCCAGGGGACCAGGTCATGAGGGAAATGTCTTGTTTATTAGCCCGGAAACTGGCTGTTGTGCTGAGCATGTGGGTTCTGGCCTCAGACCGGCTGGGTATGAGTCTGACCTCACACCTCCTGGCCATGTGGCCCTGGGCAAGTCACCCAACCTCTTGGTACCTCAGTTTTCTCATCTGTTAATAGGTGAGTAGCTATTTTCTCATCTGTTAATAGGTAGCTTCCCCAGGGTTCCCCCGCCCCGGGCTCAGTCACCTCAGACCCCACAGCTGGCTGTCGGGGCTGACTCTGAGGTTAGGCAAGTGCTCAATGACCAGAGTCTGGGCCGAGGAGCAGGCTCTGGGGCCTGATTCCTCATAATTCCTGCCCAAGGAGAGAAGAGGAGAGGCTTTGTGTACATCCCAGGTCGGCTCAGCTTTGGGGCCTGGAAGGAGAGAGCCAGAAACATGTGGCCTGTCCCCTTGGGAAGGCCTGGCCAAGCCACTTGAACAAATAAATCTGTCCTTGGGGAGGCTGTGCAAGGGCCTGTCATTGCTGCCTGGGTCATGCCTCAGCTGAGGCCATCTGTGCCAGCCATTTATAGGCCCCTTTCTTGGAAAAATAGCCCCCTTCCTCCAAGAAGCAGATGCTGTGCTCCCATCCTCCAGCCTCACACTCAGAAAGGAGCCAGTGGTGAGGTTAGGAAATCAAATCCCAAGATATTTTGTTCTGCAACCGAGATTCATTTCTGTTTGGATAACTAAAGGCCGAAAATGCCAAGAATTTACGGGCAGCCTGAGGAGGCCGGAGCAGTTGGGAGTCCCATTCCAGTTAGGGAGGGTCTCGGGCTGGGCCAGGACCCCACGCTATGCTCCCCCTGGGTGCGCTTTTGACCCATGTCCAGGCAGGCAAGGCTTTTTGACCGTGGGGCTTGGGGGCCAAGTTATTCTGAGGTTTGACGTCAGGGACCTGGAGCAAACAGCGAGGCTGAGGGCAGTGCCAGTTTGGGAGGCTCCTGCCCAGCCCCTGACCCTTCCCTGCTCAGCTTTGGGTACAGACGAGAAAAGAAAGAGCCCCAGCCAAGCAGCCTGGCTCTCCTGTGTGCACTGGGTCCTCTGGCATAGACAGAGCACGAAGCCGCTGGGGGAGGTAGAGGCAAGAGGGGAGGAGGATCGGAGAGACAGGGAGAGACTCAGGGGGGTGCCAGCCAGCCAGGAGAGGGGATCAGACAGCAATAGGAGCACATACTGTGAGTCAGCCTCCGCCCCCCATCACGGGCCCCAGGAGAGAGACCCACAGAGACAGAACAGAGAGTCAGAGACATACAGGGAGATAGGCAGAGAGGACCAGCTCCTGCCTGAACAGGCAAGAAGGTGGAGGACCCCACATTGCCCCTGGGATCCCAGAGACTCAGAGGAAGCTGGGCTGCCCTCAAGTGCAGGAGGTGGGTGGGGAGCCTGGGACTTGAGTCTGGTCCTTTTGTGCAGAAGGGTTCCTGGTGAGTTTGGTACTTTCTGTCTGGGAGGCCCGATGTAGTTGGGGGAGCCACCATTACACATGAATCAAATAGCTACGTGGACAGGCTCTGGACCCCATATCAAATGTCAGGAGCAGGGCTTGCCCCCGGGTGTCGTCGACGAGGCACTGAGAGAAGGGCAGGCCCTGGGCCAGAGCTGGTCCGTGCTGGATGCCCGCGGGCATGTGCCTAACCACTGCCTGCGAGGCCCAGCTCGGGAAGCCTGCTGTGTGGCTGGCTCTGTCCTCCACCCCCTCAACATTCCTTCAGCTTTTCACCCAGATGCGGGAGGTGGAGCAGAGCCAAGCACTGAAGTGCAGCCCACCGATGGCCTCGCTGATGGCCAACTCCAGACATGAGTCATGGCAGCAGAGGCTTCCCAGGAGGAGGGGGTGGGGCAGGAGGGGGGAAAGGTGGAGGAAGGGGAGAACAGTAGAAGGAAGGGGAGGGAGCAAGGGCAGGGCGCCCCCTCCACCCGCTCTGGGCACGGGCATGAGGTCACTGACCAGCAGCATGCCAGGAGAAGAGGCTGGGGATCCGGGGGTCCGGAATTCAGAGGCAGATAGGAACAGCCCCACTGTCTCTCTGGTCTTGCCTCCCCCACAGACTTGACACCCTCCAGAATCAGGAGAAAGAACCTGGGCTTCGGAATGACAATCTGGGGTGGCTCTCATCGCTGCCACTCTAGCAAGGCCCTTCTCCTGGCCGTGGTTTCCTTATCTGTGTGCTGTGGGGGTGGAGGGGAGACTGGGGTAGGGGCTGAGCAGGCGTGCGCTTCTGGGAGCTCACAACAGGGAGCTCACAACACCCTGCACCCACCCGGATGAATGGAATGTTGCTGCGAGCTTGGTCTGGGGAGGCCTGTCCCCCGCAGCCAGGCCTGGGTGTCACCAGTGGCGATCGTGATGATGCCACTAGATAAGAATATTTTGAAGTGCATATTTTTTCGCTCCTGGTATGTCAGAGCAGAAGCCAAAAGAGGCCCTCGAATATCAAAGACTCTGAGGTATACCCTGGCCGAGAGAACGCACAAGAGTAGAGCCAGCGGACATCACGCCTAAGGACACGGCATAGCCACAGAAGGTGGCCAGTGTCTGTGACTGTGGCCGGGAGAACTGCAGGGCGCCGTGACTACCCAAGTGTGTGTGTGCCCGTGCCGGGGTCACGTGTCTCAAGTGGAGGAGGAAGGCCCCAAGGACTACAGGACTGGAGTCTCTAGTACCAGAGAGACCCTCATGGAAACAGTCACCATCACGGAGAGTTTACTATGTCCCTGGGGACCAGGGACTTCCAGTGCCTCATCTCATTGACTCCTCGGGGGTGGGTAGTGTATCACGCCCTCGTACAGGCGAGGGAAGCAAGGCTCAGAGAAGTGAAGCAACTCGGCGCAGCTCACACAAGTAGGAAGGGGTAGAATGGATCTAGAACCCCAAGAGGACTCCAGAGTTAGGGGTCTCAACTTCTAGGCAATGCTGTTGCCCAAAGAGGTGCCAGGTCCCAAGGGCATGGGTGACCTGGCAGGGACCCGAACACCAAAGGGCATAAGGGGGTCACTACCCAAAAGGCCTCTTCCCTAAGAGATGGCGTTGCAGACACATGCTTGGACCCCACCAGAGAGCAGGCGGGATTGGTGGACCCTTGAGAACATTGGCATGGACAAGTGGCTTTCCAGCCCTCCGGTCACCTGCAACCTTTGTTCCAAATTGACTGAGAATGAACTTCCTCTGCCCAGAGGAGCGGGGCTCGAGATAGAGATTGTGTTGAAATAAAAGCCCCTCGAGCTACTGTCCTCCTGCCACTGAGCCACCCCACGACTTCATGAGGCACACACCGCAGGCGGGCAGCAGGCTGAGAACGGCCGGCCGGAGCTGCCCCATGGCCTTCCCGGCCACCCCTACACACTGTCATTTTCTCCATTTTACACACAGGGAAGCTGAGCCTCACTTGTCTGCAACCGCGTGGCAAGTGCTGGGAGGGGACGTGAACCAGCCGGGCCTGAGTACTCTTTGCCCTGCAGCGCTCCCAGGCACTCCCAGGGTTACCAGCAGGGGGCTGGACCAGGAGGGTACACCCCCCTGAGGGCGCTGCCCGGTCCTCCTGGACTCTAACACCTCTTTCTGGCCTGAAAGCCTTGGTTTATATGCGCGCGCCCTTTGGCTCAGCCAGTGTTGTCTGAGCCCCAGGCACTCAGGGGAGTCAAAGAGAACAGGGGGTGAGATTAGGGGTAGGGAATCCAGGAGGGAGGTGACAGCAGTGTCGAGGGGAAGATGAAGGGCCGTGAGCCAGGCAGATGGGAGGATGGAGGACCAGAAGAGGTGAGACGACAGGAGGGGACTTGCTACCTGGGCGTAGGAGGGACAGAGGACACCCCCAGGGCAGCAGGAGGCTGGTACTACCTTAAGCAGAAAGAGGCGGGGAAGGGAGGTTGCTGAGTTTCAGGCGGTGTTAGTGTTCAGACACCACAGGCTCTGAACGGGGAGGCTTTGGAGGGTCAGGGTCATTGGTTTGGGGGTCAGGACCTGTTAGATGCTAATTTGGTGTCCTCATGGGGCAGGCTGGAGCTGCAGGAGCGCTGGGGGCGGCCCTGGGGCCTCTGCTGTGAAGCGTGAGAGCAAGAGAAGAGCAGACGCCGAGTCCTGCCAAACACCAGCGTTCAGGATGCGGGAGAAGCAGGTGTGTCTTGCAGGTGAGCACTTGCTGATGGAGTCGGTTTCCAGAAAGATGCTGTTGGCCAGCTATATTAAATTCATCAAGGGCTCTAGGAAGATGAAGACTGAGCTGTGGCCGCCGGATTTGGGAAGTGGGGCGTGGGAGGTGATGTGAGGGGAAGGAGCACCTGGAACGTGAGGGAAGAGGAGGCTGAACACGTGGCCTCCCGAGAGCCAGGCCTGAGGTCAGAGGGGTGGACAGGAGGCTTGTTCCCACTCCTCTCCCTCCTCCTCCTCTGCCTTTTTCCACCAGGGAGACACTGGATGTGATTAACATGGAGGGGAAAGACCAAGCGAGCGGGAGGAGAGTTGCTGGCGGCGTGGGAGGGGATGGTTGCTTTGAGCAGAGTGAGTGTCCATGACTCCATGTCTTCATCTTCCTAGACCCCAGTAGAGCTGACCAACAGCATCTTTCTGGAAACCGACTCCATCAGCAAGTGCTCACCTGCAAGACACACCTGCTTCTCCCGCATCCTGAATGCTGGTGTTTGGCAGGACTCAGCGTCTGCTTTTCTCTTGCTCTCACGCCTCACAGCAGAGGCCCCAGGGCCGCCCCCAGTGCTCCTGCAGCTCCAGCCTGCCCCATGAGGGTCTGCAGGAGAGGGGATCCCGAGGAAAAAAGAATGGGCTTGGCCGGTGGAGGAACTCCTGCCCGCTGAGCCTGGAGCCAGGCCCTGGGGACCGCGGCTGCTCGGGTGAACCTGCTAGCATCGGGCCGGAGCTGAGGAGTCTCTGCTCTAGACCCGTCTCTCGTTGATGTGGGAGTCCGTGATCTGGCATGAGGATGAGAAGGGTGAGACGGAGGCTCCAGGAGCAGAAGTTCGGGGTGACCCTATGGGTGTGGGAACAGCTGCCGCAGACACAACCGCAGATTTCAGGGCAGTGTGGCGCCCCCCTGGGCTCCAGTGTGTGGGGCCAAGGGCTCCTTCACCAGGACCTGAGGGCAGGAGAGTGAGTGGCCGGGCAGGGGGAGGGCAAGCAGGCAAGGGGCTCAGGGAAGATGGTGAGTGGGGAGCTGAGGGGACAGCTGACCAGACCAAGACAAGGCACAGGCTAAGTGCATGTGCAGGAGTGTGGTTCCATGCACGCAAGCAGCCTCCACCGTGGAGACACAGGGGTGCGCTCATGGCAACCCGTTGGTAAACAGGAGGAAGCTACCAGAACATGTGTCCATGACGCCATGTCATCTTGTTAAAGTTCTGTCTTCATTTGCGTGTTACTCTGTGCCCATTACATGAATATGGGTGTATGGGCATAAATATTAAATAAATATGCCCATAGCAGGGGGTGGGCATTATTTACTGATTGGGCATGGGTTTGAACAGGTGGGAAACCGTGGATGATAAGGAGGTGCTCCTTGGAGAGGCACCTGAGGGACACTCTCGTCTGCTCTTCTCTCCCTCGTATCCTGTCACCACTGTTCAATACATTCTGAAGCCTGAGAACGGCCCACCTCCTCCGCCCCACACCGCTGCCCAGATTGTCTCCTGTGCCTGGGCCCAGGGCCAGTTCTCTCCCTGGGCAGCTCTTGCTTAGGGACTCTCTGGTCAGCCCCAACTTGAACCTCACAGGATGACTTCCCTGCCCCCAGCCCCACCCAGGGCTGAGCCTGCCTCTTTCCCCTGTCACACAGCAGGTGGTGAGTGTCTGCTGAGACAATGAAGACAGGAGAACTCTGCTCTCTCACCCCACATTCAGCTCATTAGTACCATTGATTAGCTATCCCTTCAGAATATTCTGGAATCTGAGGACACATCCTCTCCCAGCGCGGTTCTGCTCCAGGACTCTAAAACCTCTTGTCTGGTGGCCTCCTCCTTGGGCTCCCTGCACCCCCTCTGCTTCCTACAGTTATCCTGTTAAAGCCCAGTCAGGTGTGTCTTTTCCTTCTCAAAACCCAGCCATGGCCCCCATGATGCACACAGCAGGAGCCAGAGTCTTCCTGTGTCCCCCAAGACCAAATATGGTCTGCCCTCCCTCGCTCCAAGACCTTTTCTGGCTCCCCCATATCCCTCTTTTTCTCTGCTCCAGCCACACTGCTGCCCTCCTGTTCTCCAGGCCGCCGGCCTGTCTTCCCACCTCACAGCCTGTGTACTATTGCCTGGCCCGAGGTCAGCTGGCCCACATTCAATGGGTTTCTATCAGAGGTATGAATGAATAGCAGTTGGAGAGCCAGGCCTCCAGTTCTGACCCTACCCACTTTTGCTGTGCCACCTCAGGCCCGTCCCTGCCCCTCTCCGGGCCTCATTCCAATCTGTACAATTCAGAGATGAGTATCCCAAGGGCCTGGCCCATGTGCCCAGGGAAGGCCCGGGAGGTTGCTCACCTGCCCACCACCGCTCATCCCCTGCAGGACTCGCCCTTACCTTCTGCAGCCACTGTGTGTTGTTCTCCAGCACCTTTTCCAGCTGTCGCACCCGCTGGTTTGACCAGTCTCCTAAATTCAGCACAGCGGCCGGGGAGTCCCTCTGGAGGCTGTTGGAGCCCCCAAAGGCCTCAGGTTCTGGCGGGCAGGGCTCTGGCTCAGGCAGCACGAAGGTGTAGCTGCACTGACCATGCTGGACCCGGTGTGCCCGGCGCCGCCCGCCCGCCTCCTGCCCCCTCCGCTGGGCTGTGGTCATGGTGGCCACAATGAGGAGGAGGCCACCCAGCAGCATGGCTCTCCAGGACAGCATCTGGAGATCTGGCGATGGCGAGGGGTGTCCGGTCAGAGCCCCCGGGGACTTTGCCTGCCGAAGGCTCCGTGCCCAGGCTCCGTGCCCAGGATGTGCCCTCCGTGGCCCTGAGGGGACAGGCCTGCCCTGCAGGCTGCTGCAGCTGCAAACCCCTGTTTGACCAGCTCCGTCCAGGCAGCTATTTATACTTGCTCCAAATACCACAGCTGCTCAGCTTCCTCCCACTGCCTCCTGCTCCCGCCCCCAGGCACCCCCTCACCTCTATTCTTCCCTCTTCCCTTCCTTCCTGCTCACTTCTGCCCCAGGGCTGCTGGTTCACGCCTGGCCTGGCCTTGCTCTAGCGGCAGGTTCTCCCTGGCCTCTGCATCCATCTATTAACCAAGGTGGGGGTCTAGCCTCCCAGTGAGAGGGGAGGCCAGAAAACACTCCCCATACACATACATGCGCACGCACACACATGCACACTCACACACACAAATACCAATCCCACAGTGCCGCCCTTTCTGAAAATCAAACACAACTGAGTTCTCTCTCTTCCTGTCTCTGTCTTTCGGTCTCTCTCTAACCTCCCCCCACTGAGGCTGGGATCTCAAGTTTCAGTCCCCACGCCTCCCCTTCTCTCTCCCTCCACCTTCCCCCCTCCGGCTCATGTTAGTGCTTGGAACACAAGAGAAGTGACCCCCAGAGAGCACAAAGAGAGGGGAAGGGCAGAGGGGTGAGGCCAGGGAGGAGGCAGCCAGCTCGATGTGTTCCTCGAGAAAAATCCTTGTAAGACCAGGGAGTGGTTGCCCCAGCAGGCAACTGGCTCTAGTCTTCCTCCTCCCTTGGGGCCTGGGGACATACCCCTGGGGGTGCCCCGGCTCTGTGGCTGTCTCTGTGGCTGTGACAGTAACTGGTCGTCCTTGTGGCAGATTGTCCTGGGGTTGCCTCTGGCTAGAGTGGGGAAAGAAGTTGGGGTGCAGCAGTGTCCTGACTGGTTGAGGAGTCAGAGGCAACTGGCTCCAAATCCCCGTTTTCAACTGCTGGCCTTGGGAGAGCAACTTCTCCTCTCTGGGCCTTCATATCCCCATCTGTAAGTCAGGGGGACGCCATCTCTCCCCTGAGGAATGTGTGTGAGCACTCAGCCTGGGGATAAAGAATTTTGATCTACTTGATTACCTGATCTACTTGTTTACCTAGTCAAATCCTGGCTCTGCCACTTATAAGCTTTGTGACTTTGGGCAAGTCACTTAACCTCTCTGTGCTTCCTTTTGATGAACTGAATTTTTTGGAACTGAAGGTGTGAAAATTAAGTGACTTAGCTCAGTGCTGGCATGGGGTGAGCACTAAATAAGTATCTTTTATTGCTGTTGTCAGCATCACAGTTAGTATGTATCTCCCCTCCTCCAACCTGCCGGAATGTAAAGCCCAATGGGTAGGGATTTGGCACCCAGGAGTTGGTTGGGCCTCCCCCCCGAAGGCTGCCTTCCGCTACTCTGCTCATTTTCCCAGAGTGGAGGCCAATCTGGATGTTGGGTATTGTTTTTCTCCCTTTGTTTTCCCAAATCCTGGTGGAGTTTTGAACCCAGCAGGCTGCTCGAGGTGGCGATTTAGGGGCTCATCCGGGGGCCTGACAACATTAAACCAGGTGTGTGGAGCTTTGGCAGGAAAAGGAAAGGCAGCTGGTTATCAGCCACCGGCATTCTCCAAGCTTCCCTTGTGCTTGCTCAGAGCGCGGCTTGCCCAGCTCTGCCTCAATTGTCTCCACTGTAGATAGCGTCACGCCTCCTCTGACCTTTCGAGGAAGAAGCTGTTTTGGGGTCATATGTTTATTGCAGTGCCTGGCACAGATGCACCAGAGGAAAGGGCGCTGTCGTTGGGGTTGTGTCAGATGAGCTGCCTTGATCCCACCGAGGCCCGTGTCTCACTTTCCTCACTTTGCAGAGAAAACGGAAGCAAGCCCAGAGCAGGACAGCGATCTGCCCAGAGCCACACGGCCTGGAAGTGCCGGGCCTGAAACTGGGGAAGGAGGGCAGCTGAGCGGCCAGGCACACCCCGCCTTCCCACTTACTCCGTGCCCCAGTCAGTCTCCTCATCTGTGCACTGGAGAGAGATTATTTTTTTTTTTAATTTTAACTTCGGGGTTATAGTTTTGCTCTTCCAGATGTGCACATGTTCCACTCACCCTCCACCAAAACACCTCCCGTTCTGCTATTAACCTCCTTGTGGGGTCTGGGGGCACCCCTTGTCCAGAATGTCATCAAGATGACAGTGGAAGCTCCTGGGACAGGTGATGCATTTAATCTGAGTCAAAGAATGAATAAGAGTGACAAGTCATTTCTTTCCTGCTCAAGTTTAGTTAATCAGACTTCACTTAATGGGCATGGGGCCTTCTGCACAGAAGAGGAAGTAGGAGACATGAAGTTAGGCTCAAAGGAAGAGATCTAGAAGGCCTGGGAGCTGCCCTGCCCACCTCTGAACCTTCATTTCAGTGTCTCTCTCTCACCTCAGGACCTTTGCACGAACTGCCTTCTACATGCAGAACACTGTTGTCCATCCACCCTTACTCCCACCTTCATCAATGTTCCCGTTACTGTGGCTGCCAATAAATTGTCCCAACACTCAATGTCTTAGAACAGAAACAACCACATATTATCTCTCAGGTTTCCGTGGATTGGGAATTTGGCAGCAACACAGCTGGGCCGTCTGCTCAGATCTCTCATGAGATCCCAGTCAGATGGCAGCTGAGCTGTCAGATGGGGTTTGAGACTGGTGACTACTTAGCAATATTCCTTCTTTGAAGAATTCCGTTAAGTGGGTTAACACAGAGCATGGAGAAAACCTTGTGCCCACTAAGTAACAGCCCATAATGGCATCCTTAGCCCCCTGTCACTTTCTTAGCCCAGGGTGCTTCCCCTCTTGCCAGGGAGGAATAAGAGTCTCAGAACTGAGCTCTTGTTCATCCATCTTTGACGCTGCAGTCAGAGGGGCTTTTTAAAACATGCACTCCGGCCCCCAAATGCTTTGCTTAAAGCCCTTCGAGCCAGAACTCCAAGCTCTTTGTGTGGCCTCCCGTTCCCTACGGGGTTTGGTCTCCAGCCCTATCGCGTGTTCCTAGGACTCTGTGCTGAGGGATGCAGGTAGTCTTGCTTTCGCACACAAGCTCTCTGCTGCCTCCGGCCTCAGCGGCTTTGCTCTCCGTAACTGCTGCTTGGACCCGCGGGCGCAACTTCACTCCTTGGCTTCGTCTTACCTGTCTTTCGGGTATTATCTCATGGGTGACCTCCTCTGGGAAGATTTTCCCCACCTGCCCTCTCCTTTGGTGGGAGTCTCGCCTTCACCTCCTGGATTCCAAGGCTCCCTGCCTGTGCACCCTCATGGAAACACTCAGCCTGCCTGGTAACAGCGTACTTGCCGCTTTACCCCCGGCTAGCCCGAAGCCCACCCAGCGCGCTGGCCACGCTTTTCATTTCTGCGTCCGTTGCCTGTACTGAGGTTAGATTCATAGTGAATTCTCATGAGTGTTGAATGATTAGTCTTCACTACAGACAGGATTGAGGCTGGAGCTGCAGTCCCAAAGCAGAGACTAAGTAAGTCACTCTTTCCTTTCCAGGACAGGGATAAAAGGAAGCTTCTGTTTGGGGAATTTCAAATGTCTTGTCTCCAATTACTTAAAACCACTCCCTTCTACCCCTAGTTTATTTTCCCCTTGCTAGTCAGTTGTAGCCAGAGAGGAAAAACACGACCTAGCATTCAGCACCCAGGTTAGTCTCAGTCACGTGGGCTTCAGACACAGCTGCCTCTACTCTTAGCAACATTTCTCTCTCCCTGCTGGCCTCAGTTTCCCCTCTGAACTTTGGGAGGGCCCTGGTTGTGAAGCCCCAGCAGCAGAGAGGACCAGGGGAGAGACAGGCATCTTTTTTGGTTGCACTGCCCGGGCACTGGCCACGCCTGTCCTTTCTCAGGCCTGGGGAGCTGGGGCCTCTGGGCCTGCTTCTGGCACTCACTCTAGGACGCAAAGAATGAGCCCGCCAGGTCAGAGGTCAGATCTATTTTGGAACCTAGGACCCCTCGGAGGCCCAGAGGAGCCTGTGACCCAGAGAATCCACAGGCCCCTCTGTATTTTGTTTATTTTTATTAAACAAGCACAGTGTGTCCCTTGTAGAAAAGTCAGAAATCCATATTAGCAATTGGTGGGCGGGGGGGGGGGGGCGGGAAATGTTGCCTGTGTTCTCACCAGCCAGAGGCAAAAACCACTGCTAAGCTTTTAGAGTATTTCCCCCTGATTGTTTCCTCTACATATGGGTGCGTATATTTTAGGATGGGTTTTCTAGCAGAAAAACAAAACCATTTTAAATTTTATTTTACTTCTCCAGGATGAATCTTTGGAAGAAAAGGATCAGAAAAATGCTCAGTATAACATAATACAACCCACATGCCCTTCACCTCAATGGATGCATGCTAACATTTTGCAAGTGTATTCCAGATTTTTAAAAATATGAAATATGATTACAGGTGAAGTTGATATCCCTCACAGCTCCTTCTCAGTCTTGTTTTCTCTTCCTCCGTGTCCATAGGTTACATATATATCCATTAATGATACCTACTATTTTTTATTTTCTAAACTTAAATATATGCTATTAATCTGTATGCACTGTCCTCTTGTGCACAGTTTTCCAGATCTGTCCAAATCACACATGCAGATTTGGACAGTGAAAGGTTATTTTCCTTTCCTGGCTCTGCAGCTCTACATCGTCTCATTATACTACCCTTTAATTCTCCAACCCCTGGCGGGTGAACATTTGGGTCCATTCCAGTCTTCTTTTATTCCCAATGAGGCGATCTGATTATTCATAAATCCTATGCCCATGAATTAGGGTTTCTCTCAGGCACCAATGGAGGAGCGCTCTTCCTGGGACATGGCTACATGCATTGTCAGCTTGAGAAAATTGCCAAATTGTGCCACCAAGCAGCTGTAGCAAGTTACCTCACACCAGCAGAGCGTGAGGGCTTCCATAGCTCTGCACCCCGGATGCCACTTGCTATGATGGGGCTTGACTTTGTGGCATCTGGCAGTTGTGAACGGTGCATGTGCTTTCCAGCATGCTTTTCCTACCTAACCCTGTGTTATGAGCTACTTTCCTCCGCAGAAGTGTCTTCTGTGAGCACATGTTGGGTGGTGGTATAAACCTCCACTCAGGCCTGCTGACCTTTCTGTAACTGATTCCCTGTTGTTGGACTCTGGCTTTGTTTTTATGGTTGCAAAACTGACCACAGATTCTCCCCTTATAGAGCATGCTCCTTTGCACTGTGACTTTTCAGGGCTTCCCATTAAGGGTCCATGTTCCAGCCCTTGAGCTGAGGTTGGTCATGTGACTTGCTTTGGCCAATGGGATGTTTTCAAATGGGAGGCTCAGAGGCTGGAGAGGGGTTGAGCATGTGGTAGGCTCTCACCCTGGTCTGGGCCCCAGGGGGACCCCAGCTAGCTGCCTAGATGATGAGGGCCATGTGGCCAAGTCTTCCTGTCACCCTGCTGACCCCCCAGATCCACAAGTAAGGGGAGCCTAGACTACCAGCCCAGACCAGAAGAAACATCTCACAGAAATGTGGGGGATAATCCAACATTTGTTGTTTTAAGCAACTAGATTTTGGGAATTGTTTGATGGCTGTCAGAGCCCCCAAGCAGTTCATTAGTGCCTGCAAGCCTTGGGCTCTGTATCCCCCAAAGTCATCGTGAAAATCTGGAAAGATGGGCATGGAGTGTCACCTGCAAAGGCAGCTCAGTACCCAGGGGTTCTGTTCAACCCACCTGTGGTCTAGACTTGTGACCTTTATCACCTCCTTTTGGTTCAAGAACCAGGAAAGAATTCCCACTGTTTAAGTCACCCAGTTCACTGTGCTTTGCGATGGCAGCCCCAGGAAACACATACTCCTTCCTGCTAACCCGCTGGTTGGCGAAGGACCCTCACACAGTCATCACCTAAGTGTCCTATTGTTAGTCACAAGTGTGTCTGGTTCCACAGAGACATCTTTTTCAGAGACTGCTCATTGTGCCCCAGCATCCACAGCCCCACCTCCCCTAGAAGGGTTTTTGCATATGGGTGACTGTACAGAGTAAGGCTGCTCTTGCCAGCCTTCCTGGCTGTTGGGTGTGGCCATGCAAACCAGTTCCAAGTGTGAGTAGCACCCACGTGTGCTACTTCCCATGTGCCAGGAGTGGTGGGAGGGTCTTCCCCTCTCAGCTGCTCTTTAGCTCACTGTAAACACCACAGGACCAGCTGGTCGCTGTAAGGTGGACAGATAGAGGCCAGGCCCCGGCACAATTACAGAGCAAAGCCACCAACCTCACTTTATTTGAAGCAGAGTTAAAACAAAATCTTGTTCAACCCCTGTAGTCTGAGCCCGTGGAGGACGATGGATCCTAATTGGTCCAGATGGCAAAGAAGGGCAGATGGTGCTCGGTGAAGGGCCTGGGGGCAGTGAGGACTCCCATTAGGCTGAGCCTCGTGACTTCTACAAAACCCTGTTCTAGCATCGGGAACCCCCACCACCCCTTCCCACCTCCAAACAGCTGTGGGGACCCTGGCATGCTCACTGGGCACAAATCCCTGGGAGCAAGTCACAGTGTCTGTTGGTGATACTTTTTATGTGCCAGGTGCCATTCCACACACTCACTCATCAAGTGAAGTTATTTATTATTAATTACCTACTTATCTCACTACTACCACCACGACTACTACTGCTACTACTACTACTACTACTACTACTACTACATCTGTGTGTCTGCTGCGTTCCCAGCACTTCTCTCTTGCCAGTGGGGAAGCACAGAGAACAAAATAGCCTAAGCCCCTCCTCACAGAACTGGCCACGTGGAGGGGTAGAGGCCGCGCAGGATGAGCAGGTGGTGGAGGCACATGGGCCTGATCTGTGGAGGTGACATTTGGACAGATGGGAAGGAGGTCCCGGAGGGCTGCCCTTGGACATTTGGAGGCTCTCTGCCTGGACCTTAGTCTATCAGAAAGGGAACAGGAAACCGTGGCTAGATCATGGGTTGGAAAACCAACAAGCTATTAAAAGTGCTGTTATGGGAGAAAGAGATTCATGATAAATAAAACAACTGCAGCCAAGATTTCATAGCAAGGACCCAAAAGCATGAATCCTCAGAGAAAAGATTAATAAATTGAACGTAATCAAAATTCAGTTTTATTCTTCTAAAGATACTTTTAAGTAACAAAAGGCAAGTCACAGATGAGGGGAAGATCTTTGCAAAGCATACATCTGATAAAGGATTTATAGTCGGGGTTTATAAAGAAATCTTGAAATTTGGTAATAAGAAAACATCCCAGGACCTCCCTGCTGGCACAGCGGTTGAGCGCTGGGCTGCGAAGCTGCCCGCAGCCTCTGCAGTGCCAATTCGATCCCCGGCCACCGGCGAGGGTCCCACATGGCCCGCAGACCTCTCCTGCCATGCCCGCTGCTCCCTTCAACAGTCATATTTCGTCATTCTGCCTGTTCTGCTCCCCACTCTGGCTCTGGTGAATTCTCTCACCCTCCTGCACTTCTGACTGTACCCAGTGCTTGTATAAATAAATAAATAAATCTTTAAAAAAAATTAAAAAAAGAAAAAAGAAAAGAAAACAACCCAATAAAATCATGGACAAAAATGTCGAACAAACTCTCAATGAAAGGAGACACAAATGGCAGATGAGCACATGAAAAGTTAGTCTGGATCATTAGTCATCAGGGAAATGCAAATTAAAACCACAAGTAGATGCACAGCACATTCACCGGATGCTTGTGAGCTGGAAGCCTGACGTGAGCGCCGGTGGGGACACAGAGCAGTAGCTGCCCCTCTTCCCTGGCTGAAATGTAAAATGGCACAGGCATTTGTAAAGCAGTGTGGCCGCTTCTTACAAAGCTAAACATAAACTTACCATACGACTCAGCGATGTTTATCTTAGGTGTCTATGCAAAGGAAATAAAAACATCAAGTTGGAGTGACCACCCACACCGCCCACTCTTGCCCTCCCCATCTCACCAAAGTGAGAACCAAAGGCCTTCCTGGTGGTGCAGGGGTTAAGTCTCAGCATTATCAGGCTATCACCGGCCACTGTTGCATGAGTTTGATCCTGGCCAGGGAGTTACCCATGTGGCACAGCAGACCTCTCCTGTCTCACCTGCTACTCCCCTCAGCGGTGTATTTTGGTGGATCCACCTGTTCTGCTCCCCACTCTGTCTCTGGTGAATCCTCTCACCCCTCTGCACCTCTGGCCTGCACCCCAGTTCTTGTATGCATAAATAAATAAAAATAAATCTTTTAAAAAACAAAAAAACAAAGTGAAAACCAAGTCCCGAGGGAAGGGATATCAGATAAGAGGCCTTGGGGCTGACTAACCCAGCGTCCAGCCCTTTCAGCCTCTGCTCCCACGGAGCCCCCACTTCTCCAGTGTGTCCTGCAGCTGCAGGCACATGTGCTGGGTCCAGCCCATAAAACCAGCAGTGAGTGGGAAGGGGTGTTTTGCTGCTCTGATAGGGGCAGCTGCTGCTGGGGTTACCCCTTACTTCAGCTGCCTCGAACGCAAGTGTGACGCTGCGAGCAGGGGCCACTCGCAGCCAGGAAGGAAAGGCCACAAACCTCATCACGTCGTTGGCCCTGATGTCCGCCCAGTCCTGGCTCAGCCTTCAGCCTCCCTCCTAAGAGGGAGAAATAGACCTCTGCTGCTTCAGCCCTTGCTTTAAATTCACTGCTACCAGCTGAGAGCCTTCCTCACCATGACCCCTCTCCATCGGGTCCCCTTCACCCCAAAAGGATCGTGTGTGCGCCAGTGGGGTTCTGTCCCCACTGCTGAGCCAAATGTCCTGGATGCAGGGAGGGTTATGCCAACTGGCCCATCGACCACTCCAGGGACCACACAGCTTCCCATCTCGCCCTCCTTCTCATACCGCCCGGGGGCGGCCTGTAAGGGCTTTAGGTGATGGGTCAAGAATTCAGACAGAGGCGAGGAATGCCAGCCAGGGAGGGCATTCCATGCGGGCCTCACAAAGGTGGAGGCTGGCGGGTTAGGAGGCCTGAAGAGCCTACGGTCACCACACTGCTTGGTGCTGACACCGCCTTCTCTTTCAGCCCTGGTGGTTGGTGCTTGTGGCCATTAGACACCAATCCATGAGGGAGGGCAAGCCTGGAGTTGGGGTGGGAGACTAATGTGGCATCACAATGTTAGTGATAACAATGGGAATCGCTGCCAAAATGCAAGTGCACTTAGCAAGCGCACTTAGCACTCGCCAGGCTCTGGGAAGATTGCTTCAGAGGCCTGGCGTCATTTCATCCTCTCCACAGCTGGGCTCCATCCCATTCTACAGATGAGAAAACAGAGGCCCACGGGGTGTCCAAGCACTTTCCACAGGACAGAATCTTCACAGTAGCAGCATCTTCCGGCCATGAGCTTCCTTCCCACAGCACGGCCTTTGCTTGGGGCTCGGACCTTCTTTCCATGATGTGCCAGGAACTATTTATGGGGGGTGAGAACACAGTGGTGAGCAAAATAGATGGAAATTCTCATGGGGAAAATGGGCAATAAACACATAAGCAAACAAGAATTCAGACCAAGACGAGTAACCCAAGACAGTCAGTCGCGGGCAATGGGAAGGCAAGGGGAGGCGTGCTGCCGCGAACTCCCGAGCTTCATGTCAGAGGAATGTCCCTGACCTGGAGCTGAGAACATAAGGTGTGGGCCACATGAAGGTCTGGGTGAGGGTATTCCCGGCAGAGGGCATAGCATGTGCAAAGTGAAAGTGCAAAGGCCCTGAGGCTGGAATAAGCTTGTCATCTTCAAGGAACAGAAGGGAGGTCAGTGTGGCTGGAGAGGAGTGAGCAGGAGAGGAAGGGACAGGCCGCAGAGGGGGCCGGGATGGGACAAAGGAGACACTTTGATGGGCAATAGTGGGGGGAGTAGAGAACTCTCCTGTAGGAAGGGGGTGGCCAAGACCGGAGTCTCAGCCCACATTTCCCTCTTCCTCACTTGACATCTCTTTCCCCTGCCCTTCTGCCCAGTAGATCCTGCATCCCTTACAAGAATGAGGCCCACACTGGAACCCACAGACCCTTGGAATGGCAGGGGCACCCTCCTGCCCTCCTGGAGAGTCTGACATGGAGTAAAGGAAAGGGACAGACAGCCCTGAGTCAGGGTCCTCCCAGTCCCTGCCCGCCTCTACCTTGCTGCGTGACCTGAGGCTGGTCCCGGCCCCCATCCCGGCCTCTGGGCCAGTTTCCAGTTCTCTGTCCTCGGACAAGTTATTCAGTCACCAGTGCTGTAGTTTTCTCTTCTGTGCATTGCAAATGGCCTTGTTCCGGGGTGATGGTGAGGAGGAAATGTAACTGGAGAAGCAGTAACTGCTAGGAATTGCTGTCTCCTGATTACCATTCCATTGTGGTGAGTACCAGTGCGGAGGCTGCCTGAGGCCCTGAAGGTTTTCAGATTGTCCTGGCTGTTGCCTCTTCCTCTGCCCCTCTGTCAGTGTTGAGGGCCAGTGTCCCTGCACCTCACCTTCCTGGAGTGGGGGTGTGAGAATCGGGTTGGGCTCCTCTCTAGAGATGGACCCAATTCCCCCCTTCCTGCCCAGCCTTGCGCTGCTCGCCCGCCTGCCTTCTGCAGAGGTCCTCATTCCGCTCTCTGAAAAAGATGCTGCACGGAGAGTTGAAGATAGGATCAGAAATTGTCCCTGAGACAAAATGACTACAGGCAGCCTTATTTTACAGCCTGGGGAGCGCAAAATGGTGCATGAAAGAGACAGGAGGACACAGAGAAGAACCCGGAGCCCGCTGCTCCTGGCAGGAGAACTGGCCGGGGTGCAGGGGGCTAGCTCCCCCCACATCCTTCTTGCTTCCCTGCCCCTCCCCACCTCCCTGCTCCAGTCCCATCCTCCCACTTTCCTGAGGATGCTCCTTCTCCCCCAGTTCTGCCCCAGCCCCACGGCAGAGCAGCAACTTAGGCTGGTCTCTCGATGCCCTGCGTGATTAAAATGCAGAAGGCCCCTGTGTCCAAACACTTGGCGAGGCCCTAATGGCTCCCAGCCTTCTTGGCAGAGCCGTCGCCGGCTGCTGGCCGTCCTCATCCAGCACTGGAAGGGGCTTGCGGAGGCCACAGCAGGTCTTGAGCTGGGCCGTGCAGCCAGCCAGGCAGGAAGGGTGGCAAGAGGAGGGTGAGGTGGGCATCTCCCACCTCGCAGGGAGCATTCACTCTGGGCTTCCGTTTCCTCATCTGCAAACGAGGGTGATAATGGAATATTCTGTGCTCTGAACAGCCTGACCCAGGGTAAGCAGTCAATTCTCTTGACTTCAGCCTTCACCCGCTGGCCCCTCCTCCTGCCCTCCCTCCCATCTCCCAGGACTTCCACGGAAAAGGCTCTTTTAGGGACTAGAGCCACAGTCCTGGAAGGGGCCCTGGCTGCCTCTTCAGAGCTCTGCCATCACGAAGCTTTCACCAGGGGCCCAAAATGCCTTTGCCAATTTTGGTTGCTTCTCCTCCACGTGCCACGTGCTGCTCTCCCCCTGATCCTGGCACAGTTGCTGATTTAGTGAAAAAAATTCTACAAGGGTGCAAAGCAAAGAGTTACAGCTGAGGTCCTCCCCTCATTGCTCTCTTCCTGCCCCTCCCAGTCTCTACGCACAGACAGAACCCTGGACGCCCCTGCACTTGCCGCCCGCGGCCCCCTTTGTCCCACACAATGGGATCTGGGGGGGGCATCAACACGAGAGACTTGCGTCAAGCTTTTTCATCACTGCATAGTTTGCCACAGCAGGGCTGGGCCACTGTCAGGGGAGCCAGTGCCCCGAGGACCGCTGGGCTGTGGCTGTGCCTTCTGTCCAACAGGCCTGCAGAGAAGTCCTCGTTCAGGCCTCATCATCTGCACGGGCACCCTTCTCTAAGGCAGTTCCCTGTACGTGAGGCTGGTGGACGGCACGTGAGCTTGACAAGTGGAGTTGCCATCGAACCCCACCACTCTTCTGCGCATGCACCCCCCACCCAGTCCATGTGCAAGTGGACCCCCACTCCTCCAACCTGGCCGCCCCCTGCCTCCTTTCCTCTCTCATCTGCTCTTCCACTGCCAGCGAGGAGATGGCTGAGCATCCTTCCGGGGCCGTGCTGCGGTGCTTATCTTTGAGTCAAGCACCACTGGTCAGCATCAGCATGGTCTCCGTCTCAGGGAAATCAGGGATCAGTAGGAAAGGGTTCACAGAGGCAGTGCAGGGAACACTTTGGAGTTGGGGGTAGTGGAGCCAGGTGGTGTGGGTTTGAACTCTTTGCTGGCTGTGTGACCTTGAGCAAGTTACTTAACATCTCTGAGCCTCAGCTGCATCATCATCAGGAGAGTCCAGCGAGAGGGAGTGTCTAGCTCAGATGGCTGCTGTCAAGTTTGGATGAGTTAGTACATACTCAGTGCTTAAAGAACTGCTGGGCACAATGCTGGTTGGCATCGTTTGGGCACCCAGAATCTCATATTGAGACCTGGAAGGATATCAGGGCAGTAAAAACTATTATTTAGTGAATGCAGGCGGAGACGGCTTTGCATGAACTGGCTTACTTAATCCTAACAACTGGGTAACCGAATGTCTGAGAGGTGCGGGGCTGAGCCGGCCTAGAGCTGGAAGCCCCCCACCATGTGCATTGTTCTGGTCCCATCGGGGAGTGTGGCTGGTGTAAGGGTGGCCTGACCCGGCCGGCCGGGAAATGGGATTTCCAGGGCTGGAGCCCAGTCCAGAGCGAGAGCCTTGATGAGGAACAGATGCACACGGAGTCGGCCCGCCCCCCTCCTCTGCAGGGCGGGATGGCTTCCAGATGGCTGGACTCGGAGCTGTGCCTTGAGTGGCTCAGTCAGGGTGCCCTCAGGCGGGGACTGCAGGTCTCTTTCCTGGCTCTCAGCCCCTCTGGCGCTGGGAGATACTTGACAAGTTAGCTCAGGCAGGTGCCCCTGGGCATGCTGCCTTTGCTCAGAACCTCAGTTTCTAGTCTGAGAAAATGACATTCTCCATCAAGCCGGCCTGCCCGGCCCTTGTGTGCAGGGAGCCTGCGGGGAAGGAACCGTGGAGCAACCGGGCACCCCTGGGGAAGAAGGGCTTTTTGCTCGGTTTTAATTTTTTACTCATATTTATTTTCAGAACATGCAATCCTCTCCGCAGGACAAAATCTCAAAGGCACCAAAGGGGACGTAGTGAAAAGTGAGTCTCCCACTTCTGTCCTCCAGACGCCCCTTTCCCCAAGGTGACCCCTGTCACCAATTCCTTGTGAGCTGTCACATGTACATGCAAGAAAATAGACACAGGATCTTGAACCTGATCACAGCAAACTGCACACTCTTATTATTTAATAATACAATCCAGAGATCTTTCTATGTTCCTCCAAACATCACACAACTGTCCTGCGTGGTCACTGTCGCTGGTCAGAGTGCCTCTCAGCAGAGCGTGGCCTGCGGCTGGCGGCGCTGGGTCTGCGCTGTAGCTGTGTCACTACGTGGATGTGCTGGCGTGTAGCTGAACAGTCTTCAAGTGATGGGCCCCTAGGCTCTTCACAAGGTTTTCCTTATTCAGTCAAGGTTGTAGTGAATAGCCATCTTGTACAAAAGTGAGAGGATACAAGTAACATCATTTCCTAAAAGTAAAATTGCATTTTCTAGTCATAGATTAAAAAAAATAATTCAACCTTCACCTAATACCATGCACAAGAATTAGCAATAGGAGAAAGTCTTTGTCAAAACCTTGGGTTAGGCAGATTATTTATTTATTTAAATAATTATTTATTTATACAAGAACCTGAGTACAGGCCAGATGCGCAGGAGGGTGAGAAGATTCACCAGAGACAGAACAGGGAGCAGAACAAGCAGACTGATGAAATACACTGCTGAGGGGAGCAGCGGGCAAGACAGGAGAGGTCTGCCAGGCCATGTGGGACCCTCGCCGGTCAGCCAGGATTGAACCCGCGCTGCAGAGGCCGCGGACAGCTTCACAGCGTAGCACTCAACCGCCTGTGCCACCAGGGAGGCCCAAGCAGAGATTTTTTTAGATGGCATAAAAAAGCATGAATCATAAAAGAAAAAAGAGATATATTTGACCTGTGAAAATGAAAACTTTTCCTCTAATGTTACTATTAAGACAAAGAAAAGACCAGCTGTGGATTAGGAGAAAAAATATTTGCAAAATTCATCTTGGATAAAAGTCTTGCATCTAGAATAATATAAAGAGCTTTCACAGATGAAAACAGATAGTCCAATGAAATAGTGGGCAGAAGATTTAAAAAGATACTTCTCCCAGGAACAACACCATGTCAGTCAGCCAGGCAGAAGTGGGGAGGGCACTGGGTCTGCAGGGCCAGCCCCTGTCCAGCTTTGGGGCAGTGGAGAGGAACTGTAGAAGTTACCCTAGAATTCCTCTATTTAAAAATAGTGTTACAGTTTACCTACAGTGAAATGCAGAGACTTTAAGCATACAATTAGATGAGTCTTGACAAATGCATACCCCAGTAGTACCATCCATCACCCCCAAGAGTTCCATTATGTCCTTTTTCTAAAGGCACTACTGCTCTAACTGGCCACACGTAGCCTGCTCTAAGACATCCCAGAAATGGCATTGCTTTGTTCTCTCGTGTGTGTGCCTGCTTTCTTTTGCTCAACATGCAGATGCTGACAGGTAGCTGTGTATATCAAAGTCCTTTTCATTTTTTCTTGTTGAGTAATATTCCATGTAGAATGTGATTTGAATGCATTCAACAATAAAGGAAATAACATTCATTTCACCAACTGTCTGAGCCTACACTGGCTTTGAGCTGAGTTTCAAGGACACAACAATGACCTGGCAGACAGGGCCCTGCCTTTAGGTTGAGGGTCTCAGGAGGGGGAGCAGGAGTGTTCAGGCTGGGGTGGGGTGGGACTGGGACCAGAGGAAAGCATGCAGGGAGGGGCCAGAGGGACAAGGGGCCTCACCAGGGCTTCCAGGCTGGGCTGGGCTCTCCCGGAGGCCCAGCGCCCTCTGTGAGTGATGGTGGGAGCTGTGGGGATAAGGTAGTGGTGCCTCTGGAAACATCTTGATATAAGTGGGGGAATAAACCAGCCCAACAGCAGCTGCTGGTTATTAACCCTGTCCAGGACCTCCAAGTGGCCCGGGGCCTCTACTCTGGACTCTGGGAAAATATCACCCCTCAGGGAGGCTCCCTGACCACTACCCCTCTGTGCCCCCTATTTGGCATGGATCGTCACCTGACTTGTGTAGTCCTGTGTTGCTTAATGATGGGGATATTTCCTGAGAAAAGAGTTGAGCAATTTTATCTCTGTGCAAATGGTGGGAAACAACCTAGGAGAGATCTGCAACCCCAATCCAGGTCTCTAAACAAGACCACACAAACCCACAAAACATCCCTATGTGGTTCACAAGGACTCACACGTATTCAAGACCAGAGAACGGACTCTGGAGAGCCACTGCTGGGACAGGAAGGGGAACGGGCAGGAGGCATCAATAGAGAAATTCAATTAAGTGATAGAGCGGTTTGCATCAATTGAGAAATCACTAATTCAGCTCTCCTGACACCCAATGTCTTTTAAAAGGAATGGAAAAGAAGATAAAATAGCGATGATAGAAGGATGGTCACAGTAGGGCCCTCCTCCAATGAGCTAAAACGTGCAGAGCACTCAGCATGCCTGTCACACAGTAGGGGCCTCAGAGTTGTGCCCCCAGGTGAGGGCATTCATCTCCATCCTGGCCCTAGAATTTCGGGCTTGTTCTTTTGATTTCTTGGGCAGCACTGCCCCCTAGTGGCCTACACCATCTAGGACTCAGGGCGCTCCCCAGGGTCTCAGAGGAAGCGTGTGGAAGGAGAAGGGGCTTAGAGCCACACAAGGAGGATGGCTTCTGTTTCAGGAAGACAATGTGTGTATCAGGTAAGGCTTCCTGGAGGGGAAGGTCTATGTTGAAGCACTGAGAGGATTTGGAGTCAAGGAGATTGATGAGCAAATGAAAGAATCGAGTTATAATACCCAAAGTTACCATCACTATGCCCTGTTATATGCCAGGGCCTTATGTAAACCATATCATATCATTTTCTATCACTCCCGAGAATGCGTGTTATAGTTTTTAGCCCCATTTGAGGGGTAAAGTGACACAACCAAATTCTCGCTAACCATTGGTGTGTTCCTCTGTCCTCAGTTAAGGCTGAACCCAGGAAGTCCAGTGAGCTCAAGCACCATTTACCACTGAGTCCCGGTGTCTGGATAGTTTCAGTTGAATTTCACACCAGGTTAGCATGGGGTGGGGGATGGAAACAGAAGCTGTGTGGACAGAAGAAAGCTCATCGTGGCCAGTGTGCAGGGGCTCCCCTTGAAAACATGGCCCTCAGATACTCAAAAATGCCTCTAATCAGAGTTTATGTCCACATCATTTGAATCTTTTTATTTTTTTTTATTATAGAGGCATGTTTATTTATTTGTTTGTTTTGTTTATACATGCACTGGGTACAGTCAGAAGCGCGGGAGGGTGAGAGAATTCACCAGAGCCAGAGCGGGGAACAGAACAGGCAGACTGACGAAATACACTGCTGAGGGGAGCAGTGGGCGGCAGGAGAGGTCTGCGCGCCATGTGGGACCCTCCTCCAGTGGCAGGGGAGCAGCCGGGGATCGAACCGACGCCCCAGAGGCCACGGGCAGCTTCGCAACCCAACGCTCAACCGCTGCGCCACCGGGGAGGCCCCTCATTTGAATCTTTTTAAAGACCAGTTTGCTAAGTGTCTCCAAAGTGTTTCATTTTTATTTTTTTTGGACTTGGCAATGTATTTCCATGTCTTAAAAGTGTAGAGGAACAAGGAGAAAAGCAAGTCTCCTTTGAACCCGCGCCAACCCCAGCCCCCTGCACACTGTTCTGCAAGGGGGGGTGATGCTCTACGACTGCTCAGGGTCAGCATGCCGGCGTTCCCGGGAGACCCTCCTCCTCATGTGCTGTCCCACTGCGTGCCCATGACTGGATTGTAATGAGATCTCCCACAGATACTGAGGGTGCGTTGTTTTTGTGTGATCACCTAGTGGTTGCAGGGAGCAGCTGTATTGCACACACACTTGTCATTTTGCAAATGGGCAAGACTAATTAGAGGCAAAAGCCCTCCACGCAGATTGCTGGGGCAGGGGATGTGCACGATGTAATTTTGATAGATGTTGTCAATGCACCTTCTGTGCAAGCCACATGCCTCCCTGGAGGAAGCTAAGACAGCATCCGACTCAGCCACAGCTGGGTCAAGACCCCGTGATTTCAAATTTTGGCTCCTGGACAATCAGATAGGTGAAAAATGGTGGCAGCTCTGTGTGATTTCATTGTCATTTAATTTGAGTGAGGTTGACCATATTTTCCGGTGAGTGTGTACGAGGCCAACTGGAGTTCCTTTGGGGGTGAAGCTTTTGCTGTGCGGAGCCACACTGAGTGGAAGACAGCAGCTGAGCTCTGGAGGCCTTTCTGCTCACTTCCCTGGGCTGAGAGGGACAGCCCCACTGGGGCCCCACTGAGCTCCCATTCCACTCCTTATTTTTTGAGCCTCAGATTCCTCATCTGTAAAAAATCAGATTAACAAAATCCACTTCAGAAGGCTCTGGGGAGGATGAATATAAGTTTTTTTTAATGTTAAGTATCTGACCCTGGCACAGTTCCTGGCTCAGACTTAATGCTTAAGAAATATTTGTTGAATGAATAAATGAATAGATGTTAAATAAATATATGTAAATAATAAAAGCATTTCTTGAGTAAGTATATACTGAGTAAGTACATACCCTTTCTCAGGTACTTACTTATTTAAATCTCATAGTGACACGAGAGGAATACTCTCATTATCTCTTTTCATTAGTAAGGAAACTGAGGCACAGAAGATATGCAGGATCTTGCCTAAGGATTCATCACTGGTCAGTTGGGGAGATGAGATTTGTGGCCCCACCGTCTAACTCTTACCTACTTCATTTTCCTGACGCTTCACCCTAGGAGAAAAGTATCACTATGAACTCTCACTAACCCCGTTTCAGTTGTCCACTGCTGCAAAACACACAGCATGGGTTCTGCAGATCAGGAGTTGAGACAGGGCAGAGCTGGCTTGTCTCTGCTGGCACCGTAGCTGGGAAACCTACAGCTGGGGCAGGAGCAGCTAGGCCTGGAGGACACACTTCCCAGACGGCTTCCTCAGAGGCAGGTCTGGCTGGCTGACCTGTCCCACCTGATGGGTGCAGGTTGGATGAGAGACTAGGCTGGGGCTGAGGCTGGGAGTCGGGCCAGGCTGGGAGGGTGAAGTGGCCAGCAGCCCCAGGGCTGGGTTCCTGTGTTCCAGGGCCACGCAGGAGGCTTGGGGGTCAGCACCCCTTCGAATAGCTTCTTTTCCAGGCCTTGCACATGTTGCTTTCTCCAGCCACAACTCTCACCTATGTCAAGGCCTCCTCATTCTCCCCGCTCTCACAGGCTGCAGACTTGCTGCCCCTCCTCCTAGGTCCCCTGTGGAGGCCTTGTCACCCCTTTGAGGGGACTTGTCTACAGAACGAAAGCTCCAGAGACAAGGCCTGGGTGCTACCTCTGCATGAGGCACGGGGCAGGCACGCAGCGGGCACTCATGCATGTTCATTGAATGGATGAAGAGACTGGTGAATTGTGTGTGACTTTACTTGAGCCTCAGTTTCCTCTTCTCTAAGGCAGCTTGAAGGATTGCCGTGGTGGTGGCAGGAGAAAAGGGGTGTGAAAATGTAGGGCATACCGAGGACAGCAGAAAAATGGGCCTTACGATGAATATTGAGGAGAGAAGAGCAAAGGCAATGAGATCCTGCACTTAAAGCGCTTAGTGGGGTCTGCACACAGTAGGTGTTCAATACATAAAAGCCAAGCTTATTGTTATCATTATCATCATTACTGTTACTGTTGTTACTGTAAGAACGCGCATTTCCTGAGTCAGAAGAGCGACATCAGATGGTTTGAGATGTTCTTATAAATGAAATGGAGATGTGTGGCCTCCGTGAGTCACCGTGGGCTGGAGGGGAGGGCTGGGGTGCCCTGGCAGGAGGTCGGAATTGCCGCAGTCATTGGAACTGGCTGTGATGTGTCAGGCTGGGGATGGTGGGGTTGGGGGGGAGTCCCCCGCTGACTCAGTTTCTCACCTGTGCAAAAAAGGACTTTCTCTCAACCTTCAAAGTCTGACACACTCATTGCTGCTGTGCACACCATGCAGCCAAAGAACCACCACAGCTGGTGTTGTTTGACCACACCAGCTTCTGGTGGCTTCTCTCCACCCCCCATCCACGGCTCTACCATCCACTCCAGCCCACTTTCAGAAAAGTGCCCCTTTACCACCCCGTCTGGCCTTGTTCCTGACCCCCCCTACTGATGGATGTGGGATGACAGGTCAGCTGCGGGGCAGCTTCCGGTAGGAATGGGGACGAGAGCATAGGCTGTGGGGGAGTATAGGCAGCATAGGCTGCAGAGATGACCCAGGTGTGACCCGGATGGAGGTGGGGCAGTAGCAGTGGGCAGGAGCATCCAGATCCCACCCAGCCTTGTTCTCTCCCACTGGAATAGCACCCAGTAAGGCCCAAGCAGCTGGAACCTCCCCGGGGCTCTGCCCCTCTTCCTCTTACGGGGTGAATAGGCCAGTTTCTGAGCTTCTCTCTGAGCTGTGCTTGTAAAAGCCAATTATTTGGGAGGGTTTTCTTCCTCGTAAAGTGGTTCACTTCTCGGTACCGTGTGGGCGTGACTGGAATTAGAAAAGATTAGGAGCTCTGGGTGGGGCTGGAGCATCTGAGACCCCAAAGGTTGAGGAGGGTTTCAGGCCCTGAAGAGGGCCAGGGTGGTCGAGAGCTGGGGGTCTCCCAACTTGAAAATGTTAACAACAAAACCTTGCTGGGGACAGAGGGCCAGGTCCCTCTCAAGGAAATAACACAACCAGGGAACTGCAGGACTAGAATCTTCCACTCTTGTCTTAGACCCTGATCTTAGCACATGATCTTAGAACTGGAATTTACAACCTTGGGGATCTCAGAATTTGAGTCTTCTTAGGAAACGATATGTGCCTCTTTGTAGACGCTGAATTCTCTAGAGTCCGACTGTGGAGGCTGAGGTCAGAATCAGACTTGCAGTCCTCAGGTTTGGACCCCAGCACTCTGCAGCTGGAGTTACGGGAGAGCCCCCCTCTCCCTGAGCTTGTCTACCCTGCTTCTCAATTTGCTAGCAATTAATGTCAGAGGGGTACCCTGAAATCTGATTTTTTGAGAAGCTCCCCAGAGGATGCTGTTGGATCACCCAGATTTGGGCAATGGAGCTAATCCAGCCATGCCTCCGCCTTCCCTCCGTTCACCAGATGGGGACACTAAGACCCAGAGAGAGGAAATGGTTTGGCCTAGACCCCAAGAACAGCTGGTGGTAGGCTGGGTCTCCAGCCCGTGCCTCCCAGTGCTATGGCGGCTCCCACCGGCAAGTTGGGGTGTTTAGATGACCACAGGATTGTCACCCCTCCTAGGTGCCCTGGCCCCTCAGCAATGTCATACAGGGCACTGAAGGGCCTGCGGCCACATCTTCAAATCATGCGGCTGAGAGGCACCAGGACTGGGGGAATGGAGAGTGGCTCCCTTCTGTCTCCGGTTGAACCGCCTTCTCGAGATGGACCAAAGTACCCCCCGTCCCTGGCCCTCGACACACCCTGGCCTCTCAGGCCTGCGCATTCCAGTGAAAACCACCCCACATGGTTTAGATTCAGCTACTCCAAACTCATCAGCATCAGGGTTTTGTAACACCCGCTTGATGCACAAGAAGCATTTGCAAGTTTCTTTTTTTTGTTTGTTTCCCTTTATTAAAAAAAAAAAAAAAAGTTGGGGTATTAAAACAATGACAACAGAGCACTTCGGAGGCACAAACTTTTGCAGAAGAGAAGCTGGTAGTCTGGCCAGGCACGGCGGGGGAGGACCCTGCCCGTGCTAGGGAGTAGGGGGCAGTGAGGGTGGGTCTTGGGCAGACAGGAGGTCCCCAGGTGCCAGGCAGGGGAGGTCTGGGGTGGGCACCCTCAGGGTGGGGGAGGTGTGACTCTGTCCCTTTACCCCTCCTCCAGCCTGCTGACCCCCTTCCCTAGGCCATCCCTGAGCCCTGAGGCTCTCAGGCTCATCCGCTCCTGGCTGCTCGCCCCTTTCCACGCAAGCGGAGGCCGGTGCAACGGGGGAGCCCCTCCCTGGGCACGAGGGGGCCGCGGGGCGGTGGGACGACCAGCAGCGAGAACAAACTTGCTGCTAAGCTGGGCCCAACTTGAGACTCCTCCCACTGCTCCTCCTGCCTGGTGATGGGGCTCACAGTGACACACAAACACTTGGGGGCCAGTGGTGGTGAGGGTAAGGGGGGAGTCTTTCCTTACTCTCAACCCGGTAACTCCATCGCTTCCCCCAGAGGCCCCCAAAGTTTCCGCTCAGCTGGACAACCAATGGCTGGAAGGCGCAGCACCTGGCCGCCCTGGGGGCCTTTGGGTGAGTCCCTACTCAGGCCTCAGTTTCCCCGTGGGTACCACAGGCAGGAGGTGTGAGGGTGGGGTGCTGTGTGCCCTGGATAGCAGCCTCTTCCGGATTGCGTGGGTGGTTCGCCCAGGGGCGACAGCCTCCTGATGCAGCGCTTGGGTCCCCAAAGGACACGGGAACACAGTCAATTTGGGAAGAGAGGGCAGGGGGCTGTGAGAGGGAGGAGGGTGAGGGGGCCCTGGGGGTGCAGCAGGCAGCTTCAGCGGGCAGGCTGTCCAGCCGGATGCTGCGTGGTTCCTCCACTGTCAGCAGGGAATGTCCGGACTGTACCTGGACACCCCAGAACCTCCTCTGGGGACTCCAAGGAGAGCTGGTGGCAGAGGGCTTGGGAAGGGCCTCCAGGGACTGGCAGGGCAGGAGGCAGCCCTGCCCGGCTCTGGGGTCTCCTCTGGAGCAGAAGCTGGGCTCCCAGGACCCAGCCAGCCTGCTCTGCTGCGCCAGCCCTGGGGAGCCCCTTCTTTGCAAAGGTGGGGTCAGAGAAAGGCCGAGAGAAAGATGTTTGCTTTCTTTAAAGAGGGAGTGGCTGGGGGCCAGGGGGTGGGTAAATAATTTCTTAACGTGTGTGAGAGACAGAGAGAGAGAGAACAATGAAAGCTTGAGGAAAATGGGCGGAAAGGAAAAGCCAGCCAGCCAGCCAGCGGCAAAGGGGGAAAGGAACGAGGGAGGGAGGGAGAAGAAGACAGAGATGGGGGAAAAAGTGAAAAATGAATATACAATAAAAGAGGGAGATCGCCCCATAGACGGGAGAGGGGAGGCGGCGGGGAGGGGACGGAGGAAGAGCAGGCGGGCTGGAGGGCAGCAAGGCGGCAAGACGTGGTCTCGGGGCAGCCCAGCCCCGCGGTCAGGCCGGCGGCGGGCCAGGCCTCACGTCCAGCTTCCGGTCCAGTTTCTTGTCCTTGCGCGGGCGCCGGGCTTTCCGGCCCTTCTTCTGGTTGGGGTTTCTCTCTGCAGCAGGAGCACATGGTGGCGTTTCTGAGATTGCTTAGTTTGCAGGAGGCCTCTCAACTCTGGACGATGAGGGTATCCCCTCCGCCCCACGCCCCCATGTCAGGTGCCGATTTTGGAGTTTGGCCCACAGGTCAACTTCATTCCAGCTGAACTCTCCGCTCAGTGCCTTAGGAGGCGATGAGGGCTGCCCCCTCACGCCAGGCATCTGCTTGTGAGGCCTGGAGGTTGACCAGCAGTCCCCAGGGAGCACCACACCCCCAACCCACCCCCAATAGCAATAGCAACAGCAGTAGCAGTTAGCAGTTAGCTAGTGCTTCCCAAGGCCCGCCACGGCACCAAGTGCTCTCTGCTGTTCAACTCAGGACAGCCCCACGGCTCCCTTGAGGCAGGCATCCCTGGTCCGGACCTTACCCAGTTCCCACTGTGTGAAAACAGGAGGCTAACTAAGAATCTTAGCCCCACAGTGCAGGGGACCCTCCTGGAGCTGGGCAGGCTTCCGACACAAACACCTGATTAGTCCCACTTCTCAGATGGCCCGACTGGCACAGTGAGGGGTCTCCCTTGCTCAGGGGCCATCCTGGACTGGAGCTCCTAGTGTCCAGTCCTGGGCTTGCCCTTCTAGGTGGCAAACTTTGGCAGAGAGTTGAGTGCTGGTGGCTGGGAGGCTGGGAGAAATAGAAAGAGTCCCAGCAGGCCTGCTTGCCCCCATGTTTGAAGGCCTCTGAGGGAGCCAGGGGATGTGTGTTCTCCTGGCCTGCTGTGCCTTGACCTCCGACCTCCTCCCATGCCAGTCGCTGGCCTCCTCGCTGGCCCCCCAACACAGCAGGTCCATGCCACCACCACACCCCATCCTGGGCGGTGCTCTCTGCCTGGAATGCTCCTCCCGGAAGTTGTCATTATTATCAGTAGGTGAGGAGCCTGGCCCTGGGACTGCCGGATGAACTTTCTTTGACTTCACTTTTATATTACAGTTAGGGCACTAGACAGAATTTAAAAACACTAATCTGTGCAATTTCAGAATAGTAAAGGGTGCATTCCAAAATCCTTATTATTCAAAGGGAGGTGGGGGTTTGAAAGGATTGAGAACTTCTGACATGGTCAGCCTTCCTGCTGTGTCAGCGACTGACCCAGCAAAGAAGACCCTCTTTTGGAAGGTCACCAGGGAAATCATTGCTGACACACATGAGGGGGTGGGTAAAGGTGGACTTGAAGTCACCACGGGCTCACCCACCACAGCTCACGCGCCCAGCTGTGCTCACCTCCTGGGCAGGGCCTCTGGATGGGACATTTCCGTGACTCGGACAGCACCTGGCAGGTTGTCACCTCCTCCCGCCCAGCCCGGCCAGCCTCTCGCACCCGGGTCTCCAGGCCCCAGGCTGAGCCGCACGTCTTCCTTCTGTGTGTGCAGGGGCTCCAGCTGCCCCAGGGGCCGAGCTCACACTCCTCTGTGGGGTGGAGAGACAGACAGACAGGGTCAACCAGCAGTGAGTCCTTTGGGGGTCTGGTCCCTGAAGACATCATCTCCACATGCAAGGGACTCATAAACTTTTACAAGGAGTAGAGGGGAGACATTTAAGTAGCTATTTATAAACACGTAGGAAAAGAGCTGTCCCAAAGCATGCATCGGCTGCTGTGGGCCAGAAGCCAGAGCGACCAATTGTCTGGCTTTAAAGAAGGAGGCTTCCCTGAGGAGATGACATTGAAGCAGAGGGAGGAAGAGCTGGGAGAAATCATATTCTGGGCAGGTGTGCAAAGCCCTGGGAACAGGTGAATTGTGCAAAGCTGTAGCAAGGAAAGGTGAAGGTTTGGGAGGGGAGGGATTGGAGATAAGGCCAGAAGGTGAGCTGAGAGGCCCTCAAGACTGGACATGGCTTTTGAACTTGATCATGTGCCATTGATCAACTGTAGCAGGTGGAAGCTATGAAGGGCTGTTGCGAGGAAAAATGAGGTCACAGACAGGTGCGGGTGTGAGTCTGCTGCTCAAGGAGGGATGTGAAAGAAACTGTACAAGAGCCCAGAGAGAATGTGTGGAAAGTGCTTTGTGATTCAAGTGAAAACACTGGGGAACAGCCTCACGATAGGATAGACCACAGAAGAGGAGCTCACACAGGAGTCTGAAAAGTGGCAGGAAAACAGCAGTGACAAAAATGACAATAAAATGTGATAATAATGACCTATAGTGAGCATATACTGTGTGTCAGTTCCTGAATTAAGTTCTTTAGATTGTATTAATTCATTTAATCCTCATAAACCCCCATCTGTGATGAGGCTCTAAGTTCTATTGTAATTTTTTTAACATTTGGAGAAACTGAGGGACAGACTGCTCAAGTGACTTAGTTAAGGTCACTGATGGGTAAATTTTAGAGCTAGAATTTGAACCTAGGTAAATCTTGTTTCAAAACCAGGGCTCTTCTGTACCCTGCTGCCTCCCTTGGGAACAATAATGATGTTGGTGTTGATAGTAGTAATCATAATAATGGTGCTTATAATGGTTCCATTCCCATATGGACCTGACGTGGTGGTGGTGGACCTCAATCATGACATGATATTCTGTGATTTCTTTCAGGTGTTCTGACACCCCTGACCAGGCCTTCTGCTCCAGAGCAGGGAGAAGAGGCAGGGCAAGGAGGCCCCCACTCACCCTGGCATTCCCATGTGTTCTGTTGGGCTGCAGTGCCCGGCGGGCAGGTGGGCAGACACTTTCCCTTGTACAGGTAAAACCGCCTCTTGCACTGGATGCAGAAGTCCTGGCTGAAGCAGCTTTCGCACGTGGCCCCACATTCTGTAATAGAACCAAAGCCACCACTGGTGAGGGCACCTGCCCAGGGAGAGGGCCCTCTGGAGCTGCTTGAGGTAGGGGGGCCTCTAAGCAGCCCCAGGATCTGTAGCACTGGGGTCAGGATGCAGTGTCTCCATTGAAGTCAAAACTCATTCAAGATCAAACTGCGCTGCATTCAAAGACTCCCTTTCTCACTTGAACTGAGGCTCGGTGGGGGCAGGTGACAAGTCTAAAGTAACAGGTTTATTTGGATTTAAAGGTCACACAGCAAATCTGGGCTGGGGGTGAGGACTCCCTGCTCCATTTCCATGAAGGAGCAGAAATCGTCATAGCTAGTCCTAGGTCACAGAGAAAATTAGAGTTAAGACTTAGGACGCCTTTTCCCATCTGAGCTAGGCCAGGCACAGGTGAGTAACATGCCCCAGTCACACAGCAAACTAGGGAAAAAGGAAGGTTCCCGCTGTCACCAGAGAGGGCAACGGCTTGCCCAGGGTTTCTGTCTGAAACTAAGCCAGTGTCTAGTTCTGAGCTCAAGCATACACCTTCTTCCCCTGCGGCTGTGCTGAGCTGAAAGGTGGGATGTGGGCCAGAAGTTCCCAGGAGCCAATGCCAGCAAGGCAAAGGAAGAGCCACGTACTTTTGCATCTGTTGACCTCCTGGCCGCGGACGCCGAAGTAGCCGGAGGGACAGTCATGTACACACTTGCCGTACTGGCGGATACCTTCCCGGCGGATGAACAGGAAGAGCCTCTGCTGGCAGGTGGAGCAGCCGTTTTCTTCTGAGCAGATGACACAGCCTGTGCAGTTGCTCCCGAGACCAGTGCCCACTGCCAGTCAGACCAAAGCAGAAGGCAGGGGGAAGGGAGAGAGAGAGAGAGAGGTCAAAATAAATGTGTTGGCAGCTGAGACTCTCTCATTAAAATATTAACTGAATATATGGCCACCAGACAAATGACTACATTTCCCAGCATCCCTAGCAAGTAGATAAGGTCACATGACCAAAATCTGACTCCTGGGGTATAAGGTGAAGCAGTGTGTGCAACTTCTAGAAGCTATCTTAAAGGGCACGGGTGTACCCTTTGTCTTCCTCTCATCCTTCCCACTTGGTGGAACATGAATGTGATGGCTGGAGTATAAACAGCTATTTTGGGTCATGAGCATGTGTTGAGGATGGTGGAGAAATAAGATTAAAAAAAAATCTGGGGTTCCTGAGGAAAGCAGAACTGCTGTACCAGTCTTGGACCATCTTTGTAGACTGTTACACAAAAGAGAAATTACTGTTTTGTTTAAGCTGTTATTTGGAGTTTTCTGTCACTCACAGAAAAACTTAATCTTTACTAAAATAGTGCATATTTTTGAGTGTGTGGGAACTGCACATGATGTGGGGGTAAGGGGAGATCTTCACTCTCCTACTGAGTCTCTGGACAAAATTCCACTCCTCACCATCACCATCATCCAGAGTTCAAGTTAGCAAGTATAAACCAGGGGTTCTCAAACTCAGGCAGTGCCCCCATCTCCTAGAGAACTTGTTATAGCAGAGATTGCGGGGTTCTACCCAGAAGGTCCCATTCAGTGTATGTGGGGTGAGGCCTGGGGAGCTGCAGTTCCAACAGATTCCCAGGTGATACAAACACTTCCCAGATTTCCAGGGACCACACTTACAGGATGAACGACTTAGAGAAACTCCTGTGTACTCGCACAGAGGCACGTACAGATATGTTTGCTGCAGCGTTACTTAATACAAACAGTTCCAAAACCTGTCTGTGGAAAGAACAGAAATGCACCGTGGTACAGTCACGCCACAGCTATGTAGCACATACATATACCCCAGCCACAGCGAAGGGCTGGGGCAGAGTTACAGGTGTCCTTGTTGATTAATCTCAAAGACAATGCTGAGAGCAGAAAAGAGGGTTGCACAATGAATCCCATTGTAAGAAGCCATTGGCATAAAGTTCAAAACTCTGCAAAACAATACTCTACCATTTATCATACATAAATGTTTTAAAAGTATAAGGGACCTCAAAATCAAGCTGGAGGCACCTCTGAGGGGAGCAATGGGGGAAGGGTTTGGAGAAGAAGACTGGGAGCTTTACCTAGGTCTGCAACATTTAATTCCTTAAAGTCTGGGAAAAATGAAAATGACAACATTTTACTGAAGTGACTGTCAGAGACACGCAGAGCCTGGGGCCACAGGGGGAGACCTGCCAGTTATAGGACCTCTCTGCCAGTGGGAAGGAAGAAGCCCGCTGAAGTGACTGGGCTAGCAAGCCAAACTGTTACTGTCTTGGAAGAGTTAGGGACCCCTCAGCCCAACCCCTCACAGTTTCACTGGGGTCCCTGAGACCAGAAGGAGTGGAGACTTCCTCAAGGTGAGTCAGGTAGTCAAATAGCAAAGAATCCCCAGTTCAGGTCACAGCACTATTTGTAGAAGGATATTTTGATAAGCGGAAGGCAAAAAAAAACCCCAGGGAGTGTTTGTGCATGTCCATGTGTGTGTGTGTGTGTGTGTGGTGTGCACACACATGCACAGGATAGACTCAATAAGCACCTCTCAACCTCAGGTCTTTGAGGAGAGGCGGCTCTGCTCCTGCAGTCCTGGGTCTTGGCAGCGACCACAGTGCCCTCTAGTGTCTCCATGTTGGAACGGCACCTCTGACTTTGTGAATTCTGGTCTCTGGTTTTTCATCCCATCTCCAGAACTTGTTAGGAGAAACAGCATCCCCCTCACCTCCAGCCCCACCCCAGGTGATCTCAATGAGAGTCTGTACAGTGTTGCTTTAGAAAGATCCAAGCTTGATGTTTCTCAGATTTGACTGTGCTAAGAATCCCCAGGAAGGCTGACGTGTCTGCTTTGGGTCCAAAAACGTGCATTTTAACAAGTTCAAAATAAATGTAATAGGCACTTTGGAAGTGTTTGTCCCTGCTTACAGCCTCTGAGAACTTGCCCTGACAACACGTCTGCATAGCGTGTGCTGTTCCTGGGTGGATGGCGGGCAGACTGGGGGGCAGAGGAAGCTCATCCAGCCTGCGCCAATTAGACTTTCTCTCTTGAGAAGCCTGATTCTGGGTCAATAGACAATGGTCTGCCCTGGCTCCTGGACTGGAGGACATTTGCAGGTGGGCAGGGCGGCCTGCTCTGGGGTACATGTGTGAGAAGTTGGGTGGGCACTAGCATCCATGGTGTCCATCTCTTGCGTACAGAGCCACTGTCCCCCCACACTCTGGTTTTGAGAGTGGTTCATGTGGAGCCATCTCTGCCAGATGCACTAGATCTGGGTTTGGCAAATCAGAGCATCAGGTCCCCTTGACTGCAGAGATTGCTCCAGATACCCGCAAATGTCTCAACAAGAATTGGTCATAGGATTTCTTTATTTTTTTTTTTAGTTCACTTGTGTGCACACACGTGTGTGTGCATGTTCTTTTCCTTCTATTTGGATTTGGGAAGGTAGAGACCAGAGCTATTCCATGTGAGAGAAGAGTCTCCCAAGAATGGAGGGCACACAGTGGCAGCTGAGTCAAGAGAGACTCTGGCATCTGGATCCACCTCTGGGTGATGGTGGTGAGGCGGGTGTGTTTCCATAAATTCTCCTCTGTTCTCATGCCACTTTGAATTAGGTTTTCTGTCACTTACAACCAAAGACTCCTGACTAATACAGAAGCAGAGAGAGAAAAATAAATCAGCTGCAGAAGACAAAAGTCTGCAGAAACCTCCTGGTCCCAAAAGACAGAGCTTCTGACCATCTTCCAAACTCAGACTCCAGCCCTCCCAAGGCTTGGCTCACCCTAGGGTTCCAAAGGAAGTTACTCTTTCACTGGAGCTAGCTCCTCTTGTGTCAACTTACAGTCAAAATGCTGCAGCCCGCTAGATAGGAAACAGATCATGGTAGGATAGCTCTGCGCCTGCAAGATGAGGGGCCTGGAGTGCCACCACCTGGGCTGACCGCCATGGCACCCACGGGACCCTAGGGTTCTAGGGAGCACACTCTTAAAACCCCTGGATCCTTCTACACCTCACCTGGATCCTGGCTTCAACTTCGCCCTCTTCCAGTTCAGATATACTGTTCTACATAGAAGCACTTGAGTTCTAACTGCAACCTCCCACATTTTCTTGGGGGTATCAGAGGAGATGGTATCCCATGTGATTTCTCTTAATTGTCTCCCATAATCAAGACCATCCTGTCCTCATCAAAAGCCAGCAGGCCAAAAAGCATGACCCTGAGTTGTTCCAGCAGCTGGAGGGGGTTGACATGACATCTGAGTCACTTTGTCTTTCCCCAAGTGCCCAGGGATGAGCTGAGACTTGGATGTCAGTTTTATGGAGCATGACAGTGGGGTCCATCAGGCTTGGCACTTTACAAAGGGATGCAGGCTTATGAGAGCTCTGAACGAATGCGTTAGACCGGGGTTGAGTGACTCACGCATTCACTCATCCATCCATCCATTCATTCATTCAACAGTTACCGAGACCCTAATCCAAGTCAGATCGGGTGCAAGGGATTTGTGGTTATGAGCTTTGGGGTAGGGGGGCAGCTGTGTGATCACAGGAAAAGTACTTTCCTGCTCTGAGCCTTGTTTATTCTAGTTATAAAAGGGGGTAATGATGCTTACCTGGCAGAGCTATTGTGATGAAAGCAGATGGGAAGTGGAAAAATGTCAATCTCGGACCTGGTGCATGGCAGACACTTCATAAGTTGAAGCTTATTGAAGTGGATGACATTTTTTTGCCCTCCGAAGTCTAAGGACACGTGTTATGGTGTAGGGGCCCAGGGTCAAATCCTGGCTCCACCACGCACTGAGTTAATTAGACAAACACCCTCACCTCTGTTTCCCCATCTGAAAAGCTGGGGCAAAACCCTACATCTGGATACTCCTCCCATTTCACAGAGGAGCAAACAGAGGCAGGGCCACTGGTGGTCAGCAGGGGCTGGGGAGGCGGTCTTTCACCTTCTGGGCGGGGCAGAAAGAGCTCAGGACAGAGAAGAGAGGAGGCAGCTTCGGCCCTAGGCATCAGGGTGTGACCTGTGCTCTTCAAACAAGCATTCCCAATGTCAGGGTGCCCTGCCCAGGGAGGGGCCCCACGTACCTAGCTGCCATAAGAGCCAATGGCTCCTGCTTGCAAGTGATCTATTTTTTTCTGTGGGGATTTGGAGTCAGGGCCCCATCTCTGCAATGTCACACCTCCCTTCACCTTCATTCTGCAGAGAGCTTCCAGGAGGGGGTCAAAAGATTCAGGTGATGTCTAGGACCCTGAAAATTACCCATTCTCCCACTTTCCTCTCCTTAGCAGCCCAAAGCGAGTCTGGCACTGGGAAAACGCTCCATACCCAACAAAAACAACCACCCTAATTTGGACAGATAACCAATACTTTTAAAATCAGATCTCACACCCAAAGCTGAAAACTGAATTCTTATTATCTGCCAAACACTAGGCCTGCATTCCTGCAAGGCAGCAATTGGTTGTTCCCTTGTTGTCCTTGACACTGGGGCAAAGGTTTAGCACCACATCTTCTCACACCCACTTCACTAACTCATATTGGAAGCCAGTGGGGGGTGGGGGTGTTCTCAACTTGGGCACGCTCACCTGAGGGCTAGTTAGGCTGCTCAGCTCTGCTCTAGAGGCTGATTCAGTAGGTCTGGGCAGAGCCTGAGAATTTGCATTGCTGATAGGTTCCCAGGTGAGGCAGAGGTCACTGGTCTGAGTGGGCTAGGGTTAAGAGCAGATGGCTTTGGGTTCAAACTCCAGCTTTGTTCATTACCCTCTTCCATACGATTTTGAGCAAGTGCCTGAGCCTCTCTGTGCTTCAGTGTCCCCATCTATAAAACTGGAATCGCACCAGCCGACCTTGCAGGTACTGCTGTAAGGACAGGACAGGGCCTGCCCCTTAACGAGGGTCTAGGGTCTCGGGAGTATTGCTCTCACCACCATGATGACCCCAGGGGTGTTGACAGCCTTTGACTTGCGCCGCCAATCAGCGCAGAACTTTTTATTTTGATGTCAACACTTTTGGGGTAGAGTTTCTTCATAATTGGGGTGTGCCCAGGGAAGAGTCTGGCATGAGAGCATCATGTGTCATGGTAGACTGAGGATCTAACACAGCTGTCTTGATGGGCTCCCTAGGGTAAGAGCAGGGAAAGAGAGAAGGAGACCACTTCCCACTGCCCCTACCCCAAGGCAGTGCACTCGAAAGAGGGCCAGGCTCTGCCCCGGGCCCTGCTCTGTCCTTGGGAAGGATCCAGAACCTCGTAGGGGGGCCCCACGCAGAGAGTGCTGGGCAGCACATCCAGACCCCCGCCTGGCAGTGGGGGACGCATGTCACCAATGACCAAGGGAAATAAACAACATCTGGCCCTGGCCTGCCTACTCAGACCGCCACATATGGGAGGCAGCCACTGCCACAGGAGGCCGGCTCAGCAGAGCCCCGGGCACATTCCTGCCTGGGGGGCAGATTGCACCATCCCCAGCAAGGAGTGAGCCCTAGACATGATTCCTGGTGTGGAGACTCCTGGGGAGGCATATGTGGGGAGCGGGAGTAGATCTAGAGGTGTCCAGGACCCCAGATCCTTCTCCGTACCTAGGCAGGGGGTACCTAGAGCCTCGTGTTCAGCGGAACACCAAGGCGATAAGACTTTGGGGAATGATGAACCACCACCTCCTGGCCAGGTGAGCTTAGGTAAGTGACTCATTACTTTGACTCCTTGTCTCGTCTGCTGCAAAGCAGGATGATAGTAGCACCACCTCCCAGGCATTGGGGAGCAAGGCTTGAGCACATCAGGGCAGTGTGCAGCACAGCTCACGGTAGATGAGTGGGAGCACTATTTTATTACTTGATTTCATGGGCGATTCATGGGAGATTCATGGGAGCCACCCAGAGGAGCTCCCTTGAAGGTTGGGGCTCAGCTTGGTGTGTTCTCCAAACTTCCACAGCCTTGTATATTGCAGGTGCCCACTATGTCCTGAATGAATGAATGAACAAATGAATGATGGCTTAACAAATGTTCTCAAAGCCTGTTGTGTAACCTCGCTGGAGGCCGGGCTCACACATTGCGAAGCCAGCTGGGGAAGCCTGCGCAGCAAAGCCTAGGGCCAAGCCAAGCACGAGGCAGGCTGGAGCTGGCTTTGGAGACTGGAGTCTCCGGGGATGGTTTTCTGGGGAGACAGAGGTGAGGACAGAAGTAGGGCTGGTTTTTGTAAGAAGGGAGAAGGTTCTTAAGAGAGGCGAGTAGAAAACATGTGAGTTGGTGGCAGCGAGGGAGCTTGGGCAAGAAGCAGATCGCAGACCCCTGCTAAGATGTCAACACATGGCATCTAAGAGGTGGTGGCTAAGAGCCTCAAAATGTAGTACTAGTAAGCGCGTACCCTGAATGGAAGTTTTTATCCTTTATCCTCCAAAACGGAATTTCCTGTCCATCTCAGCCAATAGCTACTCTACTCATGTCCACACCCCTTGAGTCATCCTGCCTCTTTTCTTGCCCTCATAGCCCACATGTGATCCACTACAAATTGGTCCGTTCCACTTTTGAATTCACCTCTGCGGCTGCCACATTCTCCCCCAACTCTCCATCACTCCCCCTGTTCCAAACATGCTGACCTCTTCCTTGCTCTTCCTCAAATATACCAAGACCACTCACACCACAGGGCCTTTGCACCTGCTCTTCCCGCTTCCTGAACACGCTTCATCCACAAGGGTCATCCCCTTCAGGTCTACCAGGACTGTCCCCTTCCCTAGCACTCATTAAGAGCAGGTGCATTTGTGTTCCTGGTGAGTTTCTGGGGCACAGAGCAGCCACCAGTGACCTTCAGAAAATCACCATTTGTTACTGGGTGCTCATCTCGTGGTGAGCTGCACAGGGGAAGGGAGCATGGGATGGGGCTTGAAACCGGGACCAGGGAGGTGATCGCACCACTAGCGGCTTCTCCAGGACCCACCTCCCCAGAGAACCTAGCATTATCCCCGTTATCTGTGAACCTAGCATTATCACGAAGCTGTCCAGAGTGGGAAACTGTCAAAAAGGTCACAAAATTGACTCTTGTGTAAAACTGTTGTTATGTTGTCAAGTAGGTGAGATAGTGTAAAGGTTATCTTGCCACCATCCTGTCTGTAAAACTATGAAAGTGCCAGGTGTGTAAGGGTGCCATTCCTTTGATAAAATATTGAGAGGATGACCATTCCTTTCCTGTTTGTGCTAGAGGGACAGGTTTCCTGTGTGTGTGTGTGTGTGTGTGTGTGTTTGTGTGTGTGGCCTTGAACAAGTTGCTGAAATGCTATGTGCCTCGGTTTCTTCTTCTGTACCAACCAGGGGGTTATTTTGAGGACTGAATGCTCAAAATGGCATCTCTCACAGGAACTCCCTGCCACATACATGTGAATCTCCCTAAGGAACAGTGTGTCCAGCCTGCACACAGCTGCAGCCCCAGGACTTGGCAGATTAAGTGCCTGGTACACAGCAGGTGTTCAAGTGCTGGTGGGGTGTGGACGGGACTCAGACAGGGGTACTACTGTGGGGTTGCGGCTGTGTGACTTTGGACAGGTGTCTCGCCACTCTGATCCCAAGTCTGCCTTGCTTGCTGCAGGCACCCTGAGCCCTGGGATAAAGTGTTGGTGATCAGGGCCTCCCCGGTGGCGCAGCGGTTGAGCGCTGGGTTGCAAAGCTGCCCGCTGCTCCCGGGCCACCGGAGGAGGGTCCCACATGGCGCGCAGACCTCTCCTGCCGCCCGCTGCTCCCCTCAGCAGTGTACTTCAGTCCTTCTGCCTGCTCTGCTCCCCGCTCTGGCTCTGGTGAATTCTCTCACCCTCCCGGCGCTTCTGATTGTACCCAGTGCATGTATAAATAAATAAATAAACCTTAAAAAAAAAAGTGTTGGTGATCCTGGGGGCAGTGATGCTAGCTGCTAATTCCTCCCCGCCCCCACCCCAGGGAGCTGATGACTCCTTGGGGCTCTTCATCATGTGGAGGCCTCTCATGGCTCTTTGGAGGCTGTGACAGCTTCCACTTTGGCTGAGAAGGAGGGTGTTGCAGCAGTCAGGACCCTGGTGGGATATATCCCCCCACCCAGAGATCAGGACCAGACACCAGGTGGGGGAGGCCACACCTACTGGTTCAAACCAGGAGGCCCCCAAGAGCCCTGGGGAGGATATGGGTTCTAGGATTCCAGGGAAGATGGGAGAATGTTCTAAGGAGGGTTGGAAAGCCCTCAGTTGAATCTGACTCGGATTCATCTGACTGAGCAGGTACCCCTCGCCTCATAAAATTAGCCCGAAGGGAGCACTGGGTCTGCCATCGGGCCCTGGGGCTGTGTCAGGGAAGGAAGCGGGTTATAAGGGTCAGGGCTGGCTGGAGCAGGCTGGAGTCTGACCTCAGCACTGGCCAGGGATAGGACCCGTCCTCTAGCCAGCACTCTGGGGATCCAGAGGTTCCCAGGGGTGACGTGAGGTTGGAATCTAGTTTGAGCCTCCAGTCAGAGGATGAGACCACACCAGGCAGAGGATGAGCATCATCAGGACCCTGTACTGGGTCTGTCTTTTCCCTTCCAGCATCCAGCCCCCAACTCAATCCCAGCAGATGGGAAAGAGCCCCAGATCTTATCCCAGTTCTGTGGGTCCTCAAGCAAGTTCTGCCCTATCTCTGGGCCTCAGTTTTTTCCATCTGTCAAATGGACAGTTAAAATTAATATCTGTAAATCCACGCATCCATCCATGCACCCGGCAGGTATTTTTTTGAATGCCTGCAATGGACCAGGGCCTCTTCTAGACTCCAGAAACATCAAGATGTAGATCAGAAACCAAAAACTGCTTCTTTTTGTTTGATGTGTTTGTTAAAAGACAGATCACAAACCTATAGAACATTTTTGAGGGATACATGAAATGACACGAGATTAGGAGGGTCAATTTCCCAGGCGCTCTGACTTGCTCGCCCTGGGCTCCCAGCGTTATTCACGGGGCTGGGGCACACTGGAGCACTGTGATGGCTAGTTGAATGAATGAATGAATGAATGAACAGGGCTTATCTTGCTGAGATAGGTCTGAGAACCGCCCCCCTCCTCTGCCACCTTGTTCTAAAGAAAACTGCCTCAGGAGTATGAAATGGGGCCGAGGCCCACTCCAGGATTTCATGATGGGAACCAATGGCTTCACACCTTTCACTCCCCAGCCTCCCCGGCCTCCCCAGCAGGTGGAGGTAAATGTCTGAAGAAGATCTAAGAAGGCGTGGAGGCAGGACAGGGCACTTCCCCACTCCTTAAACCCAGGTGGGGTGGCAGAACTCCTTAAACCCCAGGGGGTGAGGCGACCTCCAAGCGTGGAGGCCACCGGAAGGAAATGGGCATTTCTTGCCCTGATTAGACACACGCTGGCTGGTCCTTCCCATGTTGAATGATGGTGAAGGGAGAATGAACAAGAGACGCAGAGGGGGTAAGCACGCGCTGCCACCATTTGGCAGATTCTCTGCGAGTCACGTGGACACTGAAGGAGTCAGCTGAACTTGGTCCAAGCTGCAGATTCCCACCCCAAAGGGGCAAGAGGCCCTGTATGGGACCACAGGTAGGGGGAGCTGGGAAGATCGGAAGAGTTCAAGCCCATGTTCCTGCCCCATGAAACCAGAACAGTGCTATAGTTAGGGCACCAGCCGCACACAGCGGGCCTGGAGGAGGCACCAGGACACTTAGATCTGACCCCACTCCCTGCTGCTGGCTGGGGATGGGCCCTCGAGTGTCATCACTCAGTGCTGCACCAGAGAAGCAAGTAGCATCAAAGGAGTAAGACATAGTAGTCCCCGTTGGCACTCCCTCCTCTGATCAGGGAAGAGAGGGTGTGAGAGAGCTCGCCACACCTCCCCAGAGGAAAGATCAAAGGGACCAGGAGGAAAGAGGTTTGACTCAGATCTGTTTTTAAAGTTGAGCACTGGACTAAGCTTTTCAATACCAGAAAACGCTGAGATCTGCCCAAAGTTATTAAGGATTGAGTTTTGGAGCTTTAACAGAGTGTTAGAAGGGAAGAAAGCATGTGTCACGTTTGTAACCCCCTGGTACACGTCCAGTGTGATCACTAAGCCAGTTAGATACAAAGGGAGCCAAGGGCTACCATCCTTAGTGTACAAAGAGCTCCTAGAAATCAGCAAGAGCAGGAACAAGGTGGGGTGGGGAATGGACACAGATAATGCAAGCAGTTCATAGAAGACAAACGTAACCATGTGAAGAGCTATCCTACTCGATGATTACTTTCAAAATGAAGATCAACATAATAATGAAATATTACTGTGACCTACCAGGTGGCAAACTGTCAAAGACTGACAGCAGTCTGCCTTCCCCATGAGAAGGGGAGTGGGGCAGTGTCTGTTAAAATTTCAAGTCTGTAGTAATATAGGGATGCCCCGAGGCTCAGGGGGGACAGGCCCTTGTTCAGAGATACATAGTAGGTCCCCGAAGGGCAGGGTTGAAATCCAGCCTCTGCATTGTGCCTTTGGTTCTTTATCTCTGGCCAGCTGGCCCTCCCTGCCTGGCCTGCACAGCCTGGCCCCTGACCCCTGTCACCGCACCTGCTCCAGGGCTGAGGATGGCGGGAACCTTGCTGTTCCAAGAGACACATTCTCCTAGTCACCCCTCCCTCACCACAGACGGGGCTCCAGATCAGTGCTGCTCACCAGGAGGTGTAGACCAGACAGCCCGAGGTTGGGGATCAGACAACCTGCTGCCAAATCCCCGGACATTTTACCCTCAGTTTGTGCATATGTAAATGGAGATAGTCACTTGCCCCTCGAAGGCTAATCCCTTCCATGAATATTTATTGAGGGCCTCCTCCATGCCCTCTGTCCTAGGCAAAGTGGACTCATCAGTGAACAAGACAGTCCTTCCCTCATGAAGTTTGTCCCTACACGAGAGAGATGATTTGAGACAGTGACAGGGAGTGATGGAAGTCAGCAGGGATGGCAGGCACGGCTGGGGCCACCCAGGAAGACCTCGCTGAGGCACACAGGACAAGGATTCCTGGCAGAGGGACCAGCAAGTACAGAGGCCCAGAGGCTGGAAAGATCTTGGCATGGAAGAGAGCAGTGAGGCCAGCATTGGGGGGTGGGGGGAGGTCAAAGGGTGGATGGGGCCAGAGCAGGGAGCGAGGGCTCGGAAGGAGTTCGAATGGGCCGGATTTTCCTGGAACCAAGAAGGGAAGGCGCTGTGGGGTGCACGCCTCGGAGTCTGCCTTCTGGAAAGCAGCCTCTGAGGCTGATGGGAATGGACTCTAGGGGTGGGGTGGGAGGTGGGAGCAGAAGCCTGTGGTCTTGACAAGGCTGGAGACCGAGAGGAGCAGGTAGGGAGGACAGGCCAGCTTTCCCTGTGGGTTGTTATGAAAATTGAAAGGTGAATGGCCTGGTCTACAGCACAGCATGCGGTGGTGCTCAGCAGACCTCAGCGGGCCAGCTGTCCTCAGCTCTAAAGAGACCCCCATGGCTTGGTCTACTCACGGCCTCCTCACCCACGGCCCTCGCTGTCATGGCTTCAGGTTGAGACCCATTGACCTGCTGTTTCTCCTTGACTTTCACAGGGCACTAGGCTGAGGTACTTGCTCTGTTCCCTCCACTTGTGCTCCCTGAATCTGGGGTGAAACCTGGGGGCCTTTGTGGGAGGTTCCTAAGTCACTCTCAAAGCGGAGACTACACCGTGAGTCACAGTGACATGGGTCCAGGCCAGGCCCCCAGCCAACTGTCCTGCGCTGGGTCGTGGGGTGGAAGACAGCACCAGGCAGGCAGGAGCCCACAACGGGCTGGAATCCCAGCTCTGCCACCTTGACCCTGGAAAGTCCTTGACCTCTCAGAGCTCAGCACCAACAGGAATGATGTTCTCGAAGGGCTGCTGGAGATTAAAGGGAGGTAACAGTCTGCACTGCGCCGAGTGTGTGCCCAGCTCATATGCCAAGTACTCAACAAATGGAAGCCATCCTCAGCCTGTGCTCTGTCCTGGTTAACACATGAAAATGAGCCCTGGCCTCTGAGTCTCAGCCTGGGGTCTGCCCTAGTGCCTACCAGTGTGGGAACCTGGACAACTGAATTCATCCACCTGGGTCTTCTGTAAAATGGCTATCATTCTCCTAAGGTTGTGGGCCATGTACACAAAACACCTGGCACTTAGTAGGTGTTCAATAAGTGGCATGACGCCAGCGGGGAGGAGTTGAGTGTAAGAGGGGCAACAGGTGGCGGTGGGAGCTTTGAGGAACAGGATGGACCTGGAAACCCCTCCTGTCCCTGGGGCACCGTTTCCACTAAACTAAAACCCCAGCAGTGGGAGGGACCTGGAAATCCGGCATCCCCGTCACAGGCCTCTGTTTCCTCAACTGTAAAATGGGCATAATAATTTTTGCCCAGTTGAAACCACGAGTAGGGACTGAAGTCAAACAGGCAGCCATGGCTAGAGATGCTGTGTCTGCGGGCTTTGGCAGCTCCTCTCAGGGACCAGGGCCTCAAACGGGGGGATCTGGGACTGCCCTGAGGTTGGTTGTAGCCAGCTCGGTCCTGACCTACCCGGGTCCTTGTGTTAAGTCATTTCAAACCCATCACTGCCCTACAAAGCTGGGCCTATGCTTACCCATGTTCATGGATGAGAAAACAGAGGCTCAGAGAGGGGAAGGGGTTGACCCAAGAACTCACAGCAAGGAGTCAGGTGAGAAGCAAACCCAAGCCCAAGCTCCCAACTGCTGGGGGCTGCTCTGTTCTGCTGGTTCCTGCTCGCCAGCACTCTCGGAGCACAGAAGTGCCACTGAAAGCCACAGTCTCTCAGGGCCCACCAGACACGGAGCCTGAGCCGTCTGTGAGGAGAGAGGCAAGCGCTCTGAACAACTTATTTTAGTCTGGACTGGCATGTGCTGTGGGTGGGACTCTTGAGCAGCCCCCAGACCTCCAGTGAAGCCTGTTTGGGGGTGGGGTGGGGTGATGCAAGAGAATAAGAGGATCCACAGATTGAAACCAAGTAGCCAAAGCAGTCCTAGGAAAATTTCACTCACTGGCTGGGGAATCTCAGCCCTGGGAGGACCCCAAGCCTCAGGGGGGTGCCGTTCAAGCTGCCTTCACGTGTCTCCGCGGGCAGCGGGCGTCCAGATGACATGTCTCCCGCTCTGACATTAGAACTCACTCCATTGGGCCTGCCGCCTCCATCAGTCCGGAACCCCCCAGGACAGGGTCAGCAGACAGCAAATGGTGAACAGACATTGCTAGCTGGGATGCGCTGGCCACATGCTGGACAAGGGTGAACAGACGAGCTGCCTGCATTTGAGAGTCCAGTGGTGTCCTGGGGAAGCACTGAGGATGCCGCATCTGGAACCCCCATCACTTCTAGGGAGACTCACTCATGGAACAGGGGTCCAATGGAGGAATAGAGAATCTGGGCTCATACCCTACTTATAAGACCTTCTTATAAGAACATTTTATAAGATCGAAAAGCCCCGACTATAAGGGAGAAGAACCTCCCCTCCCCCCCAGTAAAAAAAACTCAAGGGATTTGGCCACACGAACAATATCATAAATAACAATTTCTATTCTCCAAAGAATATCCAAAGTCAGACAGGTGTCAGAAGAAAGGTCTTTCAGGTCAGAATCAATAGGGGACTAGCATTAGGTAATAAAGAAAGTTTTTCTAAGAAAAAACTTAGACAGTCCAATAAAAAGGGGGTCAAGATAAAAGTAAGATCTAATAAAAAATGAGAAAAAAAAAGTAACAAAAAAATTTTAAATAAGATTCTGGGAAAGCAGCAGCACCAGATCCCAGGGGGCAGTCAGCAGGAGGCTGATGAGAGAGCTTGAAGAAATTCACAAATATGGAATGAAAAACTCCAGTAACATCCAGGTTGATGAAGCTCATTTATTGCCTGGCAAGGGCTTATATTGTAGTTCCCGGCAACCCTCCCGTTCCCAGCAGTGCCCATTCAAACCACGAAAATCACATTTAAAGCAAAGATCTATCACCTGCACATTGATAAAAGGGGGCAGATCTGTCTGCTAGTAATTTGTGCTGACAACTGGAAACCAGCATCCCAAACTGCCCAAGTGCTGTCCCTCGCAGCGCCGGTGAGCCGCCCCCAGCAGGAGCCCCCTCTTCAGGCCAATGTAGCTACAGCATACTCTAAGGGCCAGGGCACATTCTGTAAGAATGCCGGAGAATTTACGAAGAAATATGGGAAAAAGCGACCCATGGCCTAAAATCTGCCATGATTGATTCCAGCAAGTGTAAGCAGAGACCCCAAGCAGTGCATTCAGACACCCCGAAAGGCAGGATCGTGGAAAATGTGCAAGTGCCACTGCCTGGTGTTTGCTTGTCAGTAACTAACTCTATAGTTTTCTTAATCAAAAGTGGTCTAGGTAACCTGTAGAGTAAGGATGAAACATTTAAGATATTCCCCCAAAAAAGTTTAAATTAAGAGAAATAGAAATCGAATAAACACTGCGTTTATGAGCAAGGAGCCATGTCCAACAACAGAGAAAGGAAAATTTCTTCAACAAGTGATGTTGGGAAAACGGAACAGCCCTGTGTCCAAGACCAGAGAACAGTCTCTCTAACGCCATGCACAAAAATCAATGCAAATGGATTAAAGATTAGGCTATATAAAGACCCGAAACTATATAAAGGACATGTTTTTGCTTTGTTATTTTTCTTTAAAAATAATTAAAATGAATAAAACCATAAAATACATTCATACTTTAAAATGAAATAAGGTAACATAAAAAATAAAAATAAATTAGAAAAATAAAATGTACAAGTGAAATAAAAATACATTTGTAAATTTAAATGTTACATTAAAATGAAAAATACTTTAAAATGTTTAAATAAAGTAAGGATAAAATTTTCCAAGTAAGTGAAATGAATTTTAAGAGTAAAAAGAAAAAATCAGCACTTCTTAACGATTTGAAAAATAAAGGAAGAAAAAATAATTCAAAATGGGGACAAATCTTGTGCGATTGATGTTACTAATGTGCTATCAATTAAGGAGTCTGATTGGCGCAAATGTCTGCCAGAAGGGGAGCAATTGGGGTACGGGAAGGAAGGAAAGCATGTCCAAAAGGCAGCATCTGACTGACTTTTTCCAGCCTGTATGGCCAGAGGTTAGGACATCAGGCCCCGCCATGAGCTCATTCACAAATAGCCATCGCATCGTTTGTACACTTATAATATGCAGACACCACACACACACACACACACACACACACACACACACCCCCTATCCATTCCTCACTGCTCTCCTCTGAGGTCCACTTTTACAAAGGAGTGTACAGAGGCTCAGAGACAGCAAGTCACTGTGCCATAGTCACACAGCATTTAGTATCACCCTGTTCCCTGAAATTCAGCTCCTCAAAGTGACCTTCTTTGGTGGGCTAGCTTTGCTGAGGACTTTTAAACAGAGGCAGAAGCTTGTCTAACATAAGACTGGAAGAGTCTGGACACTAGAAAGAACCCACTCCCCCATGATGCATGCTCATTATGACAATTTGTGGGTTACATGCATAATCTTGATCTTCAAGACAACTGTCTGATGCAGATGCTATTATTGCCCCCACTGTATGGACACCGAAATTTGGGAGTGAAATATTTTCCCCCAAGCATGGCAGTAGCAGAGCTGGGAGCTAAGCCTAGACCTGTCACAGCCCCAATCCCACCCTCCCTGCCTGGGACTGGACACGTAAAAGTCACCGACTAAGTACTCGCTATGTGCTTGAATGGCGTTTCATAGCCTTTTCGTAAATCAGCCAACAGAGGCGCAGGAGGAGGAGATGACCTGTCCACGGCCACTCAGCTTGTGAGTGGGAGCACTCAGCCTTCGTGACAGCCGGCCGGCCTCCCGCTGCTCATCTGGGCCTTGCTAGAGACAGCTGTGCCAACTCCAGCGCGGGCTCCGGAAGGGCCGTTGTGACATTCCTTCTCTGTGTGTCTCCACCCCTGCGGATGTGGGCACCACTGTCAGGCTTCAGAGAAAGTGGAGGCTTCTGGCAAAAGGGAGTGGTTGCCCCATGTGGTCTGGGTCCCCCAGGCTGGGGAATGCCTTTCTTTTGAGCTGGTAAAACAGAACCCCCACACATACCCGCAATGGGTCACAGAGCAGGGCCCTATGAATCAGTCGGCATCACTGTAAGAAAGCATCCCAGGCAGTGGTGGCTGCGCCTGGGGCAGCAGTGCCTAAGAGGAGTTAGCCTGACCCATCAGCGGTGAGAACCAGACCATTTGCCTATGGGAACTGGAGGAATTCCCGAGAGTGGGGCTGAGGACATGTGTCCTCGGTGGTGCTAAGTTACACAGGGCTAAGAAAGGGGGTGCTAGCCATGGAGATCTGGGGCCATATCCCAACCTCTCCCTGTCCTCGCTGTGTGCCCTTGGCAAGTCAATTGCCCTCTCTGAGCTTTTCACTACAGAATAGTGAGATCACATCCCTGAGTGGACTATTATGTGGGTGAACTGGGAGAAGGGTAGGAAGGGTGTTCATGCACCCAAGGTTTGAAATCAGTTGCTTAGGTTTAAATTCTGGTTTTGCCAAGCTGTAAAATGCCAAGCAGTAAATGAAATTTCTATTATTTGGCTATTTTTGACATATGAAAGTGGCAGTTTCATATGCTTCAACTAACTTTCATCTCTCTTTTTAAAAAAGATTTATTTATTTATGCATACAAGAGCTGGGGTATAGGCCAGAGATGCAGTGGGTGAGAGGATTCACCAGAGACAGAGTGACAAACAGAACAGGCAGATTGACCAAAGTACACTGCTGAGGGGAGCAGCGGACGAGACAGGAGAGGTCTGCTGCGCCACGTGGGTTGCTCCCTGGCCGGCCAGGGATCGAACTCGTGCCGTAGAGGCTGTGGATAGCTTCATAGTGCGGTGCTTAACCCCTTGCACCAGCAGGGGGTTCATCTCCTCTAACTCAGTTTCCTCTATAAAATAGGGAGAACGTTCCCCTCGCAGGGTTGATGTGAGCATCACAGCAGGCTGAGAGGGCACTGAGCTCGTTGGCTAGAGCTTGGGCTATGGAACTGGGAAGGGTTTGCATCTTGGTACTAATGATGCAGGGAAAATTAACCTCTCTCTGTCTCAGTTTTTGCATCTATAAAATGCAAAAATAATAGTGCCCACCTCATAGGTTTATTGGGAGAATTTAATCAATTCACCTATACAAGTACTTAGAACAGAGCCCGGAGTGAGATAAAATACTACAGGTAACATTTGGTAGAGAGTAAATGCTCAGCATCCAGCCAAATCAAAGTGACTTTTTAAAGAGAAAGAATGTGTTCCCAGGAATACACGTGTGTGTAGATATAAAGGTGGAGAATGTGCTCCAGGTCCAGGGGCCCGGGGGAAGGACATGCCCAAGGTCCGAGGACAGGGCGGGCATCAGGCCAGGGTGGCTGTGTCCAGCCCAGGCCGCAGCCAGATCCCTCTCATGGAACCTCACAGCCAAGCCACAGACCCTCCGTGGCACTCAGGTAAAGCCCGAGGCCCCCGAGCCCGGCTGGTCACTGGTTATTAAGACACCTCAGCGGACAGCCTCAGGGCTAGGAGCGCCTCTGGACGCCGTCCCCTTGTCTGACCTTTGTACCAGACCTGCAAGGAAGGCAAAGCGGACGGAGTATTCCCAAGTCACGCAGGGAAGCTCCAAACCTGACTTTCAGGCTGTGGAACAGGCTGCCTTCCCTCATGCTCCATGTCTCCTGCACCCTCACATCCACCCCCAGATGGCTGACTATGCTTGAGCTCCCAATTTCTCAAGTCTGGGTTGCAAAGGTCTCAGCTGGCCTTTTCAGCCCTAACACGCCATTCTTCTATAACCCTTCTCCCGAGCTCCAGGCAGAAAGTGGAAGTTGAACTGAAATGAAAGTGCACCCGATGAAGTGCTGCGTAGTGAGAGGGTGGTCAATGGCAGCATTCGGTGGGTTTTCTAGAGAATTCTAGAGGGGGCAGGATTTGCTTCCATGGTTCTGGAGTCAGGCAGACCCTGGTCACACACATATTTGCGATGCGACCTTGGACGAGCCAGTTTCCCTCTCCGAACCGGCCTTCCTCTTCTAGAGGCGAGGAGGGAAACCAGGGCAGGGAGATGCGCATCCGGTGCACACTGACTGCCCGGCGGGGGGGCTGATGCAGGAGGACACTGAGAGCTTGCATGGATTATCCCTCCTTTGGGGGTCGACATCCCGACGTCTCGGGAAGGACGCGGTCTTCAGATTCAGGGTCATCAGAAACAAGCATCTGAACCAAAGGCCCCCAAAACAGGTCTGGGTGATTACTGCTTGTTGAGATAATTTGGTGTAGCGACTGGAGCTCCAGAGGCAGACTCCCTGGGTTCACATGGCGACTGCTGTGCGACCCACTGGGCCCGAGTCCCCACCATGACATAGGGGCCCTCTTGGAGCTCGCCCTTGGAGATATCACAAGGGCTGCCTTGGGAATAGCTGGTTCTGTGGGCGCCGTGCTTTTTGGACAATGTACAAATTATTTTTTTATATCAGCACATGCACAGTACACCATGTACACACTAGTACACACTCATTCACACACTTCCATTCCCATATCCCTGTGCGCACACATGCATGATTAAACACGTGTGCACATTCACCCGCTCATATACACAATCACCACAAATCAAATAAGAATATTTGACAGATCATATGTGGCTTGAAAAACCTAAAATATGTACTCTCTGGCCCTTTAAAAAACAGTTTGCTGATCCCATTTCTGTTTCACTCAAATGCTGACTGCACTTATTAAATACATTTCTGTGATCTGCTGATGGTTTGCAAACCTAAGTTTGAAAACCTTTGCAGCTCTGTTTTTTCACTAGATGGAAAGATGGGTGAATAAACAGAGACTGACACATGGACAAGAAGAGGCATGGGAGTAAAATAATAAGGTCACCTTATCCACGTGACCCATTAGTCAAGTCCCTGTGAGCCCCAGATTCCTCCACTGCACCTGGGCCCTCACCAACCCGCCTCTCCAGGCTGTGCTGAGCACGAGCACGGGGTCCTGATGGATGTTCCTGCATCTCCAGGAGACGCGGGGCACATCTCTGCCGTCCTTGTCAACACCTGGTCCAGAGCCAAGCCCAGAGGAGGGGCTCAATAAATATTTCTTCGTGACCATGGTGACAGGCAAGTGGTATCCGAGTCCACACTGGACTCTGGCCCCATCTATAATGGAGTCTCCACTTCCTCTGGCCACACAGCCCCGTGGCTCCTTCGTGGCTCCTTCCTACCTGACCAAACCTTCCCCTCTCCCTCCTGGGGTCCCCAGCCCTGACCCAGCTGCCACTTCTGACAAAATCCTAAATCCTACTCCTCTGATGAGATGCCTCTTCTCCTCTGCTGCCTCAGCCTTGCAGCTCTCAGCAAGTCACTAACAGGATTCATTTCCATTTCTATGCAGTTTGGGAGGCTCCAAAGCTCTGGTGCACATCCCAGCTTGGCTGCTCTATGTTCCCGGGCAGGTCACCGTTCCTTTCTGAGCCTCAGTCCCTTTACCTGGAAAATGAGTATTCATAGGGCTGTGCCACAGCGAGGGTTCCAACCCATAAGCAGAGCTCTTGGCACACGCCTGGCCCTCACCAAGTGGCCTCAAGGGTCTCCTTTGATGGCTGGGCAGAGGGGGTGGTTCCCGTCCACAGGAGAGGGAGGTGGGTTCCATGCAGGGATGGGGAGTGTGAGGTAAAACCAGCATCTCCCTAGAGACTGGGTTTGTCTGCAGAAGAAGCTGCGGAGGCACAGGAGGGTGCAGAGCTCACTTTATTGAGCACCTACTATGTGCAAAGTGGCCTGCTTTCCTCTTTTCAACCAGCCTGTATTTTATGAAGAGTCTCAGATCCAGAGAGGCAGAAAGACTTGCCCAAGGCAGCATCCAACTGACGCCCAGCTCCACTCCCAAGCCCTCGACATGCAGCAAACACCCCTCCTCTTGTGCATCTTCCCCTGGACACCAGGGTTGACTGGAGCACCACTTGTCAGTGCCCTGCCAAGGCTCTGACCTGGGGACAAGAAACCCTAGGCCTCCCCTATCTCTGCCACCTGCTGGCAGGATCCCAAAGACTGTGCACGGGGGACAGAACTGTGTGCCCAGCAGTCACACAGGCTTTGCAACTTACTGAGAATTTCTGTATTCACTCCAACCATGGGCCAAGGGAGCAGGTGCTCCCTGGCAAAGAGAGGAGGGAGGGGAATTCAACCCAGATGAGACTCCCCTCTCCACCTCCCAAGTCCAAGGAGCATCCCACTCAGCTGTCAGAGGGAGGGTGGTTGCCTTCTGCCCAACCACCAAAGAGGTAAGTGCAGGAGTACCCCCTTCTCATGAATATGGAGCCATGGATCAGAGAAGGCATATAGCCTGCCCAAGGTCATACAACTAGCTCAGGATTTGAACCCAGGACTTTCTGGATCCCAGAATTCCTGCCTCTGCTCCATGCTGTCTCAGTTCTAGAAGGAGCTAAAAGCACCATGTGACTGTGGGGGCTCTCCCCTCCACCAAGCTCCCTCCCCAGCCTGGACTTAGGGAAATTCAATCATGGCCTGTCTTCTCCTTGCCTGAATGAGGCTCCATATTGGGATGGGGGGCACAAACCAGGGCCCCCTCGCTCTGACCAACTGACCCAATGCCAGGATACCCCAGATTGTTTCAAGAGAAATGTCCCCATCTGGTTCTGATTCATTTGCACTTAATTAATCAAAATGTTGTTTTGTAAGAGACACTTGAGATCCAAGAACCTTTCTCAAGCCTTTTCTTTCATTCTTTCTTGTCTTAGAAACAGAGAAATTGGGTTTCATCAAAACCAGTGACGCTGGAGCCTGAGGAAGCTGGGTCTGTGGGTACGGGGTCCCAAGGGTGAAGCTCAGAGTGCAGGCTGCTGGGTGGAGTGTGTCTCTCCCCTGGACGCTGCAGAGCAAGCCGAAGGCTGGGGCCAACGGCGCTAACAGCAAGGGAGGGAGGCCGAGGAGGGGCAGGACAGGGACTGCACTCCATACTGGTAGCCCCTAAGGGGCAGACCCGAGGTCTGCGCACCGTGGCACCCCCAAGGTTCACAGCACAGAGGCTGTAACACTTGCTATGTGAACAAGTAGAAGGCTGAGTGATGCAGTGTCTTTCTCCTTATACCCAGGCCCCCTCATATTACATCCTCCTGCCATAGTTAGACCAGAATGTCCAAGCAGGTGAGAGCCTTGGGGATCTCAGGTGGATGTTTCCAAGCAGTTGTCTTATGGTCTGTGATGTGCAGTCTGGAATAGATGCTACCCTCTAGTCCCACCTCCACACCAGGAGAGCGCCCATGGGCCCCACAGTCCAGGAATCTGCTAAAACCGTCCTTTTCCAAACCTGCTTGGCCAGGACTCCTATGACCTTGCAGAAGAGGCTACAGAAGGGTTATTGTACCCCCACCCCCTAGTTCAGTGCCAATGGGGTAACCAAGGCTGTGAGTGGCAGGGGGAATCCACTCACCCAAGGTCACAGGGTACAAAAGGGCTGGGGTGGAACTGAAACCCAAGGTTCTCTCCAGTGGTTTTGATTGACAGATGCAATCTAAGGCATCTAGAGATGCTGGACAGGGCATGTGTGTGTCCCAGATGCAAGAGATTACCATGGGGAGGGGTGCTGAGAGCCCCCTTAGCAAACTGGGCAGTATCAGGAACAGCTATGCCCAACCTCCTCACTGGAGCACCAAGGCAAGTGGAGGTGAACTGGGGATGGAATTTTTCTTTCTCCTTATTCTCTCTCTCTCTCTCAAGCATCTTAAAAGATCTTCCAAACCAGCTCCTTACAGTTGGGGAAACTGAGGCTCTGAGAAGAAGAACACAGCTCAGGAGACAACTCAGCATCCCGTTAGATGGAGTGGGGTTCCAGGCCGCTTGCCATGTACCCACGGCAAACCTTGCACAAATCAGTGTCCCTCTCCTGAACTCATCCTCATCCAAAAAATAAGCATCTCCCCCTTCCTCTGCTCCGCTGTGGTGTGTAGCCAAGGACACAATGGACAGGAAGTGAGGATGACTAATACTTGCAAGTGCCTGCGAGGAGCCTGTGTGCTCTGCTACTCAGTTAACACAGACTAACTCATCAGTCTTCCCCACATCTGCCCTGGGAGTTGACTACTTAGGATTATGATTCCTGTTTAAAGAGGAATCAATGAGGATAAAGTTTACATTTTTATTTTTGGGTCTTTTTAGAACTGAGAAAGACCTTGGACATCTTCTGAAAGACCCTCAAATGGGTATCCCAAGGCTCAGAGAGGCAAAGTGATTTACCCAAAGTCACTCAGCTGGTAAAAGGGGAAGCCGGGATTTGAACCCAGACAGGTTAAGAGCCCATGCACTTACCTACTCTACCAAGAGGTCCCCCGTTCATCTGAAGCCCACCCACTTCTGCCCGGAGGTGACTCTGTCCAGTCACACTGGGGGTTGCAACCCTTCAGTCCCATCTCCCTGCCCCACCCAACCCCACCTGCTGACTCGCCCCAGCCCCTCTCAGCTTCCCTTTCCACTCCAGGTGTCCCTAAGGGGCTTTTCACACAAGTGACCTAGCAGCCCCCAGAGGCAGATTCTTGCTCTGTTCCCATGAAGGCTTTCCTAGACACGGCAGTTGGGAAGGAAGAAAGCACTGAGTCTTCCATCCACCTGCTGGACAACTTAGCACCGTCATTCAGCCTGTCTGAGCCTTGACACCTGGTTTGACAAAATGGCATGACCCTATGTCCTGAGGATGTGGTGGGGACCCCAAGTGTGTGGGTCCTCAGGCTGGTGCCTGGAGGCTGAAGGGCTGACCAGCTCAGGCAGGAGACTTGTTCACTGGCTCATTCTCTTCGGACCCACAGCTCTGCCACCTCCCACTCTGCAGGGACAGCCTCAAGCCCACTCCGCGAGCACATTGTGATTCTCACAGCAAGGGGCTGTGGCAAGGACCCAAGGTGAGGGTGCGCGAACTCTGGCTTTGTGCCCCAGGTACATTTCTATCTTTTTTTTTTATTTTATATATTTTTTACATCATTTTTCATTTTTGCACAATGTATGCACTTTCGTCTTGGTTATAGTCCCCATACAATTCCCACCCACCTCGTTTTGATCCTACTCCCTCCTCCTCTAGACATTGGACCATCTCTGAGCGGCCCTAAGAGATCAGATGGAAAAACAGTTTCTTGGAGAGACTGGACTTCTCTCAGGTCTTTCCCAGAATAAATGGAGCTGTGCTCAGGCCTCGGGTGTCCCTGAACTTACAGCACCTCATGCCCTCCCAGAGGGAGGCCCATGAGGAGCGCTGCCTTCTCCAGGTGAGGGACTGGGTGCGAGGGGGTGGTGGTGGGACAGGACTTCTGCACACCTAGCCCGGGGTTATTTATGTCCCCTCCTGGCTCAGCATAAATGCCTGGCATGACTTCCAAGCTCTTCTGACCCCCTAGACCCTGTGCCCTTCACCCTGGCATCGGAGGCTCCTTATCTCTGCCCCGCGTCAGCCTTCCAGCAGTGCTGCCAGAACGGCTAGCAGGGGCAGAGAGAGAACCCTACCAGTTCTTTCCCTCCTTCAAGGGCTCCCTTGGTCCTGCTTGCTCAGTGGGTGCGGGCGCCCTGAGGGCTGGGGCGCTCCATCTGGAAAGTGGGGCTGACAACTATCTGGGGGAGTCAATTGCCCATCTGGCAAGTGGCTCAGGAGCCCCCTGGCTGCCTCGCTGCACGTCAGGGCCACCCTACCCGGCTGCCCCGGTACCTTGCTTCTTCCTTCGATGCACAGGGAGCATGTCCACGGCGTGGGCGACCAGCAGCAACAGGCAGAGTGGCGCCCGCATCTGGGCAGCCGGGTCCGCGCGGGCACGCAGGGCTCCTGGCACCCGCGCGGCGCCCGCGGGGGCTCCCCGGGACGCCCGACGGCCCCGCGGCGGCGCTGCGGGCGGCTGGGGATGCGCCGGGCGCATCCGCGGAGCGCGGCGTCGGTCCCGCCGCCAGGACCCGCGGTCAGCCCGGCTGCCGGCCCCCAGGTCTAGCGAGGGCGGCGGAGGAGCCGAGACTCCGTCCTGGCGGGAGGAGCCAGGGCGCTCGGGGCGGCGCCACCGCCCGGACCCGCGCGACCCGAGAGGGGCGGGGGTCGCCGGGCCGGGGGCCGAGAGGTCGAGCCGTGCCGCGCCCGCGTCTGGCCTGGCTCACGCCCCCCGCACTGCCCCGCGCCCCACCCGCGGCGGGCCGGCCCCAGGGCCCCGCCGCGCACACTTACACACACACACACACAGAGGCACACACGTACAGACTCGTGGACGGCAAGAGACCCCCATCCTTCTGCTCTCGACACCTTCCCACGCACCCCTCCAATTTTCTTCCTTTCCTTTCTCTGCTTCTTCTTTTTTCCAGTCCTGGCCCTCAGAGCCGCTCCTCTGCTGCCTCTGTTTTCCTTTTCGTCCCTCTTGATCCCCCTCCCCCCAAGCCTTGCTCCGAGGCCCCTTCCATCCACCCCCAGCTAGTCTCCCCTTTCTCTGCAGCCATCCTTTCTCCTCGTTGAGGCTCACGCTCGGCCTCCACCTGTCTGACCCTCCCTTTTCTCTTTGCTCCTCTTTCTCTTCCCTCAACCTGCAGGGTGGGATGTGTGCGGGGCGCCCCAATTCCTACCCAGAATATTTCAGCTTTGAGTGGGAGGTGGGGCGGGGGGCGGGGGAAGCCCCTAATCTCTGACTCTATGTGACCAGCACCTCATAAATTTGCTTGTGAAAAGGTTGCAACCTGGGCAGCTTGCTCCCAGCTTATCTACAGGACTGGGAGGTGGTTCCATTTTAACCCTTTTAGAGCCAACTCCCTCCTCCTCTCAACAAACAGCACATTCCTGCATCCTGTCATCCTGCCACTAAAAACAATAGCAACAACAATGATGCTCGCTCTCAGGCCAAACACCTGGGGCTGTGCTAAGTGTTTTACACAAGCTTCAGAACAATCCAGGGAGGTTTTATTCTGTTTAGCCTCACTTTACAAGAGGAAAGGATGCTCGGGGAGGCCGAGTGACATGTCTAGGCCACTCAGCAGGTGGCCTAGAGCTTCTGTCCATCTACCCAGTGCCCACCCTCTTAGTTACTACTTGGGGCACAGAGGGATTTACTCTTGACACCCTCTTACCGAACGGTTGTCCTTTCTTTTTCCCATGTGTCTGGTGTGATCTAAAAGAAAAGGAAGGTAAATGTTGGTGTTTCCTTCTCCAGCCCTTTCTCCCCATTCTTAACAAGTCAGGGCAGGTCTCAGGGAGAGAGACAGATAGAGTGAGACAATTCTCTCCTGCCCATTCTTCTTGGAATTACATGAACAGCGGCAGACAGCACCCTGGGGATCTTGGTGGAATGTCAGAGACATCCCACTGAGATGGCTCCATTTCTCAGATGGGGCCACTGAGGCCTCAGCCCTGGGGGTGACCTGCTCAAGTAGACCAGCAATCCAGCCCAGCAATTCAGATACTTCAAGAGCTGCAAAGGTGTCCAATGTGTTCCCTCCACCATGGCCTACAAGGCCTCTTCTTACTTGTCTGATCTCAATCTTGCTCACTACCCCACCCCTCTCCTCTTTAGCCCCAGAAGTCTCAACTCCTCGCAGTATTTCACAAACACCTGTAGGCCTTTCCTCCCTCTGAGCCTCTCACGTGTGGCCTCTCTATGGAATGTCACCCTCTGTCCCAACCCCCACTCCACTGACTCCTTCAGGACCCGCGTGGATATGACCCTCACCCAGGAAGCCGGCCATGTTCTCAGGCCGTGCCCAGTGCCTCCTCTGTGTTCCCATGATCTTTTACCACAGTTCTGATTATACCAGGTATGACTACAGGTGTGTTCTGTCCCTCCCTCTAAATTGTCAGATCTATGAGGCCAGAGAGGAGGTCATATTCGAACAGGGTAATCCCCAGGGAAACGGAGGATTTAGGGTTTTTTTTAATTTTATATATATATATATTTTTTTTTTGTAAATGTAAGAATTTTATTTTTTAATAATAAATTTTATTTTTATATTCCCCATACAATTTCAACCCCCTTATTTTGACCCCAATCCCTCCCCTCCTGCCCTCTACCCCCCATAGAGTGTCTCTGGTTCATAGTTTTTTGTTGATTTTGATTTTCACTTTCTTATAGTTATTCATTTTCCTGGTCCCTTATTTAAGTTTTCTAGATTCCTGCTATGAGTGAGACCATCCAGTATTTTTCTTTTTCTTTCTGGCTTATTTCACTGAGCATGATCCCTTCCAGCTCCATCCATGGTGCTGCAAATTGCATGAGTTTATCTTTTTTGATTGCTGAGTAATATTCCATGGTGTATATGTACCACATCTTCTTGATCCAGTTGTCTATTTTTGGGCATTTGGGTTGTTTCCCAAATAGTTCTAGGTTTTTCTGCCCCACACTAAGGCCAGGTGGAGCCGGGCAGGGGGGAGAAGCTGGAGAAGATGAGAAGGAAGGAAGGCAATCAAGAAGGCTGGAGGAGGCACTGAAGCAAAGGGACGTGCGAAGAAGCTGAGACTGCTACTCTCCTGGGACTTGTGCCAGGGACTTGGAGACATGGAAGGAGACTCTTGGAAGAGACAGAGATGTGGGCGCGAGACCTGTGGGGAGGCTGACAATGGCCTTTATCTTGATTTTGATTTTACTCTTTTCCTTTGACACTTGCCTGGCCCCTCTGCCCTTTCCTAGGGGACCCCACCAGAAGGTGCCTTAGACTTGTGGCAAAATTTTGGGCCTCAGTGGTCCTGCTTTGGGCTGACCTGTTTGGCTGGGCATTTACCCACAAGGGGATGGGTAATTTGGGGTGCTTAATTGGAAACAATTTTAACTATATTCTTTCTCTTTATTGCACACTAATTGTACTAAAGTTCTTTTCGCTGAAGTCTTATGCATCAGAGTCATGCATTTTGTCTTAATGCGGCGGATGGCAGGCAGAACCTACTGAGCGGGCTGGTTTAAGTGTTCCTGGGGTACCCTTTCTTCTGCCCACTAACAATATCTGGGTCCCTGGAATCTAGCACATGACAGACAATAAGTAGGTGCTCAGCATGTTACTAGAATGAATGAATGAATGAATGAATGAATGAATGAATGAATTCTTCAGATACTTCAAGAAATTAGGCAACCCCAGAAGATCAAGTGTTAGGGGCTGGAAAATCAGCCCCTCCCCAGCCACTCCCAGTCCTGAAGTCTCCAAAGTCCAGAGCAGGACAGTGCCCAGGTGGGCAGGACTAGGGAGGAGCAAGGTCTGTGTAGAGGCCAGGGCTACTGGATCACCACCCAGTGCTGCAGGTGTCAGCCTCTTACCCTGTCCCACTGCACTGCCTCTGCTCTGGCCATGCAGGCCTGCTGCTGTTTCTCAAACTTGTCTGTTTTGTGTCCTCAGCAGGGTTTTTTACTCTCTGTCTGTCTGGAAATTCCTTCTCAGATGTCCTGAGGGCCTGTCTCCACTCAAGGTTATCCCCTCAGAGAGGCCCTCTCTGACTCTTGCAGATAAAACAGAAAGCTCATCTCTTGTATCTCCTTGTCCTGCCTTATTCTTTGTAGTACCTGTTCATATTGGCAACTTGCTTATTTGTGAGTTCCATGAGGACAGAAATATATTTTATCCCTTGCCTGAACTTAAAGTGCTTACTAAGTACTTATGGGGTAAATAAATGAATGAATGAGCACTCACCCCTTGATTCATTGTGGGACCTCATGTACCACCTGCTCTCCTGATCTCAGCTTCCCCGTTTGCTCAGTGGTGCAGCAGGGAGTGTGCGCCTCTGAGCGTTCCGCCAATCCTTTCACAATCCCATATTTCTAGGGCTCGAAGGGCCAGGACTCAGGTTCCCAGCCTACCCTAGATGCTCAGGTCTAGGTCTGTGTAGAGGGCACTATCTTGGATCCCTGCTGCCTGGCAGCCCCTCATCTCCTTCCCCAACACAGATGCCCAGGGAGGTCCTTGAGGCCAGTGGTGCTAATGACATCCCCAGGAGGTGTACACACCAGGGGGCTCAATTAAGGAACCACTGGACACTCCCATGAGTAGATGAAGACAAATACAATGACGGCAACATATTATGCTCACAGCACCTGTTCTTGATTTGCAAATCCTTCTCCTACCAAGGAGAGCTTGGACCCAGTTTCCTTCTATCTGTGCTGTACTCACCTAAGTACCTGGCTTAAAGCTCATGCCCAGACAGGGCACAAGGACCACCTTTGGTGAGGGTAGAGAGCATTCCCCAAATCTCATTGGCCAAAGCTCAATCATATGGCCACACCTTCCTGCAAGGATGACTGGGAAATGTAGTCTAGACACGGGCTCAGATGGAAAAGCAAGGCAGGGAACTTCAGGCAAGTCTGTCACCTAGAACCACTCCCATCCCGCCCCAGCGGTGCAGCGGCTCTGGTCTATGTTGACTCTGGCTGCTACAAGCAACTCTTCCTAAGCAACTGAAGGATTTCAGTTTTCATCTTGGTGAAGCTAGAATTCCTCCCCAGAGCTGCAAGGGCTACAGGGTGGTAACCAACTGTCCCAGATTGTCAGGGATTGAAGAATTTCCTGGAATATATTTTTATCCCATGCATAGCTTCCTATAACTACTATTGCATCAGGATTCCAAACTGGATCATCACAAGACTCCCTCGTGCTACGTTTTTATGACTCTACCCACTCCTACCCCTCTACTCTAGACCCTACAACTACTCATCTGCTCTCCATCTCTATAATTATGCTCTTACATAAATATTATATAATGAAAGCATGTAGCAGGCATCTTTTTGAGATTGGCTTTCTTCACTCAGCTTAATTTCCTGGAGATTCATCCAAACTGTTGCATGAATTAATAATTGCCTTTTGCTGTTGAGCGGTATTCCATGGTATGGGTTTAGTCATTTTCCCATTGAAAAACATGTACATAATTTCCAATGTGGGTGCATTAAGAATAATGCTATTGTGGACATTTGTGTACAAATTTCACTATGTCTTCTTTTGTGAAATATCTATGTGTGTCTTTTGCACATTTTTGAAGTTGTATTTCTCTTTTATTCTTGTACTTTAAGAGTACAGTTCTAGACAGAGGTCCTTTGTTGGATATGTAATTTGCTAATATTTTCTCCCAGTCTATGGTTTATCTTTTTATCCTTTTTCTAGGTCTTTCATGGAGAAAAGATTTTAAATTTTGATGAGGTCCACTTTATTAATTTTTAATTTTATGTATCATGCTTGTGTCCAGTTGAACGTTTTACCTAGTACATGACCCATTTAAAATTAATTTTTGTATAAGGTGCAAGCTGAAGCTTCATTTTTTTGCCTAAGGATGTCCAGTTGGTCCAGTACCATTTGTTGAAAGGGCTGTCCTACCTCCACTGACTTGCTGTACCCACTTGTGAAAAATTCCTTGGATTACACAGAGTTCTGTCTGCCATCACCATGCTGCCTTGATTAGCTCTATAATACATCTTGAAATTTGGTAGACTTGTCCTACTAATTTATTTTAGTTACTCCTGTTCCTTTGTCTTGTCACATAAGTTTTAGAATGATCTTGTCTATGCCTACAAAAAGTCTTATTGGGAATTTGATCAGAATTACATGAAAGGTGTATATCAATTTCAGGAGAAGTGACGTCTTCATTGTTGAGTTTGCCCATCCATGAATGTGCTGTTTTTCTCTCCATTTGTGCCATTTATTTAGACCTCTGATTTTTCAAATCAGTATTTTTTCATTTTAAACATCCAAGTCCTGTGCATGTCTTTTCTTTTTTCCTCCAGCAATTGTAAATAACATTGTATTTTTCATTTTACTACCCATGTGTTCATTCCTAGTATTCAGAAATACAACTGATTTTTTGTTGATCTTGTATACTGCCACTTTGCTGAACTCAGTAATTAGTTCTAAGAGTATTTTTGTAGATTTCCAGGGTTTTTCAATGTAGACAATGATTACAGATAATTATTATGTTACCTGAAAATAGGGACAATTGTATTTATTTCTGATTTTTGTGGCCTTTTATTTCCTTTTCCCAATGTACTTCACTATTAGAATATCCTAGCACTATGCTGAAAAAAAAAATGTAATAGAGCAAAGATCTTTGCCTTGTTTCTGATTTTAGTGTAAAAACATCCAGTTTTTCCTCCATTAAGTATGATGTTAGCTAAAGATCTTGTAGAGGTCCTTTATCAGGTTAAGGAAGTTCCTCTCTGTTGCTATTTTTTCTGAGAGTTTTTATCATGAATGGGTGTTAATTTTATCGTATGCTTTTTTTCATCTATTGATGCAATCATGTAATTATCTTCTGTAATTTGTTGACATGATACAGCACATGAGTTGGTTTTTGAATTCTGAGCTAGCCTTCCCTTCCTGAAATAAACCTTGGTTATGGTATATAATTCTTTTCACATCTTGTGTAATTTTTCTTGATAATACTTTGTTGAGGATTTTGCAAATATATTGTTGAATGTTGAAAGATTTATCTATTGTATATTGTTGCTGTAGCACTGTACTGTATTGTTTGGATAATACTGGCTCCAGTAGCAGCAGAAGAACAAAACAGACAAGAATAGAATTGCAAGAGCTCTGGAAACGAAACTCTTATTGCAACTACACTCCCCAAACAGTGAGAATGTCTGCTATAAAAATAGATTTAAATAGGACCTGAGGTTTCCTAATATAATAGCCTAAATGTCCAGGATATACGGAAGATTACCTGCCATATCAAGAACCACAAAACCACAGTCTGAATAAGAAAAGGTAATCAAATTATGCTAGCATCAAGATGAATCAGATGTTGAAATCATCTGACAAGGATTTAAAAGTAGATGTCCTAAAAAATGCCTTGATGAAAAATTATAAATTTTCTTGAAACAAATGGAAACAGAAAATTTCAGCAGAAAAATGATTTATAGAAAAGAACCAAGTAGAAATTGAAAAACTGAATAATACAATCATTAATCAACTTGCTGATAGATTTAATAGTAAGGGCAAGACATTCAATGATGTTTCAACACCTCCAATTCTCTCCTTCAACAAGTGGGATAGCTGAGGCCTATTCTGTGCTGTCTCCCAGAACTCCCCAGACCACTGAGCTTCGGATGTCCCTGGGGATTACTGTCTTGGTAAACCACCTTCGAGGGCTGCCTTCCCATCCTGTCTGAGTCCCCATTCTCATCCCTGTGTTTCCAGGGACCTATTCCCAAATCAATTTCTTGAACGTGAATCTTTCTCAGGGTCTGCTTCTCTGCAAGTCCAAACCAAGAGAGTCTCTTACTAATCTTCATGACCACTTAAGTCTCCACTAATAACCTTCAAGATTTGTGGCTCAGTTTCATCATTTATAAAAAAGAAGTGCTGAACACACACCTTCCTCCACTGGGCTTCCTCTCTCTTCCATCACAACCCCTGTGACCCTATCTTCATTCTTCTCTTCCTCTGGTTTTTCCCAAGGGAAGGCCCCCAGCTGGTCCCTGGGATGCACAGACAAACAAAGGAGCTGCTTCAGGCCAGCCACCCCCCTTGCCAACCCAGTGGAATCACTGCCTCCATGGTGGGTTGGGTTGTTGTTTTTAATACCAGTGTGAAATAAATTGAAAAATTACCCATAAAATACAGGTTTTCAGCAGCTGGACTGAAATTTCTTTCCATAAACAAACAAGTTTAAAGAGATGCCTTAATGCCACCCGCTGGCTCCTCCTCTGGCCTTTCATGTCCCATGTGGGAGTGGGATCTGCTGAGAGACTCAGCCTCCGGGCAAAGGCAGCTCCTGGGGGGCCAGAGATCATCCCCCAGACTTTCTCCAACTTGCCCCTCTCACTCCCCTCTGTCTGTTCCATGAAGAGTCACTCGGACTTGTCCTACCAACCCCACCCCAATCCCCCAGACTCCTCCAAACACCCAAGCACTCAGCGCTTGGAAATCAAACTGCTGAGTGTGAGTCAGAGATTTCCAATATAGTAAGGCTGACTTCATGCAAATTACTGCTCTCTGCCTCAGTTTCCTGCTCTGAAAGTAGGGATATTGTTAGTGTCTACTGTGTAAGGTTGTTGGAGGATTAAATTAAATCTATGCACATGAGGCTCTCAGAACAGTGCCTGGCACAAGGTCATGCTGTATAGCTGTTAACTATTATTAGTTTTATAGGCGGAAGAGAATCTAGGATAGACGTTGGAGTAGGAGGCTTAGTGACATTTGGACTTTTCCAGTGAGTCTCCTTTGGGGTTTTCTCTTGGTGTTTACATAAACATTTGCCTAACACCCTGCAGTTTGACATTTAAGTGTGAAAGGATTCAGACAAGTGTTATGATTACTCCTAGCTTATAAAAGAGGAAACTGAGGCCTAGTGGGTGAACTGACTTTTACCCATGGTCTCAGGAAGTGTAGACTCCTATTTAGAGATGTGAGGCCCGGGGTGAGTACTGATCCTGGCTGGTTATATACCTAATCCAGACTCTCATCATAGACTGAGCCCTGATCCTTCACCACACGCTGATACTTGATCTTGGTCCTATAACAAATCATAAACCCCATCCTAGGTGGAGAGTCTTGATCACTGACCCCTAGATCCTAAATCCTAGATCCCATCTTGGTTTGGGTCAGAATCCTGAAGGCTGTTTCATAGCAAACTGACTGAACCAGGGTTATGTTCTTTAGATTGAGCCCCAACCTGTGGCATACTGATCCCGATCTTTGTTATAGACTAAGCTATGATCTTGATCCCCAGATGACTCGTAACCCTAGATCCATATAGAACCCTAGCTCTGGGCCCAGATTGAGCCACTAAAGGTACCTCTCACCTGAAAGCTCACCTCCAACCCATTGTGGCTCTGCTGTATGAAGCCAGCTGCCCATCTTTCCCGGGATTTAGTGCTTCATCCATGAAACAATAGGGGGAAACCTCTCAGCACCCTCTGGAGAAGGCCCAGGCAGAGAGCAGGAGTCACAGCCAGACCTCATCTCATCTTCTGTGTTTGCAAAGCCCCAAACACCACACTGGGGGCAGCCTCAAAGCCCCAAGCCCTCCTGATGCCAGAACTTGGAGGAGTTCTATTGTTTGGGTGGTTTTCAGTTTTAATTATTTAATGCAGTTGTTTCTGGTTTTATATTCACAGCCCTGGTCGACTGGGGTAAGATTTTTCTTCCCCCTGTGGTTGAAGCTGTAATACTCTTTCAAACAAAGGAAAATTTTAAAAACAATAGTGAAAATATTTCCAAAATATGTTCACAATCAAGTAGATCTCTCGGTAATTGGCTCAGAGAAGGGGAGGACAGAGAGGCTTTTCACAGCAAGGGACCAGCACTGTGGGCCGCTCTGGTCTCTGGTGGCTGGTGGCGAGGGGGCCCAGCCATGGCTCGGGGTCTACACAAAAGTGGCATGGGGTGAGGGGAGGGTGGAGAGATGGCGAACTAGGGATGGGAAGGTGGAGGAGAAAGCCATGGTTTGGGCCTCCCCTTCTGACTCTGGAAGGAGCCAAGACTCTGAGTCTCCTACTTGCTGCGCACCCTTAACTCGGACACTCTCTTTTCTCATCTGTGAAAAGGAGACATTAACACCTATGCCGGGAGCTCTCTGGAGATCAGAAGACAAGGCAACTGCGGAGCACACAGCAAGGCCTGACACTGCAGGTGCAAGTAACAGTAGCTGCTGCCTTCGTTATTCTTTGTATCTGATGCGTATCAGCTGGAAGATGGCAGAACCTGGCGGTGCATGGAGGCAGAGTCAGACCGCCTCGGTTCTAGTCCCGGTTCTATCCTTACTACCCCTGTGACCTTATGCAAGTATGCAAGTTGCTAAATTCCTCTTAGCTTTGGTTTCCTCACCTGTGAAGTGGGGATAGTATTCAAGTTATTGTTAGGATTAAATGATTTAAAATATGCAAAGCACTTAGAACTACACCTCACCCATAATGAATGCCTATTAACTAGATGGTAATCCATTCAAAAAAACTTCCTGCATACCTACTTCCTACCTGTGGGCTGTAGGGATAGACAGATTACTTCAATAAGGTGTAGTAAGCAACCCAATGTTCCCAAGATTTCTTGCTCCTCACCCCATAATCTTGATTCCAGCCATTAGCAGTTGATTTGCTAAGTACCAGGTGCCAGCTGCTGCCAGGAATGGTGAGTTAATGACACAGCTTGCTCAGGAGGCAAAGTAGGACACTAGCGGATTACAACAAAGTCAGACAAATTCTAGAATCCAGATGCGTGGAAGGGGTATGGGAACCAGGGAGGTACTAGAAAGGAGACTTGCCAGAGCTGATGCCTGAGCAGAGTCCTGGAGGCCTGGCAGGAGTTTGCACTGGCCCACATGCTGAGGGCCAGCCAGCAGCACCACAGGTCCAGAGCAGGCCCCTTGGAGCGGGTGTTCCAGTGGGGAGAAAAGCTGCACGTGTGGGCATGGTGAGGCTTATGAGACAACCAGAGTGGGGTGAGGGGTTGGAGAAGGAAAGAGGGTGGTCAGAGAAGGTTTCTCTTGAGGGGTGACCCTGGACAGACACCAAATGAAGTGGCGAAGCAAGCTGTGTATAGATCTGGGGCGAACTTTCCAGGCAGAGGGAAGAGCAGGTACAAAACCCAGCGGTAAGAATGAACTCGGGGCCAAGGCCGTGAGGAGGAGGTGTGACTGAAGCAGAGGCCAGGAGGGGTGTGTGGGAAGGAGAGCAGAGCAGCTGCAGGGGTGGTGGGATTGGGGACTACAAGGCCTTGGGTGAGTATTTTCAAGAAGATGGGAAGGAGAGTGTAAGAGCAGGACAGGCCACAGTGCAGGTTCTCTGATCCCATGCAGACCGGGTAAAGGAGGAGTCAGAGTCCTCAGTGGTTTTTTGCAGGTCTTTTATTGGGGTTCAGTGGGTACGTGGCAGGCAGGGGGGCTGGGGGGCTGGGAGGCTGGCAGTCCTCCCAGCCCCCAGCAAATCTTCACTCTATCTGGGCTCTCTGGCGTTCTCTGCTTCAGCTGCTGCTTCTGCTGCTGCTGGCGTCCCTGTGACGCCACCCTTAAAAGAACAGTCTCAGCCCAGGTGAATCCCATCTACCTATGCCCACACCCTACTCCAGGTGCCCGCCATCAGGCATGCATTCAGGACCGCAAGGATCCATCATCTATCCTGATGGCAGGAGGGCAGAAAAGCCTGACATTTTTCCTTACCCTACAGAGAGGAAGTCAGAGGGGTGGCGAGGAGCTGGAGGGGGGCTGTGCGCTAGGACTAAGGGGAACTCTGATGCCCTGGGGGAAAGGTGGGAGGAGGGTTTCCAATCTTCTCTGAAAGCCATTGGTGGTTTCTGGAAGGCATCAGATAATGGAGGGTCAAGGTCAGGCCTTGGCATTAGAAAGCCTGGGGCTCTGAGTCCTTCCACTGCTCTCCTTTAACTTCCCCAGCCCATTTCACAGGCTGGGAAATGGAGGACCCAGAGAGTCACAGAGTTCTAGCTGCCTCCAGCTCCCAGCCCTGGTTGCCTGAGCAACTCTGTCTTCTCTGGCCTCTGTGACTTAGCCCCAAGGTCCTCAACACTCACAGCCTCCTGGCCGAGGCCTCAGCCACCTCCTTCCTGGCCAACTCAGGCAAAATTGGACTGAGGAGGAATTGATAAACTCCAAACCTCATCTTCCTCAGCCCCTCAGGCAGGCTAGGAGTGCGGGTGAATTAACAACCCCAGGAGCAGCCCTCAACTAAAGACGCCGGAGTGCATGGATCAACCCCCAGCTCCGCCACCCCTTGGGTGGGCAGACTATCTCCAGAGTCCTCAGCAGGATGTTTTGCACGATCTCCCCAGTGGCAAGAGCAGAGCCTGCAGGTTCATAGCCCACTTGAGCTTGAGGAGTGTCATTTTGGCTGCCTTTCCTCTGGTCTCACCCCCCCCCCTACACTTTCCAGGCATCATCTACCAAGGCAACCATTTGCTTGGCTCCTCATCTCACTGTTGGCTTCAATGGCAACCTAAACCAAGATGTATCCCTTTTCTTTTTAAGATACAACACAAATCATCAGAGTCTTCATTGTCCCTGGATCACAGAACTTCATGAAAGTTGCAGCCTCTCTCTTTAGAGCCCATCTATGGAAGCTCTTGGCCTCCGTTTTGAGACTCTTTGGTCTCAAACAGCCCCTCATCTGACATTCAAGTCCCCTCCACACTTTGTTCATGCTGTTCCCCCTGGTCTGAAGTGAATGTCCTTTTGCTTAAGGTTGTACCTACCTTCCAAAATTCCTCTCAAGTTCATCTCCTCCAGAAAACCCTCCAGACCACACTAGTCTTCGAAGTATTCCCACAGCCCTATGGGTCTGCTCCCCACTCACAGCACAAGTAAGATACTGAATTTTATTTGGCTTATTCTGTTAACAGATAGTTAGGTTGGCGTTTTCTCTGTGCATGGCTCCAGGAGATGAGAGGTGAATCAACGCAGGTTCTGCTCTGAGATCTGAGCAGTCCACTGGAGTAGGTGTATAGGAGATGGAGCTGATCATTAGCCACAAAGAAACAGACCATTTTTATACATTATGAGAAATGCCCGAATAATTTGTCTTCAAAAAGGGGTTTGCAAATTTCATACCTGAAACTAAATGTAAGAAGCACTGATGATACAGTGATGAGCATATCTCATAGCTGCCTTCCAGAAACCAAATGCAGCCCACCACTTATTTTATAAATAAAATTTTATTGGAACAAGGCCACACTTATGTACACATTGCTCATGGCTGACTTTGTACTATCGTGGCCCAATAGTTGTGACCGAAACCTTAGGGCCTGCAAAGACTAAAATATTTACTCTCTGGACTTCTACAGAAAATGCTCAATGATCCCTGGCTTAAGACACCAATAATTATTATTTCACAGAGTTGTTGAGGGCTGGGAATTTGGGAATGACATCGCTGGGTGGTTCTGGCTCAGATGTCTTAGGAGGGTGCTGTCCAGATGTTAGCGGGAACAGCACACACCCCAAGGTTTGGCTGGGGCTGGAGGATCTGCCTCCAAGATGGCTCACTTGTGTGGCCAGCAGGCTGGTGCTCGCTGTCGGCTGGGGTCTCAGTTCTTCTCCATGGGCACCCTCCACGGGACTGTTTGTGTCTCCTCACAACATGACAGCTGGTTCCCCAGGGATGGCATTTTGCACACAAGTTCATTTAATCCCCCCTTAAGGGACAGGAATGATTATTATTGACATTTCTCAAATGAGGAAGCCAGAGCTCAGAGAGAACTTGCCCAAGTCAGGGACAGAGCTGGGACTTGACCTCAGGCTCCTCTGGCTGCAAAGCCTTACTCCTGGCTGCAGGCCACCTCTCCCCGTCTGCAGAGTCCCAGCATATGACCTGTGGCTGCAGAGCCCGGATCATTTTGTCTTGATTTGGACCCCCCTTGCTGGGGGCACAGTCCCCCTCTTTCTCCAACTGCCAGATCCACGTGTGGGCTCCATCTCTGTCCATCTCCCTCCATCAGGTGAGTCCCAACTTCTTTCCCAATATCGCTGCTATCCACCTCTACACTTTTTAAAGCATTGCTGTTCCAGTCCCATCTCAAACCATCTGGCCTCCCACCTGAATCAGGCAGGGGAGCAATGTCAGGAGTAACTAAAACAAGATGGTACTCAGGGACGTCCTCGCTGACAAGGTGACATTTGAGAAATCCAAGGAAATGAGGGAGCAAGCCCTGGGACTACTTAGGAGAAGAATGTTCTAGACAGGGGAACAGCTGTGCAAAGGCCCTGAGGAGGGGACAAGCTTGGCTGGCCTGAGAAATGGCAAGCAGGCCAGTGTCAATGAGCAGTGAGGAAAGGAGAGACAGGAGAAAAGGACACCAAGAGGGGCCAGATGACATCAGGCCTTGTTTCTGTGAGTGGCTGGACCTTATTTCAAGAGAGTTGGTCAACAGAGTCTCCCCAGTAATAGAGTGATTTCTCACTCTACTCACGCTCACCCCAGGGAAGGGGCCACAAAACCATATACCAGTACTTTTTTTTTTAAAGATTAATTTATTTATGCGTACGAGAGCTGGGGTACAGGCCAGAGAAGTGGGGTGGCGGGGAGGGGGTGAGTGAGAGGATCCGCCAGAGACAGAGTGGAGAACAGAACAGACAGATTGACTGAAGGACACTGCTGAGGGGAGCAGAGGAGAGGACAGGAGAGGTCTGCTTCACCATGTGGGTTACTCCCTGGCTGGCCGGGGATCGAACTCATGCTGCAGAGGCTGCGGATTGCTTCATAGAGTGGTGCTTAATCCCTTGTGCCACCAGGGAGGCCCTACACCAGTACTTCTTGATCTCTCCTTCTTCAACCACCCAGCCCAGGAGCTTTCACACCTGCAGTGAAAGCTGCTGTCAGAGACGGGGGCTCAGGAGGACAGGCTTTGTGCCTCAGCTTCCCTGGGGGGTGACTGTGTCCTTCATTGCGTAGAGAAATGGGGGTCCAACCATTACAAGCACCCTTCACATATTGTAGCCCCACATCTTCGCACTCTCTACAGGTGGCATCCCCTGCTCCATTTTGCAGAAGAGGAAATTGAGGCTCAGAGAGGTCATGAACTTGCGTGAGGTCACATGGCCAGTAGGAGGCACCATATTTGCCCAGGTCTCAAGTCTCAAATCTACCTTTTCACCACTCTCAGTAAATCTGTAAAATATCCTTTGAGTTCCTACTGGAAGCTGGACTCAGGTGAGAGATGCTGGTAGGCCGCTGCCAGTCCTGGAGGGCCCCCACACGATCACTGGGCACAGCAGGTGGGCAATGGACGCTCCTTCAGTTCACACAGCTTAGAGAGGATGAAGCCAGAGACTCAAATAACTGATTTTCATACAACTCTTCATGGGAGGGGAGCATAAGAGCTCTCGTTTTCCTCCTCAGTGGTAGTAGTTTGACTTGGAGGGTTGGAGATATTGACTTGAATATGTTCTTAGATTTTTTACTTTAAAACAAACTACTGTCCCCACTAATTGCCATTGTGTTCGGTGGGAGGGAGCCTAGAACTTCACTGTGTCCACTCTGGTCAGTAACTGCCTCACATCAGCAGATCTGTTAAAAGTGGAATTTATTAATTCATCAATAGGTTTCTTTTTTCTCTGGTTTTATTGAGGGATGATTGATACACAACACACTGCATAACTTTAAGGCGTACAGTGTGATGGTTTGATTTACATAGATTGTGAAATGATTACTACAACAGCTTCCATTAGCATCCAGCATCTCATATAATACAGATTCAATGAAAAAGAAGGAAAGAAGAAAAATGTATTTCTCCTTGTGCTACGTGATCTTAGGACTTACTCTTCTAACGGCCTCCTAATTACCATACAGCAGTATTTATCATGTTATACCTCCCAAGTACTTCTTTATCTTGTAACTGGAAGTTTGTACCTTTTGATTTTTTTGGTCCCTTTCTTAATTAATTGATCAATTATCAATAATTTCTACATTTCTATTGTACAACCAGGGTTGAGGTAACTTAAGGAAGTGAAGGGTAGAAACCGATCATCGTCTGTGCTCCTTACATTCCATTTATTGGGAACATCAAGAAATGTGAAAAAAGAGAAAAGAAAATATCCAGCTGCTACAGAGCTGGGGAACAAATTCTTGGTATGGAAGTAATTCTGCTAAGGCTAGCCTCCTCACAGTGCATTCCAAATGCTTTTCCTATTTCCAAATTTAATTAGAAGACGTTTCTGTCGTGTGAGTCATCATTTAATAATGGGGGGCGTTTATTAGGGAATGGGTGGAAAGAGGACAGGACAGTTGGACAATTCAAGTTCTGCGTGTCACTCAGTGGACTGTGTTACCTTGGGTGGCCACTTCACTGCCTTGACCATTGGTTTCCTTGCCTGTAAATTAAGATTTACCTGGCAGGGACTTGGGGCAATCTAAACTAGGTGACAGACAGCAAGACCATGCCACAGCACACCGTCACTGCCTTCTCTTCCCATTTCTGTCCTCATTCTCTTCTCATCTCCTAGACAACCCCAGGACAGTGCTAGGGGTATCGATTACTTTCTCCAGCATGACCTATAATCTTTCAGAAAACATTTGGTCACCCTTCCAACGTTTCAGGTAAAATTGGATGCAGCACATTATTCCTGGAAAGCCAATCACATTGTCATTGCTGTTTAAAAAAACTGTGTTTGCATGGGGTGGCAAGTTCAGAAGAAGGAGAAATATCCTGGGTTGGGGTCTACAAGGAAAGATACTTAGAGAAGAAAATGCTAGGATTTGGTTAGATGGTAAGATAAGGGGTTGGCGGAGGTAGAAGCAGCAAAAACCAGTATGTGGAGGCAGGACTGAGTTTTACATTATGCTGTAGTTGAAGGTGACAATCATAGATTAGCCCCCAAAGCTACTGAGAGTTCCAGCTCGAGAGGGAAAGGGATAAGTTTCCAGTAAAGAAAGACCAGAGTCACTCACTGGCTGGCTTGCTCTGGGGACAGCATGCTCATCCCCACCCTCACTGGGAGGCTTTTGTCCCCTGGGACAACAGGCATTGGTCACTACAGAGTTTTGCCACCACACTTTCTTTTTCCCTCTCTGTCTCCAGGGAACTGCTCCCAGACTCCAGGAGCCTGGATGGAGCTGTCAATCAAGACACCAGTCACTCAGGCTGGGAGGAGAGGGTTTTCCAGGTGGCGCCAGTTGGAATCATTTTGCTGAGACTGCAGAGGAGGCTTCCCCTCTCCGGGCTGTCAGAATGTAGCCTTGGGGCTGCTGATGTCATTTTGTGCCACATGGAGGGAAACTGTCTGAGGCAGGAAAGACACTCCCCAGCGGAGAGGCAGAAGCAAAGCTGTGCAGAGGTTGGTCAGCCACTGATGCTTGGCGGGCGGCCAGCCAGACCTGCAGCCCATCAGATCAGCCCTTTATGTGAATCAATAAATTCCCTTAGCGTGTTTAACAGGGTTTCTGTCACAGGCAACTAAAATAATTCTGAATCATACAGCCATCAAATTAGAGATAAAGCTCCCTTTTAGAAGCACTGCAGCAGGGGAGGAGACACAGCGAGGCTGACATGGGCTTCTCTGTCGCCCATAGCAGCACTGGCCCAAGCTGCTGCTCCTCGTGGGCCAGTTTCACCATTTGTTAAATGGGCTGCTATGAACAGAAAATAAAGTCCGCTATGGATGCCCCTACTGGTGACAGAAATGATTTTAGGCAGCTCATGGATGTTTTAACGCCAGAAGATAGGACAAGAATGGACAATGAAATTGTGGAAAAGGAAAATAAACATGAACTCAAGGAGCAGGTCAGGTCGCTGAGGGCCTGTTGTGAGGTTCTGGACACTTACTAAAGGTGAATAGAAAAGTTGGTTCTGAGCTTCCTTGAAGTCAAGAAAAGGGAAATGCAGTTATATGGATTCCTAGAGGGGAAACCGCCAACCAATTCCTGGAATAAATGTCTGAAATAAATTTCCTAGAGTTCTCTGTCATAAGGATTTTGTGATACACCATGAGTAAAGATAAAAGGCAAGAAACAGATTGGAGAAAATAGTTGTAATGTATATGTCAAAGGATTAAAATCCATAATAAATCAAGAGCTTCTACAAGTTCATTAGAACTCCATCAAAAAATGCGCAAAGGAGAAAAGACAATAGAATTCATAAAAGAGGGCCTCCCCGGTGGCACAGCGGTTGAGCGCTGGGTTGCGAAGCTGCCCGCGGCCTCTGCGACGCCGGTTCGATCCTCGGCTGTTCCCCGGCCACCGGAGGAGGGTCCCACATGGCGCGCAGACCTCTCCTGCCGCCCGCTGCTCCCCTCAGCAGTGTACTTCGGACCTTCTGCCTGCTCTGCTCCCCGCTCTGGCTCTGGTGGGTTCTCTCACCCTCCCGCGCTTCTGACTGTGCCCAGTGCATGTATAAACAAAAAAAAAAAAAACAAAACAAACAAACCAGCAAACAAATGAATAGAGCATGCCTCTAAAAAAAAAAAAAAAAAAAAAAGAATTCATAAAAGAAATAAAAGTTAGCAAAACAGCAAAAAAATCAAGTGAACGAGTAACACCCGTGTTGGTAAAGGGATGGGGAAAAGAAAGCATCTCTGGACACTCACTTCTTTTAGCATTTCCCCTATGTTTCTGTACTTAAGTATTTTAGAACTGTTCTCCTGACCAGATGGTGAGTCCTGCAGGGCAAGGACTATTTCCTGATCACTGGTCAATCCCCAGAACCTAGAACAGTAAGCCTGGAACAGCCAGGGCAGAGTGAAGGCTTGATAAATATTTATTATGCGAGTCAAAGAATAGACAGTATGTAAACTGGTGTAATATTTTCACTAGGCAATTTGGCAACACCCACCAGAATTCTAAATGCACATTCACTAACTCACATATTTCTCCTTCAGGTATCTGCTCAAGTAGATATAAATCTCAAAGGAACAGGTAGATGATCTCCTCGCAGCATTGCTTAAATGACAAAAGTTGGAAATGACCTAAATGTGCAACAGCACTGCATTGATCCAGTAAGTTCTGGTATGTCCTCAGTGTGGTAGACTGTGCATACTTCCTTTTTTTTTTTTTAAAGATTTATTTATTTGTTTGTTTGTTTGTTTGTTTGTTTATAAAAGCGCTGGGTACAGTCAGAAGCAAGGGAGGGTGAGAGAATTAATGAGAACCAGAGTGGGGAGCAGGACAGGCAGACTGACGAAGTACACTGCTGAGGGGAACAGCGGGCGGCAGGAGAGGTCTGCGCGTCATGTGGGACCCTCACCAGCGGCCAGGGATCGAATTGGCACTGCAGAGGCTGCGGGCAGCTTCACAGCCCAGCGCTCAACCGCTGCGCCACCAGGAAAGGCCCTGTGCGTACTTCTTAAAGAGAACAAGAACAGATCTGTGATACTAATGTCATCTGACCTGTAAGGCATATTACTAAAGAAAATAGCCAGTCATAGAACAACAGTATGTAATATTTATGGGAAAAGCAAAACAAATTCTAGCTAGCTATTGTCCAAATATCTCTCTATCACTCTATCTTTCCATACATCCATCCACCCCCCCCAATCCATCCATGCATCCATCCATCTATCCACTCACCTGTCTGTCCGTCACCATCCGTCCATCCATCCATGCATCCACTATCTATCAGTCTAACAATATAAGTAAATTGAAAAATATCTCAAAAGGAAGCACCAAATGGCAACATCGGAGCTTCTAAGGATGGGAATAAAATGGGGAGTTGTACAAAGTGCTCTTTTTTACTTTAAAAAATTTGTTGAAGTATAATATAGATTTAAAATGTGCCCGTGGCCTCCCCGGTGGCACAACGGGCTGAGTGCAACGCTGTGAAGCTGTCCACAGCCCCTGCAGCGTGGGTTCAATCCCCGGCCAGCCAGGGAGCTACCCACATGGCACAGAAGACCTCTCCTGTCTCCCACGCTGCTCCCCTCAGCAGTGTTTTTGGTCCGTCCGCCTGGTCTGCTCCCCACTCTGTCTCTGGTGAGTTCTCTCACCCTCCCGTGCCTCTGGCCTATACTCCCGTTCTTGTATAAATAAAATAAATCTTTAAAAGAAGTAAAATGTGCACATATTAATTTTCACATTGATTAACTTTCATACACTGTGTGCATACCTGTAACCAGCACCCAAATGAAGAAAGAGAATATTGCCAGCTCCCCTGCAGGACAGAAGAGAGTTATTCATTATCCTTGCAAGGATAATTATCACTACCCCCCCTCGTCCCTTTATTACCTTAGATTTGTTTTGCCTAACTTCAAACTTTATATAAGTGAACTCAGAAGGTGGGTAAATTTGTGCCTACCTTCTTAAAGGCAACATGTATTTCACTGTTATGCTTTCCATCACTTTTGTTTTCTTATTGATATACCTCTGTACATTTCAACTATCTTTATTAATTTTATTTAATTTTATATAACTTTTACATCATTTTTCATTTTTGCACAATGTATGCATTTTCATCTTGGTTATATTATCCACACAATTTCCACCCCCCTTATTTTGACCCTAATCCCTCCTCCCCTGCCCCGTAGTGTGTCTCTGGTTTATAGTTGATTTTGATTTTTACTTTATTATAGTTAGTCTTTTCCCTGGTCCCTTATTTAGGTTTTCTAAATTCCTGCTATGAGTGAGACCATCCGGTATTTTTTCTTTTTCTTTGTGGCTTATTTCTTTCTGGCTTATTTCCAGCTCCATTCATGCTGCAAATTGCATGCATTTATCCTTTTTTATTGCTGAGTAGTATTCCATTGTGTATATGTGCCACATCTTCTTGATCCAGTCATCTATTTCTGGGCAACTATCTTAAAAGAGAATGTGATGCTTGTAGTCCACATATGTGAGCTGGATAATCACAATTTTTTTTTCGTTTTTTTTTTTTTAATTTTCTAGAGGCATGTCTTATTTATTTATCTGTTTGTTTGTTTGTTTGTTTGGTTTATACAAGCACTGGGTACAGTCAGAAGCCGGGAGGGTGAGAGAATTCACCAGAGCCAGAGCAGGGAGCAGAACAGGCAGAAGGACCGAAGTACACTGCTGAGGGGAGCAGCGGGCGGCAGGAGAGGTCTGCGCGCCATGTGGGACCCTCCTCCGGTGGCCGGGGAGCAGCCGGGGATCGAACCGGCGCCGCAGAGGCCGCGGGCAGCTTCGCAACCCAGCGCTCAACCGCTGCGCCACCTGGGAGGCCCTGGATAATCACAATTAATTAGCTAAAGTAAATCAACACAGACCTTGGGTGGGGACGAGCAATTTGCCTTCACCTAGCACAGCAGGAGGTGTCACAGGTAAGATGTGAGAGGAGAGGAGGAAGCAGGGCAGGTGGGGACTGCTCCTTTCAGACCCTCGTCCGGAGCAGGTGACTGAGTCCTAGAACCTGTTTTGTGGAAGATTCTTGGAGCTTTGGCTGAGGCATTTACTGGGGTTAGAGGTTTGGCAGATGGGGTCCATTTTCCATGACAACAGCCACTTCCAGGGTTGGGAGGGAGCGGTCCCACCTTGCCAAGCTTTTGCAGACTTCAGCTCATCTGAACACAACCCAGGAAGGAGACGTGACTCGGTACAGCGTGGGTTGACTCAGGTCGGTCTGGCTTCAGGTTCTAAAGCAGCATTTTACAGCCTGCTACTAAAATGGGCAGCCAAAAAAAAAAAAAAAAAAAAAAAAGATGACAATATACTAATGAGGTACATGATTGCACAGAAATCCACTCTCAAGAGCTGGGTGGTGCGTGTAGTGCAGGGAGGGGACAGGAGGGTGAAAGCTCGGGCACACTTGTGCAAAGCAGAAGTCTGCATGCTGGGGGAGGGAAGGCAGCTCCAGGAGGCATCTGGGGTTCCTCTGAGACCTTCCGGTTCCCTGAGTCCTCCCCTGGGGGTGGAGGGACGCTTGTCTCTACCTGGTGTCTGTAGGAGAAGAAGTCCTGCTCTGTTGTCTGTGAGTTTTTAAAATGCGTTTCCTACACTGCACCAGGGCAGGAGGTACTGAGTTGACAATATTTTTTAAAAAACTAAAAAAAAAAAAAAAAAAAATTTCCTGCTTTCTCCTCCTCTTTTCCTTTCCCTCCCCCTTCCTTTCCCAGCTCTCTCCTTTCACCTTTCTTTCCTTCTTTTTCTGCCTCCTTGTCCTCCTTCTTCCTCCTCCTCTTCCTCTCAACGCAGATGCAGAAGCAGAGTCTGGAGTTTTTTTTAAACCTCTAAGTGTGCACACACGTGTCTGGACCAGTCTCAGTTACACCACAGCACTGGGGCCACCTCACTTCTGAGCCTAGTTCTGAATGGGCCATGCAATTTGTACCCGCTTCTCTTGGCTCACTCTGGGGGAAGTCGGCCCTCAAGTAAGTCACCTCCTCCAGATCCCCATGCTGGAAGGCCACCTATAAACCCTGCACCGAGAGTTCCAGCTGAGTCCAGCTTTACAGCCCTCCTGGACAAAGGCACCTCCCTCTCAGATACCCCCTCCAACCAGCTCATCCACCAGCTGAAAACCATGACTGACCCCCACCAAAACCACGTGTAGATAATCACCAGCCAAACCCTCCCTGAGTCTCTAACCCACACAATTAATCCATCAACTTTGGGGGCAGTTTGTTGGGCAGCAATAGATGACCAGAACAGACTCTGCCTCACGTGGGGCAGAGAGACAGGTGCTCTGGGATGGAACATTTGTGGACATTTGTGTAATGCAGCACACATATTTTTAATTCTAAATGCTGACTCTTCCTTTTAATAGTTTCCTGTTCCATGTCTGATGGATGCAATATTTTTGTATAAAGATAAACTCATGCAATTTGCAGCAACATGGATGGAGCTGGAAGGGATCATGCTCAGCGAAATAAGCCAGAAAGAAAAAGAAAAATACCGGATGGTCTCACTCATAGCAGGAATTTAGAAAACCTAAATAAGGGGCCAGGAAAAAGACTAACTATAATAATGTAAAATCAACAAGCAACAAGCAGCTATAAACCAGAAACACACTATGGGGGGGTGGGAGGGAAGGAGATTAGGGTCAAAATAAGGTGGGTGGAAATTGTATCAGGACTATAACCAAGAAGAAAATGCATGCATTGTGCAAAAATGAAAAATGATGTAAAAATATATAAAATTAAAAATAAAAATAAATTTAAAATAAATTTAAAATAATAATAAAAAAAGATATTGCTAGACTTATTTTTAAGTTTCTCCTGTTCCTTGCATTGTCTCTTTCTCTAAGTCCTCTTCCCCCATCTCTACGCTTTGCTTTGGTCTCTGTCTTTCATATTGGAAATATCTTTAAATATGGAGTGATCCTTTGTTGTCCACTCATATTTACAATCTAGGTGGGGGTGGTACTCGTGAGCTTCTGTGTAGGACGGGAGATGGGTGGCTGGTTGGCTTCTTCTGTTGAGCATGCTCCCTACTCCCATCTTACCCCCCACCCCATAAACAGTTGTCATATATGTAGGCCTTTGTCTTAGAAGTGGTTCTAAGTGCCTGAGGATGAAGGGAGCACAGAAGCCCACCCACTGATATTCTGGAAATGACAGGTGAATGTTGCTAAGGCGCACACGTTTTCTAGGCGTGGTGTCCCTGCTCTTACAGCTTGTGGGCCCTTTCTGGATGCAGAGGGGGCTCTTGCCTAGCTGGGCAGGTGGGGGTCTGAGATCCAGGGGTCCAGCACTCCTTGTACAGACTCTCAAACCATCTCTCTGCTTTCGTTCTCTGTCCAGTAGCACCTTCTTATGCTACCTGGTAGCTCTAATGTTTGAGTCTTTTAGGCAAGTCCACTTGCTCCTCATTGCAGCAATCCAGCCACGCGGAGACCACCCACCCTCTCTACTAAACCACTGGTTATTTTTCATCCACTTCCCTCCTTGACATATTGTGGTCCAGGCTTACAACATCTCTCGGTTTTCTCCAAGACAGAGCTTGTGTCTATTGCTGGTTCTTGTTTGTTCACAAGAGTTGGGGAGCAGACATGCCTTTGTCTGCCATCTTAAAGATACCATTTTGTTATAGGTTTCAAAGGTAGAAGGCGATTTCACTGAGTAGAAATGTGTCTGCAGTGTGGGATTCATGGCTCTCCCTGGAGAAACAGCCTGTATCTTAACCTGATGGCTTCAGGCTCTGGTTTTATAAATGCATTTGATACAGTTAATAAAATAGCAAATTACATATTTAGGAAAATACAGATAGGTCATTGCTGGCTGGGCAGAGAGAAGGAGAGTCCAGCAAGTCATGGCAAAAGCTCAGAGGTGGAAGGAGTGGCAGTGCCAGGCCAGCCTGTCCCTTCTTGACAGAAGTGCCACTGTCCTTGCAGCTCACCCCTTCCTCCCTGCAGGGGAGAACCCTGCCTGCCCACCACTTTCTCCCCACTTACTCTCCTTTATTTGTCCTCACCCGACTGCCTGGCAGTGGATCAGATATTGACTTATTCATCTTTAGTGTTTCTTTCCTGCTGGAATGTGAGCACATTGAGGGGTTTGCGTGGAGGCTTCTTTTCCACTTCTGTATACCCAGAGCCTAGTACAGTGCCTGGCACATGAGCACTAAAATAGTACACATGGATGAGTGAGTGAGCATGTGAATGCAGCTAAGACAAGGCAGGAGCTCTCTGGACACAGATGGAGGCCGAGAGGGAGGGCGAATCTTGCTGCCCAGGCGGGGGTCCAGTGAGTGCTGTCTACCATGGCTGCCCTGCTCTCGGGGGAACTAGCCGCTTCCTCTCTAATAACTCCCTTCTCCCTGGAGGTCAGGGGGCTATGAGAAAGGGAAAGAACAGAAAGCCCCTTTATTTGGAGTTGTAGATTGCATCTCGAGACAAATTGTTACCTCCAAGGCCACCAGCTGCCTAGCTGGCCCATCACCATGGACTCCCTCTTGAGGATGTGGGCACAGGCCTGGCTGGGGCTGAAATTTCCCTGGAAACCAGTCTCCCCTTTAATTAACAGGGAGAGCGACCAAGCTTGCTAGCGGGGTGGAGCGTGGAGTGGGGGTAGGGTCAAGTTCATAACATCCCCAAAGGATTAAGGCCTCCTTGTTTATTTTCCCAAAAATGTTCCCCTTTACCCAGAACAGGGTGGGGGCCCAGTGGGCCGCAGGCAGGGAAAAAACTTTAACCTCCAGCCTGCTCAAGCTCAGCACGTCACAATTTGACTTGCATTTTTTTAATAATTGCAAACTTAATGAAAAAATAACCTAACCCGAAAACACAGCAGGGACTCGTGGCCAGCAGTTGGCGGGAGCCCCTGGCAGCTGTGAGGACAAGATGGAAAGGGTACAGAGGAGCCACTGAAACACAGGGGATGCCCTTCATCTGGAGGATCCCTCCGCCCAGAGCCAGCCTTGGCTCCCTATTGCCTTTTGTATCATAACCAAATGTCTCAGTCTATCTCTTAGGTTGGCTGTTCATTGGCCCTGTGTGGAGGACCCCAGTACCCCAAAGGCAAAGGAGGTGGTCAGGTGGTGTGCTGTGTGAGAGCTGACGTGAGGGTGAGGATGGTTGGGACGAGTTCTGAGAGAGAGTTGGAGTTCCAGTGGAAATCGGCCTGTGCTCTGACCCCACCTCCCATCCCCAGCACCCCCGCGTGACGCTGTGTGGTAAGCGAGTGGGCCCTAGTGAGTTTTGTGAGCTCCCAAGAGTCTGTGTCATTGTCTTTGTCATTCACAGTCTTGTCTGTGTCATTCACTTTGTGTCCCCTGCGCCTAGACTATAGAACTCAGCATACAGATGCTTAATAAATACTTGTGGAGTGAATAAATGAACAAAGATATACAGACCTAGAAGTAACTTCCAAAGGAACTTCCTCAATTCTCCCTTCCCCATTTCAGAACTTAACTAACCTTGAAGTGGACAAGATATAAAGGGGCTCCAATACAGTGCAGGATCACTGAGGTTTGAATCTGTAACACCTAAGATGCCTAAGACAAATATAAAGATGTAATCCAACTTTCCCTGAATAACATAACTGGAGGGGGAAAAAAATAACAAAGGCAGGGTGAGAACTTGGCTTTTATTTGAAGGACAATAAAGAGCCACAGCAGGCATTGAGAAAGGGAGTTCCAAGCTAAGGGATAACTGTCTCCTTGTGTCTCTGTGGATTCCAGGATTTAGTCAAGGTCAAAGAACTTTTGGCCCAAGGTCAAGTGCTCTCCCTGGGGGCGAGCCACTGAGGGCAGAGGAAGGCACGCCTCAGAAGTTGCAGGTCCCAAGCTTTTCTTGCTCTTTGGACTGATAGCTAAGAGTCTAGGATCAGCCCAAACAGTCAGGCCCTCAGCTTGTAAATCCTGGGGCAGGGACGCCAAAACGCCAGGGCCATGACCAGCCTCTGGGATCAGAGCATCACTGAATCATCAGTCCATGTATGAATTAAGAGCTTTCAATATTGAAGTCTTGGAGACCCAGAAACACCCACCTCAGACTCTGAGGATTTTGAAACTTTCCAATCTAGAATAATGGTAGCCGTGAAACATTTGTTAAATGCTTGCTATGCTCCAGGCACTGAACCCATTAAAGCCTCACAATAAAGCCACCAAGTAGTAACTACTGTGTTCCTGTGTTAACGGATGTGGAAACTGAGGCACAGGAAGGTCATGGGATTTGCCCAAGTTCACCCAGCTACTGTTGGTGTGTCTGGTAGATGAACCCAGGCATCTGGCTCTAGAATATCCTGCAGTCTCAGTTGAAACTCAGACCCTGCGTATTTCAAAATCATAGAAAATTATATGGGCAGCATCTTAGAATCGTAGTATCTTAGAATCCACCAAAGTTGACTTGTCAAAATCTGAGTATAAAATCAGAATTTTTATTACAATCCTGGAATCCTAGACTATTGGGGTCTTGGAGGCAGAAGTTGAGGTTCTGGGGCATCAGACCCACAGGAAGGACCTTAGGTTGCAGAACCAACTTCAGTCCTCTCATGGACTGGGAAACTGAGGCCCACAAAAGGGAAGAAAAGGGCTTGTCCAAGGGAAACGGAGCCTGGCAGACTCCATGTTGGTGTTTGGAGAAAGAAATTCAACTGAACAAAGGCAGACCCTGGGCGGGCGGGCAGGGATCTGTTTGTGATTAGCAGTGGGTTTGATGCTGGTGAGGAATGTGCTGGAAGTTACCGTTCCCAGGCAGGTTGCTGCCTCCTTCTGCCCCCTCAGATGCTCTCCTCAGAGCCTGCCCTCGCCAGGCACAATATCCTGTTTATACTGTCGACAAATTGAATTTTCAGAAGTTGGCCTCCAGAAGCCGGCTTATAGGTTTTCTTTGCCTGCATGCTGTTTCTTGGTGAGAGGCTTGCTCTCCAGGAGCCCATGGAAGGCCAGAGAGGTTTTAAAAACACTCAAATCACCAGCCCAGGAGGAAGGAAGGACAGGAACTGTGGGGCAGGTAGCTGCAGACATGGACAGATGCAAGGGCAGGAAAAGAGATGGAGTGTCCCAAGGTGGGAGGTGATAGGCCTGCAGGAACTCCGTGCTGCCCTGGGGAAATGCACCTCTGGGGGCCCTAAATCTCTCAGAGACATCATGCAAATGGGGCTTGTCCAGAGGAGGGTTGGGGAGGGGTGTGCGGGCCTGTGCCGGCTGGAGGGTTGTCAGCCTGGAGCAGATGGGGAGGAAGAATGACTTCTGAAGTTGAGTCATCTGGTGCTGCTCCTCTGAAGGCAGAGGTGTTGTCCTCAGGACAAACACAAGGCTGGAGGTTGACACTACCCAGAGATTGGCGTTCCATTGAAAGGCACAATTCTCAAAGTACAGTCTGGACTCCCTGGGGACCCAACTCTCCAAAGTTGCTATGACACTGGGTAGCACCATCACTCTGAAAACAGTGGAAAAGATGGATACAAAATTCATCATGATGCACAAAATATCAAAATTTGAAATAACGACAACACTGATATTATTGAGTTGATCTTTTGCCTCAGGCATCTAGATTTTTCAAAATATTTCATCAAGATGTATTTTCTCACTGATTGCGATTTTTGGTACCCCTTAAATTTTTGCTCAAGGTGAGTGCCTCAGTCTGGACTCTGGATATAATCCACATAGCAGGAACCTTTCAGGGTCCTCCATCATCGTTAAGGGTGTAGAGGGGTTGAGAGACCATTGAATCTCTGATCCAAGGGCTAAATTTCCCTTAGCTCAAAGTACCCAACAAAGGAAGGGATCTATGCAGGGCACAGAGTCGCTGTCACCTTGCAAGCAGAGGGATTAAAGATCAGGCAAGGGGGAGGAGGCCAAGCATCCAGCCTCTAGTCCAGAAATTGCCTCTTGGCCTCCTGTGGCCTCATTGTCCCCTGACAGCCAAGGGCTTGACTCACCAGCCCACTTGAAACCTTCCAATGGTTTCCCATTATGCTCTGAGCAAAACCCAAACTCTGTTCCACTGGCTCCAAGTGGATGCCTGGCTCATCCCTAACTTGTCCACTCTTCCCACACCAGCCTCTTGCCTGTTCCTCAAGGTGCCAAATTCATTCCTCCCGCAGACCCTTTGCATATGATGTTCCCTTTGCCTGGAATACCTTTCTCACCTCTCTCCTCTCCTCTCCTCTTCTTTTCCCCTGTCTTCTCACTGTTGCCCCTTTCTTTATCCTCAGCTTGTCTGTTCCCTTCTCCAGGGCCTTCCTGACCACCCATGCACAGCATGTTTCTGTAACATCATCTCTCATCTCTGGTTTGCTCCCTCCATAGACCTTATTGCAGCTTTTGTGTGTTTATTTGTCGGTATGGATGGTTCTCATCATCTTCGAGAGACCATGAGTGCCTCCTGGCAGGAGGTATCTGTCCTGACACCGGGTCCCAGCAGCTGGCACAGCACCTGGCATGGAGAAAGGTTTTGAGAAACACTCACTGAACAAATAACAAATTCATTTTGAATAAATGAACAAATAAGTGAGTAAATGGTACACACAGCTGTCCATGGGTGCTCGGGCACTCACCGGGAAGCCCGCGGACACACAGATCACTGGAAACATCACTCAGCCATGCTGGCTGGTGGGAGGCAAAATATTAAATGTTTAGAAACCAATTACTATACAAAAATGAACAAGGATTTAAGAAAATAAATTTAAAATAAAATATTAAGTGTTTGCCATCAGCATCAGCCAGGGAAGAGAGTTTGCCTGGCTGGAGACATCAAGTAGAACTCGGTTGAGTGGAGCTTGAATACAAGCCTCTAGACCTTTTCCAAGGCTGTTGCCCCTGCCCAGATGCCATTTTTTTCTGTCAATTTCCATTTTATTCATCTTAGGGCTGCTTCCTAGAGACCTCCCCTGACTCTCCTCAGGTCAGAACCAATCACCCCCTCCTAGCAGGACAACAACTCTTACTCACCACCCTCATTTGAAGAAATGTCCTGACAGCCTAGATGTCACTGTCCCATTTTAGAGATAGGGAAAAAAGATCTGAAAAGAGCTTACATTTGAGAGTAGGATATGGAGACTTGCTACAGGAAAATGAACAGATCCATCTGATGTCAGAGGTGATAAGAGTTATGCTGAAAGACATTGCAGAATAGGACAGGAAGATTTCTCTAAGAGGTCAGACGTGGGTTCAAATTCCAGCTATTAATACCAGCCAAGACTCAGCTATTATTCTAACTGTGGATACTTCTAGAATGCCTGCCCTGTAGAGGCGGGGGCTGTGTCTATTTGTTCACTCTAGGTGCCCCCAGCACCTAGAACAGCACTCAATGGGGTTGGTAAAGGGCTATGTATGCACTAGGCATTAGACATGCATTATTGGTTTTAGTGGTCAGTGAGGTAGGAGTTATTATATTCTCCACTTTGCAAAGAAACTGGACATAGCAAAGTTAAAGACTCTATAACTGACCCAAGAACACAGAGCTAGTAAATGATGGAGCCAGAGGTGGATTCTAATCAGTTCCGTTTGTCTTGTATCTCAGCCACTCCCCTACACAATCTTACTCCATTTGCTTGCTGTGTGACCAGGGCACATTGCCTAACTTCTCTGAGCCTTGGTTTCTTTATCTTTTAAAATATTACTGTGTCAGTGGGTTTCTATGACAGTTCAGTTCCTACCTGGCATGCAGGAACACCCCAGGTTAGGGTGTCAGCTGTCATGAAACAAAGGGCATAGAATAAAACTTTCCAAGGTGGAAAAACCTCCTATACTTTCTGCAAAGCCCTGGGAAACTTGATCAGTCATGAGCAAGTCATGATCATGATCAGGCCTAAGATGGCCTTAGGGTGAAATTTGTCAAGTGCCTTGATAAATCCCTCATGTCTTAGGAGGGATTACGCCAGAGGAACATTTCTAGGACCCCCCCCCCCCCCCCCCCGCCAGGCCCTGTACTAAGAGCTTGCAGCGTCCTTTGCTGATTCTTTCCAGGCTCATTGTGCAGTTGGGAGCACTAAGACCCAAGAGGTGAAGGGACTTGCCCGAGGCCACAAAAAGAGCCAGAAACAACTTAAGGGAGGGCCCCAAAGCACCTCGGCCATTGTGATCAATCACCAAACACACAGGGGCTGTGATGACAAGGGCAGGAAGGCCCAGAGATGTTCCAGAGACCAGGACTAGCCGCCCAGCTTTGTCCTGGCCAGTGCCCCATCTCTCTGCCTTTCCTTTCCTCTCTCACCCTCCTGGGCCCCTGCACAATTTCCCCTATCTGGGTGCACCAGCATGCCTACCTCACCTGTCTTCCACTGGTTCCTGAGATGGGGGTCAGAAGTGAGGGGCTTATTGGGGGAGGTTTCAGAATAATACCTGCAGGTGTGGTGAGAGGGGAAGACAGGACTGGGATGACGGAAAAGCTGACACACAATGGATTTGCAGCAAAAAAACTCTTAGTTGATCCCACAAAGAACTCGAACTGAGAGGCCCCTGCAGAGTTGTCCCCCACAGAGGGGTAGAGTCGAGATTTGTATTGAACATCAACCAGTCACTGGCCATAAGCTGCCTGGGAAGATGTGTCCTTGGGCAGAGCCATTCCTTGCAACCCAGGGCAGTTCCCAGCTGAGAGCCATCAGCAGTCAGTATTCACATGGGCTGGGATGGGTGACTCACAGATCCGGGTGGCACCCCAGTATCCACTCCACCTACCCACCATTATCTAACAAAGATCATGACCACAGTGGGTCCCTCTACCTCAGGTGCCTGCCACTAATTATATGGGTTTCCTTTTTTCATCCTGTGATAGATGAGGAGGGTCAATATTATTCCCAATTTACAGATGCACAAACTGAGGCCCAGTAAGATGAAGAGTTTGCCCAGGGTTACATGGATGGAGCCAGAATGTTGGAACTGGGGTTCTAATCCAAGAAGTTGGACCTCAGGATCCTACCTGTCCCATCTGAGGACATCTGCCTTTACTTTAATCCAACTCAGTCCCTGGTTGCCGGAGTCACAGCTCCTGCCATCAAGGAGCCTACAGTCCCGCAGGGAACTCAGGACAGCTAATGTCTTGTAGGAAGTGTTGCAATGAGAGGTGGCCTCAGGGTGAGGGGTTGGGGCATCCTGCCAGGAAGTCGGGGAAGGGAGGCAGGGTTGGCCAGCCTCTGTGCCTGTCCCTCCAGGAACATTTGCTGCATGGATGAATGACTGGATGGATGAAGGGGGTGAACGGTGGAAGACCTAGAAGGGAAACAGGGACACCGGGAGCCTAGAGGCAACTGTCCAGGTGAGAGAGAGAGGGGCCTGAGCCTGCAGGGCCTGCAAGGATGGGAGGGAGGGAAGAAATAAAGGAAGAGGGGAGGAGAGGGAGGGGAATGGGTGAGGAGGGAAAGAAGAAGGAGGAGGTGGGGAGAGATACAGGAGGTGAACCCCAATGGGGTTGGCGACAGAGAGCCTCATCTCTCAGAATCCCACCCCAGTTGCTCGCTACATGCCCTGCACCACTTTCCTTTCTCCTCTGCATCTCCAAGTCTCATGCATTTCCACAGGCAGCCCGAGCTGTTGCCCCTGTTTGTCTGACTGTGCAGCAGCTCTCCCTCACTTACCTAGCAAACTTCCAGATCCCCTCCCAGTGTAACCTCCCATTTGGAGAATCTGTGTTCGGATCCCAGCTCTGCAGCTCTTGAATGCCAGGCCCCAGGAGAGCAGAGAAGGCCCCAAGCAGGGCTCCAACGGAGGAACAGGGACTCACAGACCCAGCACAGGTGGGCACACTCTGCCCCGTGCCGCCTGCTCTTCAGCCCTCTGAAGGCAGCATCTGGTAGAAATCAGAACTTGGAGTCTGGGTAATTGGAAACAGGAATCACATCTCTGGGGATGGTCCCTAAATTCTCAAGCAGCAGACAGTAGAACTCTTCACAGAGGGGCTTGCAATTCAAAGTATCATCAGAACAAAACCTCTGAAGCAGAAGGGTTTGGACCCCCTCAAAGGCCTGGATCCAGGGACCCAGACTCGCCTGAGTGCCGCCCAAAAGCAAATGAGGCCCAAGGGAAAAGAGGCTTTTTCCCGGGGCACTGCCCTGTGTAAGGACGCACCACCCTTACCCCTAACACTCGCTGTGTGTTGCTTGGCTTTTGGTTGTGGGGAAAATAGCTCGTGCTGGAAGTGAATTTATTAGTCTGGAAAACCCAGGCTGGAACATCAACTGTGGCAGGACCTAAAGACTCAAATGATGTCCCTGGGGTGGGCCTCTTGACCTGTCTTCTGCTTGGTGTCCTTCAGAGTTGACGTCATCCCAGGGTCTCTGTGGAGGGAAGATGGTGGCGCCCAGAGGGTCTGCTTTGACCAGTGTGGTCACACACCCATCCTGAACCAGTCGCTGTGGCCAAAGAGCGCAACACCCTGATTGACTAAGGCCAGGAAGTGGGGGTGGGGTGTCCCCAAGATTATAATGACTAAAGAGCAGGAAGGGGTTCCTCAAACAGAATTCTGGATTCCGTGTAAGCAACCAATGTTTGCTTTGAAGGTCTACTATGCACTGGGCACCTATGTTTTGTTTTGGCAGTTCATAGATGAGAGACAAATTCAAAGAGAAGTCACTCTCAGTTAGGAAGGGGTCAGGGTAGGAAGGGGCTCCATCTGTCACCAGAGCCCAGGCAACAAAGTACCCCAGCATCCTGCTGTCAAGGTAACATCTGCTAGAACTTGGATTGGTGCTGGCTAGTTAGGAGGAAGATGGCAGTCCCAGGAGGTCTGCCTGGACACCCTCTTAGACAGCCTGACACTTGGCAGCATTGACTTTAATTAAAGCCACACTCAGAGCAAGCCCATCTGGTAATTCTAGGGGAGACAGCGGCCACAGCCCTCATGCATGACCTTAGACCAGACGGGCCTGGGGGAAGAAAAGGCTCTGTCCTCACAGATCTTGGTGGGGTTGTTCTGAAGTGAAATGAGGTAGGTAACATCTACTGAGCACGTTCTTCACCATAGACACTGTTCTGGGGCCTTGATGTGTCTTAACTTGTTTAATCTTTGAGGCAACCTTTGAGGTTGGTACTGTTATTGGTTCCCATTGTTGAATTGTGGGCACTGGGGAGCCATGTGATAGCTGAGAGGAAATGCTTGGGAAGGCTGCTGTTTATTATCATCATCAGCAGAAGGACTTCAGGCCTTGGGTTCTGTGGACCTGTCCAGGATTCCTTTTCCTCATGCACCATTCTAACCATCTCTCCACAACCCCATGTGTACCAAGTCATGGCACCAGCACATTCCATCCCATTTTTTCTCTCCTTTCCTCACACAAAGAAACAAAGGAGATAGTTTGGAAAAGGCCCATGGGACCAGGACCTAGTGACCAGGGGAGAAACTCACTTAGGTGCCAAGAGACTGCAGTGTTCTAGAAAGATTGCTGACTTTGGAGACTATTAGGTCTGAATGCCAGTTCTGATGCTGACACCACAGATTATGATGTGACAGATGCACCCAAGATTCGTGCAGTGCGCAGCCTGCCCAGACTCACATGGCGGCCCAGCAAACGTCAGTGGTTAGAAATCAAGAAGTGGGGCTGTCTTGAAGTGTTGCTGCAAGAACTGAATGGGCCTATATTTGCAAGTGTTTGGCTTGAGGCCTGCAGAAAGCAGGATCTCAAAAACAGATCATTTTAATATTGCCATGAAATTTTTGAAGGTCACAAAGTCAATAAGGAAGAACATAGATTCAAACCTAAGGAGGTATGAACCTAAGGAACAAAGATTCAAACCTAAGGAGGGTGAACACCGTCCGTGTCCTCTTCTGTTTCCCTTGATTTAACGCAAATGGAGCAAAGTACGACTTGTCAGCCGCACTGTTCACTATAATGTTACTCTATCACTATGATAAAGCAAAAGCTAGAGACATGCAATGAATGATTTATTTATTTTGATTTTAGCACAAGGCACAAAATTGGCGCCAGATAGATCTCGGGTAACCCCGTGCTGGAAGAATAGATAGATGAGTGTGTGTGTGGATGGACGAGGGGATGGATGGACAGGGGCGTGAATGGACGAGGAGTAGATGAACCGATCGCTAGAAGGATGACAGGCGGATGGCCGGATGGATGGTGGAGTGGTGGCAGGGTGGCAGGACAACTTGGTAGATGGTGAAGTTGAAGGGTGGATGTGTGGCTAAATGGGAGATGCTTGTTCTTGGGTGGGTGGTGTGTGGGTGGGTAGAAAGAGAAACAGGAGGAGAGACAGAATAATGCTGACAGAAGCACAGGCCAGTGTCTTTGGCCTCCTGGCTACCTCCTCCCAACTGCCTTTTCCAGTGGAAAATTGAAAATCATGGGCCCTGGGAAGACATTTCCCTGTGTGGTCTGTTAATAGAGGTCCGGAAAGGCCAGCACAGGCTGTCAGCTCACCCCCTACCAGGACCCTGTTATTAGCCATGCTCCCCTACCCGTCTTTGGGTGGAAGTATGAGCTGGTGGCCACTGAGGGGCTGGGCCCACCCAGGCCCCTCATTAAGCCTTATTAAGCCTACAGTGTAGAGAGGGGTAAGGAAAGGGAGGGGAATCTTTCTCCCAAAGGTCAGTCATTGGAAAAAGGAAGCATGGACGTACTCTGGGGTGGTCGCCTAACAGTGCATGAAGAATGTCAAAGCTTGCCTGGCCCAGCCTGCTTCACCCCCACCTTGCAGATTGGAAAACAGAGAGCTGTCCAGGAAAGGAGAGAGGCCCCTTTCCTCCATCAGACAGCGAGTGCCATGAGGGCAGGATTCTGTGTGGTTTAGTTCTTGCTTTATCCCCAGAACCTGGGAGGGTGCCTGGCACATGGCAGGTGCTCATTGAATATTCATTGAATAAATGCATTTGTATTCTAATTTTTATTTCCCCCACTGGCACACACAGCACGTGCTCAGTAAATGCCAGTCCACCTCACTCCTACCTAACTCATTTCCACTTGCTCCAAGCAGCCTACTGGTCTGCAGCCCCTGACGGCCCTGTGGCCATAGCTGTCCCAGGCCAGGTTCTCCACCCATCTCTCCCAGGTCTTGCCTGCCTTGTAGAGCAAAAGCCCATTTGTTCCCTTAGCCCTCCTGCCCTGCATGTGTCTTATACCAGAACATGGGGCTAGAAGCGGCCCAGAGAGGAACCCCTGCCTTCCTGCCCACCTCCAATCCCATGCCAGCCGCGCTCTTGCTCCTGGACAGACTGCAGAGATTTTCCAAGTTGCTGGTCGGATGCCACCAGATCCACGCCCCCCACTCCCACCCGCCCCTCCCGGTTGCAAGGGCTGCAGCCCACAGGGCCAGAGCCATCCCCTGTGCGTGATTCCAACATCTGTAATACTTTCCCCTCTCCTGGTAGACCTCCCCCTCCAAATTCCTCCTGTTGCGTTATTAGTATATACAAAAACTAAAAAATTAAGTTGTCTTAATCATTTTCCATATTAGCCGACAGCCGGCACCCATATGCCTGGGAGCGAGACCATTCCTCTCGTGCCCCCTTCTGCTTTTCCAAAATTACCAACCCCAAATAAGGCCCAGTTAGTTGTCATAAACCCTCTGACTTGGAACCTCCACAATCCTGTCTCCATGGGCGCTGTCTGGTTAGTGTGACCTGAGTCAGATGCAAGGAAGGAAGTTCTCTTATGTCCCCAACAAGCACAGACGTCAGGGTGGACAGATCATGGTTCAAATTCCAGTGTTATTCCTCACATTCTGGAAGTCTTCATTTGCTTTGTCTGTTCTATCCAGCTTGGAAAAAGACAAGACATGGATTCGGGAGGAGACAGATGCAGCCTCCTACCTGCATCTCTTCATTTAATATGCACAGATGGAGAAGGGAGGGGTTGAGAGATTTGGAATCTACCCTGAGGACAAGCAGAAGGGAGGCGGAAGAGCTGGGATTCTAACCCAATCACTGTGGCTCCAGCCCTTACATCGTAGGACCCATCCCGGGCTGGTCCTCTGTAGATACTCCATAAGTGCGCCCTCCCACCCAGGTTCACCTTGGTCTTTCCCCTTCTCTTGGCCTTAAATCTGGGCACCAGGGATTGACAGCTCTGCTGTGTCTTGCCCCCATAAACACCATGCCCCCTCTAAGCTGGTCATCAGAGGCCCATGGCCCATGTACAACAGATTCAGCCCAACTCCACAATGCCTGTTCATCACAATCACCTGGGAGCACTTAAAAGCATCGAAATCTGTGTCCATCCCTGGTCTTGATCTTGAAGAGATCAAGATTTAGGATTGAACCAAATGAAAAGTCCCAAGACAGGAGGAGCTATACTTTTTGTCAGTCCTCCAAATTGAAGACTTCGTTTTTGCTCAGTTGTGACCAAAACTGACTTTCTTTACCAAAAAAAAAAAAAAAAAGAGTTCACAATGAAAATCTCCAACATATCTACTAGAATTTAACTAAAATATCCCAAATAGAACTTAGCTAAAATAGCCACACCTCATGAGAGTGCTTGTATTGCTGCGTCATAGAGATGGCTCATATGTCCTGTGCACCCTCCATTCAAACCCCAGTGCCTCTGGTTTCCCTATGTTGAGTGTTTGTTCTGAGCCAGGCCCTTTGCGCATAAAATATCTCAGCCTTTCAACAGCCCTTTGAGGGAAGTGTCATTTAGCTTCATTTTACAGATGAGAAAATTGAAGTTCAAAATGGTTAAAAATGATCTCAAAGAACTAGGTTCTGGATTTGAATCAAGTCCCAGCAGGAGAGCTAACCTTCGCATGATGTTCCAGAAGGCCCCCATGCCACAGGCCTGCCTGCTCCATCATCCATGCACCCCCATCCCTTTGTGCCAGACTGTCCTCTGCCCTGAGAGAGAGCAGCTCGTCCAGCAACCTGGGCTTAAGTCCCACCTCAGTCATTTTCTAATCTTGACCCTTGGGCAAATCTATCACCTCCTCAGCTTCTGTCTTCTCTTATGTTCTATAGAAATACTGTCCCCCAACTTTTAGGGCTTTCTGTGGAAGGAAGCAATATATACCTAAAGAGCTAACATGGTGTAGCTAGAATTCTCATTTTACTTCTAAGTCCCCCAACTCAGCATTAAGTAAGATTTACGGACTAGTCAAGAATTTCTCCTTGATGATAAAAGAAAGACTTGGAACCACAAAATCAAAAGACTAGAAAGAAATGTTACAAAGTATTACTAGTCGATCCCCGCAGGGGATGTGATTTTGGGTGACTTTGTTGTAGTCTTTGTGATTTTAACTCCCAAACTCAGAAGAATATTTTACTGGTTCACAAATTCTATGATGCTATTGATTATGAGATACACCTTCAATTTAACAGAATTTTTTCAGAGAAAAGGAAACCTTGCTACGTGGACTTGTAAGATTTCTTTTGATTTTAGAAGTATAAACTCTGTGGGGGAATCAAGGAAATAGATTTGTAATCAAATGATCAAAGTGGTGGTCTGCAGGGGAAGAGAAGGATAAGGTTTCTTTTTAAAAGGAGGAAGAGGGTACACAGTCCAGGGCAAACATTTTTGCTCCCAGGACCCTGGAACACCAGCTTAACCCTGCCAGTACCTGCCTGGTCATCTGGGGTGCTCAAAAATATAGGTGCCTGAAGTCCATCTGATCCTAGTGCCCTGGCATCTCTGGAGCAAGACCTGGAGATCTATGTTTAAGCTGCCATGGAAGATTCTGGAACCTGTATTGGAAACAAACCTCCCTCACTTTCTGTCTCCATCGTATGGATGAAAAATCTGAGGTCCACAAAGGGGGGGTTCATTAACACTCTCATCCCTGAGTAGTTTGAGCACTCAATCTCCTCCCTCACCCCAAAGCACCCTTTTCACACTCTGCCCCAGCCTCAGATCTTCTCCCCCTCCTTGCTCTGTCAGCCTGGAGAAATTTCTCCCCTCTCTCCCTAAGGGAGTGTTCCCTGTTCTTCATTAAGGAGACTCTGGGTATTTTTGTCTCTTTGAGTACTACGTTCTATTGCCAGCAAATAACTTTAAATAGAAAAAATATGCCCAAAATTAAATCGGAAAACAGAAAATAAATAGGAAGGGGTGGGTTGAGTGTCAGCCTGCTCTTTTGGTGGGGAGAGTGGACTCTGACCTCCTTTCTCTCTCGGGGGCTGTGACAGAGAGACGAGAGGTACACGCAATGCACCTTGCATGGAGCATCTGTGTTCAGACCCATCCAAAGTCACTAGGAACAATTCGCTGCTTTGGATTTTGAGATAATTGTGTGGCGGAAGCCCCCACCCCCACCACCAGTTGACATTTCCCAACCCAAAAGTCATTTTAAAGCACGTTGCCAGATGTCATTTTTTAATAGGTACAACTTTAAAAGCATCTCTCCACTGCCCTCCCTCCTCGGGTCCAACTGTTCACAGCTGAGAGTCACCTTCCAAAAGCCTAACTCAGATCATATGATTCTCTGCTTCTAAAACTTTCCAAAGTTCCCCATTGTCTACAGAACTGAGCTCAACACCCTCAGTGCCCTCCAGGACAGAGGCCATGAAAGGTTTCCATTTCAACTTTCATCTCCCTCAACTGTCCTCTCCATCTGCTAGCCACACAGAGATGTTTTTAAGTCCCCAAACAGGACATCCACTTTCTTTCACGCCCCTAATTGGAAGTCAGAGACAGGGAGTTAGGTTGCTCATACTTGTTACTGGTCAGAGGGAGGCCCCTGCCTTGTTTTATTATTTGTCCCTTTCCTGTCCCAACCATATTCTCTGCTCCCTCTACTTCGGCACCCCCCTCTAACTTGCCTGGCAAAAGTCTTTAAGTATGCATGTGTCCTGGAGACTATGTGTTGTGGTTTTCTGTGTGCATGCTTTCATTTCCATAAGTGCAATTAATATCAGTGTTTACCTTTTTCACTCAACACTGTGTTTTAAGATCTAGCCTCCGTGTGTGGAGCCCTATCTCCTAACTCTGAAATAGTCCTCCACAGTGGGCAACCTCCATGCTTTACCGGCCTGGTCCCCTGGGGGCGAAGGCCTAGGTCACCTCTAACTGCCCCCAATAAACCTCTGGACCACTTGTCTTGCAAGAGAACTGAACAGCTTCTGCTTATTGCATAAGCAGCCATTGGCTAGTGACAAGGAGCAGGTGCCTCATTCAAGCTTGTTTACATACCAAAGACAGTGTAGATTCAGATGTTCAGTGGCAGCCACTAAGTAAATGCCTCCGTCTCTCCCCAGCTTAACTCCAGGCGCCAGCCTCGCACCTTTCGCTGCCCCAGTGGAAGTCCCTCCAGCGTGGCCCGTGACACCCTGACCACAGCTTTCGCCACTTCCTTGATGGGGGGACTGATTTCCGCCCCCCCCCCCCCGGCTTCAGCAACCTCCCAGGTGCACATGTTTCAGAGCAGGTGCACTCCAGTATCGGGGGTCCACCTTGGTCCAAGGCAGTGTTTTGCAATCTTTTTCATTATTGTCTCCCAAAGCAGCCTTTTTAGACATTGTTTCTCCTAAATATGCACCCAGGAAACTTAGCACCATAGACATGTCATATCTGAAGGCATTTTCACAGATTTGATGCTTTCCCACAAGCTCCAGCAAAGGCCCTGGGGCAGAGGCTCACTGGCACTGACGGGCCATGAGCCTATACTCAACCATGTAGCAGACTTGATTCCTGGGCCAGCCCTGGTGGCTTCAGGGTAGAAAGGGGTCAACCTCGCCTGGACTGAGAGCGAGGCCTGTGCCTCACCGGGATACCAGGAGGTATTTCCCAAAGGGGACATGAAAGCTGGGCGGGCAGAAATGGCAGCAGGGTTCCACATTCACACCGCCCTGGCCCCCATCTGCACAAAGCACCTTGCCCACCCCCAGCCCTATGTGCTTGTCTAAGTGCAGCTCACAGCTTCCTCCGCTGGAAGAGCTCCCCAAGTCCCACTTGAACTGTCCCTTCTCCTCTGGTGGTGCTTCATGGGGTGTGGCCATGCAATCCTCTCCCTGCCCCCAGTAATCAATTAGCACTTTCCTTAATCATCCACAGGTCTTGGGGTACCAAGGGAGAGCATCATGAGTCCCATCCTCCAGGATTTTACAGTCCGTGGAGGAAGCAAGAGTCACAAGCAATCATTCAATGTGCACTCACTAGGCCCTCTCCAAGCCAGCTTCTGGGGGAGCAGAGGTAAGTAGACTATTCCCAGTCTCAGGGAAAGATGGAACTCCCCAACTAAGGGCACACAGACTAAGAGTAAATAAGTAAAATATATAATGAGGTGGCAGAAAACACCACCCACTACTCTGACGTAAACAAACAAGGAGAAGCCGTAGACAATCCTAGCTGAGTAGATGCCAGGCAAGTTGGCCCATTCCTGGGGGCCAGGGGGCGGGGGTAGTGGATGCCTGATGGGCTGACACAGGCCACCCTTCACCTCATTTCTGGATTTGCTGAGCTCTGCCTGGGGTCCTGCCTGGGAGATCAGGAGATTATTAGAGATCGGAGTCTCTCAAAGGGAGGGGGATGAAGCAGAACCAACCGAGCAGCATGCCCCCTAGGGCTTGGCCAACCTGGTAAAGTTGGAAACAAGTATTCGGAATGTCCAGCATTTGACCCCAAGGGGCCAAGACACCTGGCTCTTTACCCCCTCCCCTCCACTCACCCCGGGCGCAGCGGGCCCAGGGAAGGCATAACCTCAGGCAAGCTTCACCCCTGAAAGCCTGTCTTCAGCTGCTGGGTCCCTCAGGGGCAGCCTCAACTCTGAGCACCCCTTTCCTCGGGGGTGGCACAACACGGTGACCATCCCCACTAGGCAGACCTGTCCTGGGGGAGTCGGAGTGACCCCAATTAAGGCTTAGAGGGAAAGAAACCCTGAAAAGCAAAACAAAACAAACGTTGTTTTGCATGATTCATTTTTTTGAAATGTGAAGTTACATCTTTTAAGTTTTCTCTTAAAGGTTTCATAGACATTTAGTCCAAAAGGTTTGGGAAGTTACTGCTAGAATTCTTCCCCGAGCAAGTGTAGAGGGGCAGGACTGGGCACAGTGCAGGTTTTCTGATCCCATGCAGACCGGGTAAAGGAGGATTCAGAGTCCTTAGTGGGTTTTTGCAGGTCTTTTATTGGGGTTCACCAGGCATATGGCAGGCAGAGGTGCTGGCTGGGGGGCTGGGAGGCTGGTAGGCCTCCCAGCCCGCAGCAAGTCTTTACTCTATCTGGGCTCTCTGGCGTTCGTTCTGCTGCTTCTCGGCTTCTCTTTCGGCTTCTGCTTCGGTTTCTGCAGCTGCTGCTGGCGTCCCCGTGACGCCGCCCTTAAAAAAGCACAGTCTTAGCTCAGCTGAATCCCATCTACCTATGCCCACACCCTATTCCAGGTGCCCGCCATCAGGCATGCATTCAGGACAAGGATCCATCATCTATCCTGATGGCAGAAGGGCAGAAAAGCCTGACATTTTCTTTACCCTACAGCAAGGAAAGCAGAGGGCACGCCCAGCAATGCTTGGCCCCCTCCTCAGTTCAGAAGAGTGGGGGGAAACCGTGTGTGGCTCAACCTCTTGTCACATGAGCAGGTGTGGGTGCAAGAGAAGGGAAGAAATTCGGGACAAAAGCATAACCTCCTCCCACCACCCCACAGATGTTTCCAGCCTCTCCAGCTTCAGCCCTTCCTCGCCAGCCTACCAGACTCAAACCTCAGTCCTTTGCAGACTTCTGTCTCTCAAACACACTGTACCTTCTGCCTGAAATCCACCACCCCCAGCCCCTACTCAGAGCTCAGCCAACATGTGACTTCCTCAAAGAGCCCCGGGATCCACACCGAGCTCATGGGCCTGGCCTCCAGGAGATGGTGATCTCAGGAACATCATGGAAGGATGGCCCCTCCCTACTTCCAGCCTTCACCCAACCCCCATAAAGCACCCCTCACATCGCAGCCAGAATGATTTCTGAAAATCATAAACCAGACCATGACACACTCCTATTTGAAATCCAGCAAAACTTCCCTTCACCATTGGCATCAAATCACAGCTCCTGCCCATGGCTAATGAGATCCTCCCTTCTCAGTCTGATCTATTCCATTCTCTGCAGCTAATCCTACCAGCCTTCCTCTGTCCCCTGAATATACCTGTTGCTTCAATACTTGCTGTTTCAATTCCATTCACCTGCACTACCGAGGTCTCTGCTTGGCTAGCGGCCTTTCCTCATGCTTCCAAGTCTGTTTCATTGTCACCTTCCCAGAAGGACTAACATTGACCCACCTGCGACTCTTTCTCACCAAGCTTCGGGGCCTTCTGAGTGACTGGGTCTGCGATGATTTAATTTGTAAGTTTATTGGCTCATGACCCACTGGACTGTGAGTGCCGTGAGGACAGGGACCGTGTCTGTCTTATTCACAGCTGGAGCCTCAAAAAAGGGAATGAGACATAGCAGGTGTTCCAAAAATATTTGGGGAAGGAGAAGTGGAGGGAAAAGCTAGGGAGGAAAGAGAGAGGAAGATCTGGCAATACCCAGAGACCTTGAACTGACCACCACCATCCCTGCTTCTGGCCAAACCATAAACCAGAGCTTAGCTATCAGCTCGGTCGCTCAGAACTGCTTCTCCTAGAGATGAAGTATTGAGGCAGCAGAACCAAAATGTGAAAATGCCTTTAAGTTCTTTGAGAGCAATGACATCGCTTGTTTATTTTTCTAGCCCTAGTTTTGCACAGATGCTGGCCCAGAGTGAGTATTCAATGTGTTTCATGAATGGTTTGAATGGTGTTAACCTGAGGAAATCTGTAGTTTTGTTTCAAACGGTGTAAGCAAATCTGATCTCCCCTTGCGGAGAGTGACTGCTAGCCTAAATAACCTATGCTGGAAGAAAGGATCTTCCACCACCTCTGCTTGAGGGGATCCTAGGCTGCCCTCCCCACATCTGCAGCCCTGAACTCCCCAGATGACCCCACTGGACCCGCCTGTCCCACAGCAGGGACATGGTCTTAGTTATGAGCACTCTGCAGGAGGATGTCTAACCGCCTCTGCTAGCACGTACTTAATCCCCCAGAGGGCTTCCTCTAATTAAAACCCAAACTGCAATTATAACTGTGCCAAAGCATATGCACATGGTGCCACTTAAAAGGGACAGATTTACAAGGTGTTAACAACTCCAGAGGCAGCCCTGCGCCAGTACCAGGTGCTACAAATCATCAAAAGTGAAACCAAATGAGTCACAGGGGCTTGAGATACAATATCTAGTGAGGCCTCCTGGGTGGTTCTAAGAAACTTATGAGAATTATTTGCAACACAGTAAATAGGCTTCTGCCACAGGTCCTTTGCACTTGCTGTTCCCTCTACCAGTCCTTCCTTCATTCTATTCAAATTTCTGATCAAATATCACCTCTTCAAAAGTGTCCTTTGTCACACTTTATTTTTCCTCATAGTATTTATTATTATCCAATTTTATATGTTCATTTTGACACCTGCAGTCCAATATGGTTACATTTAAAACACAAACATTTTGTGATTTTCAGAGATACATACTTGTCAAAGGAGACTCAGCATCTACATTAAGGCCAGTGCCCACTTAAGGATTTTTATTATAATTGATACTCAAATTGTCTCAGCTTTGGTCAGTAGGATTCTCATGTGAGTGAGGCATGGGAATAGACATATTGATTCAAAAAAAAGAGAAAGAGGGCACAGGAAATGAGAACATTTTACATCTCAAAGATGATAGTCATGACCTGAGAAGCTGGTTGAGCTCAGATTTTCATTCCTATTGTCAGGGGGAAAGGATGTCCTGAGCTAATTCCATACAGGCTTTGTGGACTCCACCCCCACTCCAGACCAAAGCCATCAAGGCACTGGGAAAGACAAATCCCATCACCACCAAAGGGAAGGTTGCTGGGAACTGAGGGTGGAGTTAAGCAGCCAGGTTTGGTATAAAAACCAGACACGTGGGCCTTGGGGATCTCTCTTCTTGGCTTCACGGCTCTCGGCCAGCTCTCAGAGTGCCATTTGGGATTTCAGATTGGCAGATCGGGTAAGACGCATTTAAAACTCTGTCTCCCATTTTTCTCCCTGAGTTGTACATTTCCTCATTTCCCCTTTCCTTGTAAATAAACCTTTTATTAACCTTTTGTGTGAGCCTACAGTAGAATATTAATAAGTCCTTTTAAGCACGTGGGTGAGGACCCACAGTCAGGCAACCCGTTTTGTATTGGTACTGCCCTGTAACACTATCACTTATTTATTTCCCCACAAAGTTGTGTGCTTTAGGTCCACTTGTTTTGATCCATGAAAATGCTTGGAGAGACCCAGGCTTGGGTTTGAATGTCTTCTGGGGCCTCGAAGGTCTTTGGAGCCCATGCATGTTCCCCAAGAGAAACTAGTGAATCAGTTTTGGGAGCTTAATGCGTTCCTACCCCCCATGCCCTCCAAATTCCTATGTAGAAGTTCTAACTTTAAGTATTTCAGACCTGACTTGGCAATAGGCTCATTGAAGAAGTGATTAATTAAGACAAGATCATACTGGAGTAGAATAGGCCACTGATCAGATATGACTGGTGTCCTTATCAAAAGTACTAATTTAAAGAAAAAAATAAAGAAAAATTTGGTAACAGGCAGTCTTTACATAAAGAAAGACCATTATATATTATCATCAGTTTTTTTGAAAAGCAATGTTTTAGGGTAGAAGAAGATACAGTAAGTCACATATTTAAGATACTGAAGGAAAGAAAATGATAACCATGAATTATATATCCCTCAGAACTGACTTCCAAATACAGAGAACACAAATTGTTACCAACATGTAAGAATTCGGGGAATATTATTTCCATGAGCCCTTCCTTAGGAACCTATCAGAGAATGAGCTTCAAACAACAAAAATGAATAGAGGGTTGCTAGATAAAGACTGGTGTCTTGAGGGGGGAGTGAGGGGCAGGGAAAGGAAGGACTAGAGTCAAAATAAGGGGGGAGGTGCAGTTATATGGGGAATATAACCAAAGTGAAAATGCATACATTGTGCAAAGATGAAAAAGATATAAGAATTATATAAAATATTTAAATAAAAAATAAATTAAAAAATTTTAAAAAAAGACTGGTGTCTTCAATACATTAATACATATTCATTTATAGAACTGAGACTAGGTGATGGTTGAAAGGAAGAGAATATAGTATTAAACTTAAAAATGGTGGAGGGAATGGAACAGCATACGCAAATTTTTTAAAGGTTGATTTATTTATGCATACAAGAGCTGGAGTACTGGCCAGAGGTGTGGGAGGTGAGAGGATTCTCGAGAGACAGAGTGGGGAACAGAACAGGCAGATTGACCAAAGCACACTGCTGAGGGGAGCAGCGGGCGAGTCAGGAGAGGTCTGCTGCACCATGTGGGTTGCTCCCCGGCCAGGGATTGAACTCATGCTGCAGTGGCTGCAAATAGCTTCACAGACTGCATCTTAACTCCTTGCACCACCAGGGAGGCACAACATATGCAAATTTTAACCATTGTTAGTAATTACAATTAACGGTGGTAATATTAGCACTGTTACCTAAAATTGTTGTGTATATAGCAAGAGATTAAGCAAATGACTAATTGTGGACATTGTAATCATTCCCTGTGACATTAAGAACTAGAATTCTCAGCATGAAAGAAGAAAGACAGGGCCTCCCCGGTGGCGCAGCGGTTGAGCGCTGGGTTGCGAAGCTGCCCGCGGCCTCTGCTGCGCCGGTTCGATCCCCGGCTGCTCCCTGGCCACCGGAGGAGGATCCCACATGGTGCGCAGACCTTTCCTGCCACCCGCTGCTCCCCTCAGCAGTGTACTTCAGTCCTTCTGCCTGCTCTGCTCCCCACTCTGGCTCTGGTGAATTCTCTCACCCTCCCGCGCTTCTGACTGTACCCAGTGCATGTATAAACAAAACAAACAAACAAATATAATAAATAAATAAATAAACATGCCTCTAAAAAAAAAAAAAAAAAAAAAAAGAAGAAAGACAAAGATATATTATGAAAGAAGTTAAACAAGTTCTAAGTTAGACTGGAAAGTACCAGTTACTTGTACATCTGAGTTATTTAACTCTGTCCACTGAAAAAGTCTAGAACTAATGGATCAGCCCAGTAGCAACGAACATCCCAAGATTTCAAATTGTGGTCTTGAAATATCATTTCCTATTAAAAGAAAGCTGGCTGATTCTGAGGTGGGAAATGAGGGCAAAAAAAGCCAGTAATAGTTTGTCATACCACAGAGAAAGAAGTTTTACTAGATATAAAGACTAATGGAGATAAGTGAAAAGGACTCAGCAACCAACTTAATGAGATTCCTGTTGACCAAAGCTGAGATAAAAGATAAAAAGACAATGGATAAAAGATAAAAAGATAATGGATAATGGATCAAAGATAAAAAGGCAATGGATTGAAAACCACAAACTGTACTTTAATCTATGATTTAATGATGCCATCATTTAAATGGTGACCTTTGGAGGATGACAGAAATAGATTCATTATCTTGAAATTTGGTAAGAGAATTAATCAAGCAGTTATCTTTGCTTTCCTATATGAATTATACCACTGGGTAAACAGAAGTTAATGAGAGATACACTGCTTTAAAAATTACTTCAGTAGGGCCTCCCTAGTGGCGCAGGGGGTTAAGCACAGCTCTGTGAAACTATCCGCAGCCTCTGCAGCACAAGTTGGATCCCTGGCCAGGGAGCTACCCACATGGTGCAGCAGATCTCTCCTGACTTGCCTGCTGCTCCCCTCAGCAGTGTACTTCAGTCATCTGCCTGTTCTGCTCCCCACTCTGTCTCTGGTGAATCCTCTCACCCCTGCACCACTGGCCTGTATCACAGTTCTTGTATGCATAAATAAATCTAAAAAAAAAAATTACTTCAGTTAAAAAAAAAAGCAAAAGAAAAGATAGAACATTCCCATATTCCCAGTCTTCAATAAATTAATGGACCAAGGCATCAGCCAGGTGGCATATTATCCAGTTTTCTCAAGCCAGTTTTAAGGGTCCCTAATCAGCCTATTGCTAAACCAGATGGGGGTGAAATCTCCAGATGAAACTAGTAAGGGAGTGAGACCAGGCAGATAAGAACAAATTTCTTTTCCAATGAAGTCTGAGCCCAAACCAGCCCACACTACAAATTAATCTCATTTCACTTGCTTTTCTTAGATACAGAGCATGGCCCATTGAGTCAAACCCAGAAAGAACAAGGGATCCAACCAAGGTCACACACAGAAATGGGGAGCGCTGGATCCTTTTGGGTCCAAATCACAGTCCAGAGTCATCACATAATATTAATCAGCCTCCAAGTATGAGGTCTAGAAGGGACCTTTGGCAGGCCCATCCTAGGCAGAATGTGACCTTGGGGATGTTTGTTTCAAACAATCCCCACTCGGCACTCAGTGGAACTGCCCAGCTGCGCTCTCTGCACCTCAGGACACAATCCTGAGGTGCTACATCACCGTGGCCTGGTTTTGGCCAGATCTGCCAACATCTGTACTTTTATTGACTCCATATTTTTTTTTAAATATCTTTAAATGTTTTTATTTAAGTAAATGTACTTTAAAATAAAAATCATTTCACAGCTAGGAGTGTAAAGGCAGTATTTATCCCTTGTTAAGGCTAGAAACTTTTTATAAAAATAAACACTCTAATGGGCCTTCCTGGTGGTGCAAGGAGTTAAGACTCAGCACTTTGAAGCTATCTGCAGCCACTGCAGCATGAGTTTGATCCCCGGCCAGGGAGCTACCCTGTCTCGCCTGCTGTTCCCCTCAACAGTGTATTTCAGTCAGTCTGCCTGTTCTGTTCCCCACTGTCTCTGGTGAATCCTCTCACCCCTCACACCTCTGGCCTGTACCCCAGTTGTTGTATGCACAAATAAATAAATCTTTTTAAAAAAATACTCTTGGGCCTCCCTGGTGACGCAGGGAGTTAATCACCGCACTATGAAGCAATCTCACAATCTGTTGCCTCTGCAGCAGGAGTTTGATCCCTGGCCCACCAGGGAGCGACCCACATGGCGAAGCAGACCTCCCCTGTCTCGCCCGCTGCTCCCCTCAGCAGTGTATTTCTGTCAGTCTGCCTGGTCTGTTCCCCGCTCTGTCTCTGGTGAATTCTCTTACCCCCTGCATCTCTGATCTGTGCCCCAGCTCTTGTATGCATAAATAAATAAATATTTAAAAAAAAAAACACCTCTAAAACTAAGTAATGTTATTTAGTTGTCTACCTGAAAATATGAACCTGAGATACACTATCTCTCAAAAAAGATTAACGTGTTGGAAAGGGTTTTGGAGACCTCTTAGCACCTATCTGAGACTTTCTCCTTAATGTTATCAGAAAGACTAATGACTAATTGGAAACAGAATCACACTACCTGTGTGGGATTCAGTGTCTTTCAGAGTCCTGTGTCAGTCCTGCCCTGGGCTCCATGGATACCCCTTCAGCACTGTATTCTTGTTTGATGAAACACTGACACAATGGAAAGAACTGGAGGAAGAATAGTTGGTGACACTGTCATTTCCCTTGATCAGTCAACGGTTGGTGTGTACTAAACACCCCCAAAATCAGTGGCTCAAAATATTTGTTACTGTAACCCACGCATGTGTGGGTCAGCTGCTACCCTGTTGCTCTTGGCTGGGCTCAATCTTGTGGCCGTGGGTTGGTTGGGGCGGCAGGAGAACCTGGTGTTGGCCAGGGCAAGCTCTGCCCTGGGGCAGCTCTGTCCCTTGTTTCTTCTCACTTGCCTCCTGTGGGAGCCCAGACACACCCCTCTAGCGGAGAGAGCAAAAACACAAGACTACAGATAGGCACAGGAGCCACTTTGCAAGGCCCAGGCATGCTGTCATTTCTGTCTCATTTCATCAGCCAAAACAATTCACACCACTAAGGGCAACATCACCCCGTTTGTGGGAGAATCAGCAAAAGGCATAATTACTAGTGAAGAATTGGGAGCAAAAATACAATCCTCCACCATAAAGCAATCTTGCCATTTGTAAAAAAAAGGACATTCAACTATCTCAGAGCTTTTTAGGCCTTTCACTTAAAGGGCTCTATTTTTCTTGCATAAGTTCCAAATTATGAAAGAGTTTTATGTCTTAAATAAACTACATATATTTAGGTACAATTTTTTCTAGGTTTTCTGAAATAGTATCATCTCCTGGTTTATGAGCTATCATAACTATGTTGTTCTTCCTTCTTCCCTGACCTTCCAAGTTCCCTCCTGTTTCAAAAAAATTCCTTCAACAATTCTGTTAGAGCAGATTTGCTAGCTATGAATTTTCCTAGTTTTCCTTAATCTGAAAATATCTTTATTTTACCTTTATTCTTGAAGATAATGCTAGATATAGATTTGCTAGATACAGAATTCTGAGTTGACATTTCTTTTCTTTCAGCACTTTAAATGTGTCATGCTTCCTTCTCACCTCCATGGCTGCTGGTACAAAATCTATAGCCAAATATACAGGAAAAAATATTATAGTGGATGACAGAGAGTTAATAAACAGAAGGTATTATTTTTCTGGATTTTGCTTGTGGTATTATCTTTTGCACTGGAATGCAAATTAAACTCCATGAGGACAGAAATTTTTATCTGAAGTTCACGATTATGTTCCTACCTCCTAAAAAAAAAGAAAATGCCTGCCACATGGAGGCTCTTGATATACATTTGTTGACTGTATTAACTAATTATTTAAGCCTCCAGTACCTGTCAGAATGGGAGATAATAAATTAAATGTGTATAAGGAAAAAGAAATATATTTATTGGAATTTGTACCTGACTCATCTTTGCTTAGTGCTGAGACTGTTGTTTAAGCCTTGCTGTGTAAAGGCCCTACAACCTGCCATGTATTTGATTACAGGTTTCTAAAATACTGTGCTTCTCTGTGTCTATGTCAAGGATCTTGGAAATCCTGGCCTGGTGGCTCTGGACAACTCACCCTGAAATATAAAGCGAGATCTTAATGACTCCAAGATGTACAGGATAAGCCGAGGGCACCCAGCTTGATTTCACACAGCAGTTCTGGCTTGGAGGGATAATTGAAAAGATTATCACCAGGAAATTGTTTACAGGACAAGCAAACTCCAGACATAGCCGACACCACCCCCAACCCCCACCTGGTTTTTATTTCACATAAGGGGTTTTCTGAGCAGAGAGAAGAATAGAACCCTACTTGGTTTGATGGGTTTATGTAGCTCTGCGGATAAGTAGAGGGTATCCACAGAGATTAGAGCTGTCCAGATCAGTGAGGGAGAGGAAAAGCTGAGACTCTGAGGTGGTGGATGGTTCTGGCCTAGGACCGGCACACCCATATGCCCATGTGGACGAGGAAGGTGACCTAAACAAGCAAAGATAGCCAGATGGGGGCCAAGGCAGACAGGACATCCATATCCCTTTTCCAGAGGGCAACTCTGACCAAGGCCTGCCAAATAGCAATGTCTGTGTGACCAGATTTTCTGGTTTCTCATTAAATGTCAGCAATCCAATTGGGATGCAAAATCTCCCAATTTCAAATGTTGGTGACAGAATCCTGTGCTATTTTCTAGTTCATATTTTTATATAACAAGCTACTCCAAAGGTAGTGACATAAAGCGACCATTTTATTATGTCCACAGATCCTCTGTGTCAGACATTTGGACAGAGCACAGTGGGGACAGGCGATTTGACTCTGCTCCACAGTGTCTGGGACTTCAGCTGGAAAAACTCATATGGCCAGAGCTAGAATCATCTGGAGGCTTCTCCACTCACGTATCTGGTGCCTGGACAGGGATGAGTCAAAGGCTGGGCCCAGCTGGGACGGTCCACTAGAGCGTCTACACGTGGCTTCTCCATGTGGCCTGGGCTTGTCACAGCATGTGGCTAGGTTCTGAAACGGAGTATTCTGAGAGTGTGCACTGCCAGAGAGCCAGGCAGAAGCCACATGGACTTTTATGATCTCACCTCTTGGCCCACAGGGTCATTTCCACCACACTCTACTGGTCAAAGCAGCCATGGACCCCCTAGATTCAGGGGAAGGGTTACCTAAATTCCACCTCTTGATGGGAGGAGAGTCAAAGAAACTGCAGCCATTTCTAAAAACACCAGGTACCATGTGACCATGACAAGTGGGCCTCTAGGCTGGATTTGCCAGCAGCATCTCAGAAGGGCAGAGTGGGCGAAGAACAGCTCACGGTTGGTGAAGACTAGTAGGGACTTCCCCAGAGCAGATATTGGTGCAGAGGCAAGAGCAGAGGGCGCCTTTGTGGTCAGCCACAGCCTCGCACCAGAACATATCCTCAGAACATATCCAAACCAAGAGCTCCATCCATTTTCCCTTCCTCTCTAAGAGGTTACCCACTAAGAGGATCTTCCTTTAAGTTCTTGGGCATAAAAAGCTGCTTCCACCCATTTTCTAGACAATCTGACATAAGTGTCTCTGCCAGCCTGTAAAGGGCAGGAAGACCAGTGCAGGTTTTCTAGGATCCAGCAGACTGGGTAAAGGAGGAGTCGGAGTCCTCAGTGGTTTTTTGCAGGTCTTTTATTGGGATTACCAGGTACACGACAGGCAGGGGTGCTGGGGGGCCGGGAGGCTGGCAGGCCTCCCAGCCCCCAGCAAGTCTTCACTCTGGGCTCTCCCGCCTTCTCTGCTTCTCTCACCACTTCTGTTTGTTCTCAGCTTCTTGGCTTCTGCTGGCGTCCCTGTGACGCCGCCCTTAAAAGCCCAGTCTCAGCCCAGGTGAATCCCATCGACCTATGCCCACCTCCTACTCCAGGTGCCCGCCATCAGGCATGCATTCAGGCCCACAAGGATCCATCATCTATCCTGATGGCGGGAGGGCAGAAAAGCCTGACATTTTTCCTTACCCTACACGGCCCCAGCGCTCCTAAAGGGGAGACCCCTTCCTCACTGTTCACCTCTCCAGGACCCTCTCCAGGGCACTGCTTGAAAACCACTGTGTGAGGGAGCAGCGTGGACTCCCCCCCCCCCCCCCCAGCACCCTTCCTGTCATGGAATATTCATAATGTCCTCACAAAGCGAGTATTCCCATTTCGCAGAGGCGCAAACTGAATTTCTCAGAATGTACTTAACTTGCCCAGTCACCCAGGGAAGCGGGAGGGTCCACGGCAGGTGAAACCGTGGATTGACGCTCGCCCAGGTGTGCAGGATGAGAGAAGCCCAGCCCACTGAGGGCGGGGCAGGTGGTTTAGGGAGGTTGTGGTGGGCAGGTGGGCCAGGCTATGAAGAGTGTTGCAGGCTCCACAAAGAATCCTCAGCTTCATGAGTCAGGCTGTAGGGAGCCATTCGAGGTCCTTGAGCAGAGAGGTGAGTCTAAGCGAGACCTGTAATTACCCAGGCAGCTCCTTACAGAGTGTTTAATTTGACAGATGCTCTTTTCCCTGTGTTTCCTCATTTGACACCCCCCCAACACACACATAGTTAGGCTCCCCGCTTACTATATGAGCAAAGCAAGAGTCCTAGAAATCGCAGCAGGCCAAAGCCAGGGCCGAATGCATGCTCTTTGACTCCACACCCTGGTCCGTGAGGGGTAGTGGGGATGGCATAACACGGGGCGCCACTCTGGTCCCCTAGGACCTCCCCCCTTACTTCTTTTTTCCCTTTTGGAAGCACATCCTCCCACCTCTGACTCCCAGAAATCCTAGTGGGGAGGGGGAGGGGTGGGCCCAAGGCCAGTTTTACTAGTCAGAGTCCTGCTCTGGGATTAACACGGATGCTAGAGAAGAGGTGGTTTCAGGGTTTTCTGGGGCCGCTAACGCTAAGGATCCTGTGCGCCTGGAGCTCCAGCAACCATGTTTACTGTCATCTGGGGAAGGGCTGCTTGAGAGTGACCCCACAGAGAGGAGAGGTGGGGGGAGGGAGACTGCCCCCGTGACACCAATGAGCGCCCCAGATTCAGCCATGCACAGAGCTCCAGGCAGAGCCACTTGAGCTTGGTGTTCTTCACCTCACTTGCTGGGGCTTAGGTGTAGAAGTGGACAGAGTTAGGTTCTCTCTGAACTTCAGTGTCTTCATCCATAACATGGGAATAATCAAAATGCCAAATTTACAGTTTCTGGAGAATTAAATATACCTCATAAGCTATACAGTAGCAAAAAATGAAAACGAGAAATGGGTATAAGTGAAAGGTAGAGTGGGAAGGAATTGAAATTTCTGCCATTAGCAAATGATAAAATTATCCTAACATGTCAAATTACAGACATGTTAGAATTCTTGAGAGTTCAGAGGAGTTGCTAGATAGATGATTAATATTCAAACATCAATCGTGTTTCTATATAGTAGCAATGACAAATTCTGAAACCCAAATTTTTAAAAGACCCCATTTTCTTTGGCCATTATTGTAAGATTACAGGAATAAATCTTAACAATGTGCAAAACCTCTTTGGGGAAACTTATAAATCTGTATTGAAGGACAGAAAAGAAGATCTAAATAAATGGTGAAATATGCCAAATTCATGAATGGGTAAGCTCAATATTATAAATTTGGCAATTCTGCCCCTAATTTAATTTTAAAGTATGATGAAATTTTAGTCAAAATTCCAAGAGAATTTCACTAAACTTGAGAAGTTGGGGCTAAAATATATTGGAGAATAAAGGACCGGAAATACCAAGCCTAAAAAAGGGACCTCATCCTACAAGACATCAAGACCCACTCCCTACTAATGAAACCACTTGAAATTCACTATGGGACCATGAAATAGCAAATACAGATTCATAGTTATGCCTCACTGTAAATGAAGGGCTTTCTGAATTAGTGACCAATCCAAGTGATTGGTCAGTATTTTACAACAATTTACTTTGGATGGTATTTTTTTTCTCCCAAACCTTTCCCTGTAAGAGAATTAAACTTTCTTCACCACTGATGTCAAACCTGGACATAAAACTTACGTTGACCAATGATACGGAAGGGTGAGTGACATAATGCTACTTTTGAATAGAGCTGGTTTCTTTAAATTTATTTATTTTTTAAAATTTATTTATGCATACAAGAACCGAGGTGTAAACCAGAGGTGCGGGTGGGGGTGGGTAAGAGAATTCACCAGAGACAGAGTGGGGAGCAGAACAGGCAGATCTATTGAGATACACTGCTGAGGGGAGCCACAGGCAAGACAGAAGTCTGCTGTGCCATGTGGATAGCTCCCTGGCTGGGGACTGAACTGCAGAGGCTGCAGATAGCTTCATAGTGCTGCATCTTAACCCCTTGCACCACCAGGGAGGCCCTGAACAGAAATTTTAGGAGCCTTCACATATCCACTGTGTTTCCCTCTTTCTACCAGAGCAGCATATCCATACCCAGCATTTCTCTGGGTACTGGAAGAAACCAACTGGGTCCTAGGAGGAAGCCACGTGCCCAGAAGACCCTAGGTACGGAGTGAGTGAGAAATAATTACTTGTTCTAAGTCAGCGGGATTTGACATTTGCTTGTTATCTCAGCATAATGGAGTGAACTGACTACAACAGAAATACTACCTAAGGAATTGATAAAATGCTGCAATTTTTATTCTTCATTAGGGTGTAACTGGCAATTTTTTGTAATTAGTACATTATTTCATATTGGTTTCTCATTGTTCTGCTAAACAGGAGCATTCCCGAAAACATCTGCCAGGATTTACACTTTTTTTCAAAAGCACTTTGTGAGCCAAACAAGTTTGGTGGCATGCTGCAAACCACCGTCCCCCCTTAGGCTCTGTCCCTCACATTGAAGTCTGCGAAATCCTGCAGTAAAGAGAACGCTACTGGCCCAGAGTTTCCCAAAACCAGTTGATGATGGAACCCTTATCTTCCCCATTAACAACTCATGATGAGTTTAGATACAGGTGACTTCTCTTGCTATTCTGTATTTAGCCCGAGGAGCTTTAGGTGTATTATATTGTTTACATCTTATAACAATGTCCCAATACACAGCTGTGAAAATGAAGGTTTCAAGAGATAAACTTGCTTGCTCAGACACACACACACACACACACACACACACACACACACACACACACACACACACACACACACACACACACGGTGAGGCCAAGATTTGAATTCAAGTGTGACAACAAAGATCTAGCACTCAACCCTCTTAACTTCCTCTTGCCTCCAAAATCACCTCCTGGCTTCTGGTACTAACAGCGCAGGTTGCTTATCAACTCTAGTGCCCACCCAATCTGATCCTTTCCTTTTGACTCCCAACACACATCCTCACACTCCTTCCTAACCATTCCTTTCTCACTCAGAGCTTCCTTCCTGCTACCATTCTCATACCTCTTCTCCATCCTTAAGCCTTCTTGAAGGCTTAGGTCCTGACCCCTCCTCCAAGAAGTCTTCCTTAACTACTTCTATCCATAGTGAACTCTGTGACTTTATAGGAATAGATAGCAGAGCAGGACATTTCCCTCGGGTGCAAATTATCAGACACCCCATCAGATCCACTGATGAAAAGTTCTGGGGATAGGGCCCAACTATCCAAGTTTTAACAAATCCTCCCGGTAAGATACTGATATTCTTCATGTTTCAGAACCACTGGTCTAAGTCGAACCACATTGGTTCCTTTCCCCTGACCAGCAATGAGCTGAGGAAGAGGCATGGGATAAACCTCTGGACAGAGATGAGAAGGGAATCTGTAAGAAGGGGGCTTCTGAGAAGTTTCTTCATTCTTAATAAGACACAGCATTACAATGCTTTTGGTTTCAATCCATAGAAAATCCTGCAAACAGAGGCTCAAGTAAAATGGATGTTTATTCTTCCAATTTCAAAAATCGAGAGGTTAGGCAGCAACTAGTATGGGTCTGAGGCGCAGCCGCATCTGCAGTCGTCTTGGCCTTTGCCTCTGTACACAGGAGGGTTTCAGACCCCAGGAGGAGAAACTGGCAAAGGCTTGCAGACTTGCCTTTCCTTAGGGGGAAAGTGGAGGCTTCCTGGAAGCCCCCGGGAGGCTCAGTGTCCATTGGCCAGAATTGGTCACATGCGTGCCTCTGGCAGCCAGAGAGCCTGGCAAAATGGGCATTTGGTTTTCTATAATGAAGTCTGGAAAGGGTTGGGGATGATGTGGGGTGAGCAAATCCAGAATCTTCTTTGCCAAGTTAAGCTCTGACGACTCGCAGCCAAAAAGCTTGCTAACAGGTAGTTTGCCAGCTTCTTCTTCAGTAGGTGTGGGAGTGATAAAATGGTGCCAGGCCTGGGGTTGTCTTGCAAACTAAATGAGGCCCCACCACAGTTGGTAGAGATTTCTCCAATATGTCATTCTGCTCCTTTAATTCTACTGTCTTTTGGGTTTTCACAGAATCATTTCTCCTGGAATATTAGAAGGATGGATCCTACAAATTTACCAAAAAAGAAAAAAAAAAAAACAATTGCAAGCAGAGCAGAACAGTGTCCTGAAGTGGGAGAGGCCAGGACTAACTTCTGTTCTCTCACTTCCATGCAATGTGGCCTCTCTATGCCTCAGTTTCTTCATCTGTGAAATGGAGCTAATGAGAACCTCTGTCTCCTGGGTGGATGTATGAGAATGAGATGAGATCAGTCCCATAAAGTCCTGAGCTCCGTGCCTAGTGCTGAGGTTCTGCTCGTGAGCTGGCACCCATCATTGTCATCTATCAACTTTGGGCACAGCTCTGTTTGGCATGGAGGAGCTCCTGTTCAGTCCCTTTATCAGCAACTGAAGTCTGTGGGGGAGGGGAGTCCAGTGACTGTCCCTCCTCCCAGGATGGAGGTGGCTGGTGTTCCCAGCTGCCCTCCACACTTCCTGACATTTGTGGTTTAATCAAGCCCCATTAATCCCTCCCAGTTTCAAAGCCCAGCACAGGAACCACAAACTCCCACAGCCTCTGACGGGAATCGTGTGGCTAAAGCCAAGGGGAACTCTTTGAAAGGTAATTAGTGTCCTTTGAATCCAGGGCCCTTTGATTTTGCTTCCTGGCCTTAAATGGTCACAGGAGATTTTACAAAAAGGGGGAAAACAAAAAAGCAATAGCAAGAGCCCCTGACACTGGACCTTGTAAGCCATCTCTCATGCTGAGCTGTGGCCTGAGAGATGGCACTTGCAAATGTGGTCAAGGATGGATGAGCTGTTGAGTTGTACCGGGGGCCATTCATTGGTTCAGACTCACACACAGCATGCCAGGCATTGGATGTACTAAGCAATGAGTGTACAATTTTCATTGATCATGCATGCATTCAGTCATTCATTCATTTTTTAAAATATCTCTGTGTCAGACTCTGAACTAGGCCCCAGGGTTATGTACTTACTGCTTATTGAAAGAGACAGAGAACAAACAACTAAATAAATAAAAATAATTGCTGTCAAGAGTGAAGTTCTAAGAATTAAATGAACTGGGTGTGCATTCAGGGAAGAATAGGAAGATCATCTTTACGATGGCTAGTCAGAGAAGGCCGCTCTGAAGGGGGCAGCACAGTGGGCCCCATGACACATGTAATGCAGTTACTTCATACCAGGCACTAGGGTGGAGATGTGTTGGAGATGTGTCTCAATTGTCATGGAAACCCATGGGCTATAATTGGCTCTGTCTGGGAGGATTAAAGACAGTGCAGAGAGCAGATGTGGGAGTCAGTATAGCCTAGACAATGCTGGTGTAACAACTCTGAAGTCTTAAACCACAAGGGTGGAGTTTCTTGTTCAATATATCTAATATGGCTTTGACTCTGTCTCTGCTCACACCATCATCATCCTTACCCTAGCACTAGTTACTATGGCAGAAGGAAGAGAGAATTCTGGAGGGTCTTGAATCTCTCGTTAAATGCTCCAGCATGAAAGAAACATGTGTTACTTGTACCTGCAACTCATTGACCAGATCTTGTCACATGACTCTCACCCAACCACAAGGGGACTAAGTACCATCCTATATCATGTCCGGGACAACTGGATGTGTTTGGTGAACAGTGTGAAGGAGAGCTTAAATAGGTGGCTATGGAATTAGCCTTGTAGGACCTGTGGATTTCAGGCAGATGCAAAGGCACAAAGGCCAGACCACAAAGTGATCTGGAGTGTTCAGGGAGCTAGAGTGCTGGAAGAACTGGAAATAGAGCTGGAAAGGTTGTAACAAAGCCCTACATGATGGGTACTATTATTATCTCCCTTTTTTAAGATGAGCAAATTGAGGATACCACTGATGAATGGTGGGGCTAGTATATGAACCCATGTAGTCTGATTCCAGGATCTGAATTCTTAATCCCTATGCCATATTGTATTTAAGGTAGGAAGGGTCAGATGACAAAAGCTCTTCAATGCCAAGCTATGGAGGTTAACTGCCACAGGCCAGGCTTAACATGCACAAACTCTGGAGTTCGTAACTGTTTAAAATACACATTTTTTTTATATTCATGTTAATTATGTAGGAATATTCTTTTCTCCTAATAAAAAATATGGTCTCCCTGATTTTTCTTCAAATGGGAGGCGCTGCTAATCCATCTTTTCTTGGCCTTCTTTTAATATACATGGGGTTACAAAGAAGTATTTGTAAGGAAGCAGCCCCAAGAAAATCATTAATGACCACTAAAATCCAGTCTCCCTGCCAGTGAACAACAGAGAATGGTGGGGACTGTGATAAATTGGAGAGACTCATGCCATATGCAAAGAGGGCAGCTGGTGCTCACCTCCTTTCTGTTGTTATTTGTGGACATGTAGGATAATTTTGGCATTGTTTTTAAATTTCCCAATTTAAAAACATTGACTTAAAACATGGCACAAGTCTAAGAAAATCCATCTATAGAACATGCTGCTTTGGGAGTATAAGTTTGCTTCCTCCACGTGGCAGCCAGCCTCCAAGATAGCCCTAACAAGTCCACCTGGACTTATTCTCTCATGTCACTCTTTCCTACTGCATCAGTGCTGACCTGTATGAGCAGTAGAATATAGCAGAAGCGACAGTGTGTGGCTTCTGAATCTAGTTTATAATCTAGTGCTGGGATTCCACCTTGTTCTCTGGAATCCCTCACTCTGGAGGCGGCAGCCCCATGCAATCTGTTTGAGTGAAACCCATGGAAAGAGGAGCCCCAGTCCCCACCTACAGATGCCCCAACTAGCCAGCTATGTGAGGGAACCTTCTAGAATGAGAATCATTCGGCCCAGCTCAGGAGGTGCAGCCCCAGCCAATACAGACCTGGGATTTCATGCAAGACCCTGAGCCAGGACCTACTCCCAAATTCCTAACCCATTGAAACCCTGAGAGATAATAAACAATTATTGTGTTAAGCCAGAGGTTGATAAACTCTTTTTAGGAAGGATCAGATAATTAATATCTTTGTCTCTTATGACTATTCAACTTGTGAAAGCGGCCTAGACTATACATAAGTGAATGGGTGTGGCTGTGTTCCAAGGACACTTCATTTACAAAGAATCAGCAGAGACCAGATTTGGCCTGAGGACTATATTTTTGGCCATTTCTATTTTAAGCTGCTAGTTGTGTGATGTGTTAGGCAGCAACACCTAACTAACCTACTCCTTGAATTTGTGGTGTCCTAACTTCAGCCAAAACACACCTTGGTGATTTGGAGTCAGGCTAGAAGCGTCCAACAGGGAAATCATCAAAGTGCAGCAGTCCGGGTAGAGCTGATGATCCCAGGTTTGGGGGAGCCACTGTGTGGACCAGGGGATAGCGTAGATGTCTTCTGAGCTTCCTGGTAATCACCATCTCAAGAATGATGTTAAAACTGTAACCAAAGTCGTTCCCTTTATTTCTCCCTGTGCTCTCTGGTGCTGATCTTGAACAGTCCTGGTATTAAAGTGGAGCCAACTAGGAGGAAGCCTCGCCCCTCGCCCAGTGCTGTGAAGACTATGCAGGCCAGCATTGGAAAAGTCTTTGGGCAGGCGACAAGGCTGCCCATGCCCACTGAGCATGAGCCCAGCATGAAGCACCCCTCTTTGAAGGGCTCTAGGAACAGCCATCACCCAGCCCCTGCCCCTCCCATGTGCTGACAGCCCCTCTGAAGACCCAGTTCCCCTCCCTGCTCTGGTCAGGGTGGCAGCTGGGCCAGAGTACAACCTGCAATGGACCTGAGGTCAGAACATGAGGTACAGAGGGAGCAGGATGCTCAGGGTGGGGAGCTGGGGAGGAAAGAAAGACAGGGTTTACAGAACTAAAGGGGAGGGCCTCCCCTGGTGGCACAGCAGTTGAGTGTTGGGCTGCGAAGCTTCCCGCAGCCTCTGCAGCGCCAGTTTGATCCCCCTGTAGTGCTGGTTTGATCCCCAGCCGATGGCCACCGGGGCGATGGTCCCACATGGCGCGACAGACCTCTCCTGTTGGGCCCACTGCTCCCCTCAGCAGTGTATTTCGTCAGTCTGCCTGTTCTGCTCCCCGCTCTGGCTCTGGTGAATTCTCTCACCCTCCCGTGCTTCTGACTGCACCCAGTGCTTGTATAAATAAATAAATAAATCTTAAAAAAAATTAAAAAAAGCAAAGGGGGAGGAGGAGGAAAGGGCCTGGAGGGGAGGGAGGAGAAAATCAAACCATCCTGGAGAGGTTGGCTGCAGAGTTCAGTGCCATCAGAACCTGGGGCCCCCTCCTCATCCAGTGCGCGCTTCCCATTCTCAGCAGCCCAGAGAGCCATGACTTTGAGATCCCAACGCTGCACAAAGCAGTGCCAATCTCCCAGCCATTTTGGGATTCACTCTAATTGGCTCCCAGATCTCATCCCTCACACCCAGACTAACCCCAAAGGGCAGTAATACCTAAGTCAGATTGCCTTGGGCCCATGCTCCAACCCCAGCCCCCCTGGACTGCAAGATCAGGGGTGGTAAGGGTGCTGGATCCCCCAAAGTCCTCTAATCCCTTTTGGGAATTAGATGAAGTCACAAACCATAAATGTTCCCCTCAGAATTCATTGGCTGGTTGAAATTTTTCTTTCCAGACCGGCCCTTTTCTAAGAGAAAGATGTGTCTGTGGTCCTATCCTTGTCAGTGGTGCTATGAACTAAATGTTTCTCATGTCTCCCCACATTCACAAGTCAAAGCCTTAACCTTTGGGAGGTAATTAGAATCAGATGATGTCAAGAGGGCAGAGCACCTATGATGGGGCTACAAGGTGCTTTGTAAGAAGAGAACAGTGTCCTCTTGAGGATGCAGCAAAAAGAGGGTGTTTGTTGACACTGAATCTGCCACCACCTTGACCTTGGACTTCCTAGCCTACAGAGCTGTGAGTTGTTTAAACTCCCCAGTCTGTGATGCATTGTTGCTACAACCTAAGCTGATGAAGACAAGTAGCAAAGTCAGGCCCCATGCTGGGCCTTGCTCTCTGGCAACGGCCTCCTCAGGGGCAAGGCCAATGAGTCAGGCCCCAGGGGTGCCAGCGGGGTTCTGAGGCAGATATCCTGGGTGGGCAGTTGTGGAGGCCCTTGAGCCAGGGCTTGAAGCATGGGCAGCATTTGCTTGGAGAGGCTCTAGCAAATAGGGAGAAGGACAGGCTTCCCTCAACAGACGTTCTCTCTGGCTCTTTTCCTTTGAGGGTGACTAAGATGGGGGACCGACAGTTGCCATAAAATGCAAAGTGGGCATTATAGGAGAAGCACAGAGAAGGAGATGGAGGCCCTTGCCCGGCTTGGCCAAGGAGGCTCCCTGGTGGCTGTGATGTTTGAGCTGAATTTTGAAAGATGAGCAGGAGAAAGAGAAGAAAGGCCTGCCCAGTGATGGGAACAGCATGTACAGCCCAAAAACACGATGTGGTTACAGAACAGTAAATGGTTCCACATGGCTAGATAAGCCAGAGAAAAGCAGGCCCTGATGCCACTGCCCGTACCCGCAGCTGACCGGAGCTCTGACCATTTCTCTTGCTCCAGGGGCACCGGGGATGCAAGATGGGCAGGGACCACTTACAAATATGTAGGTGGCTTTGTTCTTAGGGGCAGGGATCTAAATCAGGACTCCTGGTTGTAGGGAGCAGAGGTCAGCCAGCCCAAATCCCCATGGCCCAAAATGCAGCTTGGGAAGGATGCCGGGGTGACTTGTGTTCTGAATCCAAGTTGTATAAATCCTGTGTGGGGAGGTGACCGTGGAAATTGGTGTTTTCTTTCGGGAAGACAGGCAGGCAATATGAGCTAGAGCCTAGAACATACTCTTCAACCTAGAAATTCCACTTCTAGGAGCTTATCCTGAGAAAATCAAGAAAGATGAGGGCAAAGATTTAGCTTCCACATGTTCATCTTGATGCTGTTTATACAGATAACAATGGTCAACAATATGAACGTCCAACCATCAGAGGCTGGGCTGTGCAATGGCTGAAAGGCTGATGATGACCAGTCATTTCATAGGCTGATAAAGATCGTCAATTCCCAGATGTCTGTCCTCCGGCCAGGGCTGCTCTCTGACAAAGCGTGTGCTAGTCTATGGCAAAGTCAGAAAAACAGACACAACAATATGAGGTTGATTGAAAAAGATTTTTTTTGTGTAAAACAGTCTTTGCTCTACTTTGACTTGATGATAATGGATGTTAGCTTGCTCTCTTTCTTTTTTATAATTCATTTCTCTAGTTCTTTCTCCCCCGTTAATTGCATAGAGTGCATTATTATGATGTGTAGTTTACATTCTTGGTAAATAAAATATCCCTAATAAAGTTTATATTAATTTTTTTTCTTCTTTCCATGTTGCAAATAACAAAATATCCATTTAACTGGCATAAACAAACAAGGGTTTATTTTTCACATAAAAAGAAGTCTGGAGGGATCAATCACCTGGAAGCTTCCACCCGTCAATACCAGGCAGGGAACGATCCCTGGTTCTCTTGCCCTTTCCCTCATCATCCCAAGGAGGTCGCCACTGCTCTTGACATCAGTTCCTGTTTAAGGTGAGCAAAGGGGAAGTGTTGCCAATGCTATTTCCCCTTTTACAAGAAAGAAAAAGCATTCCTGGAAGTCTCCAGCAGACTTCCTCTTGTGTCTGATTGGCTAAAAGGGGTATAGAAAACCAAGAGTTTGGCAAAAAGAAATGGGATTACCATGTTGGGTTTAGTAATGATTAATTGCCCAGGACAGAGTAACTGGCCCCATAAAGCAAGGGTGGAATGGGGCGGTAGGAATTGGCCAGTGACGGGGCAACTAGTCACGCCCACCACACTGAAAGTTGGCAATCCTTGATCAATGGCCCTTGGTCTTTTTTTTTTTTTTTTTAAAGTAGAATTTACTAGAACAGATGACTTATTTCAAATGAGATTCCTGTGATGCCCAGAGTTATTTAGGTTAGGGGGAGAAGCTGAGAAGGGGTGGCTGTACTAAGCCCCCCAACTTTCCTTCAACCCAAGCACTTCACTTTTATCTGAATGTTATATTGAGCATCCCCATAAAATTCCATTTGATGTGTGTGTACATCAAATGTGTGTGTGTACATCAACATGTGTATACACATGTTTATCTGTATGTATGTATGTATGTATATCATTTAATATCTCTTTAACTCTTTAATGTCTTTCCCCAATCTGCCTACTCTCTTACTCCACAGATTCAGACATTCCTGATATTTTTTATTAATAATCTTTTATCACAATCCACATATTTCTATTAATTTTCATGTAAATTAATTCACTCTATTCCCACATTCATATTAGCATCAATCCCACTCAGTTCAAGCAGTGATGTTCCTCCTATTGCCACGCAGTCTGCACTTACAGTAACTGCCTGGCTCGCTGCACATGTAGTTTGTGACCCCTGAATACATCAGGGTGTTAACAATGACTCTTTCTGGGTCACGGGTCGTTTTAAATTTTTTCTTGTTCTTGGTCTGGTCTGTCTAATTTTGCTAAAATAAACAGACATGACTTTTGTAATAAGGGGAAAAGACGCCATTTTAATTAAAAAGTAATAACGATGTGGCCTGTGACCCGTAGGCTGTTTGGGCCGTGCTCCATCAGCCCCATGGAGCCTGGCTCTGCTGAGCTGCAGCCCCAGCCTCCCCATCCTGCCTCAAATGCCAAGGGAGTGACTGGGGTCCCCAGACTTGCTCAGTGAGGGAGGCTCTCTCCAGAGGTGGGCAGGAGATGGAGGGCGGGAGAAGCTGTGAAGAATGAGCCCTTCTTGGAAGAGTTTGGAAACCTTCTCTGGGTCTGAGGCCCTTTCAAATGTTGAACTCAAGCGTGGGGACAGTTGCCACCAATGCCAACTGCTTTACTCTGGCTGGGGCTGTTGATAGATATATGGCTTCAAGCTAATGTGGTATTATCACAACACAGTTCCACTCTCAGCTACTGCAAGTCACCAAGACAACATCTGGTTTGAATGTTTTCTCATTAGGACCTAAAAAAATAAAAGCTGAAATCGAAACCACCCCAGAGTGTTAAAACTCTGCATTTCTTTCTCCTTTCTTCCTCTCCCTTTCTTTTCCCCCTTCCCTTTCTCTCAGGCTCCAGAAACCTCAAACCAGGTGTGAGGGTTTAGCAATTATTCAACCTAAGTTCCCTTCTCCCCATTTTACAGATGGGGACACGGAGGCCCAGGAGAAGCGGCTATATCGTAAACCTTCTTACTGACCTGTTAAATGACCAGAAGCAAACAGTTTGAGTCTCTCAATTCCTTCTCTCTAAAGCAGGAAGGCATGGACAGCCCTCCCATCCCACCCAGCACCTCTGAGGTGCCCCTGTGAGGAGCTGATGGATAGTGGGGCAGGACTGGGTGATCAACAAGACTATTATCACTGTCACTCAAGGACTTCTAGCTAATTGGTGGCAGGGTTATATCTTTCTAGAACTCAAATCCCTTTTCTAATTGGAGCATCTGCTACAATTTATTTGGGAGTAAGGACTGGGAAGATAACTATTAATACACTATCTTCCAGTACGCCGTCCTCCATTGTGCAGTGTCCATTCTGAGAAAAGTATCTTTAGGTGCTGTCATGATTATGCAAGTATCATAGAACACAATTACACAAAGTCAGGTGGGCTCACCTCCTACCCACCTCAGCTATCTGGAACAACTGTTGGGGTAACAGCTGTACACACGGTGTGTGTTTGACCAGGTGTCTCTCAACGACACATGGGGGCTACACTGGGGACTTCATGAACGGTGCGGTGTCAAGAGTGCAGCAGCATCTGCAGTCAAGCCAGAGCCATGGGCAAGCCCTCAAGCTTTCTCATGTGAAAAATGGGGGTGCTAGTAGTGCCGAGCTAGTAAACTTGTTGTGAGGGTAAAATGAGAGCATGTGTAAGGGGTGACTTCACCCCGGTAAGCAGAGGTGCACACGTGGGCCATCTTTGCTTTCCCTAGCTGATCTCTGCTTCAAAGTTAATTGCATTTCCCACCCTTGAGCCTTGTTAAAAAAAATTTTTTTTTAAATAGTGGCAGGTATTATTTAATGAGCTTACCCTATTTCTGGCAAATAATAGATAATTCACATGTCATAAAATTCACCCTTTTTAAAGTGTACCATTCAGTGGTTTGTGCAACCATTGCTCCTGTCTAATCCCGGAACATTTTTATCATCCTATAAAGAAACCCACCACTGAGAGTAAACCCTAAGATAAGCTATGGTCTTTGGGTAATAATGATACGTCAGTGTAAATTCCTTCATTCTAAAAATGTACCACTCTAGTGTGGTGTTTTGAAAGATGGGAAGGTTGTGTGTTTGTGGGGGCACAGAGAATATGGGAAATTTCTGCACCATCTGCTCCATTTTGCTATGAACCTAAAACTGCTAAAAAAAAATCTATTTTAAGAAAAGAAAAAGAAAGAAACTTCATACCCTTTAGCAATCACTCCCTATTACCTTACTCCCAGTCCCTAGCAACCAATAATGTACTTTGTAAGTTTCTGACTATTCTGGATATTTCATATAAATAGAAGCATACAATATGTGGCTTTTCAGTCTTAGTTCTTTCACTTAGCATAATTTTTGAAGGTTCATCCATGTTGTAGCATGTATCATTACTTCCTTCCTTTTCATGGCTGAATAATATTCCATTGCATGACCATAACACATTTGGTTTGTCAGCTGATGGACATTTCATCTGTTTCTACTTTGGAGGTTATTATGAATGATATTGCCACAGACATTCCTGTGCAAGTTTTAGGGTGTATATATTTTCAGTTCTTTTGAGTATATATCTAGGTTATATACATGGTAACTGTGTTTAACGTTTTGAACTGCCAAGTCATTTTCCACAGGGGCTGTATCATTTTTGTTTCCACTAGCAACACATAAGAATTTCAGTTTCTCCACATTCTTGCCAACAGTTGTTATTGTCTGTTATTATTATTAAACCCAGTAATATCTCACTGTAATTTTTATTTCATTTGTCATAATAACTAATAATGCTAATCTTTTCATCTCTTTCTTATCTATTTGTAGCCAATAGATACTTAAAAAAAATCTATTCAAATTCTTTGCCCATTTTTTAATCAGGCTATTTGCTTTTTTAAAGTTATTGAGTGGTTAAGCCTTGTGAATATGTTCTGGATACAATAACCTTACAGAATACAAAAAAAAGATTTGCAAATATTTTCTTCCATTTCGTGAGCTGTTTTCACTTTATGGCTTTTAAATTACAAAGCTTTTAATTGATTATTTGTGCTTTAGGTGTCACAACTAAATTATTGCCTAATCCAACTTATTTATAGTACAGGTTATTAGATTTAAGCCTTTGGCCATTTTCATTTAATATATGTATATGGAGCGAGAAAAAGGCTCACCTCCATTCATTAGCACACTATTTGTTGAAAGGATTATTCTCTGCCACATTAAATTATCTTGACACCTTCGTCAAAGCCAATTGCCCATAAATGCCTGGATTTATTTCTGAACTCTCAACTCTACTCCAGTAATCTTTATATCTATCTTTATGTTACCACCACACAGTTTATAGTAATTTCACAACGAGAAAGTGTGGATCTTCGTATACTAAACTTCTTTAAAATTGTTTTGACTATTCTGGATCTCTTGAATTTCCATATAAAGTTTAGGATCATTTTAAACTTGAGTATCTTTAAAATTGTCCACTGGGATTTTAAGAAGGATTACAATGAATTTTTCAATGCATTTGGAGAGCGTTGTCAGTATTACATTTTCTAATCCATAACATAAGATATCTTTTCATTTATTTAGATCTTCCTTAATTGTTCAATTATGTCTTACAATTTTCAGTGTGTAAGTATTTCTTGAAGGGCAAATTTGCCAACAAATTCAGGTTTTGTTTATCTATGAATGCATTTCATTTATTTTCATTTCCTTCATTTTTTAAAGGACAGTTTTGCTGGATGTAGAATTCATCATTAACAGCCTATATCTTTTAACACTTTGAATATAACGTTCTACTGACTTCTGGCCTTTGTGGTTTCTATGAGAAATCAGCTGTTATTCTTCTTAAGGATTCCTTGTACCTAGATGACTCAGTTCTCTTTGGTTGTTTCAAGATTACTTGTCTTTGAATTTCACGGTCTGATGATGATGTGTCTAGGTGTGAATCTCTGAGTTTCTCCTACTTGGAATTCATTGAATTGCCTAGATCCTTGGGTTAAGGTAATTTATCAAATTATTTCTTTAAATATTCTAATGTTTTTCTTCTTGGACTTTGATCTTGCATATATACTTGGGGCATCCCACAGTTCTTTTACTGGTTCCTTTTTCTTCATTCTCTCTTTCTATTGTCCAGATTGCATCATCTCAATGGACTTAACATCAATTTCACTGAATCTTCTTCTGCCTGCACCAATTTGCTAAATCCCTCCAGTGAATTTTTCATTTTATTCTACTTTTCAACTCCAAAATTTCCATTTGATTCTTTTTATATGATTTCTGTCTCTATTGTTATTCTCTATTCAGCAAGACATCATTTTCACTTTCCTGTACTTCTTTAACCATGGGTTCCTCCAGTTCTTTAAATTATTAAATTACTTTATTTAAATTCTTTGTCTAGAAGTCAATGTCTGAGCTTCCTCAGGGACAGTTTCTATTGATTGCTTTTCTCCTGTGGAGGGATCCACAGTTGCTTATTTCTTTTCATTTCTCATAACTTTTTGTTGAAAAATGGACATTTTACATAATAGAATGTGATGACTCTTGAAATCAGATTTCCCCCACCCCCAGGGATTGTTGTTATTATTTGTTTTAATAACTATACAGAACAAATTCTGTAAGTCTGTATTTCTTTGTGCGTGGCATTGAAGTCTCTGTTCCGCTACCCAAGTTGTCATCTCATAGTTGGGCAGAGATTTCCTTAGGTGCCTGGAACTAGTACATCCCCGTCTTTACTGAGGGGCCCTCTGTGCATGTTGAGGCAAACTCAACACTCAGCCTGGCGTTGCTACCTCTGCCTTAACCTTCACTTCCTGCTTGACAAAAAGCTTAAGGTCAACTAAAGGTGAGAGGTTAGGGCCCACGCAAATCTTTCCCATGCATTTGCACAGCCGTGGCATGCACATAAGCCTACGCATGCTCCAGGCCTGCCAGAGTCCCAGGGATATGTCAGAGCTTTTCAAAGCCCCTACGGACAACTCATTCTACAGCCTTACCTTGAAGCATTTCTGTTGGCCTATTGTTTTTCCCAAATGTTATCCACCACCTTAGACAACCCCAAAGTTACACAATTGCATCCAAATGTTTTTGACAAAAGACACAGGAAAAGGACTTTTTGCACTGGGTGAATTCCTAGTCAGGACAAATAATGACAGTTCACAAGGAATGAGGTTTTGGAAGAGTTTGAATTCTACCCTATTTGCTCTGATGGCTGTTAGGCTGCTGGATATCAAGGCTACTACAGAGTGGAGGGACTAAGGAGATGAGAATAGGTTCTCATGCCACAAAAGTCATTGTTCTTACCAACGTTTTGCACTTTTCCTTGGATGTTTCCTTGATTGCTACAAGTCTTTCATTGATTTTAAGAATTCTGGAAAAGTTGATTCTGACAATTTTTGCCCATTTTGTCATTGCTTCTGTGGAAGACTGAATTTTCAGAAGACCTCTTCCACTATTTTCCCTCTTTTAAGCCTTTTATAGATATCACCTTAGTTAATTTTCACCACATTTTTTTTTCCGAAAGATTTATTTATTTATACAAGCACTGGGTACAGTCAGAAGTGCGGGAGGGTGAGAGAATTCACCAGAGCCAGAGCGGGGAACAGAACAGGCAGACTGACGAAACACACTGCTGAGGGGAGCAGCGGACTTAGCAGGAGAGATCTGCGTGCCATGTGGGACCCTCACCCACATGAGTGGCACTGCAGAGGCTGCAGGCAGCTTCGCAGCCCAGCGCTCAACCACTGCGCCACCAGGGGAGGCCCTTCACCACATCTTTATGTGGCAGATATTGTGGTCATCACTACCTCTCTCTTAGAGGAACCTGAAGCACAGAAACATAAAGTGGCTTGCCCAACATCGCACAGCCAACAATGGATGGAGCCAGAACTCAAATGCAGAGTCTAGCTCAAGGGCTCCCTGCTCCCTGCGCTCTTTCGTCTCCCAGGGCTAAGAAAGGAGCACTGGCTGTGGAGTCAGAAAGTCTGAATTCAAGTCCCAGCTTTGCTGCTGGGCTAGTGAGTGACCTGGTGGCACCACTTCCTCTCTGCCTCCGTTTCTCCCTATGTACAATGAAGTGATTGACTGATGTCTCCTAAGCTTTCCCAAGAGTCGGGTTTCCCAGAACCAGGAGTGCATGCCAACTGCGCCCCCATGAAGTTATGACCCCTTTGTGGGAGCCTGGCCTGACCATTGCCATGCAGAGCACACCCTGTGCACTAGAGCTCTTCCTGTCACCAACTACTCTGGCCCAATCCCATTGCCTGGGGCCCTTAGGGGATCCCAGTGGAGGATCTGTCTGCTGGTGCCATCACTGATGTCACTTCTGTCCTCTCTGTGTCATGAAGCACAGACAAGTTCCCCTTCTGGCTTCTAGCTCGAACCTCCCAAGCCCAAGGAGGATCAGCTGGGAAGGGACAGCCCTTGCTTCACCACCCCCAAATCTCCCCCCACTTCAACCCCCTTCCCCATCCACGCCTGCAGGCACATGGCTCTGCTGTCAGGCCACAGAATAAGGGGGCTTTTTTTTTAATGCCCAAGTATTTCCCTAATATTTGTCTTGAGGTGACCTCTCTGACTCCCCTGAGTTTCAGACACACGTGACAGGCACACTCCTACCTCCGGACCTTTGCTGTTCCACCTGCCTGGGGCAGCCACCTGGCTGGTTTCCTCGCCTGCTTCAGACGTTCAGTCAAATGTCCCTGGTCAGTGAGACTGTCCTTGGCTTCCCTATTTAAAATGTCCCTGCCTCGTTCCTGCCCCTCTTCTCCCGCCCGAGTTCCCTTTTTTCCTTAGGGCAAAATATTTTGTAGCCAATACCTTGTTTTTTTTGCCCAAACCAGTTTGAGTTTTCCTTCCTTGGAAGCCATCCTTTCTGATGCAAGACAGCCCTCGAGGAAGACCTGACAATTTGAGCCTCTCTTAGCCCCATCCAAGGACTTGGCAACAAGCTGGGGGCATCCGAGGCCCTGACCCCACGCAGGACAACCTGCCTCATGGCTGCAGTTTGCACAGAGACCGGCTAAGATGTCCGCTGTGTGGGACGACTGGGCCAAGCAGTCGGCAGAGGAAACGCACTGATTCAGACGCAGCCAGCCTCTGCCCATCCTTCCCACCCGCGCCAACCTGGGGCTTGACCCAGCGATTGGGAAACGTCCTTTCCTTTCCCCTTATTGAAGTCCGGCCGGAGCCAGCTCTTTCCACTGAATCGTGTGAGCGAGGTGGAAACTATGGTGGTTCCGAGCGGGCTGGGGCTTGCGTGCCAGAGCCTGGACCTCGTCCCTGCCACGTCCCTGGCAGCCAGCCCCCTGACCTGCCACGCCCAGGCCAGCTGCCCACCAGGCCAGCTCGGCAGACATGCAGCACCCCACAGAGCAGAGGGGGTAGGAGAAGAGGTCATTCAAAGGTCAGTTGACCCAACCTGCAGGAGATGTGCCCACTGAGGCCAGAGAGGGGGAGGGAACAGGCGGCCAGCAACATCACCAGGCTGACCAGACCAGGCTGTGCTGCTGATGAGCTCAGTCTCCACTTACTTCCAGAGTGGCTTTGGTCACGGGCCACCACCCTTGTGAGCCTGGGTCCCTAGTCAGAGGTTATAAGAGCCTCTCCTATATCGGGGTGCAAGGAGGAAGAGTTGAGGCAACTCACCCTAACAAGGAGCCTTATGCACATCTATGCAGCCTGAGGGGACCTGCACGAAGGACAGTTCTGGACCCTCAATACACACGAGAGCTGCTGTGCTCAGGGCTCCTTTCTAAGTCGCGACCAGCTCATTTCAGCAACCCTGGGAGGGAATACAAGGAGCAACCCATTTTACAGATGAGGAAGCTAAGGAAGCCAGAAGTGCCAAGTAGTACAGCACTTTCCCAGGATGAGAAGCCGGAGCTCTCCGCCCCAAGGTCTGCTGCAGAGAAAACTCCCACACTCTTCCTAAGGCTGGTCCTGGCCCTGTCCATGGTCTCAGGGAGATTTTGCACCTCTTTGAAACTGGAGCTGCAGACTCTAGTAGAAATGACTGCCCTCCCCTTCGTGGAGAGATGACTTTGCCTCCGTGTGTAATTCCGTTCCTTTCCTCCATGTAAATGTGTGCTTTTGGACTTTGCCTTCGAACCAGTTATAACAGCTGTCTGGTTCTCTCATTGTTTGACAAGTAAAATAAAATCCTGAACGCACATTTCATTTTTTTCACATGTCCAAGAGTCATCATTTTACCTTTTTCTTGAAATGACCTTTTCACAGGTTTGATAGCTAAGCTGGGTTATTATGGCAACAGTCCTAGAAATCCATCCTCCCTTGCTCCTTTCTCGCTTCCAGGGCTCAGGGCTCAGCCTTTCTGTGTGTGTTTTCTAGAAAACCCCACAGGGATGCTACTTCTCACCTCTCAGTTTGCAAGTGAGGAAATAGGGGCTTATTGAGGCAGAGACTTAGCCAAGTTTATACAGCTGAAGTCCACACTTTCCCTCTGGAATTGTGTGTGTGTGTGTGTGTGTGTCTCCTTGACTAGATTGTGAATCTGGCTCCAGATGGAATCCAAGGGCTACATCTGGAAATGGCCTGGTGCTTGTGGGGAGCAGGTGCAGCTGTTGTCTCTAAGAACAGGCTCCACAGGCCTTGGCAGGGGGCCCGATCTCAAGGGAGAGAGGCTGTAGCATGACCATCAGTGATATCTTTGCCCTCTCCTGAAGAACAGGCCGGGTCACATAGTGGCTCCTTCTGTCCCTTCTTAGAGCACAGAGAAGCTTGCACAGAGCTCTGCCTGTATGTAATAGAACCCGGACTTGAACTCAGGAGCTCCGACCTTGTATGCTGCAGACCTCAGGACCTGGACTTAAACCCAAGGTTGTTCTTCTCAACTGTGTTGGCCTTGGGCAAGCTGCATAACCTATCTGAGCTACTTAAGATCTCATAAAAGTAGCTTTAAAAATTGAATTAGATAATGTAAGTCAAGTTCCAGACACATGTTAAATACTAAAAAAAACAAACAAACAAAAAGAAAAACAACCAAAAAAACAACCCAGCTGCTTTCTAAAGCCTCATTATCTCAAATAATGAGCCACCACCGAGGAGCTCCTGCCAAGGGCCGGGCACCGTGGGAAGCGCTGCCGTGACATCATCTCCGGGAATCCTCCCAATAGCCTTTAGGGTGATACCGTTATAAACCCTGTTTGACAATTTGATAAGTCATTGGCCCAAAACTGCACAGAGAATCAGCAACAAGGCTCAAATGTAAACAAAGAGGCCCGACTGCAAGACCTGGACACTTTCTACACATTCATTCATTTATTCATTAATTCAATAAATATTTATTGGGCATTTCCTGTGTCTGCCAAGCGCTGTTTCAGGTTCTAGAAGTAGAGCAGTGAACCAGACAGACACAAATCCCTATGCTCACCAAGCTGACGCTCCAATTAGGGGAGCAAAACTTCTGGTCCTCAGGTGAGGCTGGTCTCCCATCCCACCTACCCGGCCGACTGTGGGGCTTCACAGCTGGAACTGGGAGGGTGCGGGTACAAGAGGGGAAAGGATCAGGACAAATCTATGAAAGGACAGACACAGGAATGCCTGCTGAAGGAAGAGGGGAACGTGGGGAAGAGAATGGCCTCAGAAAGGAGCAGAGCAGACCCTCAGTGCCCACCCCCCAAGCCCCGGGGTCAGTTATACCCAGAGGTAAAAGCAGGTATTTCCATGTGTGAAGACTCTGACTGCACTGAAGACAGAGTCTGCTGGAGGGCTGCCAGCCTAGGGCTCCCCTGTATCTCTGGGTAGAAAGAGTCAGGATAAGGGAGAGGATCATCTCATCCTGCTTGGATGCCCTGCGCGGGCATTTGGGTGAGCCTAGCGCCCTCTTGTGGTCCCCATTGTCCCTGCATAGACCCTCCCAGAGTCCCAGTGGTTGGCGGGACCGCCAGGCCTAGACCATCTCTGTCCCCAGCTTGGACACTTTTCCCTATTCCCAGCCTTTTCTGCCTCCTTCCAAACGCTGAAAAACTCAGTTATACCTTTCTCACCTGTTCATCTATAGGCCTCAGAACACAGAACTTGGGCACAGCAATCCCCTGGGATGCTATCGGCGGGGCACAGCCAGTGGTGAAGTGTGTAGGTCCACCATCTGGTTCAAATCCTGAGTTTGTCACTAGGAGCAATTGTGCATCCCAGGTGCGCTTACTTTTTTCATTTTAAAAATGAGGGTCATAGTAGTTCTACCTTTAAATAGTTATGGGAATTAAATGAAATAATACTCATTGGCTAATTTATATGGTAAAGCCCTAATACTGTCCCTGCTCTCCTCTCCCCATACACCTTCTATGTTCCTCCCCTGCATTCAGGGGCCTGAAGTCTGACATTTTCCAGAATGACTTGCCAGCAGGGTTCAGACAAGATTCAGTCAGTGGGAGGCAGCAAAGGCACATTATTGCTTCTCCAACAGAGTCTGGAATCTGGAGTTTCAGATTCACTTTTGCTGCTACCTCTGCAGGTTATTCCTGATGCTACCTCAGGACAGGAGGGAATTATGGCCACTGTTGGAGCTTTTCCTGACTTTCCCGAAACTCCCAAACTCTCTGAAAGCAAGAGGCGGTTTTCCCTGGTTTTTACATTTCAACCAATCGAGTGGTTTTTCCAGCAGCCAATTTTTCATATTATATTCCTCCCTGCTGGATGTGGAGCAACTAAGGCTCTCATTCACTGTTCATGGCAGTATAAAATGATGCAGCCACCTTGAAATCCATTTGGCAGTTTCATATAAACATATGCTACTACCCTTTGACCAACAGTCCCACTCCAAGAATTTGCCCATGACAATGGCCACACCAAGACTGGTACAGTAACACTCCTCACAATAACCCAGAAACTGGAAATAATATCCAAATGTCCTTGGATGGTTAGACTGTGGTACATCCATATAATGGAATATTACTCAGAAATGAAAAGGAAAAAGCTGATATACCCAACAACATGGATGGATCTCAGACAAGATGATGAGTGAAAACCTGGCACAAAAGAGTATGTATTTTATGTGTCAGCGATGGAGGATGCCAGTCCCTACTTAAGAAAGAAATTGCCAATCAGTTGTGAGGAGTGATGTGATCAATAGCCTCCAGCTACAGCTCCTTTGGGATAATGCTGAGGCCAAGCTCTTCACAGCAGCCCACTTGGTGACTGGGCACAGAGGGAATAATGACAAATGCTTGGCCATTCCTGCCCAATTTGGGACTTGATGGGAAATCCTTGCACTGGGGTCCCCTATTGGGCTAATTGAGAATTTTTCAGAACCAGTGAAGACTGAGTCTCCTTCTATCCAACCCCCATTTCTCCCCACTTCTCTTGGTATGAAATTCCTCCCCATTGACTCCTGTTCCTGTCCCTTTCTCTTCCACAACACTTACTTGCAATAAATTGCTCTAACACCGCTTATTCTATTCTGCTTCCCAGGACTCCCATCCTGTTCAGATATTTCATTTATACAAAATTTTAATAGAAGGAAAATTAATCTATCAAAACAGAAAGCAGATCAGGAGTTGCTTGGACCAGAGGGCAAACAAGCCAGTCACAAAAAGACACACCATGCTCTTTACGCATGAGGCACCTAAAGTAGTCAAATCCTTAGAAGCAGAAAATAAAATGGTGACTGCCAGGGGATGGGAGTAGGAAGGTAGGGGGAGGTATTGTTTAATGGGTACAGAATTTCAGTATTTCAAGACTTACCTTGCAAAGAGCCCTGGATAGAGATGGTGGTGATGATTGTACAACCATATGAATATTCTTAATACTACTGAACTGTACATTTTAAGATGGTTAAATTTTGTTGTGCTTATATTACCACAATAAACAAATATTAAAACAAATAGAGTTATATTAAAATTACACTTTAAAAAAGTCATCTCTTTTGGGTGACAAAGATGTTAGGCATCCCGCTGACAAGGGGGATTGGAAGTCTTGGGTTCTAGTTAGTACTGAATAGTATTAATCATGGAGGGCATCCTGAAGGAGGTGAGGTGGTTGGGCTGATGCCAAAGAAGAGTTCCAGTGGTGAATGATTCCACCTTAGTGACTATCTGGGTCCCGCCCCTCAACTCACCTCTTCATGGTCTCCAAGGAGATAGGAAGCTTGGAATACCCATATTGCTGTCACTTGGCAACCAGGAACTGGTGGCTGCAGCCACCTGTCATGTTCTTTCCATCATCCTGGGCCCTCGTCTCTGGCATGGGCTCTCTGCTGCCCAAGCAACGGGGGCCCAGCTAGGAAAACACCTTCCATCTACTTTCTTCTCAGCCACTCACAGGTCTCACAGAGAAGACTGAGACTTGTTGATGGAGGTAAGTCCATAGAAAGTTATAGATGGACCAGGCACAGGACATAGGCAACCTCCAGTCCCAAGGGATCCTGACATTTGTTCCCATCCATAGAGGATTCTGGGGTCGAGGGTAGAGGTAACACATTATTGGTGCTCTGGGGGTTCATAGCCTCGTGCAAGAGACAGATCTCACCTTGTTCTTTCAACACATGGACAGCGGTGCCTACCCTGTGCTGGCTGTGAGTCCACCGATATGCAAAGGCACTTTAGGGAGAGCGTTAGGCATAGCAGATGCTGCAGAGTGCCCCACTCATTCCTTAGCAGCCACCTCTAAGCACCAAAGGCTACTTTCTCTAAGCTCTGCAGCTCTTTGCCTGAGACTTTTTCATGCTCACAGAAGTAGTCTTCAACCTGTGGCAGACAAAGAACAAATGGGGGGAAAAGTACCCAAGTTTCCCTCACTTACCCTCAATCAGGACAATTCTGAGACACGCTATAAACTGCCTTCCAGAGTTGCTGGATAGGACTAAGCTCCGGGTGCCCAGATCAGTCAGTTGATCATATAACACTGTTCTCCCTTCTTTGCTTCACTACCCCACTCTTTTACTGCTATTTTCTGGAATCAGCTCCCAAATAAACCACTCAAATCCTTGTCTCACGCTGTGTCTCAGGGAACACAAGCTTGAGCAATGGGATGATGGTGTATAACAGAAAAGTAGTGCTCTGTGCCAGTCTAGCTATAACCAACTGTATGCAAAGCAATGGTGAGCCAAGGGGGTGCTGGGGGAGCCGTGGGTCCAAGTGCAGGGAATGAAGGTGTGTATTGTCTGTAAAAAATCTAAATAGCATAAACTGAACAAAAACCAGTCTGCTTTTTATTATCACTATGACCCAGCCATTCCAATCAATTTTAGTGATAAAATTCTCCTCCTGCAAATCTGGTAGTTCTTGCTGCCTAATGTCTAACCTTTGTCATCCTACCTATGCCAAATGCACTGAGAAGAAAGTAAGTAGAGAAGGGTAAGGGAAGGTCTCGCTTGGGAGGCAGCATCAATCCTCTAATCACATTAGCTACATTTCCCATCTCTATGTCTTTGCATATGCTATTCCTTTTTACTAGAATACCTTTTGTTCCTCAGTGCACTCCCAATCTCCTGTTAAGGTTCAGTGCAGTTGGAAATCTCTTCCTCCAAGAAGCCCTCCCTGACTTCCAGCCTGAATTCGATACCTCCTCTGGACTTGCAGAAACCTCCAAGGGCTTCTCAGTTATGGCAGACTTTTTAAAAAATAATTTATTCTCTTACATCTTTGCTAATTTTGAATAGTATTGATTTCTCCCCTCTGGTGTAGTCCTTGGAGTTCTCCCACCACCACCATGGCACCCATGATCCATCACCACAGTCTATTGTGCTCTTACATCCCCTGTTTTGACCCTTCCTCTGCTGGATTGTGGCAGTTTTCATACTGTGTTACCTTGTAATTTTTTTTTTGCCACTAGAAGGTGAGCTCACAGAGACAGGAACGCAGCATGTTTATTTGGGCCTGGCTCTCAGTAGGTCCTTATGAATGGGGCTGCCACACTGGACAGGCACCTTTGTGCAGTACACAGCCTGCCATCACCATGCATGGCAACCCGCTTTGGAAACTTAATGAATGATTGAATGAATGAACTGATGGGATTTTCAATAACAGCAAGTGAAAGCAGGAATTTCCATAAATACAGAATTTCTATTTACAGACTATAGAACATACTTTAAGGAGATAGCAATGCAATAGCAAAGAGGTGCAGAGCTTGGTGCAGAGGTGCAGAGACATCCAAGTGAGAGATGATGATGGGTTACACCAGGGGACTGAATGGGATGGGGAAACTGAGTTTATTTAAATGAAACAGTAAGTGGATTTCAGTGAACTTGTTGAAGGAATAAAAGGTGGTAAAAATCATGAAAGCAACAAGCAAATAAGTGATTCAAATTTGGTAGTGGGTCAGGAGTACCAGCTCTAAAATTAGCACCTGTCTTCTTGGAGGAAATGGTTTTAATTCTCTGAGTTGGCTTTGGTCATCCGCAAAATGGGGATGCTAATGGAGGATAGTTAACAGAGTTGTTGGCAGAGACGTGAAGGTTTTGCACACTATAAACATTTAATAAATGTTGGCTGGATGTGTCATCATGGTCTAATTTACCTGTCTGTGCCTCATTTTACTCATCTGTAAGAGGAGACTACCACTAATACCAGCTTTATAAGGTTGGGTGGTAAGTTATAAACAAATGAATAAAGCATTCAGAATAATGTGGCACATAGTAAGCACTGCCAAACATGCCCACTAAAACTATGGATATATTTCAGTCATATTTCTAACCTTTACCCCGGGCTAACGATCCCCACCCCATTTTGCAGATGGGAGAGAAGTCAGGGACTCGAGCAAAGTGGCCTCTCCTCCAGGTCCCAACACCCAGAGCGTAGCGGTCCCGCCTGCTACCCTGGCCGACGGGGCGTCCCTCCATGAAGCCCACGCTCCCAGAGGCCCGGATCCAACCGCGCGCGACCTGACGGAACCTTTTAACGTTGCTCCGAGTTTCCAGCCGGGCGCACTCGCGGAAGTGCTCCGGGGCTTCGCCTACTTCCGGAAGCCGCGCCCCGCCCCGCCCCCTCGGTATCTCCATTTTGGCCGCAGGTGGAGACGCAGCTTGGATAAGCCGAGCCGCAGTGTCAGCTGGACTTCGAGGGCCGAGGAGGCTCACCGCCCTCGTCTCCCATTTTCCTTCCCCCAGCAGAAGCCGTGAGCGCGCATGGCGGGCCTGGAGGTACTGTTCGCGTCGGCGGCGCCCGGCATCACCTGCGCGCAGGACGCGCTCGTCTGCTTCCTGCACTGGGAGGTGGTGACGCACGGCTACTACGGCTTGGGCGCCGGCGACCAGGTACGCCACGGAGCCGGCCTGAGGCCGGGGTGGAGGGAGAAGGTGTCTTCTGCGCAAACCCGGGGGACCAGAAGTCAGACTTGGGGGTTCGTGACACCATTGGTATAGCCTGCGGGTCAAGGAGGACCCTGCGATCCCAGCGCCCTTCATCCACGCCGCTGGCAAGCCCTGTCCTGCGTGGACAGAAACTCCTCCCTTCGGCGTAGTCTGGAGGATTTAAAGGCCAGAATTCTGTGGTTCTGGCACCGACACCGGGTTGTAACTCCCCGGAGTACTCCTTACTTACCTGAATTCCACTGAGTTCCATCCCATACATTTGGGGGGTGGAGGGGTGGATTGTACTCAATACTGCCAGATATCTGGATCCAGGCACACTTTACGGGTCAGTTTTGACCTACTCAGCCGCAACCCAGGGCCTTTTCTTCACTCCCATAGAGCTCACACACACTTGCCTTACCGAAAGGCCCACTGCAGTCCACACGCTGCTGTCATGCCCAGCGCAGGCTCTGGAAACCACCTCCTCTCTCACACACGTAAACATTCATCTTGAGTATTAGGATCCGGTACGGTTTTCTTCCCGGCAGGACCAGCCCCTCCTGCTCTTCCATTCTCAGGCTCTGCCCCTTACAGCTGGACATTGGTTGTCATCTCTTCAGAGCCCCGGGATTACTGGACCCAGTTCACCCACTAATTTGCATTCTCCTGTCTTCCTTTCCCTTCCCTGCGCCTCTCACATACACATCTGCCTCCTGGGAGACTTGGACCTGGCCCCCTTAGTACCCTTTCATTTCCTAACTACTGTCTTCACATGCACACTCTTGCACACTCAGGACTCCAAGCCTGCCCCTCACTATCCTTGCTCATAGAACCTAGAGCAGTTCTGAGGAGCAGGGCACCTCACCCTTTGTAGCTTACAGTGAGATTGTAACGTTCCTCTCATTTATAGCTACTTCAGTCCTCCAAGTCCCTAATGCTTTTTGCTTCTCAGATATATAGTCTTCATTTGCCTTTTCTGACACAGTTTTAGGGATTCCTCCTCGGACATAGTTCATACATTCTAAGCTCTTAGTGCCAGGTAACCCCTCTCCCAGGTGCCCCCATTCCTCTGTCCCTTAGAACTGAGGACCAAGACCACCACATGCCCTCACGCTTTACCCCCACCACCAAGAATTGCCATGGATTTCTGGCTCTTTTTTTCCCTCAGACTTCAAATACCTCACTGGGAACCCAAATACACACTTAGCATCCCCCACTCCCTCCTTGAAGCTCACACATGTCATCCTTCATGTAGACTCTGGCACTGGAGATGAGAGTACAAAAGAAGGATTTGCCTTTTTCACACACACCTAGAAACATATCTTCCTCGCAAACACACCTGTCTTCGGCCTTTCTGTTCACCCTAAACTTCTTTCCACTTACCTTGCCTTTAAACATTTCAGACTTTGGGACCAGGTAGATGGAGCCCTCACTCACAAGTGCCAGGCTTTCCCTTTCAGTGCATTGTCTCCCCAGCAGAAACCTTTACTCTCTTCACTTGCCTCAATCTAACAGCTCTTTCAGTTTCCCCAGTCATTGCAACTTTTTAAGGAAGTTCTCCTAGGGATCTGTGGTGTAGGGTGGTGCAGGGGACAGTGAGATTGGAGGGAGGAGTAAGACTCCCCATGGATCCTCAGGTTCCCCCTCACTTGCCCTGTCCTTCAGATCTAACACGTCTACCCTGCTCTTTGCAGCTCATGTGCCTCACTATTCCCAGCCAGCTGCTTGTACTCTGATGCAGAATTAGAACCTCCCCCGCCCCAACCCCAGAACAGAGGACCTGCTTGACTTCTTCTCCCCATCCCACAGATACCAATTGTCACCTGGGGCCTCCTAGCTAATCTCATCCCCTTGCCTTATACTCTGGGCCCCCAAATTTTCAGGTGAAATGTGCAGAAAGAATACCATCTCATTTTAATACTGGCTTTAAAAAATAAATCAGAGATCCTTCACTGATTCCCAGAGGTCCATCTAAGTCACTCGGCCCATGGTGCCATGTGTTGGTTCTTGCAGGCCAGGAAAAAATGCTGGCTCTACTCACATTAGGGGAGGCCAGGAAGAATGGGGGAGAGGGGTTGGAAGGCATTCCCTGGCTGTCCACCCCAGTGCTAAATCATGCATGCCCTCTGCAGAGCAGCTGGGGTTTGTATTGCACACTAGAGTGTGGTTTATTTTTGCTTCTCGCTGCCTTTTCTCCTTAAGTGCCTCTGGGGCTCAGGTTGCTCTTGTCCTCCTCTCACTTCTGCCGAGTCTCCTTTCTTTGGCTCGAGGCCTTTTGGAAAGGCAGCTTTCCTAAGAGTCAATCGTCTAGTCTGAGGCTCACAGACTCAGATGAGAACAGAAGTGTTTGTCAAACTTAGAGGATATGGCAAGGCAGACCTCTCCTGTCTCACCTGCTGCTCCTCTCAGCAGTGTACTTAGATCAGTCTGCCTGTTCTGTTCCCCACTCTGTCTCTGGTGGATCCTCTCTCACACACACACACACACACACACACACACCCCCGCATCTCTGGCCTGTACTCCAGCTCTTGTATGCATAAATAAATAAATCTTAAAAAAAAAAAACCTCAGAGGATGTATGTATTTCCTCTCCAGCCACCTGCTCCCCACTCTTTTGAGGGTGATAAGAAAAACAAGAACGTCCTAAAAGTGTTTACTTGGTCCGTCCCAAAAGTGCTTACTTGGTCATTTAATATGTTAACAAATAGAAAACTAAATTTTCTACGTGCCTTCTTGGTTTTGTCTCCTCTGGCACAGGGGAATTGTGTGTGACATTTGATTGGAAGAGCAATGAAGCCTTTGGTTTCAGTAAAAATCCAACATTTGAAATTGAATTTCTGTCTTCAAGTCAGCAGCACTCCTCTTAAGAACTTTACAGCTCGGACAAGTGGTTTAAGGGGACAAGGGAATGGAGATGACTATACACTTCAGTTAGAGAATTGTGGTTTCTGTTGTGGGACTCTAATGATTATGAATGAAAGGGGGGAAATACCCAGGGTGAGCTATTTGAGTTTCTTTGGGTGTACTTCAGCACAGAGGCACTGGGATGAAGTGAGTGGCCATTCAAGCATCCTTCCAGCCCTAGGGTTTTGCCTCAGGGGACAACTCTCTTGACTTCTTAGGGCCATTCTGCTGGACCTGCCTGGCACAAATCTTTAGCCATAGCTCTGGCAACCAGGAGCTCTGAACACTAAGCTCTGCACCTCACTGTGACCTTGAGTGGTCCTCGGCCCTTCTGAGCCCTTAGGTTTCTTAGCAGAGGGAGTTAAAGTACACAATCATGCTTTTTGGCTGTTTTCCAGTCATAGCTTTCTGGGAAGCCTGATAGCTGGTGTCGGGGCCCAGAGGGCAGTTGAATGCCATGTCTGGCCTGCTATCGTCACGGCCAGCCCTTCTCCATCCCGCCAGTATTCCCCGTATCAAGGCAACCCTTGGACTGGGGTGTGTTGTTCCACTCAGCGAGAGGCATTGCCTTCACCTGGTCCCGGGATTCTCTCTTGCTCTGGGAGCCAGAGGTTTTGGGGTAATGACCAAATTATCTGTATTCCAAGAAAAAATTCTGGTGGGTTGAATGATCTACACGGAGAATATACATATAAACTCAAAGGTCCCTGACAGAACAAAAACAAAAAAATCGTATTGTCATATTGGCTTCCAAAGTGAACCTTAAATCCAAACACTAAACATGTCACAGGACATATGTTGTGGGTGAGAGAACCATTTCTCTTTGATTTGTTTTTTTAGTTTCACTTTTGTTTTTGTCACTCTTGTTTCTCTGCTTCAGGCCTGTGGATTCCTTTGTCATCCAGACAGGCTTTAAGATATGCCAGTTGTGTGTTGTAAGCACTTGATTTTCATTTGGGATGGCTCCCGGCACTGGAGTCCTGAGCCCCAGGGGTGATGAAAGAGAAGAGGCCTGCAGTTCTCCATCATGGCCTCCTATTGTCCATGGTGTGTGTAAAGTCTGTTTTACTTGTCCTCTGTCTTCTGCTGCTATTCTTCACCTTTAGTGGCACTCTATCCTGCTGTATTCTTATGAATACAGAGCTTCCCAGTACAGTTAATCTGTACTTAGCTGTATAAATGTATATCCACAAAAATATAGATTTTTTTGTGTGTGGGGGGGTTTGCTTTTTAAATTTCACATAAATGTACCAAACTATAAGACTCACTCTTCTTAACTTTTGTCATATTTTTTACTTTTAAATTTAGTGCTACAATTAGATCTAGTTTGTTCCTTCTAACTGCTGCATGGTATTCCACCAGGGGCATATTTTGTATTTTCTCTCCACTTCAGTGTCCGGCTAGTTACAGTGAAGTTCCTTGTCATTTCCTTATATCTCTGTGCCAGGGATTCTTGCAGGAGTGAAGGTTTAGGTCATGGGGTATCACCTCACCTAATTGCACTAGTTTCTGCCAGATTGCCCTCCAGAGAGTTGGGTGGTTGTGACTGGCCACCAGAAGTGCCCAAAGGTCCCCATCCCCCGCCACACAAACACCTGCCACTAGAAAAATGGATAGGATACCTGGTAACTCATTACTTCAACCTGTGCTTCTCGGATTGCTAGTAACCCTGTATGAAATGTTAGCTACTCTTTTGCTTCTTCATATCTTTTCCCCATTTTCCAAGTGGCTTCCCATTTTTTATTGTTCGTTTTCCAAGTATTCCTTTTATGCGCTATTCATTCTTTTTCATTTGAAGCTGTGGCACATATCCTAGCCTGTGGCTGTAGTGTCTATTGTTAAACAGCTTTAAATTGTGAATAGTTTCAAAAACTGCACTTTTTTCTTTTGTGGACCTTGGCTTAAGATCTTTCTCCTGCTGAAAATTTCACTATAGAAATAGTTTGAGAACTGTTTCTCAAATTTAATGTGTAAACGTCTTAGGATTATTTAAAAGAAAAGAAAGGAGAACATCACAACTCATAGTAATGTATACTCACACAATTGGCAAAATTCAAATGTTGGACACAGCAATGTTGCTGACCGCAGGGAACAAGAAGAATGTTCACACACTGCTGATGGAAGCATAAATCAGTACCTCTTTGGAAAATAGTTTGACTTTATCTTATAAATTAAAAGCCCTTTCCCCAGATAGTATATAAATTCATCCACGTGTGCTAAATGTGTATTGGAATGTTTATAGCAGCATTGTTTCTAATAGCAAAACACATGAATTGGAACCAATCCAGATACCCGTAAACCAGCATGTGTGTTACTTGCAGCATATTCCTACAGTGGAACACTATGCAGCTGTGAACTGTAGCAGTGGATATTATATAGTGAATCACCTATGACTAACTGACATACACTGATATAGATAAATCTCAAAAAGCAGTATCAAATGAAATAGGCAAGCAGTAAAATGATGCCATTATTATAAAATTAAAAAGCATTTAAGATAATATATTTTTAGGGTTGTTTGTATAGTAATACAACTATAAGGAAGTAAAGAAATTTTTAAATACAGAGTACTGGTTACCCTTGAAGGGAGGAGGGAGATTCCTTGAGGGTAAACTACTCAAAGCTTTAGCCCTATTGCTGATGTTCTCTTTCTTAAACTGGTGGTAGACACATTTTATAATTCTTTTGTACCTAGTACAAATACTGCATTTTTATGTGTGTATGAAGATTATTCATAATTACTGTTAATCCACTACAGTAGTCAGGAAGGGGGTATATTAGAGTCTGTGCTTGTAGTCAGCACACTACTGATCCTGAGCAGAACTGCCCTAGAATTTCACAGAATTCCTTGAAATGATTGGCCTTATTCTTGCCAAGGTGACAGGAAAGAGGTGATTATTAAAGGCTGCAGATTCTTCACAGGTTCCAGTGCTGTGTCATAAAGGCAGTCAGGGCTGAGGGAGGAGCACTAGATAGAGCGTTGTGTCAGAGGTAGAACCCCAACCACTAACTTGCTGCATGGCCTTGTACCTTTTACTTCTCCTGACCTCCACACCCTCACCTATGAAATGAGGGAGTGGGATTAGATTATTCACTATGAGGTTTTTTATAGGTCTTTGTTCTGTTGCTAATGATCTTCTCAATCTGGTGTCTTTTCAGCCGGGGCCTAATGATAAGAAATCAGAACTTCTGCCTGCCAATTGGAACAGCAATAAAGACCTGTATGCCCTCCGCTATGAGTCTAAGGATGGGTCCAGAAAACTCCTCGTGAAGGCCGTCACTGTGGAGAATAGCATGATCATCAACGTGCTGGTGAGTCTGGAACACAGAGGGGTTGTTGGTGCGAGTGGACATGGAGGATGACTTTTTGAAACCCAGTTAACAGTATGAAGCCAGGGGCCTAAATGGGAGACCCTTACCCAGTGATCCTACTTCTGGAACTTTATCATGAGACAAGAATCCTAAATATAGAAAAGCTTTGTACTCAAAAATGTTCCCCACTGGTATTTAAAAGGTGCATTTGCCCTCACAGGAGAATGGTAAGTAAATTAGGGGCAATCCATTCAGTGACAACATGGCACAAAAAGCTTATTGTTGCCTCAAGGGGCTGATTTCAGTTCTTCAAGTAAGTCTAGCTCTGTGCTGCCTTGGAACCTGTGTGCTTTGTTTCCTGCGCTGGGGCGCGCCTTCCTCCACGGTGACTGCCTCGTGTGCATTCACATCCTCACATCCTCCACTGTTCCTTTTGTCTGGCTCACTTCCTCTCATTTTTCACGTACTCAAAAAGTTCTCACCTGCCGGAAAAATCTAAATTATGCCTCTCTACACCATCATTTTCCTGCCGGGTACTTGCCACAGTTTGTAATTATGTACTTATTTCTGCTTTGGTAATGTTTGTATTTCACCTGGTCTGTAAGCACTAGTTTGTCCTGACTGTCTCTATATGTTCATTTAAAAGCATTGTGCAGCCTGTATTGTCCTGCGCCTTGCTTTTTTTCACCCAGTATGTTTTGGGGGTCTTTGTATGGGAATGCTTATAGCTCTACATACTCACTTTAACTGCTGTGTAATAGCCCATAATGCCATAATTTGTTTATACCTTTTTCTTTTGATAAACATTTACATCTTGTGTCAGACAGGGTTCAGAGTCATAAACAACAAAATCCCCTCAGGTTAATGATAAACCCAACGAACTGGGATAGCTCATAGAATTGTTGAAAAGAACCAGAAAAACAGGTCAAGACTGGGGCTTCCAGGACAGCACCCCAAACCATGCCATGGAATCCAGTACTGCTGTTACTACCCCGAGGCATCAAATATTGGCCGGGACAGCGGCCTTGTTGCCCCTAATCATGATATATTGACGTTGTTGCCCCTGCTACCTCCATTACTGCTCTCAGCGAGGTCCTGCCCTTTGCGGGCCTGCTCTCTGCGTGACAGTTGTGAGTCCCTCTGGCACTTGGATTCCAGGCTTGTGCCCAAGCTGTGAAAAACGCCTGGAAAGCAGGTTTTCTGGGGTCTGCCTGGGAAAGGCTATATTCCTAACTCAGAGAAGCCTCCACGCATTAGACAGGTATTTCATATGTTACAAACAGCCCTTATGTGTCTTTGTGCATATATCAAATATTTCTTTAGGTTGGACATTAGTTTCTCTTCTCCTCCCACTCCCACCCTACCACATAATCATTAGCCCAGAAATAGCCTGTCTCTCATTTTCTTTTTCAATTTTTCTAGGAATATGGCTCACAGCAAGTGTCAGACTTGACCCTGAACTTGGATGATTATATTGATTCAGAACACCTGGCTGACTTCCACAGGTACTTCTAAATGATGGCTTTTCCCCGGGGAAAAAGAAGAGAAAACCAATGGCCAGATATAAGGATGGGATGGAGGGGTCCAGAGGAAGGTTTACAAAGGATCTTTAACTCCTGGGCATAATCTCCTCTCGGTTCTCGTTATCATGCCGAGAATGTATATAGTCAGAGTATTGCATTCAAAAGGTACTTAATGTTTTTCCCCCCATGATTGTAATAAAGTTATCTGATATAAATCATACTTACTATAAATTCATAGCCACCAGAACTGCCTAGAAATCCTTTTATGTTTAAATCCATCTAGTCAGCAATTACCATTTTGAACCTAGTCCAATCCTCTCAGGCTTCCAAACCACCTACTTTCATCATGTCTCTACTATCTCTCTGTGTCTCTGTCCCGCTTCCACACAGCCTCTCTATGTGGATATATCCTGACTTCCTCTTCTGCTCACCATACTCTGCTTGATTTCCCACACAGACATTATACCAGCCTTTTTAAGATATAGATAAGATCATGGATAAAATCCTTGCTTGACATCTCTTAGGAAAGAAGGGAAGGATATTTAGAATCTGGTAAATGTTCTTTGCCAAGTTGAAGTTCCCCTCGATTCTAGGATTGCTGAGAGTTTTTGTCATGAATGGTTTTATCATCTTAGATTTTCTCCAGTGCTTTTTTCTGCATCAGTTGGATGTGATCATGGTTTTTCTTATTAGTATGGTCAGGATTTGTGAGTATTGAATCAGCCTTACAGATCTATAATAAATCTATGATATACAATTCTTTTAGTGTATGTTTTATATTGTTTGTTGTTCAATTTAATAGTTTATTAAGAATTTTTTGGGCCTCCCCTGATGGCACAGTGGTTGAGCGTTGGGCTGCGAAACTGCCTGCAGCCTCTGCAGCGCGGGTTCTATCCCAGCCACCGGGAGGGTCCCACATGGCGCAACAGACCTCTCCTGCTGAGCCCACTGCTCCCCTCAGCAGTGTATTTCGTCAGTCTGCCTGTTCTGTTCCCCGCTCTGGCTCTGGTGAATTCTCTCACCCTCCCATGCTTCTGACTATAACCAGTGCTTTTATAAATAAATAAATAAATCTCTAAAAAAAAAAATTTTTTTTTTTTTTTGCTTAAGTTCATGGGAAATACTGATTTTCTTTTTGTACTCTCTTTGTCTAGTTTTGATATCAGGGTAATACTGGCCTTCTAAAATGAATTGGGAAATGTTTCCTTCTGGAGGTGACTCTAATCTGGTGTTAATTCTTACTTAAATGTTCAAATTTGCCACTGAAATCATCCAGACCTAGAGATTTCTTTTTTGGAGGTTGCATAACTGAATTTGACTACTTTAATAGAACTATTCAGATTATCTATTTCATTTTGACTAAGTTGTTACTATTTTGTTGGTGTTCCGAGTTGTTGAATTAAGTTATTTCTAAGTATTCTCTTACCGTTCAGATGCTATCTATCTGATGTAATGTCCCACTTCATTCCTGATAACTGGAGACTTCTTTTCTTTATGTTTGACAACCTTGCTAAGAGTTTATCAGTTTTGTTCATTTTCTAGAACTTTAGTTAGCTTTATTGTTTTCCTGTTTGTCTGATTGATGTCTGTTCTTTATTACTTCTTCTGCTTGCTTTGGGTTTAATTTGCTCTTTTTTTCTAAGTTCTTGAGGTTATACTTTTGATTATCTTTTTCATTATAATTATTTAGTGTAACAGTGTGTCCTCTTAACACTGCTTTAGCTGTACCCCACATATTTCAATGTGTTGTTTTTTAAATTTTAGTCAATGTTTTGTATTTTTTCCAAAACTTCCTCTATGATCCATGGATTATCTGAAATTCTGTTGCTTAATTTCTGCATATTTAGAGACTTCCTTTCTTTTTTTGATATTAGCGTTACTCCACGTGGTCAGAGAACATATTCTGTATGACTTCAGTTCTTTTACTTTTGTGAGCTTTACTTTTTGACCCAATGTATGGCTTATCTTAAAACACCAGAATTTGAAGAACTCTGGAGTCCTGCTTATTCTGTTACCTCACATTGTTCTCACAAGCAGAGAAGAGAGGTCTAGACTAACTTTCCGAGGACCTCTGAGACCCCAGAGCCCAGCCTACCTGGATTAAGAACGTGGTTTGTCTTCCCATGGACCCTTTGCCTCCCATGACACATGTGATGACACACAATGAGATTGAGGGAAGGGTGGGGTAGGGTAGGTGCAGAGGAGTAGCCAGTCCAGGCCCTGTGCCCCTCCACCCTCACCTCTTTCTAATGGGGTGGTAAATGAGGAGGGGCAACTCAGATGCCTAAGAAGCTTAGGCCCAAATCTCGGAGACAGTGCCGGGCTGTTGCCCCCCTCATCCAGGTCCGCCGGACGGGCCGTTCCCACCCTGGCAAACGATCCAGGCGCAATGCCAAGAGTTACCAGGGTCGCCGCCGCCATTACTGCCGCCGCCACCGTCAAAATAAAATATACAGGGTTGCCAACCAGGTGCAAGAAGTTGACACCTCATCTGCTTCCTACAGGACCTATAAGAACAGTGAGGAACTGAGGTCTCGTATCGTGTCTGGAATCATCACACCTATCCATGAGCACTGGGACAAGGCTAGTGTAAGCAGTCCCCAGCGGGAGTTTCCCCCTGCTACTGCCAGAGAGGTGGACCCACTCCGGATTCCCCCACGGCACCCACACACCAGCCGACAACCTCCCTGGTGAGTACAAAGCCCCCAATGGGCAGCCCATACTTGTGCAGGAGGACTCCAGCCATTAGCATCCTGCCCCTTGACCCTCTTTCTGGTCCCCATATGTCTTTCACAGAATGGTCAGGGTCTTGGTATGTGGATATATGTAGAAAATGGAGACGTAAGTGAAGCACTGAGTTCTTGTACAGATAATGCTATGCAGCATTATAAGGTTGCCTGCCTCTTTCCAGAGACCACACAGAGCCCTTCAGTCTGCCCAGGAGTCATTGCCTCTGGGGCTTGTTTCCAGTAATCCACATATTTCAGTTTGTTGTTTTTTAATTTTTATTCAGTGTTTTGTATTTTTTCCAAAACTTCCTCTATGATCCATGGATTATCTGAAATTCTGTTGCTTGATTTCTGCATATTTAGAGACTTCCTTTCTTTTATTGATATTAGTGTTACTCCAGTCAGTTCCTAAACTCTACGGCTGTGCAGGGTCCCTGACCAGACTTTCAGGGAAAATGCAGAAGTGCAGAAGTACTTTCCCAGAGGTTATGTAGTCCCAGAGTCTTGCCTGTTTCATTTCATTGTAGTCCCTGACTTTGACAGCTTCAGAACTTTACCAAAACAGCAAAGGGTATGAGCAAGTCATGCCTAAGATCTTTGCAGATAAGGATGGCAGCATTTAAAACTGGAAAATTCTGCTCTGAGGGAAGAGATAAGGACTAATCAGAGTCTCTGAGATGGCATTTCCTAGTTGGGACACCAGAGTGTGTTAGTAAAGGTGAGGTTTGGTTCGCTTGGGGCCATAGTAAGCACTCAGTGTTGATTGCTGCTGTTTTATTGTTTTGCAACTATAATCCTTTAGTTGGGTATTTTGTTTTCTTTTTAGTAATTATTACAAGTAATAATTGGCAATTTTTTTTAAGATTTATTTATTTATGCATACAAGAGCTGGGGTACAGGCCAGAGATGCAGGGGGTGATTGGATTTACCAGAGACAGAGTGGGGAACAGAACAGGCAGACTGACTGAAATCCACTGCTGAGGGGAGCAGCGGGCGAGACAGGAGAGGTCTGCTTCGCCATGGGGGTTGCTCTCTGGCTGGCCAGGGATTGAACTCGTGCTGTAGAGGCTGCAAATTGCTTCATAGTGCGGTGCTTAACCCCTTGCGCCACCAGGGAGGCCCTAATTGGCAATTTTTGGGGGCAGTCCTGTGGGAAGAATGAGACTAATAAAAAATGGTTGAAAGGGCCTCCCCTGGTGGCGCAGCGGTTGAACGCTGGGCTGCGAAGCTGCCCACAGCCTCTGCAGCGCCGGTTCTATCCCCGGCCACCGGGGATGGTGCCACATGGCTCGCAGACCTCTCCTGCCTCCCGCAGCTCCCTTCAGCAGTGTATTTCGTCACTCTGTCTGTTCCGTTTCTGGCTCTGGTGAATTCTCTCACTCTCCCTGCTTCTGACTGTAACCTAGCGCTTGTATAAATAAATAAATAAATCTTTTAAAAAAAAAAAGGTTGAAAGGTTGGAAACAGCTTGTCTGACCTAACCTTCTTAATTTCCAGACCAGAACAGCGGTAAGATGACCTGCCTAAGGTCACTGGCCACTAATAAGAGGTAAAACCTGGGACCTGGGTGGGTGTTCTCACTCCCAGCATAGTGCTCTGCCTGTGTTGTGACCAGAATTTGGTGGCAAGCATAAGCCCTGGATAGCAATCAATGTGTTAACCTTACAAAGAGTAATTCCTAGCTCCCTCAGACTTGCTGCACATTTCAGAAACAAATATTTTGTGAAATCTCCTTTATTCTCTTGCAGTGAAATTCATATAGATAATCTAACTCACCAAACGCATAAATTCAACAGGATTTGGTGTCAAGTCCTAACTGTAATAGAAATATAAAGAGAGTGATTGACAGTAAGGTACTGTGTGCGTCACCATGCAGCAACCTGAGCATCATTACACAGGACAGCATTGCCAGGACCGCTGTCCTGAATTACCTTGAATTCATCGATAACAAAAGCTGGCACGTGCAGATGCTGTGTATCAACAGCTCAGATTCCACAGACTGTATTGCTGTTACTAATGTGACTTTTCTGAAATGGTCAACAGTTCTTGGAAGAATGGCAAAAATATTAGTAGATGGGCAGTACTTCTAGAATTATATCATAGTTAACATTCCTGGAGAAATTTGTTTGTATTAAAATAGTATAAAAGTATACTTTGGGGCCTTCCTGGTAGCGCAGCGGGTTGAGCACAGCGCTATGAAGCTGTCCGCAGCCTCCATGGCGCCAGTTCAATTCCCGGCCGGCCAGGGAGAATCCCACGTGGCGAGGCAGACCTCTCCCGTCGCACCCGCTGCTCCCCTCAGCAGTGCTTTCGGTCCGTCTGCCTGTTCTGCTACCTGCTCTGTATCTGGTGAATCCTCTCATCCTCCTATGGCACTGGCCTGTACCCCAGCTCTTGTATAAATAAAAATAAATCTTTAAAAAAAAAAAGTATACTTTGTGTTCATATATAAAATGGTCTTAAAGACAAATGACTTATGTAGATTTTACACCTCGGTGAATCTAAAAAGACTTTAAAGTGTGGGATGGAGGCCATTCTACCATCAGCTGTGGAACATGCAGCATCTCTGGTCTCTGCCTGTAAATGCCATGAGGACCCGCCAACCACTGTGACAATAAAGAAGCCTTAGGGTTTCCATGATGGCATGTGGAGGTTGCGCAGTCCTAACTGGGAATCAGAGCTGGAGTCAATAATTGTGCAGACGAAAAATCCTAGCTTTGGAATAACTGGAAGAATTAGAAAACTGCCACATTGCAACTTGCACCAACATAATGTAGATAACTACAATCTTTTGATGGTGCTAAAATTATTGATGGGGAACTCTGTAATGAATGTGTCAGCTGACAACACCTGAACCCATAGATCAATCTTAGTACTAAAAGTTGGACTGCCAGGACTTGTCTTCTTCTATGACTAATATGACTAGTAAGTGAATCTAGCTCTAACTCCCAGTTTAAAAGAAGCATGAAGGATAGAAGAACAAGTTAAACAGCTATGTGAGAATACATGTGTCTAGGCAGAACTGGAAAATAAAAAAAATTTATGTGGTAAAGTAACCTTGTTTTTTCCTTCAAGTAAATGAGTGGCATTGGAAAGAAAAATGAAAGGAGGAAGACTTAAAAATTGAGCCAAATCCACTAAATACAATATTGGGCTTTAGATCTTGATGCAAACTAATACTGAAAATCACTAATTCGACAAATTCAGCTAATTTGACAAATCGGGGAAATTTGAATGTGGACCAGGTATTAGGTAACATTAGGGGTATTACTGCATAAGGATAAACATCTAAAACAAGGGAATAAAATTGAGAGTCAGGAAAAAACCATACATTCTAGGGCAGTTGATTTCAACAAGGGTGCAAGACATTTCAGTGGGGAAACAATACAGTTTTCCATCATTATCCAGAAGTAGAACATTCCTATAAAACCTTTCATAAACCTAAATGACAGAAAGCAAAGAAGCAATTTCATTAATTTACATGGAAAAAATTTTGAGTATTCCCAGACCCAAAATGTAACCTACCAAATCATCCTAAATAACACATAAAACTAGTAAAAGAAAAAACAAGAAAAAGCAGGAGTGCAGGAAAACACAACCGAACTGTATAAAGTAGTTCCTATGGGGGGAAGGCTATTTATATAAAGGGTGCTTGTTGGCTCTGACAGCTCGCTACAAAACTGCAACTGAATGCTCTTTTCACTTTTTTCCTTTTGTTGAAAAAGCAAAAATCTTCATGTTTATTTCAGTTAGCAAGAACTGAGATGTTGGTCAGTCATACAGCAGGGCCACTTAGGTGTGAGAGTATTACCCAGAGGGTATGTTAGGCAGTTCTGCTTAGGTCCAGGACCTTTATGATCGTTGTTTCTGAGTGTGGGAGCACATACTGAGTGTGGGAGCAACTGCCACTTCTCCACCATCCACATTTTGATTGCTGAACCAAGTGCTTTCATTTGTGGTTGTTCATCTTCCAGACAACCCTCCAAGATGATCAGTGGCATCCCCACTCCACAGGGGTAGGCAACAGTGGATGAGGGAGGTAGCTTAAGTCCCCAGCTTAAGTATACTGGCATACTGGGAGGGTATCAGAGGGTGCTGAAAGGGTGAAGCCTGGGATTTACTGCTTTGTGAATCTGGCTCAGAAGCTTATTATTTCCTCACTGCACCTTTCAGTTCTAGTTCATGTAATAGTCAACTTATGTGCAGGTTCAGTTTAGTGAGTGTACCCTGATTATGGAGAAAAATCTTTTCCCCTCCCTCCCCATGAGGTTTTTCTCAAGCAGACCTGCCTCCTAGGACTAGGACTTGGAATTGAATGAGATAGAGAGGAGGCAGAGTGTTTAGGAGGCTTTTTTGTCAGCCACTAGTGAGTTGAAAACCTATCAGGTCTTCCCACTGCAGTCACCTGCCTCCTCCTCCAGCACACTCCTTGCGAGTCCCCTTCCTCCGCACAGATGACTAATGACACCAATTCATTATGACAGCGCGCGCGTGCACACACACACCCCCATGTTGCTGAGCAACCAGGCACTCGCACTTTTTACCTTTTTGTTTCTCCTTGAAATGCTTGATTTGGGGGTGGGGCCTTAGGACAGGAAGAAGGGAAAGAGCACACCAGCTGGGCCAGCTGACTGCGGCAGGGTGCAATTACCTGGTCACTGAACAGCCTTGGCTTGTGCTCAGAGTAGGAAATAGCAGCCTCCGCCCCTTCCCTGGAGGACACCTCTTGCCTTCTACACCCCATCTTGCCTACCCCACAGCTGGAAACCTCCAAATGCAAACCAGTGTGGGGGTGTCTAACCCAGTGCATAGAGACACTAACTTCCCTAAATGTGTGGTGACATATGTCCAAGGTCTGCTGATTTCATGCTGGGTGTCCCTTGATGAGGAGTAGAGATGGAGAAGACATTCCATTGTGCTAGAGGATTGGGGATATAACATAGATCTGTCTTAATCCTGAGAACTGTAGGAGAGAATTACTGAAAACAACCCAAAATTAAGGGAATTTTTTTCTTAATCTAAGCCTAACTTTTTTTGTTTTCATTAGAAGTTCTAACTCATTTCCCTTTGCTCCAGCTGTCCACAGCCAGACTGTGCTCCAAATCCTGATCCCAGTTTTGAAAAACCAGTTTTCCCTATGCTTAACCATCATCACTAAAAATAAATCCTGAGCTATGAAACGCTTAGTTAAGACATTCCAAATTCATTTTCAAAGCATGTCTTTTTAGTATTTCCAGTATTTTGGTTTCTGCATCCTTTTAAACTTTCATAAAGTGATAAGCCTATTTTTTTAGTATCTGATACTTTGTTGATAGGCTGTTTTTTGCCTAACCTCCTTGTGGTATTTCAAGCATGTTCAGTTTTTCATTTTGAATAGTACAATTGTGAACTCATCTGTATATATATTTTTTTCTTTTACTTCTCTGAGTAATATTTTCGAGGCTTGTAGTGGCAGCATTTTTGATCTTAGAACCCTCTTGTACTCTCAGTTATTAAGAACCCCGAAGACCTCCTGTTTTGTTATGTCTATCGATACTGAATATTGGAAATTACAACTGGAATTTTTAAAATATGTATTTCTTCATTTGAAAATAACGATAATAAATCCATTTATATTAATTATATAAATAACTAATTTTTATGAAAATTACTGTATTTTCTCAAACAATAAAATTCAGTGAGAGGAATGACTTATGGTTGCAGATCTAAATAACTGGCTTAGGAGACAACTAGATTCTCCTCTCTGTTTCTGTATTTATCTCCAGGCAATGATGTTTTTGTTAAAGCCTTACACAGATTCTTAGAAAAAAAGAGTAGCTTAATAGCCTTTTCCATAAGTGTGGATATTCTTTGCCTTACACCAAAATGTGGCAAGTGATAGTTTCTTTAAGGGTTAGTTGCAGTGTGGAATCTGAATCCATATCAGTTAATTTTATGTACATTATTACATTAAATCCCCAGGTCTTTCATGTCCTTTGATGGATCTTTTACCCATGCATAATGTTAGATGAGCATGTATTTGTCATTTGGAAAATATTGGTTCACTGAGAGAGGCAGATCTGCTAGACATTGACATTTTATTACACAGTATCAAAAAAAAACATTCATTAGTATTATGGTCTCAACAGCATCAGTACTGGGAAGCCATCAAATTAGCGATGAATAGAAATTTCCAAATTGCTAATTTTCACTTGAAAACTTGAATTTTATTATTGGCAACATACACTCTCAGTTGTTTTCCTTCAAATAACAGTCTCACATTATTTTGAGAAAATGTCTACTATGAAGCCAAATCTGAATAACCATGGTTTGTCCATCAGTCATTCTTACAAGTTAAAGTGGTTTTCTGTGAGAAAATGGCTAGTTCAAAATTACTTTTCTTTGAGAGAACTGTTGGCTGAGGACCTCTCTCTCAGCTCCTTAGACCTGCATTTCTTCCCGCATGGGCTTCTTTATCTTCAAAGCCACCAGTGGGGGGTGAAGTCCTTCTCATGCTTCTACCGTCTGTTCTGCCACCAGTCTGAGAAAGTCCTCTGCTTTTTAAGGACTGTTATGATTAGCTGCCCACTCAGATAATCTCCCCTTTTTGAGGTCAACTGTGCCATATGAAAAAAAAAAAAACAATCACAGGATTGATTTTTCATTATATTCAAGGATTATGGGGATTAGGGGTTGTGGAATCTTATGGGGGCCCATTTGTAGAAATTTCACTTACCAGCGTCTACTCTCTGGACTACCAAATGCAAAATATGTCTCCCTCCCCCAGGGTTCCCAACAGTCTCATTACTGCATCAGCTTAGTCTGAAATCTTATCTGAGTCTCACCGGCTTGAAGGACACCCACATCTCACTTAAGGCATGCGTGGCTGAGTCTCCTGAGCACCAGCCTTTTCTGTCTGTTGGCCAAAGAAACAAGTTGTGGGTTCCCAGTACCTCTATCATGTGTTGGTAGTACAGAGGCCGATAGGAATTTCTAACAGAGAAAAACATGGGAAAGTTGTTAATTATAGCCTTATTTATAGTTACACATACCAGAAACAATACCAATACCTTCGGTAGAAGATTAAGTAAATTTTTAATTTTTTTATGTTTACATTTTATTTTTTTTTGTCTGCATTTTTTTTTTTAAGATTATTTATATATTTATTTAAATAAGCACTGGGTACAGTCAGAAGCACGGGAGGGTGAGGGAATTCACCAGAGCCAGAGCCAGGAGCAGAGCAGGCAGAAGGACCGAAGTACACTGCTGAGGGGAGCAGCGGGTGGCAGGAGAGGTCTGCGCGCCATGTGGGACCCTCCTCCGGTGGCCGGGGAGCAGTTGGGGATCGAACTGGCGCTGCAGAAGCTGCGGGCAGCTTTGCAACCCAGCGCTCAACTGCTGCGCCACCAGGGAGGCCCATATGTTTACATTTTAAAAGGACAAGCTTATTAGGAAAGGAGAAAGGGATATATATACCTGTACCTGCATAATCACAGGTGAGCAGGAGAGCTCTAAGTAAATTTTTTAAACTTGCTTTACTTGAGTAAATATTATTTAGCCATTAAAAATAGTAATAGTAAAGACAACTTGGGAAATACAGGACATAATGAAGGAAAATAATGACATCTAAAATGATTTATAATAATATCATATAAGAACTTGCCTATGAAAGACTAGAACAGCAGAAATAATCATGTTAGAGTTAGATGATGAATGACATGCTCGTTACCCTGAATGCAGTGTTTCACAACCATCCTCAGTCTCCGGGTCACCTTTGAACTAATAGGATATCCTCAGGGTGGTGAAAAGGGAAGGTTTCGTTTTCTGCTTGCTCAGAGAACTGTAACTGGCGCTATGCTGATGTATATGTACACACACTCTTGGCCAGTTGTCAGCGTCTCTGCTTTCCCAGCTTTAAATTTCTGCACTGAGTAGAGCAAAGTAAATAATCCCAGATCACCAGTGTTTCCCAGCTGAACTTGTACCCTGGCTGGGAAGCAACCTAGCCATTTGTTGTTCCAGCTGACCTGCAAAGTCACATTACCTGGGGGCTTGTGAAAAATGCAGAATTTCAGGCTCCACTCTCAACCCTCTGAATTAGAACCTGCATTTTAGCCAGCTCTCCACTGATTCATGTGCCCATTAAAGCTTGAGCAGCACTGGCCTCGGTGTGTCACACAGTGTTGTGGGTGCCAATCCAGGTTTAGGTTCTGGAAACCTTCAGGTCGTGGCAGCTGCCTGCCCTATGAACCACAGTGGGCAGTCTGGCTGAAGCCTCTTGTGCAGATTGAGAGTATTATGTCCACTTGTGGCTGCAGACTAGCAGCTGTGTTGTTGCTGGCAGTCACATTGGTGTTCTGTAATTAAGAACTTGGGTTTGGAAGGTTCTGGTTCTGAAGTCAGCACAGCCCCTCCTGTCTTTCCCACTGCAACTATACAGAATGCATGAAGTAGCTCTTTGAGGACTGAGAAATCCAGCTGGTAGTCTGGGTGAAGGTGATAAAAGTTTGAAGTACTAGCAGACTAACAGTGAATTCGTCGTTGTTCTGTCCAGTGTCCTCCACTTAGAACTTAAGGAAACTCAAAATTAGGAAGTAGCCATTGGCATGGATAGGGGACACTTCAGTGTCCTCTAGTTCTGGCTGAAGAAGTGGGAAGTTGGTCTGCTAATGCTCAGAGGGAGTGGAGAAAAAATCTCCTGTGCCTCTCCTTCTTGTCCTCCATTTTTTTGCACCCCAGCTTTGTGGCAGTTCACAAACATCTAAAACTGAGGGAAAAGAACCTTCCTTTCAATAGTAAAACTAAATAGCATATCAAAGACATTAAGAACATAATTATAGGATAACCTCACTACCAGATCTCAGGCTAATCTCTGGGTAGCACTGAAAGACTTTGAAAACAAAACTGACATTCTAACATTCTGTGACTCAAGAGAAAAGCGGAGGTGAATGCATATTTCGTAGTCCATGAAGGCACTGTTTTCCCAGGCATTTTTATAACCACTATAAGCCCCTTCCATTTGCTGTTCTGTGTGGGCACAGTTCATGGAAACAGGTAAGATCTCACTGCCCTCCGGCACCACCTAGTTTGGTAGAATGTTGGAAACCACCAGAAATTTTGGCTACCGGCTCCAGGCATCACTACTTGGGAACAGTAACCTAGATCAGGAAAAATTCCTTCCCGAGCCTAGTCTAACCTTCCTGTGGGTTCCTAAGAGGTGGCTACTAGCTGGCCACTCATGGGCAACTGTGACCTATTTGCTGTCTGCGTTCCTGGTCTATCTACAGAATATATAGCCTGTATCACCAGGCAGGCCTGGGGACACCTAGGCCACCGTTGATGTGGTTATGTGACTATCTCCATGGTGGTCTCAGGATAACTGCCTGTGATTACATCATATACTTTGCTGACACATATGTCTCTTGATGATGATCAAAATGTCCCACCCTCCAAACTACTCCTCATACCATTGTCGCTTGATCAGCTGTTACTAGCCTGTGTGTTTTCAATAAGTGGCACAAGAACTTCTGCTCAAGTAGCAGAGTCTTGTCTTGTAAACCTGCTTCACCACTGCTGTGTCCCTCATCGCGTTCCCACTGCAAAGTGGCAACACAGTGCCTGTCGCAACACCTTCCCTAAGCTAAACCTAGTCACATCTACCTAAATCAAAATATCTTCTCTAGCCCATAGGTAGGACTGAATGGAGAAGCACCTACTTTTGGATTTTTTCCCAGTCTTTAATTAATGGTTTCTTATCTATAAACTTACATTACTGCTGAGGTTTTCCTGAGGTCTGGCAGGAACCTGCCATGCCCCAGAACTGTCAGGTTTGCATTGCTTGCCAGAGCTCCAAGCAGATTCTTAAGCACAGGTTTTCAAGTACTAAATTATTTTTGTTTTATTATATCCGTATCCTTTATAGAAAAACAGGAAAACATAAAGAAAATACTACCCAGGAGTAACTGTCACTGTTTATATTTCAGTATGCTTCTTTTTAGTTCTGTGTATACAGGCACACCCACACATATGCATTGTTATGGTTGACTTCCCCTTACCCCCCAATTAACACTAGAACATAAGCATCTCAATATTATTTAAAAATATTCTTGGAGGGCCTCCCTGGTGGCGCAAGGGGTTAAGCACAGTACTGTGAGGCTGTCTGCAGCCTCTGCAGCACGAGTTCAATCCCTGGTGGCTAGGGAGATACCCACATGGCGCAGAAGATCTCTCCTGTCTCATCCACTGCTCCCCTCAGCAGTGTATTTCAGTACATCTGCCTGTTCTGCTCCCCACTCTGTCTCTGGTGAATCCTCTTACACCTCTGGCCTGCACCCCAGTTCTTGTATGCATAAATAAATAAATCTTAAAATAAATAAATAAATAATAGAACGTTGTCTCCATGGCTGCATTAGGGATATACCATCATGTCCCTAACTGGTATGTTTAATTCAATTCTACTTCTCTTGATTGAAGTCCTTAATGATATCTTAATTTGAATTTTGTATTCCTTCTCCAAGATGGACACCTAGACCTAAAATAAATAGATCAAAGAATGTAAAGATACTTAAGAATTTTGAAAGGTGTATGTGTGTATGTATATACATATATACATATATATGGCGGGTGTGTGTGTGTGTTAGATGCCTAGAATTGTTTATCAGAGATCGTGTACTCATTTATGCCCTAGCTATGCTCCATGAGGGCAAAATTTGGTTCTTGGGCTAGAAGGGTAATGAAAAAAATCTTAGTGATTACAATGGTTTGTGCCCTCTCCCCTCCAGTAAACTATCGTGCAGATACATACACTATCTGAGGTATTAAAATTTCTTGAGGGGTCATAGAAGCTTGAGAAGCTCTGTTCTCCATGTGCACACCTCTCTCATTCCACCCCTGGACGCTCTTACATCTTAGCACTTTGCTTTAAGAATATTTTTCTGATTCAGACATTTTTGGTTCTTTATACAAAGTATAGGAACTTAAGAAAAGTGTGAATAAAATAAAATTTGACAGCACTTTTAATATTTTTATTTCTGTATTATTTTATCTTTCTGTATCATTAGGCGTGGGAACACAAATCTCTTTGCACATGCCCGCCTCAGTGCTCCTCTGTGCCAAGCACCACTTGGGAATCCCCCCCTGCGCCAGGGTCTCACGCAAGGATTTCCCCTTTCCGCTGAGCTTGGGAGTGCATTGGTGAACCCACACACCGGGTTTGGGCTCCTGGGGTCCAGGCACCAGGCTGTTCTGGGATTTGTGGTAATTGTCCCTTGTTTGTTTCAGGTGTGATCCCCTGGGCCCATTTGCTGTCGGGGGAGAAGACCTAGACCCCTTTGGGTGAGTACTGCTGAGGAGTTGGCGGCAACATAACTTGCTCTCCTGGCTTTTTAGTCTCAGCTCATCTTCTAATTTTAGAACTCTTCGTCATTCTTCCTTTGGGGTGAAGGAGGCGGTTGCTGAGCGGCTGAGAAATCTTTGCCACTTGTTCTGCTCTGCATGCCCAGAGCAGTGTAGGAGGGCTCTGAGCATAGCCGGGGGGACTGAACCAGCCCAGCCAGGTGCTGCTCTGTCATTTCCTGACCCCACTTGCTCTGAGGCAGGGCAGTAGCGCTCTTTGGATGGAAGAATACCCCGAGGGAAGGGTGTATCAGGTGCATGCCGAAGAGCACATGGTGGGCTACAGACCTTAGGGCAGTTCAGGGACATTCAGATTACCTCACCTGCTCAGGGAATATCCAACAAAGTTATTACAGCTTTGGCTATGCACAGTCTCCTCTAAGTGTTTCAGAATAGATTTAAACTCTGCTGCAAAGTGATCCCTGAGTTGAACATCTCATTTTAGATGGAAAAGTCACAGAAGTCTGCAATTAGACGTGAGCAGTGACCTCAGCGTTTGGGGAATATCAGATAACTCATCTTGGTTTGAGCCACGAGGTCTGGTCCTTGGAACTCTGAGGGACAAATGCTGCTGGCAACCTGATTTGGGCAACCCATGGGCAGTTACAGATTGCCATGAAAACCTGTAAGGAAAATGCAGAAGAGCTAGCCTCAGAGACCCAAAGTCGTGCCCTGCAGAACTCTGCATTGACCTTGGCAGTTTAGGGCACCTCTTCTTGATTAGTGCCCCCCACCTTGGGTGTAAGACATGGCGGGGGTCTCAATTTTATGGACTTAGGGAGCCTTAAAAGATGAAAGTAAAGGGCCTCCCTGGTGGCGCAGCGGTTGAGCGCTGGGTTGCGAAGCTGCCCGCAGCCTCTGCAGTGCCGTTTTGATCCCCGGCTGCTCCCCGGCCACCGGAGGAGGGTCCCACATGGCGCACAGACCTCTCCTGCCACCCGCTGCTCCCCTCAGCAGGTCCTTCTGCCTGCTCTGCTCCCCGCTCTGGCTCTGGTGAATTCTCTCACCCTCCCGTGCTTCTGACTGTACCCAGTGCTTGTATAAATAAATAAACCTTTATAAATAAATAAATGGATGGATGGATGGATAGATAGATAGATAGATAGATAGATAGATAGATAGATAGATAGATAGATAGATAGATGGATGAAAGTAAAGCCATAGGTGCCAGGAAAGGATTATTCTTTGTGTTCTAGCCGTTGCCCACTCCCCACTGGCACTCAAGTGGCTCTCCACAGCATAGATGTCACCAAGCCATTCTCACCTCCTGCAGCTGCTCTTGCCACGCCTGCTTACCCATGTTTCCTTCTTCCCTCAGCTGTCGGAGAGGTGGCATGGTTGTGGATCCCCTGAGATCTGGCTTCCCAAGAGCACTTATTGACCCATCCTCGGGCCTCCCAAACAGGCTTCCTCCAGGCGCTGTGCCCCCAGGAGCACGTTTCGACCCTTTTGGGCCCATTGGAACCAGTCCATCTGGGTAGGTATTCACGTAGGTGTGCTGAGTCATTGGGCCTGACAGCAGCTCAGCTCTGCATGGCAGAAACAAAGGCATCTGACTGCAGACACAGTTGCCACTAGCTCCACGCCCTGCTTCCAGGAGCACAGAGTCTCCCACAAGCTCCCTATCCCTGAGTGCCTCCCTTCTCCCAGCTCTTCAGGGAGGACTCAGAAAAGGTAGCACTACTCACACTTAGAGAGTTTAGTATGTTTCAGGAACTCACTGACTCTACACCGGCACTCGTGGGCAGATATGACACTCCACATTTTATAGATGGCAGAGATCAAAGCCCTGAAAAATTAATACTTACCAAGGTGGGAGAGTCAAGAGTCAAACCCGGGCTGTCTGGCTCTTGGACATCTGCTCTTAACACTCCATGAGTGACCATGTTCTGGAGACAGGCTCCCTCAGCTCAAGGTCCTGTGTGCCTGTGGCCCCTCCATTCTCCAACTCACCTGCCCCTCTTTGCATTCCAGACCTAACCCAGACCACCTCCCCCCGCCGGGCTACGATGACATGTATCTCTGAAGGCCTCAAGAATGTAACATCCCAACCTACCCTCCACTCTTCTGGAGCTGCCACTGCTGACCCTAACAGCCACTGTGTTCTTGCTGGCTGGGGGCAAGGGACTCTGCCCATGTGTTTGCAGGCGGGCTGGGGTTGGCTCCCCACCACCAACCAGAGCCAAGGCACCTCCTGCAGCTCCCCACCTGCCTGCACCTAGGTCCCACAGAGAAATCAGTGTGTGTCTTTCATTACCAGCTCTTCCCTGCTTCCCAGAGGAGACTGCGGCAACATATACCCTCAACCCAAAGCAGTCCCATTTGCAGCGCTATAAGAACAGAACGCATTTTGGATGTTATTATTAAGAACCAAATGTCAATACAGAAATCATGTTGCCGTCTCCCACTTTTCTTTACTGCACAGTTCCTTCCAGTTTGGAGGCCTTTGATTCGAATCTTTGTGGGGCTAAATGACTTTTCCTACCCTGGGCCCATTCTTGCTTTTCAGGCACCCTTCAAAAATTACTTCTTCATAGATTGCTGTTGCTTTTGACATCACTAAGATGGGCCCCATTCTGGATGAATATGAGTAACTGAAAACCCCATAGTTTCACTAAGATGACTTAACAAGGGCAGGCGCATTGCAGAAAGACTGCATCATCTGAGAAGGGCGAGACCGTCCAGGTCTGTCCGAGCCAATCCATGGGCCCATCTCTGCCTGGGCGATGGCCAGGGAAACAGAGGAGTAACAGAGCAGACTTGAAAGCTAATCACATATTTTGCTGCCAACTTTCTAAATGACCCTATGCAAGTCCTTTTCCCTCCCAGGACTTTTGTTGCTCCCCTATGAAATCTAAGGTGCTTTTCCTGCTCTAAAACAATTATTTGGATGTCTGCTCTGCCTGTGGCAACATCTAGGAACTCTGGGCAAAGGGAAAGAGTGAAGGTTCAAGGCTTTGTGTGATACTTGCCTTGTTTGTAACTCTGCTTATCCTCCTTGGGGTCCAGAAGAGCACAGGAGCATGGGCTCCATTTGAGTGTGTACTGAACTTTGGGAAGAGCAGGAAGCCCAGTCTCTGCAAACCAGTGGCTGGGTGGATGGAGGAGCTAGTGAAACAAGAAACGACCCAGGAAGTAATTTCACCCCTGGAGGAGCCCCAGCCTCTGGAAGCCATGTCCTCCATCCAGGCCCACCTGACATTTGGTGTTCTCCGGATCATTTTCAGCCCGAAGCCTGACAGAGGTGGTCAGTGATGAACTCCTGTGCTGGAGTGGAAAGAGCACCATAGAGCTCCAGGCTCAGGCAAGAGATCAAGACACTAGTCACTTTCGAGACACAACGTTTCAGCCATGCGCGGTTCCTTTCACTTCCAAACCCCCTGGGTTCCTTCCCCTAAATTAGGACATTCTTCTATAGAGGGAGGCTACCAGAAGGTGTCAGCTAATATGCTGGAGCCTGTCTGTTCTGCCCAGGAGTAGGATAGCATAAGCTAAACCGGCGCATAGGCCCGGGGTCAGTCCAAGGTGGAGATGGGCCTGCATGGGGAAGCTAGCATGAGCGGGCTCGCTGGGCGTTTCTAGCAAACCCGTCTCAGTAGAAAATTACACCCTGAAGCCTTTAGAACATCTCTGCTCTGGAGAAAGACCCAGAGGACAGAGACAGCTACAAATGTCATTTCTGGTAATAGTCTTCTTTTCCAAAGGCTGGCAAATGGGTGGAATGGTCTTGTTTTGAAGTTGGATCATAACTTCTACCCGAAGAACTTGGGGCAACTTGCTCATAAAAGCATCCTTTATTATAAAATCATTAAAAACAACATTAGAACAGAGAACATCAGATAAGCAGGGAAGGTAGGCCCCTGATTCAAGGAGAAGACAAGATTGAAACAATAAATTTGCTACTTGAATTTTCTAGTAGCAAAGGTCAAAAGGATGGTCATATACATAATTCTGTTTTCAGAAAACAGAAACTTCAATGATTCATCTGCAGAATCAGCCATTTTTTTGTATGTGGGTCTCCTTGCATCAAGGACACTGAGGAACACAACAATGCCTTAGTTTTTATGTGGGGAAAGTTAATGGAGTTGTTAGGAAATTCAAGTCAAGCTGTCGTTGCTTGTTGTCTGGGCCACTTCCCTGCCCTGGGTTGTGAGTAGTCACCAGGCAGGAATAGCTGTGGTTCAGGTGTATGTTCTGTCGAACCTAAAAGGTTGGAGCCTTAACAATAAATATCAGCACTAATAACCTGTTCCTCTTATTTTTTTTCCTTCCTAACAGCTTTATTGAGATATAATTCAGACCTGTAATGGTCACCCTTTTTAAAGTGTGCAATTCAGTGGTTTAATCTATTCCCAGTGTTGTGTATCTATCACCATGTTTAATTTCTGAACATTTTCACCATCCCAAAAAGAAACTCCGTGCGCATTCACAGTCACTCCCCATTCCCTTCCCTCCCAGCCCCAGGCAACCATGAATCTATTTCTATCTCTAAGGATTTGCCTATTCTGGATGGTTCTCTTAAGTAGAATCAAACTATATGGCCTTTGTGTCTCGTTTCTTTCACTTAATATTTTCCAGGTTCATCCATGTTATAACATACATCAGTATTTCTTTTTATGGCTGAATAATATTCCATCATGAGGACATATATCATCTTTCTTCACTTATCAGTTGCTAGACAATGGTTGTTTCCATGTTTTAGCTATTCTGAGTAACGCTGCTACGAACATATGTTTTGAGTTCTCGTGGGTATTACCTAGGAGTGGAATTGCTGGGTCATATGGTAACTCTTAATGTTTTGAAGAACTGCCAGACTTCTGTAGTGTGGCTGCACCATTTTACATTCCCACCAGAAGGGGTAGAGGATTCCAATTTCTCCACATTCTCACCAATCTTGTTGTGTATAGCCATCCTAGTGGGTGTGAAGTGGCTTCTTATTGCGCTTTGTCTATTTTTTTTTAAAAAAGAAATTTTGACTTAGGCCAAGCAAGTCCAAGGCCAAAGCCAGTTACCCCTTGGGAGTAGACCATGGCTTTGGTAGTAGCCATCTTGGGATGACAATGGCTGGAATCACAGAGAAGTTGAGTTTGACTTTGAGGGAAGATTCTGGGTTGCACAGAGGTCCTGACTGGAAGGACATCACCATGATCTTTCCAGCTCTAGTGAGGTTCATCACATCACTTCACTGGGTTTGAAATGTTCCTGTTCATCCAGTGACTTTGTGAGTTAAAAAAAAAAAAAAAGTCTGGTTCTAAGTCCTTGGTTTTCAGTGGGATGCCATAGACCACTTTTACCATCTCTGGCAGCCCCCACATCTCCACCTTCTCTTCTTTGTCTCCTCAATTTGAAAGCTGGCTGTGTTGCTTACTGCATTTGTCTACTTAGTCATGAACTTCTGTCAACTTCCATGGTGAAATCATGCGTCCCTGGAGACCCTGACTCCATGAGTGTTCACAGTGGAAACTGTTCTTGTGCTGGCTGCTCAATAGTTAGGAAATGGGTAGCAAGCCTCATAACCCTCACTTCAGAATCCAGTTTCCCTCATGGCCCCCCTTTTATCATGATATTCTTTTTTTTTTTTTTTATAGAGGCATGCTTTATTTATTTATTTGTTTGTTTGTTTGTTTTGTTTATACATGCACTGGGTACAGTCAGAAGCGCGGGAGGGTGAGAGAATTCACCAGAGCCAGAGCGGGGAGCAGAGCAGTCAGAAGGACCGAAGTACACTGCTGAGGGGAGCAGCGGGCGGCAGGAGAGGTCTGCGCACCATGTGGGGCCCTCCTGTGGTGGCCGGGGAGCAGCTGGGGATCGAACCGGCGCTGCGGAGGCCGCGGGCAGCTTCGCAACCCAGCGCTCAACCGCTGCGCCACCGGGGAGGCCCTTATCATGATATTCTATTACTGATCATACCCCTCTTTGCAAATGGAAAATTAGAATCTGTGCAACAGTTAATATCCTGTCACCTAATCTCGTCTATTGGCGCTGTTCCAGTAAAACACGTCCCACCACCAAGAACGTCCCCCACATGCATATGTTCAGCATTCTGTCATAAAACTTGCCTTCTTATGGGCCACTAGCCATTTTTTGCACTGGCAGAGTCAGGACAAAGGCAGGTGCCCATGTCCCAGCCCTTGTCTGTCTCCAGGATTTCACCAGGCACACACCAAATCACGTCAGCTGTGCTTGGCCCTAGGTCTGACCCAGAGGGAGGGTCAAAAGGCAGGAGTGGCAGGCAGTGAGTGATGGGCAGTGAGAGGTAGCGGGACCCATGTGATGGAGGGCAGACCCCAGAGTGCTAACAATGACATGAGGTTTGAACACCCAACTAGGGCAGGACCAAGTGGGAGGCACCAAGCTGGGAGCCCAGTGTCTGCTTAGACCAGCAGTGCAGTGTAATAGAGGAGCAATGACCATGGGAGAGGCCGCCCACACGAGCCGTATTGGTGAGTGTTGTGAAAGTCACATTGTGATGGGCTTGGGGAGGGTGCTGAAGTGTTAGTCCCGGGGTCCCGCCACCGTGCAGGTCTATGCAGAGACCAGGGCAGTCACATCATCATTGCCACGGGCTGAGGGTCACGGAGCTCCAGAACCACACTTGCCTACGCCTGCACCAGAGTGAACAGCCCTTCCGGCCCCCCACTAGGTTCAGTTCCAAGTTCAAAGCTCAACTGAGTGCATCTGCTACTTAGAACTTCTCAAACCATAGCTACAAAAGAGTCTGAGGCAATGTCTTTATTCCCTTTTCCCACTTCCCCTTCAGGAAGGTGATGGGGACAATCAGTGGTCCGGGGAGCCAGTCTCTGTGTCTCCGTGTCTGTGATACAGATGAGTACCACAGCCAGGCTTCCCCGCCTTCCTGAGTCTGTCAGTCCCGTGAGATGCACATGCACAGTACATCCTGGGCTGCATTGGACTTGGATCCAAACCTCCAGGGAGGGGACTTTAAATCTGTGTTTTATAAGTTCCTCAGGTAATAGCGTTATTGGGCAAGTCTCAGAACTCCTGAGAAGGGAAGGGAAGACGTTCTACACCCTTCTTACTGAAACCAGCAGCACCTGGGAACTTGTCAGAAGCGCAGAATCTCAGGTCCTACTCCAGAATCTGCATTTTAACAAGTTTGCCAGGAGGTTCGTGTGCATGTTAAGGTTTGAGATGCTCTAGTGCACAAATCATCATTTTCCTTTACCTGGATATCAGACGCGAAGATCTGCATCAGTCAGTCTTCCTAGTCCCTGGCTCAGTATGACTGATGTAAGAACCTCCGCATTTTAAGTTTTTCCAGTTTTCCCCCTTGTATCCCCTCCATTCCCTTCCCGTGTTTCATATGAGTTCTGAAGTATGCAAGTACCCTTGTGGAAAATAACCTGCTATGTCTTCAAATCATAACAGTATTTAGAGGGTTTGGGAAGGTCTAGTATTTTGCTCAAGGCCAAGCAGGGTGCTCAGAATCAAACAGGCTGGGTGTGACGCTCAGCCTCCCTTTGCTGGTGTCCAGCCTTATCTGCAAAGTGAGCATCCCTGCTGTCTTCAGGATTGCCTCAGGGTCAAATAAATACTATGTTTTATAAATGGGTAGTTGGAGCTTAGTGGGTGCCAGCTATTATTACTGGGTAGATATGACTGGGACTCACAGACAGGAGGACAGGACCTTTGTGCAGCCCCTCATGCAAGAAAAGAGCATTTACCTGGTGCCCCAGTATGCTGGACTTCTCATCTCATGCAGTATTGGCCAACTCTGAGGTAAACACAAGAAGCATCAGTTGGGGTGCTGGGCTTGCCCCTCCAGGAATAGCAGAACTTTGATGGAAACCTGGATCATTCTGGTTCCACAGCCAGTGTTCTTTTATGGAATGGCCATACCTAGTTCCCACACCCAGCATGGATCCTGGGCAAAACCCATTCCTGAAACTGGAAATCAAGTCAGGACTTGTGTGAGAAAGGAGCATGCCCCCCAGCGTGGTTTAAGACTAAAATTAGATGCAAATTGTATTTCATATTCCCAGCACTTCTACCCTACAGGTGCAGCACCCAGAGCATCCAGGTTAGGAGCATCTGAAACCACCCAGCACAACCCCCAACCACAGAGAAAGAAACAGGCCCAAGATGGAGTCTGTGAGAGTGAACGCCTGAGGTGTGCCCACCTCTCCCTTCTCAGTTTGTAGGTTGGGAGTTACTTTCCCTGATGAACAGGTGAAAAAGCACTTCCAGAGCAGTAAAGTGACCTAGAGAGCACAGAAATTCTAGTTCCAGGGCTTTCCCACTATCCAGTGTCAAAAACACTCATGTTGACCCCTCGGTGCCAAAAATATATGAGTCGCCTTCCCCTCCACCTCCCTCTGGCCCCTCAGGTAAGCGTTCCGGGAAGACACCGCGCCGTTTCAGCACCCTGGTCAGCGCCCACCCTCTGTGCAGCTGCTCCCGGCAGCCTTTGGGCCAGGCTTCCATCAGCTTCAGCTGCTCCCCAGTCCAGGATGATCCACTCTTGGGGAAAAGCAGGCATCCCCAAGAAGAGGAGACCTAGACCTCGGTGTCCTGCTTTCCCTCTCTCCTCCAGATGAGAACCACAGGGGAGGTCTCATACTCTAGGCTGCTTAGTTCCCAGGGCATATGTTCAAGTAAGCAGTTGAAGGAGAGGGGTGCGAAGGGGCCTGGGCCATGGCGATCCTGAGAAGGCCCTGCACCCTCTGGTTTTCTTCATCTGTAGAACGGGGATAAGGAAGGACCTGGATGTTACAAGGCCCTGCCCATCTGTGAACCTGCATGAGTCTAAGAGGGCCATGGGTCTGCCCAAGCTCAGCATCCCTCACCTTCCCTCCTTCCCACAGAACTTCTCAATGCACATTTAAACCACAAGCCTCAAAGTGGCAGGCCACAGCCCACCTCCGTCCACCAACCTGCTCTGGCTGGCCTGCGTGTTACTACATTTGAGTCTTGACTGCTATTTACCAGCTGTGTGGTAAGTGACCTTGACCAGGTCTCTTCACCTGCCTGTGCCTCAGCTTCCACATCTGTGGAATGAAAGTAATGATCGCATCCAGTCTCCACGGAGGTTGTGAGGTTTAAATGAGGCAGTAGTCGCAAAGGCTTACAAGAGTGCTTGCCACAGCGAAAGCACTATATTCATTTTAAAACTGATGACCGCTTGTGTACAATGCACCACTAGTTAATTGAAATGTCCAAAGTGTCATCTTTTTTCCAGCTGAACTCAGTTAAATTCTTTTCTCATCTCAACATCTGGGGCCCAACCAATAACAGGCCAATCACTTTAATGTCCAAACTAGCCCAATTTGGAACTTTCCAACTCAATTCCAAATGGCCCCCCTCACCTCTTTTCAACCCTCCCTCCTCCACTGCGGTGGGGTGCGGGACAGGAAGGGAGAAACGCGAAGTGTCTCTTCAAGCTGGCCATGATGATGCGGGGAGGTGGTCTGAACTCTCATTCATACTGGGTTTTGGTTTGGTTTTGTTCTTTCTTATCTTGGGTATCCAGAAGACAGCATGCTTAATTTGGGTAGTGGGAAGATGTTTGTCCTGGAGTCAGAGGACACTGTGTGGGGGTTAGGAGTCAGGGGTAAGGGTCTCTGTCCAGTCCACCAGAGCCCCTCAGTGCATCTGCTTCTTGAGCTAGTGTGTGCCAGGCTGCAGGGCCACACGTGCCACCACTGCAGCCTCCTCTCACTTCTCTTTTAGCATCAAGGGCCTCAGGACGCGGGGCAGGGCTGCAGCAGTGCCCTTCCTTCACCCTGGTCCCCACTCCACACACCCGTCAGCCGCAGGCTGAGCCGTGGGCTGCCCACAGCAGAGACTCTCCAGATCAGAAATGTACCTCATCTCACTGCTCCTGAACTCCAGAAGAAACACTTCCAGCCTTCTTGAGAATACTCCCTTTACGTTTTTCATCTGCTCTATATCTCCAAAAGCTGGCACAGAGTAGGCGCACAGATCTTTGTTGAACAAAGAAGGAAGGATCCTTGGATGGAAAACACTCTAACGGGCTTCAGGCCTTGCAGTTTGAGAAGCCTCCACCTGGAGGCACAGGCCAGTCCACCTCTTGAGGGTGGCCCCAGCTCTATGGGCGAGGGGGAGGGGAGATGTCTGGTCTCAGCAGGTGGCATGTCATTGGACAGTCCCTTGTCCTTAGTTTTGGACCCTGCCACAATTCCAGGCAGTGGGATAATTCTTTTCAGCGTCTTCTTATCCACACAAAATGCAGCAGGCCAGCTGCTCTTGGAAAGTCAGGCCTTCTGGCTGTCTGGAACCCGTCCACTGGAGCACAACACCAAAACGGTGCCCCTTTAATCCTACCATGGTCACCCCTGCTTTTATCTTTGATGGGGGAGGGTGCAGACTGTCAGGAAAGTCAGATGGCTGGCAGGTGAGTCAGCATTAGCAACAACTCACCTGTGGGTATGTCATCCCCAGGAGTGGTTCAGGGAAAGGAGATGTAAGTACAGAACAATCAAAAAGCAAAGGAAGATAGGGAGAGACTGGAGGCAAGGAAGAGCCAAAAGAGGGAGAGAGATGCCTTTTCTGAAGGCCCTGGGCCCTCAGTCAGTATTGCCAGGATGCCCTGCCACCAGGGAAAAGGTTGGTATGGCAGCCGCCTTCTTCCCTGCCCTCTCTGCTCCCCTGGGGCCAGCTTTCCTGCCAGCAGATCCTTCTACTCACAAGCCTTCCCCTAAGCCCAGGAGAGCAGCAGCCACCAGTTCAACTTCAGTGGCTCAGAGACCCAAGGGGGACAGGCTGTCGAGAGGGAGGCCTGGAGTTCGAAGTCATGTCCTCTGGCTGCAGTTGGAGACCACAGCCCCATGCACTGGCCTCCCCAGTGCCAGTGACACCTCTACAATACACCTGCCTCAGAAGACTTCCTGGCACACACATCTGCAAGCAACCATAATCATGGCCAGCAGTGAGCTGGCATTGCATGCAGGCATGTGCTATGCTATGCCAGCATGAGCTCAGCGTCTTCCTAACACCCTGTCAGTTAAGGACTGTGGTCTTCCCCATTCTACAGGTGAAACACACCTCCACGGTGAAGCTCTCAACCTGCTCCACACTCCAATATAGCACCTGCAGGCCTCCAACTCCCACTCCCCCCGCCCCAGTCTACATCAGGCTGTTTTATGCTTCTGAGCCTCTGCTCTTGCCGTTCCTCTCTCTCCCTCAGATAACTTTTCTGCTCCTTACTCTCATCCCACTTCGGATACTGCCTTGTAAGATTCCTATTGGACATCATCCTTTCTAGGAAAGCCTTTTCTAACCCTAGCTCAAATAGCTCCTTTGCACACAATCCTACCCCTACACATACACACACACAGCCTTCTGTGCATGGTTTTGTTTCCCCAGACAGTAGGTGACCAACTCAAGGGCATGCAGGTGATCAACTCAGGGAAGCATGCAGAGTAGGTGTGAGTGAATAAAGATCAACAGCTCCCACTGCTGAGAGATTATAAAGAGCCAGGCACAGTTGAGGGGGTTACAGGTATTGTGTACTGTTCACCATGCCCTAAGGGGTAAGTGCTGTTGTGAGCATCCCCTCCCCATTTTACAGATGAGGAAACAGAGGTTCAGGGACACTGGCACCTGCCCAGTATCTGAGGTATCAAACTCCAGCACCAGTGCTCTTCCTTACACGCTTATCTGATGAGCCCTCCCCTGCAGAAAGGGCCCAGCCCTCCTTCCCTCTGAGGTCTGCATAGGGAGAAAGCCCAGGAGTGCTGCTTCAGCCCCTGGGAAGTTGGTAATTCTGCTGCCCTCTGCAATGACTCGGGTATCCTGGGTCTGCCCATCCGCTCATGGACAGCCCAGCCCGGGGAGAGGCATGATCTGAGGCTGTTTGGAAGCAAGGCATGGCCGGGCTGGGATTGCTACTGTCTTCAGCCAGGCTCTGCCACCGGGGCCCTGGCTCTCTTCGGAGGAAGGGCGTTGGAGGCCTGTTGGGTAAGGAAAAATGTCAGGCTTTTCTGCCCTCCCGCCATCAGGATAGATGAGGGATCCTTGCGGGCCTGAATGCATGCCTGATGGCGGGCACCTGGAGTAGGGTGTGGGCATAGGTAGATGGGATTCACCTGGGCTGAGACTGGGCTTTTAAGGGCGGCGTCACGGGGACGCCAGCAGAAGCCAAGAACGAATGGAAGCCGAGAGAAGAAGAGAAACAGAGAGAACGCAGGAGAGCCCAGATAGAGTGAGGATTTGCTGGGGGCTGGGAGGACGGCCAGCCTCCTGGCCCCCCAGCACCCCTGCCTGCCATGTGCCTGGCAAATCTAAATAAAAGACCTGCAAAAGCCACTGAGGACTC